>NC_060186.1:43909419-44533347 GCF_021184085.1 Oncorhynchus gorbuscha
ACAGGGCGAAACACAATCACAGCACGGTGAATACTAAACAAGGAACCGACGGGACAGGAACGGAACACAAAGGAATAAATAGGGACTCCAATCAGGGGAAAGGATCGGGAACAGGTGTGGGAAGACTAAATGATGATTAGGGGAATAGGAACAGCTGGGAGCAGGAACGGAACGATAGAGAGAAGAGAGAGCGAGAGAGTGAGAGAGGGAGGGGGAGAGAGAGGGATAGAAAGAGGGAAAGAACCTAATAAGACCAGCAGAGGGAAACGAATAGAATGGGGAGCACAGGGACAAGACATGATAATAAATGACAAACATGACAGTACCCCCCACTCACCGAGCGCCTCCTGGCGCACTCGAGGAGGAATCCTGGCGGCAACGGAGGAAATCATCGATGAGTGAACGGTCCAGCACGTCCCGAGACGGAACCCAACTCCTCTCCTCAGGACCGTAACCCTCCCAATCCACTAAGTATTGGTGACCCCGTCCCGAGAACGCATGTCCATGATCTTATGTACCTTGTAAATAGGTGCGCTCTCGACAAGGACGGGAGGGGGAGGGAAGACGAACGGGGGTGCGAAGAAAGGGCTTAACACAGGAGACATGGAAGACAGGATGGACGCAACGAAGATGTCGCGGAAGAAGCAGTCGCACAGCGACAGGATTGACGACCTGGGAGACACGGAACGGACCAATGAACCGCGGAGTCAACTTACGAGAAGCTGTCGTAAGAGGAAGGTTGCGAGTGGAAAGCCACACTCTCTGGCCGCAACAATACCTTGGACTCTTAATCCTGCGTTTATTGGCGGCTCTCACCGTCTGTGCCCTGTAACGGCAAAGTGCAGACCTCACCCTCCTCCAGGTGCGCTCACAACGTTGGACAAACGCTTGAGCGGAGGGAACGCTGGACTCGGCAAGCTGGGATGAGAACAGAGGAGGCTGGTAACCCAGACTACTCTGAAACGGAGATAACCCGGTAGCAGACGAAGGAAGCGAATTGTGAGCGTATTCTGCCCAGGGGAGCTGTTCTGCCCAAGACGCAGGGTTTCTGAAAGAAAGGCTGCGTAGTATGCGACCAATCGTCTGATTGGCCCTCTCTGCTTGACCGTTAGACTGGGGATGAAACCCGGAAGAGAGACTGACGGACGCACCAATCAAACGACAGAACTCCCTCCAAAACTGTGACGTGAATTGCGGGCCTCTGTCTGAAACGGCGTCTAACGGGAGGCCATGAATTCTGAATACATTCTCAATAATGATTTGTGCCGTCTCCTTAGCGGAAGGAAGTTTAGCGAGGGGAATGAAATGTGCCGCCTTAGAGAACCTATCGACAACCGTAAGAATCACAGTCTTCCCCGCAGACAAAGGCAGACCGGTAATGAAGTCTAAGGCGATGTGAGACCATGGTCGAGAAGGAATGGGGAGCGGTCTGAGACGACCGGCAGGAGGAGAGTTACCCGACTTAGTCTGCGCGCAGTCCGAACAAGCAGCCACGAAACGGCGCGTGTCACGCTCCTGAGTCGGCCACCAAAAGCGCTGGCGAATAGACGCAAGAGTGCCTCGAACACCGGGATGACCAGCTAACTTGGCAGAGTGAGCCCACTGAAGAACAGCCAGACGAGTGGAAACAGGAACGAAAAGGAGGTTACTAGGACAAGCGCGCGGCGACGCAGTGTGCGTGAGTGCTTGCTTAACCTGTCTTTCAATTCCCCAGACTGTTAACCCGACAACACGCCCATAAGGAAGAATCCCCTCGGGATCAGTAGAAGCCACAGAAGAACTAAACAGACGGGATAAGGCATCAGGCTTGGTGTTCTTGCTACCCGGACGGTAAGAAATCACAAACTCGAAACGAGCGAAAAACAACGCCCAACGAGCTTGACGGGCATTAAGTCGTTTGGCAGAACGGATGTACTCAAGGTTCTTATGGTCTGTCCAAACGACAAAAGGAACGGTCGCCCCCTCCAACCACTGTCGCCATTCGCCTAGGGCTAAGCGGATGGCGAGCAGTTCACGGTTACCCACATCATAGTTGCGCTCAGATGGCGACAGGCGATGAGAAAAATAAGCGCAAGGATGAACCTTATCGTCAGACTGGAAGCGCTGGGATAGAATGGCTCCCACGCCTACCTCTGAAGCGTCAACCTCGACAATGAATTGTCTAGTGACGTCAGGAGTAACGAGGATAGGAGCGGACGTAAAACGTTCTTTAAGAAGATCAAAAGCTCCCTGGGCGGAACCGGACCACTTAAAACACGTCTTGACAGAAGTAAGAGCTGTGAGAGGGGCAGCAACTTGACCGAAATTACGAATGAAACGCCGATAGAAATTAGCGAAACCTAAAAAGCGCTGCAACTCGACACGTGACCTTGGAACGGGCCAATCACTGACAGCTTGGACCTTAGCGGAATCCATCTGAATGCCTTCAGCGGAAATAACGGAACCGAGAAAAGTAACGGAGGAGACATGAAAAGAGCACTTCTCAGCCTTTACGTAGAGACAATTCTCTAAAAGGCGCTGTAGAACACGTCGAACGTGCTGAACATGAATCTCGAGTGACGGAGAAAAAATCAGGATATCGTCAAGATAGACAAAAACAAAGATGTTCAGCATGTCTCTCAGAACATCATTAACTAATGCCTGAAAAACAGCTGGCGCATTGGCGAGACCGAACGGCAGAACCCGGTACTCAAAATGCCCTAACGGAGTGTTAAACGCCGTTTTCCACTCGTCCCCCTCTCTGATGCGCACGAGATGGTAAGCGTTACGAAGGTCCAACTTAGTAAAGCACCTGGCTCCCTGCAGAATCTCGAAGGCTGATGACATAAGGGGAAGCGGATAACGATTCTTAACCGTTATGTCATTCAGCCCTCGATAATCCACGCAGGGGCGCAGAGTACCGTCCTTCTTCTTAACAAAAAAGAACCCCGCCCCGGCCGGAGAAGAAGAAGGCACTATGGTACCGGCGTCAAGAGACACAGACAAATAATCCTCGAGAGCCTTACGTTCGGGAGCCGACAGAGAGTATAGTCTACCTCGAGGAGGAGTGGTCCCCGGAAGGAGATCAATACTACAATCATACGACCGGTGAGGAGGAAGGGAGTTGGCTCGGGACCGACTGAAGACCGTGCGCAGATCATGATATTCCTCCGGCACTCCTGTCAAATCGCCAGGTTCCTCCTGAGAAGTAGGGACAGAAGAAACGGGAGGGATGGCAGACATTAAACACTTCACATGACAAGAAACGTTCCAGGATAGGATAGAATTACTAGACCAATTAATAGAAGGATTATGACATACTAGCCAGGGATGACCCAAAACAACAGGTGTAAACGGTGAACGGAAAATCAAAAAAGAAATAGTCTCACTGTGGTTACCAGATACTGTGAGAGTTAAAGGTAGTGTCTCAAATTTGATACTGGGAAGATGACTACCATCTAAGGCAAACATGGGCGTAGGCTTGTCTAACGGTCTGAAAGGAATGTTATGTTTCCGAACCCATGCTTCGTCCATGAAACAACCCTCAGCCCCAGAGTCAATCAAGGCACTGCATGTAGCACCGAACCGGTCCAGCGTAGATGGACCGACATAGTAGTACAAGATCTAGATGAAGGGACCTGAGTAGTAGCGCTCACCAGTAGCCCTCCGCTTACTGATGGGCTCTGGCCTCTTACTGGACATGAATTAACAAAATGTCCAGCAACTCCGCAATAGAGGCACAGGCGGTTGGTGATCCTCCGTTCCCTCTCCTTAGTCGAGATGCGAATCCCTCCCAGCTGCATGGGCTCAGTCTCAAAGCCAGAGGAGGGAGATGGTTGCGATGCGGAGCAGGGAAACACCGTTGATGCGAGCTCTCTTCCACGAGCCCGGTGACGAAGATCTACCCGTCGTTCTATGCGGATGGCGAGAGCAATCAAAGAGTCCACATCTGATGGAACCTCCCGGGAGAGAATCTCATCCTTAACCACTGCGTGGAGTCCCTCCAGAAAACGAGCGAGCAGCGCCGGCTCGTTCCACTCACTAGAGGCAGCAAGAGTGCGAAACTCAATAGAATAATCCGTTATGGACCGTTCACCTTGGCATAAGGAAGCCAGGGCCCTAGAAGCCTCCCTACCAAAAACTGAACGGTCAAAAACCCGAATCATCTCCTCTTTAAAGTTCTGGAACTTGTTAGAGCAATCAGCCCTTGCCTCCCAGATAGCTGTGCCCCATTCTCGAGCCCGGCCAGTAAGGAGTGAAATGACGTAAGCAACCCGAGCTCTCTCTCTAGAGTATGTGTTGGGTTGGAGAGAGAACACAATCTCACACTGCGTGAGAAAGGAGCGGCACTCAGTGGGCTGCCCGGAGTAGCAAGGTGGGTTATTAACCCTAGGTTCTGGAGGCTCGGCAGGCCAGGAAGTAACAGGTGGCACGAGACGTAGACTCTGGAACTGTCCAGAGAGGTCGGAAACCTGAGCGGCCAGGTTCTCCACGGCATGGCGAGCAGCAGACAATTCCTGCTCGTGTCTGCCGAGCATGGCTCCTTGGATCTCGACGGCAGTGTAACGAGCGTCTGAAGTCGCTGGGTCCATTCCTTGGTCGGTTCCTTCTGTCATGCAGGTGATAGAGGACCCAAAAGCGACTTAACAGAAACAGAGTTTATTCAAGTCCAAACAGGGAATAACAGAAATCCTCTAGTCTGTAGAGGGGAATAACAAGAGAAGCGGCCACAGACTGCAGGTCGCTTCGGGTAGGCGCAGGCCGTAGTTGACAGAGACACCTGCTCACACGCAGCATCTGATGAAGGCAAAAAACACGACAGGACAGGGCGAAACACAATCACAGCACGGTGAATACTAAACAAGGAACCGACGGGACAGGAACGGAACACAAAGGAATAAATAGGGACTCCAATCAGGGGAAAGGATCGGGAACAGGTGTGGGAAGACTAAATGATGATTAGGGGAATAGGAACAGCTGGGAGCAGGAACGGAACGATAGAGAGAAGAGAGAGCGAGAGAGTGAGAGAGGGAGGGGGAGAGAGAGGGATAGAAAGAGGGAAAGAACCTAATAAGACCAGCAGAGGGAAACGAATAGAATGGGGAGCACAGGGACAAGACATGATAATAAATGACAAACATGACAGGCTAGGCTACTTGATATATGTAAGAGGATTAGATAAGAGTGAGCAATAGTAATATTGTGCCTCCACTTTGCCTTCTGATTGAATGGTATGTATCATATTATAACACCTATCCAGGGGCATAGCTCTCAACATGTGTATGTATGAAGTTGTCGGGAAATAGACAGAAGATACATTTCTGGTCTAACCAAATGGACAATAATGCTATTCTATCATTTTATTCAACACTTTTAGGTCTACTCAAGTGGCCAGGGTAGGGGCAATAGGGGTTGACTTTAAGCAACTTTTTGGGCTAGAGGCATCAAGTATGTCTCATCAGAGGTCTGAATGTATTGTTAGCAGGGATGGTAAAGAATTACAAAATACATTGAAGATCAATGCATCTAAATAAACTACAAAATACTTGTATTTTGAAATGTATTTCATTAAAATACATGTATTTTGCATTTTAAAATAAAGAAATACATTTGCAAACAGCCGGCCCGTACAGCAACAACATTCTCAGTAACAGTTACAGAAACCTTTTACTTGCTTTGACTGTGACATGACTGTAAGTCACTCTGGATAAGAATGTCTGCTAAATGTACAGTATGTGTGAAAATAAACATACCATTTACCATGTACCATGTACATTTACATTTAGTTAATTTAACAGACACTCTTTCACACAATAGTGTCATAAGACTTCTGATACCAATGTAGTGTGAAAGAGAGCCACAAAATCTTGATCCAAAATAAAAATGGTATACACAAGTACTTTGAAAATACAAATTACAGCTCTCAAAAGTACCTTGTTACAAAATCCATTGGAGTGTAGTTCAGCCCAGAGTAAAATTCAAAAATTCAAAATTGTCAGAAGTCATTGAAATACATATTTCAAATAGGTGTAACAGAAAAAACTGTCCATCTCTGCTTGTTAGCACTCATTCTCTCTCCCCCACCCACCAATCACTGTTTGTTGAGTACAATGGTATAACATTGTGGAAGATTGAAGGATTTAGATTGGTTTTGATTATGATGCTAACCCAATCATGTCGCCCCCACAGAGGCACGGCGGTATTTGTGGCCCGTGGATCCCTGATGACGGGAAGATTGTGACACACACCGTGTCCAAAGCAGGAAAGATGAGCCAGAAGTTCTGGACATCAAAGGTACCTACCACTGCAAAGTAAATGTAAGGGCTATTCACACAACTGAGCCGAACCGAGCTGAACCAAACCAAGCTGTACTGCTCTGGCCTAGTTAAGCATCCACCTTTGTTTTTGGAATTGGGCGGAAAAGGACAATGTGAAAAGAAATATCCAAGCCAGTATGGGCACGATACTGTGTTAAGGGTAGTAGTAAACAATATAGTGCTCATGTTGTCTTTATGTGCTTTGGTAACTATCTGACAATTGAGTTTTTAATCACGGTCCCATCCAGGTGGTTCTGATTCATGTAGGAGTGACCTCAGTCATTGCACATATCAAAATTGGACATATGCATGCAGCTCTGGAGTCCAAGGTGCTGGTTGTCAGTGCTCAAGGTCAGTGTGCTGCTAACACCAGTAGTGTATCAATTTGTTATTATGCAAAATTGCTATTGCTACTCAAGGCTCAGCACCAAACGTTGTTCTTTATTTGTTGTGGAAAAATACAGACATTAGGATGTTGTTGCTGCACAGAAGTGTTAAACTCTAGCCTGGGTCGTAGTGGTAATCTTTTCTTCTTGGTGCTTAGATTGACACGCTAATATTATTGATGACCCAGCTGGTTTCCCAGGTTCCCAGTAGTTATTTCAAGGCACTCTTGTGCCATAATAGTTACATGGGATTTTGTGTGTGTGTGTGTGTGTGTGTGTGTGTGTGTGTGTGTGTGTGTGTGTGTGTGTGTGTGTGTGTGTGTGTGTGTGTGTGTGTGTGTGTGTGTGTGTGTGTGTGTGTGTGTGTGTGTGTGTGTGTGTGTGTGTGTGTGTGTGTGTGTGTGTGTGTGTATCTCAGTGTGTGGGGATGACGTCTGCGAGCTGGAGGAGAACTGTCTCACATGCCCGGCGGACTGTGGTGCCTGCCCCATGTCCATCACCATCAAGGTGGCCATCGGACTGCCCGTCACACTCTTCTTCGGTGGCTTCATCTTAACCATGGTGGTGAGAAACCAAACAAAACATATACACCAAACAATACTACTTTTTTTATATTCTCTTGCATCCAGACCAGGCACAAAACAAACTCACTTCAAAGTTTGGTCATGACCAGGCAAATCATTCTCATTCAATGCAGATGTTTTTGATAGATGTCTTCTCTCTTTCTCTATAGTGGTTCCAGTACCAGAAACAGAAGATGTTTTGGGACGAAAGCTGGATTATCAACTATAAAAATATAATGTTTGGTAAGATGAGATGTCATCTGAGATGAATTTATGAAAGAGAAAATAAGTGAAAAAAGCAAACAGGTGAACTCTTTTGCTTGCTTGCTTATGCAATGCAGTTCAATACATACAGTGGCAAGAAAAGGTATGTGAACCCTTTGGAATTATCTGGACTTCTGCAGAAATTGGTCATAATGTGTCATCTGATGTAGGTCACAACAATAGACAAACACAATCTGCTTAAACTAATAACACACAAACAATTCTATGTTTTCATGTCTTTATTGAACACAACATGTAAACATTCACAGAGCAGGGTGGAAAAGTATGTGAACCCTTGGATTTAATAACTGGTTGACCCTCTTTTGGCAACAATAACCTCAACCAAACATTTTCTGTAGTTGCGGATCAGACCTGTACAATGGTCAGGAGGAATTTTGGACCATTCTTCTTTACAAAACTGTTTCAGTTCCGCAATATTCTTGGGATGTCTGGTATGGACTGCTTTCTTGAGGTCATGCCACAGCATCTCAATTGGGTTGAGGTCAGGACTCTGACTGGGCCACTCCAGAAGGCGTATTTTCTTCTGTTGGAGCAGTGTTTTGGGTCATTGTCCTGTTGCATCACCCAACTCCGGGTGAGCTTCAATTGTCAGACAGATAGCCTTACATTCTCCTACAAAATGTATTGATAAACTTGGGAATTCATTTTTCATTTTTGTGCCTTTTTCCCCCCACACATAGTGTTGTATGTTCCTTCCAAACAACTAAACTTTAGTTTCATCTGTCCACAGAATATTTTGCCAGTAAAGCTGTAGAACATCCATGTGCTCTTTTGCGAACTTGAGATGTGCAGCAATGTTTTTTTTTTGGACAGCAGTGGCTTCTTTCGTTGTGTCCTCCCATGAACACCAATCTTGCTTAATGTTTTACGTGTCGTAGACTCGTCAATGTTGATGTTAACACGTTCCAGAGATTTCTGTAACTCTTTAGCTGACACTCTAGGATTCTTCTTAACCTCATGAAGTATTCTGCGCTGTGCTCTTGCAGTCCTCTTTGCAGGACAGCCACTCCTAGGGAGAGTAGCAACAGTGCTGAACTTTCTCAATTTATAGATAATTTGTCTTACAGTGGACTGGTGAACATCAAGGCTTTTAGAGATACTTTTGTAACCCTTTCCAGCTTTATGCAAGTCAACAATTCTTAATCTTGGGTCTTCTGAGATCTCTTTTGTTCGAGGCATGGTCACATCAGGCAATGCTTCTTGTGAATTACAAACTCTAATTTTGTGAGTGTTTTTTATAGGGCAGGGCAGCTCTAACCAACATCTCCAATCTCGTCTCAATGACTGTACTTCAGGTTAGCTGACTCCTGACTCCAATTAGCTTTTGGAGAAGTCATTAGCCTAGGGGTACATACTTTTTCCAACCTACACTGTGAATGTTTAAATTATGTATTCAATATAGACAAGAAAAATACAATCATTTGTGTGTTATTAAGTTTAAGCACACTGTGTTTGTCTGTTGTTGTGACTTAGATGAAGATCAGATCTATTTTATGACCAATTTATGCAGAAATCCAGATAATTCCAAAGAGTTCACATACAAATGGTTTTATTGTCCAGGGATGGTAATTTGCAGCATTCACAATTGTAATTTGCAGGATAATTTTTTTGTTTCTTTAACATATCTCGCACAATATAGCAAATTAATTCATGTAAAAGAGCATGTCACGCATCCAAACATGTTTTCTTCAATGCTGCACACAAATTGCCATCCGGGGAATGGAGTCTTTTACATACATTTCTATACCTAATAGTTTCCTTTTTTTGGCATACACAGGTAAAGTGTGTTACATGGGCTTCTGCAGTACGACCAGTCTCCAGCCGGTGAAGAGTAACTCCAGTGTGAGCCGAACTACAGACGTGACTGTCTGCACTGTGGTCAACACCACCTTCAAACAGAGCTTCATCCAACCTGCCATTTAGTAAGACGTCTTACTTGAACACTGTACTGCATAACACATGTCTAAGGCATGGTATTTATTACACAGTAAAAGGGGGAAAGTACTGCGGCCTGGGACTGCTCTAAAGTGGAGCATGCAGAGATATTCACGGCTATTGATAGTAATGTATTTGATTCAGAAGTAGTGCACTGCAATGCACTTAAAACGGAGTACATGCACTTATCCAATGTGCACTTATCAGTCGTCAACTATATTCTCAGACAATTATTGTATGAGGAACATAGTTTTATTTGTATTACTAATGTTTATTTTAACACCTGTTGCTTTGCATCTGTCAACGTGTAGTAAGTTTGCTGTTTTTCTTGATAACAAAAAAAAGTCATTATTTTCTATTGGTTAGTGATGGAAGGACTGTAGCAGTGAAACACATCCAGAATAAACACTTCACCCTCTCCAAAACTATCAGGAGGGAGGTGAAAGAAGTGAGGTGAGTAAACCCCATACACAGACACAATTACCTAGAGTATATATTTTGATTGATCTCATGCAACATTTTCATCACTTACTGAAGATCTGATAAAAGTCACATAGTAGTATCCCATCAGTCAAAAGCATGTTGAATTAACATAAAAAAAAAAATCATATAGCCCTTCTTACATCAGCTGATATCTCAAAGTGCTGTACAGAAACCCAGCCTAAATCCCCAAACAGCAAGAAACGGCAGGTGTAGAAGCACGGTGGCTAGGAAAAACTCCCTAGAAAGGCCAAAACCGAGGAAGAAACCTAGAGAGGAACCAGGCAATAAGGGGTGGCCAGTCCTCTTCTGGCTGTGCCGGGTGGAGATTATAACAGAACAAGGCCAAGATGTTCAAATGTTCATAAATGACCAGCATGGTCAAATAATAATAATCACAGTAGTTGTCGAGGGTGCAGCAAGTCAGCACCTCAGGAGTAAATGTCAGTTGGCTTTTCATGGCCGATAATTGAGAGTATCTCTACCACTCCTGCTGTCTCTAGAGAGTTGAAAACAGCAGGTTTGGGACAGGTAGCACGTCCAGTGAACAGGTCAGGGTTCCATAGCCGCAGGCAGAATAGTTGAAACTGAAGCAGCAGCACGGCCAGGTGGACTGGAGACAGCTAGGAGTCATCATGCCAGGTCGTCTTGAGGCATGGTCCTAGGGCTCAGGTCCACCGAGAGAGAGAGAGAGAGAGAGAGAGAAAGAAAGAAAGAAAGAAAGAAAGAAAGAAAGAAAGAAAGAAAGAAAGAAAGAAAGAAAGAAAGAAAGAAAGAAAGAAAGAAAGAAAGAAAGAAAGAAAGAAAGAAAGAGAGAAAGAGAGAATTAGAGAGAGAATACTTAAATTCACACAGGACACCGGATAAGACAGGAGAAATACTCCATATATAACAGAATGACCCTAGCCCCCCAACACATAAACTACTGCAGCATAAATACTGGAGGCTGAGACAGGAGGGGTCAGGAGACACTGTGGCCCCATCCGATGATACACCTGGACAGGGCCAAACAGGCAGGATATAACCCCACCCACTTTGCCAAAGCACAGCCACCACACCACTAGAGGGATATCTTCAACCACCAACTTACCATCCTGAGACAATGCCGAGCATAGCCCACAAAGATCTCCACCACAGCACAACCAAAGGGGGGGGGGCAACCCAGACAGGAAGACCTAGTCAGCGACTCAACCCACTCAAGTGACGCACCCCTCCTAGGGACGGCATGGAAGAGCACCGAAAAACCAGTGACTCAGCCCCTGTGATAGGGTTAGAGGCAGAGAATCCCAGTGGAGAGAGGGGAACCGGCCATGCAGAGACAGCAAAGGCAGTTCGTTGCTCCAGAGCCTTTCCGTTCACCTTCACACTCCTGGGCCAGACTACACTCAATCATATGACCTATTGAAGAGATGAGTCTTCAGTAAAGACTTAAAGGTTGAGACCGAGTCTGCGTCTGTCACATGGGTAGGCAGACCATTCCATAAAAATGGAGCTCTATAGGAGAAAGCCCTACCTCCAGCTGTTTGCTTAGAAATTCTAGGGACAATTAGGAGGCCTGCGTCTTGTGACCGTAGCGTACGTGTAGGTATGTATTGCAGGAGTAGAGACCAGAGAAGGCTCGGCCTTTGACTCCGTCTTGCTGCTTAATGGGACCGGTTGAAAGTTTCTGTCGGCTGAATGAGTGACACCGGTTGACCATTCCTACAGCATTTCCCTCCAGAAGCCATGAGAAAGTTGTCTGGCTGCGGGGACCATGCGAGGGGATTTATACTTCTAACGTTACCATCTGTACTTACTGGTGGCACAGACGCTGTTTCATCCTTTTCTACACTGAAATTACCCTTGCCTAACGATTGCGTCTGAAGCTGGGCTAGCAGCACAGCTATCCTTGCCGTAAGGCGATCGTTCTCCTGTATATTATGAGTACAGCGACTGCAATTAGAAGGCATCATGTTAATGTTACTACTTAGCTTCGGCTGTTGGAAGTCCTGACGAACCATGTCCAGATAAAACGTCTGCAGTGAAAAAAGTTGGGTGAGGGAAAAACAAAAAATATAAACGGTAATTAAAAAAGTAAAAAACGTAAAGTTGTCCGGTAGCAAAGTAAGTTTGGCAACCAAACCCTATGTAGAGAGTTGCACCCCTTCTGAAAAAACCTACACTCGATCCCTCCGATGTCAACAACTACAGACCAGTATCCCTTCTTTCTTTTCTCTCCAAAACTCTTGAACGTGCCGTCCTTGGTCAGCTCTCCCGCTATCTCTCTCAGAATGACCTTCTTGATCCAAATCAGTCAGGTTTCAAGACTAGTCATTCAACTGAGACTGCTCTTCTCTGTATCACGGAGGCGCTCCGCACCGCTAAAGCTAACTCTCTCTCCTCTGCTCTCATCCTTCTAGACCTATCGGCTGCCTTCGATACTGTGAACCATCAGATCCTCCTCTCCACCCTCTCCGAGTTGGGCATCTCCGGCGCGGCCCACGCTTGGATTGCGTCCTACCTGACAGGTCGCTCCTACCAGGTGGCGTGGCGAGAATCTGTCTCCTCACCACGCGCTCTCACCACTGGTGTCCCCAGGGCTCTGTTCTAGGCCCTCTCCTATTCTCGCTATACACCAAGTCACTTGGCTCTGTCATAACCTCACATGGTCTCTCCTATCATTGCTATGCAGACGACACACAATTAATCTTCTCCTTTCCCCCTTCTGATGACCAGGTGGCGAATCGCATCTCTGCATGTCTGGCAGACATATCAGTGTGGATGACGGATCACCACCTCAAGCTGAACTTCGGCAAGACGGAGCTGCTCTTCCTCCCGGGGAAGGACTGCCCGTTCCATGATCTCGCCATCACGGTTGACAACTCCATTGTGTCCTCCTCCCAGAGCGCTAAGAACCTTGGCGTGATCCTGGACAACAAACTGTCGTTCTCAACCAACATCAAGGCGGTGGCCCGTTCCTGTAGGTTCATGCTCTACAACATCCGCAGAGTACGACCCTGCCTCACACAGGAAGCGGCACAGGTCCTAATCCAGGCACTTGTCATCTCCCGTCTGGATTACTGCAACTCGCTGTTGGCTGGGCTCCCTGCCTGTGCCATTAAACCCCTACAACTCATCCAGAACGCCGCAGCCCGTCTAGTGTTCAACCTTCCCAAGTTCTCTCACGTCACCCCGCTCCACCGCTCTCTCCACTGGCTTCCAGTTGAAGCTCGCATCCGCTACAAGACCATGGTGCTTGCCTACGGAGCTGTGAGGGGAACGGCACCTCAGTACCTCCAGGCTCTGATCAGGCCCTACACCCAAATAAGGGCACTGCGTTCATCCACCTCTGGCCTGCTCGCCTCCCTACCACTGAGGAAGTACAGTTCCCGCTCAGCTCAGTCAAAACTGTTCGCTGCTCTGGCTCCCCAATGGTGGAACAAACTCCCTCACGACGCCAGGACAGCGGAGTCAATCACCACCTTCCGGAGACACCTGAAACCCCACCTCTTTAAGGAATACCTAGGATAGGATAAAGTAATCCTTCTCACCCCCTCCCCCCTTAAAATATTTAGATGCACTATTGTAAAGTGGTTGTTCCACTGGATGTCATAAGGTGAATGCACCAATTTGTAAGTCGCTCTGGATAAGAGCGTCTGCTAAATGACTTAAATGTAAATGTAGACCTTTCCTGCAGTCAATGACCTTTGGCTCCATTTCAACCTAGATTTCAACAACATATCAACGGCAGGGTGATTTCAAAGTTTGGTTTATTTCCAATAAATTCACCTTCGTTGGCAACTCAACATCAACTAAAATTGGATGTTGATTTGTTGTTGACGTCCGGTGTGATTGGATATGACACATTTGCACCACTGGTTAATTTCTAGATATGGCATTGCTTTTCCTTAGGGAACTGGATCACCCAAATCTCTCCAAGTTTATTGGTGGTTCCATTGAGGTCCCCTACGTCAGTATCATCACTGAGTACTGCCCCAAAGGAAGCCTGGCTGATGTCCTCCTGAATGAGGATGTGCCAATCAACTGGGGGTTCAGGTGAATGTCACGATATCAGCTTTTTCTACCATCTGTCTGAAGAGAGAATACTGCACTATGTAGGGCGGTTTCCTAGACATTAACCTAGTCCTGCACTAAAAGCATTTCCATTAAACATGCTTCTTAGTCTAGAACTAGGCTCAATATGTGTCGGGACCGTGATGTAATAGAACCATTTTTTTTTGTGTGTTCTTCATTTATGTTCTTTGTGTTATTCATTTATGCTGGCACACAGGTTGTCCTTTGCTACTGACATAGCCCGTGGAATGGCTTATCTCCACCAACACAAGATGTTTCATGGCAGACTTCACTCAAGGAATTGCGTCATTGACGACCGCTGGGTTTGCAAAATCTCAGGTGATACAATTAAGACTTCCCTCTGTAGGAGTGTGTAGGCAGGCACCATATCTCAACATGACTTTATCTTCTACTGTTGTGTCCTTGAGCAAGGCACTTAACCCCTAACCTGCTCCAGAGGAACTGCTCTGCAGCTGACACTATTTTGTTTCAAGTATATATAATTGAAGTCGCAATTGAAGTCGGAAGTTTAAAACTTGATTTTCAACCACTCCACAAATATCTTGTTGACAAACTACAGTTTTGGCAAGTAGGTTAGGACTTCTACTTTGTGCATGACACAAGTAATTTTCCCAACAATTGTTTACAGACATATTACTTCACTTATTATTCACTGTATAACAATTCCAGTGGGTCAGAAGTTTACATACACTAAGTTGACTGTGCCTTTAAACAGATTGGAAAATTCCAGAAAATCGGCTAATTGACATCATTTGAGTCAACTGGAGGTGTACCTGTGGATGTATTTCAAGGCCTGCCTTCAAACTCAGTGCCTGGAAAAATCTAAAGAAATCAGCCAAGACCTCAGAAAAAATTGTAGATCTCCACAAGTCTGGTTTATCCTTGGGAGCAATTTCCAAACGCCTGAAGGTACCATGTTCATCCGTACAAACAATAGTACGCAAGTATAAACACCATGAGACCACACAGGCATCATACCACTCAGGAAGGAGACTTTGGTGCGAAAAGTGAAAATCAATCCCAGAACAACAGCAAAGGACCTTGTGAAGATGCTGGAGGAAACAGGTTAAAAAGTATCTATATCAACAGTAAAACGAGTCCTATATCGACATAACCTGAAAGGCCGCTCAGCAAGGAAGAAGCCACTTCTCCAAATTCGCCATAAAAAAGCCAGACTACGGTTTGCAACTGCACATGGGGACAAAGATCATACTTTTTGGAGAAATGTCTGGTCTCTGGTCTGACGAAATAAAAATAGAACTGTTTGGCCATAATGACCATCGTTATGTTTTGAGGAAAAAGGGGGAGGCTTGCAAGCCAAAGAACACCATCCCAACCGTGAAACACGGGGGTTGGCAGCATCATGTTGTGGGGCTAATTTGTTGCAGGAGGGACTGGTGCACTTCACAAAATAGATGGCATCATGAGAGAGCAAAATTATGTGGATATATTGAAGCAACATCTCAAGACATCAGTCAGGAAGTTAAAGCTTGGTCGCAAAAGGGTCTTCCAAATGGACAATGACCACAAGCATACTTCCAAAGTTGTGACAAAATGGCTTAAGGACAACAAAGTCAAGGTATTGGAGTGACCATCACAAAGCCCTGACCTCAGTCCTATAGAAAATGTTTTGGCAGAACTGAAAAAGCATGTGCGAGCAAGGAGGCCTACAAACCTGGCTCAGTTACACCAGCCCTGTCAGGAGGAATTGGGCAAAATTCACCCAACTTATTGTGAGAAGCTTGAGAAAGGCTACCCGAAATGTTTGACCCAAGTTAAACAATTTAAAGGCAATGCTACCAAATACTAATTGAGTGTATGTAAACTTCTGACCCACTGGGAATGTGATGAAATAAATAAATGCTGAAATAAATACTTTTTTCTACTATTATTCTGACATTTCACATTCTTAAAATAAAGTGGTGATCCTAACTGACCGAAGACAATGAGTTATTACTAGGATTAATTGTCAGGAATTGTGAACTGAGTTCAAATTTATTTGGTGTATATAAACTTCAGAGATTTGGAACAACATAAGAAAGAAAAGGCAACATTTATTTCACAAAGGACAATTAAAATGTTATTGTATTGTAGCATATTATGTTTGGTTTACATTAGTGAGTACACAGGACCAGTAAAAAAGCAAAAGAAAACATTTGAAAATTGTAAATGTAATGTAAATGTAATTTATCCTGTGTTGTTCCAGACTATGGCCTGACAGCCTACAGAAAGGATGACTTTGAGGTAGTCAGTAATGGGTTCCACTGTGAGGATACCTACCGTATATACTATGCCCCTGAGGTCCTCCTGGGAAGCAGCTCTAATGTCACTCCGGCTGCTGACATTTACAGGTACTGTAGCCCAACTGCGACAGCTATTATACATTTACAGGTACTGTAGCCCAACTGCGACAGCTATTATATAGTTGCACCATGGGGATAACCATGTTTGGGGCTAATTCCATTTCAATTCAGTCAGTTGAAAAGTAATGAGGGAAATTCAAATTTGACTTCGTGAATTTACTGTTGGAATGGAATTAAGCACGACCCTGGTGATAACAATTATTTTTACTGTATGTAATATTATTGTGCTGGTATGGTAATGACTTAAATACTAGACCATGGACATGTTGTTTAAATCAGCACAACAGTACCTGCACGTTTTTCATCCAAAGTGATTTACTATATGTCAGTAGTTTTATGCTATGCTAAATTGAGTCTCAGACATGTAGGCTATAAAAGAGCAGCAAAATCTGGGATATGGTGATACCATCTGTATGATCTGGTGTTATTAGATGTGTTCAATGGTTTCTGTGTCTTCTCCTCCCCAGCTACTCTATCATCTTAGTTGAGATTGCCACTCGCTCTGACCTCCTTTCAGTAAGTATGATACAAAGATAATACTAATGATAATGACCTTTGACCAGGCACGCTTAGGTTTTTGTTTAACATTTTTTTCTATGAACACCTCTCCAACAGGACCAAACAGAGGGCGTGAAGTTGGATATCATGTGGCGTCCTTCCCTGCCTGAACTGAAAGCTGGGAAAGCGGATACTGATTGTCCTGACCGGGGAGATTACTGTGAGGTCTGTGACAAAATCCACTGACATTTGCCGTGGCTTATTATTTAATATACTTTGTCCAATGATTCAGATCTATTCATTTAAGCACTTTAAGGAGCATTTTACACCCAAATATTTTTTTTACCTTGTATTTCTTTGTTCATGTTTTGTGTATGTCACCATTCAAGTTTTGGGGTAAAATCCTTTAGTTGTACTGTAAGTGTGCCAAAGATGCAATTTAAAAAAAATCTCTACTCTAATACTTCAACAGCTGATCAAGAAGTGCTGGTCTCAAAATGTCACATTGAGGCCGACTTTTGAGCAGGTGAAGAAGATGCTGGATAAAATGAACCCACACAAAGTCAGCCCTGTGGACATGATGATGAATCTGGTAATGCTATGATATAACATTTGGCCACTTAAAGGATGAGTAAGTTATTTCAGTAGCTAACAAATTCATTACTTACCAACAGCTGCAAATCTCAATTAAACTACATATTGTTTTGAAGTTCCCTTTCCTTACTTTTTCTTAATACACAATCGTTAATCTAGCAAATCAATTTTGTGGGTCAGAGTGCAGTATTTATTTCGTTTCATAGCACAAACACTTGCTTGCAAGTTTCTCACACTGCCTTTAGCCTGGGCCTCCCTGGAGATGCATCCAGGTGCAGCCCCGAAGCAGCTTGCGCTCCCTTTCCTATCCTCCTTTCTGAGTGAGATTCCTTTCCTGACTTCTTTTTCATTTCCTGGCCATGGTTAATCCCTACCACATACTGTACATGTGAACTCATTTTCTTTCTAGATTGCCCTTTCATCCTTCACTATAATGGGGGATCCTGTTTTCTGCAAAAAATGCTTGAAGTACCCCGGTCGGCCTTGAAATTCGTGGATTGAATGAGGGGGGCAGTCATTCTCCCCTGGTTCTCCCCCGGTTTAGCGTAACAGCTAAAATGGCTTTGAAAAATACGATTTCAGCTAATCGGGAGAGGTAGGCCTATCTAAGAAAATTAGGCATTAGGCATTCACTAATCATAAATCATTTTTAAGTGATAATGCCCTCGAAGCCGGTGTTTGGAGGATATATTGGCATGGGCAATGTTAGGCCTGAGACGAAGTCGAGGTCAAACCGTGCCAATATATCCTCCAATATATCCTCCAAACACCCGCTTCGAGGGCATTATCACTTTTTTACAACGGGTTACCAACATATTCAAATAATGATTGACTTATTTTCATTAAAAACGTTATTTTGATTAATTTATTCATATTATTTCATCCTTCCACCAGGTATAGTCTTTTTTTTTCCCACCAGGTATAGTCCAGACACAATTCTAGGGTTGCTACCCAAGCCGGCTGGTGTTGTTCTGTATCTATGGACCCAGTCGTTCGTTCTAAATGTTCCATTTTCATACGGGCTAGCAATGTTCTTATCCATTGCTTGCTAGCTAGCCAACTATGGCTAAAATGTACAGCCAGAATAACAGAAAAGTAGCTTCATTTGCATTTGTTTAACTGTTTTCTAGTGACATTTATTTGGATACATACATAACACTCTAAACTACAGTAGCTGCACTTCATTTCGTTTGACCTTTTTTTTTTTCAAATTACGTTTCTTTGTATATATCCATAAAAATGATGCCAGCTGATTCATGGTTTAGATTTACTGAGAAACGTTGCCTATCTGTCTGTTTCGTCCCGACTCGTTCATTGCAATGGGACAGCTGGAGATCGAATTTGATTATTGAAATAATGTTGCAAATGTTGGAGAGACAGACAGACAGCAAGGTTTATACAAATCTCCACTGTTGAAAACTAAATGCTAGTCTAAAAGAAATGTGAGATAATGTCTAGATGTTATTTATAGTGGAGATCAAGTTTATAACTGGCCTAGCTGGGATGATGAGAGTGGATTGCGCAGTCAGATGGAACAAAGTAAACGGGCATTTTAACGTCATAGATTTAGCCGGTGGTAATTTGTGGAATAGACACTGTCTGGAATGCGCTTTTCACCAGCATTCAGGATTAGACCCACCCGTTTTATTAACATATAACAGAAACATTGGTATATTTGTGGACAAAATTCTAATTTATGGCTCTAGTCAATCTGCGTTGCTGAAGCGTTACTGATTGTGTGATAGAAATGTATAGGTCATTTCCGATTGAGCCGATTTATGCAGCATTTACCGTGAATCTCTGTTAACGTAGAAACATTTCCTTTAAATTTATATCACGCTGTAATGCTGACCTTCCTCCATACAGATTGAATAGAGCCCGTACTGAACCTTTAAATCAAAATGTTATATATTTGGAGAAGGAAAATCAGCAGACTGATTATTATGTTTATCACAATACATGTCATGAATATCACAAATCTGTAATATAAAATAATGTGGACTTTAGATCTAAATGGAGATCTGTTGTGTATGGATCTCTGGAACTGCTTTCATAATTAGCAACATACAGTATATTTTCTTATACGTACACTGCATAACATGATGTCTGTTACAATTCTAGATGGAAAAGTACAGTAAGCATTTAGAGGCCATTGTAGCGGAGCGAACACAGGATCTTCTCCAAGAGAAACAAAAGACAGACTGTTTACTATACAGTAAGTACATGAAACCACAAATGGTCCACGATATGGCTTCTTACACTATATATACAAAAGTATGTGGACACCCCTTCAAATTAGTGTATTCTGCTATTTTAGACACACCTGTTGCTGAAAGGGTGTATAGAATTGAGCATACAGCTATGAAATCTCCATAGACAAACAATGACAGTAGAATGGCCTTACTGAAGAGCTCAGAGATTTTCAACGTGGCACCGTCATAGGATGCTACCTTTCCAACAAGTCAGTTGGTCAAATCTCTGCCCTGCTAGAGCTGCCCCGGTCAACTTTAAGTGCTGGTATTGTGAAGTAGAAACTTCTAGGACAAATAACAGCTCAGACTCAAAGTGGTAGGCCACACAATCTCATAGAACGGGACCACTTTAGTGCTAAAGTGCGTATCGCGTAAAAATCGTCTGTCCTCGGTTGCAATACTCACCACCGAGTACCAAACTGCCTCTGGATGCAACTACAGCACCACACACAAGCGTAACATCACCATGCGCAATGCCAAGCATCAGCAGGAGTGGTGTAAAGTTCACCGCCATTGGACTCTAGAGCAGAGGAAACCCGTTCTCTGAAGTGATGAATCACGCTTCACCATCTGGCAGTCTGACAAACAAATCTGGGTTTGGCGGATGGCAGGAGAACGCTACCTGCCCCAATGCATAGTGCCAACTGTAAAGTCTGGTGGATGAGGAATATTGGTCTGGGTCTGTTTTCATGGTTCGGGCTAGTATGACAATACACAAAGCGAGGTCCATACAGAAAAGGTTTGTCGAGATCGGTGTGGAAGAAATGGTCTGCTCTGCACAGTCCTGACTTCAATCCCTTCGGGATGAATTGGAACACCGACTGCGAGACAGACCTAATCGCCCAACATCAGTGCCTGACCTCACTAATGCTCGGGGCTGAATGGAAGCTAATCCCCGCAGCAATGTTCCTCTAGTTCATCTAGTGGAAAGCCTTCCCAGAAGAGTGGAGTCTTTTATAGCACAAAAGCGAACCAACTCCATATTAATGCCCATGATTTTGTAATGAGATGTTTGACGAGCAGGTGTCCACATGCTTTTGGTCATGTAGTGTATTATGTGTGGTGTTGCCTCCACTGTCATCTAGTGGTAAAGAAGTAGAATTTACCACAATGACAACATAAATGCTCCCAAAATACATTTGGATGTTGCTATATGCTGTTTTTAACGTTTTGAAGAGAAAGAGTTGTTTGAATACAAAGCCATTGGTTACACCAATGACCAGCATATCTATATTCAACAAAATTCCTGAATGAAACAGTTTAAAAGGCAGGAAAATGTTTTGAATCTTAAGTTACTTCTTGTCACCAGGTATGTTACCAAAGCCGGTGGCCGATGACCTTCGTCAGGGTCGCACAGCAGAGGCTCAGAGCTACTCCAATGCCACAGTCTACTTCAGGCAGGTGTCATTTGTAGGGCCAAGAGTTTTTCCTAATCAGGTCACGTGATCTGGAAAAACTCTTGGCTCTAGTCATAAGAGAGTGCAGTATTGTGGTACATCCACAATAGTTAATGTATTGTGTCCTATGGAGGTGTTGAATTCGGTTTTTATTTATACATTAAGAGAGTTCTATCCAGATTCCCTCCCAGCTGTCACTGTCTACCTTTTCAAATTTAGAGATGAGTAACATTTCTTTCTCCTTGTTGGCAGTGACATTGTGGGTTTCACAGAGCTCTCTGGCTCAAGCACTCCTCACCAGGTGGTGGACTTTCTAAATAAGCTCTACACCACGTTTGATGACATCATTGATAATTATGATGTCTACAAGGTGGAGACTATAGGAGACGCTTGTAAGTATGATGGCAAATAATCTGTCTCTGCTTCCATCCATCTGTTTGTGACTGCCTGTCTGTCTCCATCAATCTGTCCATCCTTCTGTCTGTTAGTTCGTCTGTCCACCTATCCATGTGTGTGTGTTTGGGCATTGTTATCGAGGTTGATCTAAATGTGTCTGCCCCTCCAGACATGGTGGTCTCTGGTGTTCCCAATGAGAATGGCATAAACCATGCGGGGGAGATCGCCAGCATGGCTCTGGGTCTGGTCAATGTTTGCCATGCCTTTAAAATCCCACACAAACCCACCACGCAGTTGAGGATACGAGCTGGCATACACTCAGGTAAACAAGTCCAACTGGGCTATGTTCATTAGGGCACACGGTTGTGCCTACTGAATACAAACCTTGTGATGTCTCACTGTTTGAGTGGAATAATTGTAATAATTGGTAATAATGGTCAACATATCTAACTCAATTTCATCTGGTCTGCCCTTGTTGAAATGTTAGGCAGTTTTGCTAACGGAATGTAAAATGTATTTTGTGCTATGTATTCAATCTGAAATTAAAAAATGTGTGTTTTCACATGTTTAAATCCTACATGTATTTGTGATAGGTATTTTCATATTGAATGCACCGAGCTGTCTGTTTGAACTACTGGCACAAAGCTCGGACACCCATGCATACCCCACTAGAGGTCTCTTCACAGTCCCCAAGTCCAGAACAGACTATGGGAGGCGCACAGTACTACATAGAGCCATAACTACATGGAACTCTATTCCACATCAAGTAACTCATGCAAGCAGTAAAATAATATTTGAAAGAAACAGATAAAAATACACCTTAAGCAACACAAACATAGACACATGATTATAAACACACGATAACATACGCACTATACAAACATGTGCACATGAATTTTGTGTTATAGATATGTGGTAGTAGAGTAGGGGCCTGAGGGCACACGGTTAATATGATGTGAAATCTGTTATGAATGTATTGTAATGTTTTTTGCCTTGGCAGCAGCTAATGGGGATCCATAATAAATCAAATACAAATACATCCCCACAGGACCCGTAGTTGCTGGTGTCGTGGGAACCAAAATGCCACGGTATTGCTTATTCGGTGATACAGTGAACACAGCATCGCGGATGGAATCAACAAGCGAAGGTACTCAAAGATCAAATACAACCCTTGAGTATATAAATTTAAACTCTGTGTGAGTGCAGTTTGTAGGCCAAAGTAACAGTGAAATATTCTGATTCTTTATCTGATTCAGGGTCTTTAACAGGCCAACTGACTCTACAGACCACTCAGCCTGGCTAAGGTTGAGCATATTGTTCATGGGCTGGGTGGCAGCTGAGGTTGCCATTGGTGGGGCATCGATTTAGCCCCTCTGCCTTTATGCCAAGCTGGATTTTCTCTGTCTGTGCTCTTCAGCACCCTGCAGAGGGGTTACATCACGAGAGAGAGCCGTTCTCCTCACTGAGCTCTTATAATCCTCGGAACCAAGCAAAAAATGACAATGAGGGTAGAAAACAGTGACCCTCGTGCGGCAGTGATTTTAAAACGTGAAACAGTGGCTTTTAAGCTACTACATGAAAATATATTATTTCTCATGTGATAGGGCAGGATGCACAACATTACTTTTGTAGTACTGAATTACTTGTTGTACAATGTTACTTTTCTAACACTGTATTTGCCTTTTGTATATTGTCATTTATAATCCAGCTAGTATAAAACAAAGTGCGATTCTGTCCATAGCTCTGAAGATCCAGGTCAGTGGAGCCACTGCTGACCTGCTAAACACACTGGGAGGTTACACTCTGATCTGCCGAGGATCACTAAACGTCAAGGTAAGATAATCAACCATTTCCCACTCATTAGTATCGATAAGGACACAGTTGCCAAGGGTTAATGAGGAGAAAATCTAGCCTGGTCCCAGATCTGTTTGTGCTGTCTTGTCAACTCCTGGTCATTGTCTTTGCCCAAAAATGGTTTTGACAACTCCTAAGGTCGTTGTTTGGGAAAGACAGTGGCCATATGCAAGACGGCCTATGAAATACAAACTGTATCCAACAATAGTGTTGTCATATCACCTTCTCACACTACTAGTTTGACCTAATTTAAGAATGCTCCTAGTTAGCAAATTTACAATATAGTATTATCTGTCTGTTCTGTGAACTGCGATTGTCGGTTAAAAAAAAGTGGTGTGCTAAGAGTGTGCTATGTTAAGGACATTTTTTTGACTTGGCCATGGTGGTTGCTGTAGAAATCTTGCCAAAAACAAAAATGTATTATATTCACCCCCTCCGTCTCATGGGCTGGTATTCATGCAGTCACGAAGACCTTTGATTTGAAGGGAGGGAGGGAGTTAGTAGAGGGTGGACAGAGGGGGGGGCAAGTGGATCGTGGATGGGGCCCACGGTTCATACTCATTGAAAGACTGCATGTCTCCATTAGGGAGCGGCCTCAGCTGCCTTGTGCTTGTCCCTTACCAACCCTAATGGCCCTCATTTAGTATTTACAAGGACACACACATGCTCCCCAAATACAGCCCCTTTCTCAGGAGAGAGAAAAAGCAAAACAACATTCATTGGTCTTGATAGGCTGTCAGACATGTCAGGCATACAGTATGCTGCTTTTTGATGGTGTATGACCTACAAGTTTAGCCTCCATTTCTTTGTATCAACGATACTGCTCTTTGTTTGTAAAGGGAAAAGGTGAAATGACGACATGGTGGCTGGAAGCAAAGAAAGAAGAATCCTCTGACCCACTCCTCAGATCCACCGAGTTCAGAGGAGTCCCTGTGCCAGTTAGCAACTAGCCAACTACTAGCCTTCATAGTCTCTGTCTGCATAATATATGGACCACAGTTTGTGTTTAACAGCTGTATTGTGCAATTGATATCAAATATATTTCTATACTGCCCGAGAGTCTTGGAGCTGTATTGTGAGTTTGTACAGTGATTTTATGTTCTGGCAGTTATTGTATTTATTCATATCCATATGGTGGATATATACTTGATATGTGCACTCATATTATACACTGCTCCAAAAAATAAAGGGAACACTAAAATAACAGATCCTAGATCTGAATGAATTAAATATTCTTATTAATTTTTTTTTTTACATAGTTGAATGTGCTGACAACAAAATCACACAAAAATTATCAATGCAAATCAAATGTATCAACCCATGGAGGTCTGGATTTGGAGTCATTACTCAAAATTAAAGTGGAAAACCACACTACAGGCTGATCCAACTTTGATGTAATGTCCTTAAAACAAGTCAAAATAAGGTTCAGTAGTGTGTGTGGCCTCCACGTGCCTATATGACCTCCCTACAACGCCTGGGCATGCTCTTGATGAGGTGGCTGATGGTCTCCTGAGGGATCTCCTCCCAGACCTGGACTAAAGCATCCGCCACCGCCAACTCCTGGAGCGAGACATGATATCACAGATGTACTCAACTGGATTCAGGTCTGGGGAACGGGCGGGCCAGTCCATAGCATCAATGCCTTCCTCTTGCAGGAACTGCTGACACACTCCAGCCACATGAGGTCTAGCATTGTCTTGCATTAGGAGGAACCCAGGGACAACCGCACCAGCATATGGTCTCACAAGGGTTCTGAGGATCTCATCTCGGTACCTCATGGCAGTCAGGCTACCTCTGGCGAGCACATGGAGGGCTGTGCGGCCCCCCAAAGAAATGCCACCACACACCATGACTGACCCACCGCCAATCCGGTCATGCTGGACGATGTTACAGGCAGCAGAATGTTCTCCACGGCATCTCCAGACTGTCACGTCTGTCACATGCGCTCAGTGTGAACCTGCTTTCATCTGGGAAGAGCACAGGGCACCAGTGGCGAATTTGCCAATCTTGGTGTTCTCTGGCAAATGCCAAACGTCCTGCACAGTGTTGGGCTGTAAGCACAACCCCCACCTGTGGACGTCGGGCCCTCATACCACCCTCATGGAGTCTGTTTCTGACCGTTTGAGCAGACACATGCACATTTGTGGCCTGCTGGAGGTCATTTTGCAGGGCTCTGGCAGTGCTCCTCCTGTTCCTACTTGCACAAAGGCGGAGGTAGCGGTCCTGCTGCTGGGTTGTTGCCCTCCTACGGCCTCCTCCACGTCTCCTGATGTACTGGCCTGTCCCCTGGTAGCACCTCCATGCTCTGGACACTACGCTGACAGACACAGCAAACCTTCTTGCCCCATCTCGCATTGATGTCCCATCCTGGATGAGCTGCACTACCTGAGCCACTTGTGTGGGTTGTAGACTCCGTCTCATGCTACCACTAGAGTGAAAGCACCGCCAGCATTCAAAAGTGACCAAAACATCAGCCAGGAAGCATAGGAACTGAGAAGTGGTCTGTGCTCCCCACCTGCAGAACCATTCCTTTATTGGGGGTGTCTTGCTCAATGCCTATAATTTCCACCTGTTGTCTATTCCATTTGCACAACAGCATGTGAAATTTATTGTCAATCAGTGTTGCTGCCTAAGTGGACAGTTTGATTTCACAGAAGTGTGATTGACTTGGAGTTACATTGTGTTGTTTAAGTCTTCCCTTTATTTTTTTTAGCAGTGTATATTGTAATGGAGATGGATGGGGGAGAGGGAATAAGCACAAAATTAGATTAGCCAGTGTGGAATTCAAACCACAAGACACATGATTTTTTCTTGCGTCTCTAACATTGCCGCCAACAAGTCTAATGACCACCAGAATCACACCCCAAATGCCATAGGATATCTGGAAAATAATCCATTGCAGAGAGGTAGTCTAATTGTCCGCATAGTCCAATATGATGAATTGAAATGCACAGTGTTGTAGCATATAATATATTCTGATATTATCTTTACCTGATTTGATTCCATGTGTAAAATACTGTAAGCACGTTATTGTTCTGTATTGCTATGTAGCGCCTTTTGTTGGTAGGGAGGTTGTGTTTTCTGTTGCATTTCCCACACACCTCATTGCTACCAAAATAAGAATTAAACTGTGATCCTTCTGAATTTCTTCACTTCTTTATAACATGTTTCTCATCTGGTGCAACACAAATAATACATAATTTGGCATTATAAACTGGGGGGTTCGATCCCTGAATGCTGATTGGCTGACAGCTGTGGTACATCAGATCGTATACCACAGGTATGACAAAACATGTATTTTTACTGCTCTAATTACGTTGGTAACCAGTTTATAATAGCAATAAGGCACCTTGGGGGTTGGGGTATATGGCCAATATACCAGGGCTAAGGGCTGTATCTAAGAACAGCCCTTAGCCGTGGTATATTAGCCATATACCACAACCCCTCATGACTTATTGCTTAAATAAACCATTCAAAATATATGACAAAGGTATGTGTTATTTACAATGTTACTACAATTGAAACTTGACACATTACATTTAAGGTTTCTCTCCTGATGGCAGCTACATGTCTGCTTGACCCAGAACAAAATAAAACAGACATTGCCTGTGTGATGGACTGTTGTGACATTGCAGATACAATAGTGGTGATGCACCACTATGCACCCTCACTCTCAGTGAAAAGCATTGCACTAATCTAGCTTCAACAGCCTGCCATTCACATGCAGTGTTGACAGATATTTTTTGTATTAGTAAGTTCATGGAAAATGTGTTTCTACACCAGCCCTGTTCCTGGAGAGCTACTGTCCTATAGGTTTTCACTCCAAAAACCTACAGGAAAGTAGCTCTCCAGGAACAGGGTTGTGATATGGTTCCTTGATTGTACACAAGGATTGGGTGAAAGAGCAAAAGCAGGCTACGTCATTGCAACCTTTTGAAATCATGCTTCAAACATCTTCAAACATGCGATTGCTTGCTGAAAGTGTAGTTTGGGAATTTGTCGAAAATATTATAGGTTTGCAACCAATCGAGTAAGGAGGTGTTGGTTGCCTGACAACGCAGTAGCCAATCCCTGAGGTGTTTGGTTATTCAGCTCCGGAGTCTACAGGCCAAGCAAGCTCGTCAGGCGGGTTATGTGTTATTTTCCGAGGGTACCTTCATGATGATATAACACGTAGGTTAAGTTTTATTACACGTCACCTGTAGAATGTTTTATGTAGGAGACATTCGCATATCCCTTGGTCTAGATATTGGCGTTATGTTAGTAGCTAGCATGCTAACTCTACTGTACCTGGTTTGACCGTTCAAACAAGTCATCGTTAGCGAGCTAGCTACTGAGGCGTTAAAATCTGTCCTGCAAACGATATTAACTGCACTGTTAGACGAGCTATATATGAGTGCTCCAGCTTGTTGTCTTGCTAGCTACCCCTTGCCCATTGTTCTACAACGGGCTGGTGAAAACAAGCATCTGTGTTTGGTTAAGACGCGTCCATATGTTTAGCACAGTTTTTAATATATATATATATGTTTTTTTATGTTTAGCACAGGTGTCTTGTGGTGAGGAGTTTTGTTAAGAGCCGCGACGCTCTGTCTAAATATACACGCATCGCTTGCGCCACGGTTTTGGAAGACCTTTCATACTGGCGATTTTTTTTTCTTCCTAAAACGAAATGTTAAATTAATACACAACTGTATAGAGTTAAGGTTCCCACATGACCATATTTCGGCGCTTCTTTAGAACAGACGGAAGAAAGTGGACTAATTTTGTTAATGAACGCCTGTGTGTAAATGACACAAACGTGTTGTCACTGAAAAATTCTGCCGGCTGCAACTGTTAAAACATGTATAGTGTGTATTTTGTTTTAATTATTTTGATGTGATAGGAAAGTAAAGGGAATTGTTTCTAGGACCGTACTGCAATTGAGACTTGATTCACGTTTAGATAGAGTATTTGGCTTCCAGGGCCAATTCGCTCTTTGAACAGAACATGTAAGGTCCATGGACTAAGGAGTAACTTTAGGCTCCTTTAGTCCAATAATGTGCTAAATTATCCCTAACCAGTCTATCAATAACAAGTCCTCGGGGAGCTCGAGCCTTCCACCATTCACCAACTGGTCCCACTTTCTTTTAGTCTGTCTCTCTGTTTCAAACTCGATGATGTAGTGAGACTGTATCATGAACTTAATCTGGTATTGGAAGTGGATTTCTAATCACACATTCAACCTGGCACACCACGTCATTTGTGTAATATTGATATCAACCTTTATTCACACTCATAAAGACTTGCATAACGTTTGTTGAATTCCCAGTGTGTTATCACTATACTTTAAACAATCTAAAAGCACAATCAAATTCCAATGGAAAAACAATGTCAGATTGTTGATTTAGTTGCCATCTAAATGTGTTATCACTGCACTTTCATTAAAAAAAAGATACAACAAAGTTCAAATGGGAATACAATGTCAGATGTGTTGTATTCATACAACAACTTAATGTTTTATTTCTGTGCTTAATCTAGGCCTAATTGCTAGGGATGCACGATATATCGGTGAACATATCAGAATCAGACGATATTAGCTAAAAATGCCAAAGCCGTTATCTGCCTGATGTCTAGTTTAAAGCCGATGTAAAAAACGATGTCAAAGCTGACGTGCATGCCTATATAACATAGGTACACAAAGTAATGACGCCACATAAAATTTTGCGCTACATGTTCAACACAGCATTCCTAACCCAGCCCACAATGTCTACTGTGTGGATCGAGCAGTCAACAAGTCGAGCAGTCATTTGAAAGAGTAAGAACATTTCAGCGAGACAACTCAAAGGCGAAATCCATTAACTCCATTAACTACAATGGAATTCATTGTCCTTGACAATCAACCATTCTCTGTCGTGGGTGATGTTGGCCTTAGCGACTGGTCGAGCACCGGTACACACTATCGTTACCAAGTTCGCTATTGTTACACAGTAATAGCACCACTGCTTTTAGCTTCACTGATTTGATTGGTTACTAATAATATAATTTAAAATCACTCCAATTGTGTCCTATATGTGTTTAGACATGGTGACAATTTACGGTGTCATGCACAAAGTAGATGTCCTAACCGACTTGCCGTTTGGGTCTTTGGAACGCCATTTGGGTCTTTGCTTGTCAACACTATTTGACACGTCAAATAACACTGTTCTTTTATAGAATGTTGTATGTTCTGAATAGAGGTCGGCCAATTATGATTTTTCAACACCGATACCGATTTATTGGAGGACAAAAATGGCCGATACCGATTAATCGGACGATTTTTACAATGTTTTTAAAATGTATTTGTAGTAATGACAATTATAACAGTACTGGATTAACACTTTTAATTTAATATAATACATCAATAAAATCAATTTAGCCTCAAATAAATAAGGAAACATGTTCAATTTGGTTTAAATAGTGCAAAAACAAAGTGTTGGAGAAAAAAATAAAAGTGCAATATGTGCCATGTAAGAAAACTAACATTTAAGTTCCTTGCTCAGAACATGAGAACATATGAAAGCTGGTGGTTCCTTTTAACATGAGTCTTCAATATTCCCAGGTAAGAAGTTTTAGGTTGTAGTTATTATAGAAATTATAGGACTATTTCTCTCTACCATTTGTATTTCATATACCTTTGACTATTGTATGTTCTTATTAGAGGTCGACCGATTAATCGCAGTGGCCGATTAATTAGGGCCGATTTCAAGTTTTCATAACAATCGGAAATCGGTATTTTTGGGCGCCAATTTGCGGAATTTTTACATTGGTTATTTATTTTTTATACCTTTAGCCAATCGGCCATTCCGAATAATTGGCAGACCTCTAGAAATAACATTAATTCAACCAGTTTGTGCCCAGTGGGATAACTCAATCAGATGGAAGGAATTCGGCTGTGCAGTTATACCTAAACCACTGGGCAAAAACCTGATTGAATCAACTGTGTTTCCACGTAATTTCAAACCCCAAAATATGTGACGGCGTTGAATCAATGTGAAAAATGAATTTGATTTGTTAGAAGTCATCAACATAAGGGCATTTAGACTTTTTTTTCACCCAACTTTTAACCTAGGCCTAAATCCAATGACGTTGAATCCACGTTAGTTGACAACTCAACCAATTGTAAATCAAAACTAGACATTGAACGGACGTCTGTGCCCAGTGGGCAGGATTTATCAAGTTAATTAACAGTCAGTTTATTAAGTGTCTGACTTGCCTACTAAATAAGCTTGGTAGGTTCACCATCTGTCCAGTAGATTCAATTAGATTAAGTGTCACCAGAAGGTCCTGAATGGTTTGGGTGGTAAAGCAATATAAATTATTGAAACAATCCCAACATGCATAAATTGTTTTCCCACTTCCTAAAATTTTATTTTTTGTTTTGTTATTGTGATTTTGTTTACTTCAATTTCATTTTGTTGACCCATTTCAAATTTAACAAAGCCTACATTTTATAGCCCTAGGCTAACCCTACAATTATTCATTTCCTCAGTGCTTGTCTGGTCAACTGTTTTCGAAAGGGTAGCCTACAAGCCATTGGTTGTTTTAATTGCACAAGGGACTGTCTGTTTCTTTAGATAAAATACCATATTGTCTCTTGGATTAGGCTGGTGATAAGAGTATGAGGAGATGGTATGTAGCTATTCCATTTGTTAATAGCTTAACTTCATTGGTAACATTGTGTATTGCCCAGTTACTTTGCTCTGACTTGGTGGTTCCTTCTTTCCTCAACCACATTTGTAGTTGTACAAATCATATGCTATAACATGCTAATATAGAATACTAATATGTAGGTTTATTTGATGTGCAAAAACCATCAGTGCCTTAAACTGCAATTCAACCTTTGGATTCTTACAATGACAATATGAATCCCGGCCTGTGTTGCTGTAGAATTGGTGCCTGCTGAGATAAAGGATTTGGCTTTGTCCCTTCCTAATAAGCTCCCCACACTCCCCTGTTCTTTAGGCTATTGCATGTTTCCATCCCTCCTTGTAGACGTCCTTCGTCCCTAGTAATCCCGCGTCCACTTGTTGAATGTGCACTGCTAATCTATTATCTGCCCCTCTATTTCAGGAGCTGTCTGCGTAGGCCATTCTGTGAGCTGCATGTATCCTGGGAGGTAGCGGATGATCCAGACACATTCAGTGTGTTCTGAAGCACCGCTGCCCTGAGGGAGTCTGGAGGACTGCAGCGATGCCAGAATCTTCACTTGGTGAGTATTACATTGACCTTATGCTTGTGGTTTTCATTGAAATTGTGATGCACTTTTTCAGCTTTGTTTAGTTTGATTATGATTCTCCATTTGTCACTCCACTAGTAGTATAGAGCTAGCCTACTTAGTTAAAGATGCAGTGATGAGTAGCTAGGCTGCTACTGTCTCATTTTTCTGGTGCTCTACATAAAGTAAAGCCTCATGTGTAAAGGAGAAGATTAAATTGACAGAAATAGCAGATTAATGCTATTTTAAGGTTGTGTGCCCATAGTAACCTCAATTCCAAAATTCACTCGTAAAAGGAATGCCTCATTGCCTTTCTGTTATCACGAAGATATTATACTATCTATGCATACTATTTTGCTTTCCAATAGTCCACCACAGTAGACGCGTCCATAATACCCAGAAAAACACCGAAATGGTTCTAGTGTTAATTTTTTGCATTACATTTTTACATTGCAATAAAACAGATATTTTTTTATTGTGTGTTTGGTGCAGGCTTACCTTGGCGCAACGTTTTGTAATTTGTGTAATTCTCTCTCGAACAATGTGAGTTTTATCAATATATTCACCTCAATTTACTCCAAAAAATGTGCAATGCTAATTATTGATAAGTTACCTGGCCCGAGAGAGATTTTTGCGGTCATCAAAATGTCGCACCAGGGTAACCCTACATGAAGTAGTTCTAAAATCCCAGATGGAAAAATGGAATAGTGAAAAAACTATTGAAACATTTTCTGGGGTTTATGACTCATACTGTTGTACTCAATGTCATTTTCTGTTCCCAGAATTTTGTATTTATTTCATGCTAATGATTCAAAATTAGACTGACAATAAGGTTGGAATTCAAGTGTTTCTAATAGCCCTGGATTTTCACTCAGTTTTTATACTGTAGCCTATTGGGTGTTTCAACCATGTTGAAGGAGAATTTTACTATTTAGGGCTTTAATCTGTATTTTTTATGTATATTAAATAAGGGTCCTGAATCTTACCCCATCAGCAATTGACTTCCTCAAACTCATTCTGGAGTTCAGGGCATCCAAAACGTGAACAAAGGCTTCAAAAACACCCGAATACGTAATTTTACAAACGGCAAAGCTCTCACGAACATTTCTGACTATGAAGTCGAATTTGCAGGTGAACCTTATTTCTTTGAACCGGAATACACAGAGGAGGAGCTTCAACAGATGGAGGATGACCGAGAAAGGAGAGAGACAGAGCAGGCAGAGGCTCAGGCTTATAATCATCAAGCATCCGAGGCCCGACTCAGGACATCTGGGGACTAGTGCTGTACCTGAGGGCAATGCCAAGCAATGCCCACTGAGAACTAGTGTCTTTGCTGCCCAGATTGGGACCTGCTTATGCCACCCTTGGAAAATCTATGTGTCTGGCGACGAGAGAACGTTGACCCGCGAGCCCACCCAACTCTGTGTAACCAGTGACAATAACTTTCCAGCCCTCATTAACCCGGCAGTTGTAGAAACATTTTCCATGTGCGAAAAATAAGCTGGAAGAAGAGACCTCGGCCAGGGGGACCAAATGTCCACCTGTCAATAAAGTAAGTACCGGTAGTTTTTAAGTGATAAATAGACTTCCCAGCATTACAGTATTCATAGGCTGTGTCAAATGTCATCCCTCACCCAAATGCTCACCAGTAGGCCTACCTAGTGTTATTCTGCTTTAGCACAGATATTTATATTTATTAATTTTCTAGGCAATATAGACTTGTGGTCTTGGAATGGGGATTGAAAGGCAAATGACTTGGCGTTGGCCAGAGACGAGTGTTACTCAGTTGCATCGTCAGAATCATCTGCAACAAGTCTCCTTTACCCACCGGTGTCTACGTTGGATTCAAGGAGGCAGATGAAGCCTTCAGAATCCTTTGCAATCTTCAACCGATGGCTCATATCCTTTCCCCTTCTATACTAGTGTATTCGGAAAGTATTCAGACCCCTTGACTTTTTCCACATTTCTTGCTACATTACAGCCATATTCTAAAATTGATTAAATCATTGTTTTCCCACATCAATCTACAAACAATACTCCATAATGACAAAGTGAAAACAGGTTTTTAGACCTTTTTGAAAATAAAAAACAGATACCTATTTACATAAGTATTCATACCATTTGCTATGAGACTCGAAATTGAGCTCAGGTGCATCCTGGTTCCATTGAACATCCTTGAGATGTTTTTTCAACTTTATTGTATTCCACCTGTGGTAAATTCATCTTTCCCTCAATCCTGACTTGTCTCCCAATCCCTGCCGATGGAAAAACATTCCCCAAAGCATGATGCTGCCACCACCATGCTTCACCGTAGGGATGGTGTCAGGTTTCCTCCAGACGTGACGCTTGGCATTCAGGCAAAAGTGTTCAATTTTGGTTTCATCAGACCAGAGAATCTTGTTTCTCATGGTCTGAGAGTCCTTTAGGTGCCATTTGGCAAACTCCAAGCGGACTGTCATGTGCCTTTTTTTTTACTGAGGAGTGGCTTCCGTCTGGCCACATAAAGGCCTGATTGGTGCAGTGCTGCAGAGATGGTTGTCCTTCTGGAAGTTTCTCCCATCTCCACAGAGGAACTCTGGAGCTCTGTAAGAGTGATCATCGGGTTCTTGGTCACCTCCCTGACCAAGGCCCTTCTCCCCTGATTGCTCAGTTTCGCTGGGCAACCAGCTTTAGGAGGTTCCAAACTTCTTCCATTTAAGAATGATGGAGGCCACTGTGTTCTTGGGGACCTTCAATGCTTCCCCAGGTCAGTGCCTTGACACAATCCTGTCTTGGAGCTCTACAGACCATTTCTCCAGCCTCATGGCTTGGTTTTTGCTCTGACATGCACTGTCAACTGTGGAACCTTATCAGTGATGGAAAAAGTACCCAATTGTCATACTTGAGTAAAGTTAAAGATACCTTTTTAATAGAGAATGACTCAAGTAAGTCACCCAGTAAAGTAATACTTGAGTAAAAGTATTTGATTTGATTTTAATTATACTCAAGTATCAAAAGTACAAATACAAATCATTTCACATTTCTTATATTATGCAATCCAGACGTAACGCTTTTCTTGTTTTTTAAATTTACAGATAGCCAGGGGCAACACTCAGACATAAGTTACAAACAAATCATTTGTGTGAGTCCGTCAGCTCTGAGGCAGTAGGGATGAACAAGGGTGCTCTCTTGATAAGTGTGTGAATTGAACTATTTTCCTATCCTGCTAAGCATTCGAAATGTAACGAGTACTTTTGAGTATCAGGGAAAATGTATGGAGTAAAACGTACGTTATTTTCCAAGAGAATGTACCGGAGTAAAAGTAAAAATATAAATCTTAAGGTAGAGATGCCACAAAAATCTACTTAAAAGTACTTTAAAGTATTTTTACTTAAGCACTTTACACCACTGGACCTTATATAGACAGGTGTGCCTTTCCAATCAATAGAATTTACCAGAGCCTGACTCCAATCAAGTTGCAGAAACTTCTCAAGGATGATTATGGAAACAGGATGCACCTGAGCTCAATTTCACGTCTCAAAGCAAATGGTCTGAATACTTATGTAAATAAGGTATTTACGTTTTTTATTTTTAGTATATTTGCAAAAATATCTTTAAACCTGTTTTCGCTTTGTCATTATGGTGTGTGTGGATGGAGGGAAAAAAAGAATGAATCCATTTTAGAACAAGGCTGTAACATAACAAAATGTGGAAAAAGTCAAGGGGTCTGAATGCTTTCCAAATGCACTGTAAATAAGAGCTGACTCAGTGTTTCACCTTTCATCAGTGATTTTACTTTATTAGGTAGGTAGCTAGCATATCTCTTACCTCGATTTCAATTTCTGCTGCTCCTAGACAGGCCCGGCAACGTCTTTCAATGGTTGGTATTGTTGGATTCGGGGTTAAACTTGGAACATTGTTATATTCAGAAGTATAGGAACATTAGTTACAAAAGAGACATGAGGGGTGCCATAATGAAGCTTGGAAGGGGCTGAGTGCAGGGAAAACAATCGCATGTGACAGTACTGATAAGGGGAGAAACAGTTAGTCTCATATCACTTAGTTCCCTGCTTAACAAGAATAATGCAATGTTTAGAGATGAGGAGGAGACTCCACTCATAGTGGTGTATGAATACCACCACGGGGAAGCCATGTCTGTGTCTGAATTACAGCTGTATCGACCCTTTGGGGATAGTTAAACTTGGTTAAAGCCTAAAGCTAGGGGGCAGAATTTTCACTTTTAGATAAATAGCGTGCCCAATTTCAACTTCCTGCTACTCATGACAAAAATATAAGATATGCATAGTATTTATAGATTTGGATAGAAAACACTCTGAAGTTTCTAAAACTGTTTGAATCATGTCTGTGAGTATAACAGCACTTTTTTTAGCAAGCAAAACCCCGAGGACTAACTGTTCAGATTATTTTTTATTCCCATCTCTGTTCACTATATTGCAATAGGAACCAATTTTCAGTTCCTACCGCTTCCACATGATGTCACCAGTCTTTGGAATATGGTTGAGGTTATTTCTTTGTCTTATAAAGAAGTAGGCCAACTCGGAACTGGGGACACTTTTGTGAGTTGCGCAAGACGTGAAGAGCAGAGCTGGTTTCTTTTCGTTCATGTATTGAATAGAGATTGCCCCGTCTACAATTTGATCGATTATTAACGTTTAAAAATACCTAACGTTGTATTACAAAAGTAGTTTGAAATATTTTGGCAAAGTTTATAGGCAACTTTTGAAATATTTTGTAGTGACGTTGTGTTTTTCTAAGCTGTTTTTTTCTGGATCAAACGAGCTTTATTAGACATTTTCCATATGTAGCTTTGTGGTATATGCTAGTACCGTAAAGTTTAGAGTAAGTCCTGAGCAGGATAGATCCTGTATAAATCCTGTGGAGGGTAAGTCTCATACCTTTAACCTGTTAGTCCTACCCCCTACTTTTTCGAACATTCTGTTAAAAATCGCGCAACATTTCAGCGCCCTGCTGCTCATGCCAGGAATATAGTATATGCATATGATTAGTATGTGTGGATAGAAAACACTCAGACGTTTATAAAACTGGTTAAATCACTGCTGTGACTATAACAGAACGTGCGTTTCGTCGAAAAGTGCAGGAAAATCTGATCACTGAAAATGGAAATAAATATCCATGCGCTACTTCTAGGAATTGTTCAAAGTGAACCGGATTAAATGAGGCCGAGGTTACAGTGCCTACAGCTTCCACACGATGTCTAGAGTCTTGTCATTTGATTCGACTTTGATTCTTGGTCAAACCGACACAAGGGACCCGATTCCCTCCGGTCTCCGACCGGATGTTTTGGTCGAGAGCTGTTTTGGTCGAGATCTTTTTCCAGACGGACACCTATAGAATTTACATCGCCTCCTGATGAATTTTATCGCTTATTAACGTGTACTAATACCTAAAGTTGCATTTCAAAAGTATTTCAAAGTGTTTTGTGAAAGTTTATCGTCAACTTTTTTAATTAAAAAAATGACGTTACGTTATGAAACGCTATTTTTTTTTCGTTTATCACACAGTCTTCATAGATCGATATCTAGGCTATATATGGACCGATTTAATTGAAAAAAAGACCCAATAGTGATTATGGGACATCTAGGAGTGCCAACAAAGAAGATGGTCAAAGGTAATGAATGTTTTATATTTTATTTGTGCGGTTTGTGTAGCGACGACTATGCTAATTATTTTGTTTACGTCCCCTGCGGGTCTTTTGGGGTGTTACATGCTATCAGATAATAGCTTCTCATGCTTTCGCCGAAAAGCATTTTAAAAATCTGACTTGTTGCCTGGATTCACAACGAGTGTAGCTTTAATTCAATACCCTGCATGTGTATTTTAATGAACGTTTGAGTTTTAACTAATACTATTAGCATTTAGCGTAGAGCATTTGCATTTCCAGATCTCTAGATGGGACGCCTGCGTTCCAGGTAGGACCAAGAGGTTAAAGAGAGTAAGTCTTGAGCAGGATAGATCCTGTAGAGGGTAACATTTCATAAATAAAGTCCCAAGCAGAAAGCCTGTGGAGTGTAAAATCTCATAGAGAGAGGGGAAGTTCTGAATAGGGTAACCTGTGGAGGGTAAAAACCTAGTGTAACGGTATATTGGCCAGACCCGTAAGAAGGGAGTCGCAGTGGCCGTGACAGCGCAGGGTGTGAGTGTGTGTGTGAAAGAGAGGTTCATTTTATGCCCTGTTGGGGTAGTGAACCATGGTAGATTATGTGGAAATAGAAAGACAAGTGTGAATAATTTTGTTGTGAAGTGCTCAATAATAGTGAATACGGGAAAAAGCCATTAAGTCATCCGTGTTCTCCAGTAATACATTTCCAGACGCTATTAATTGTTGTCCGGGGGAGTGTGTAGCGCGAATAATAGTTGTGTATTTTAGACGGGAGTGAAGAAATCCAAAACACACTTAACACCGTCGGGAGAGGTTAAGGAATAATAACTATTGATATGGCGACAAACGGCCCCGATTCTCCCTGTCATATAGAGCTAAAGGATTTTAATAAAGCCATGGGGGTGCTGAAAGAAGAACACGAGCATTCTAACAATTGTTGTCCTTGATGATCTTTATGGCCTTCCTGTAACATCGGGTGGTGTAGGTGTCCTGGAGGGCAGGTAGTTTGCCCCTGGTGATACGTTGTGCAGACCTCACTACCCTCTGGAGAGCCTTACAGTTGTGGGCGGAGCAGTTGCCGTACCAGGCGGTGATACAGCCCGCCAGGATGCTCTCGATTGTGCATCTGTAGAAGTTTGTGAGTGCTTTTGGTGACAAGCCGAATTTCTTCAGCCTCCTGAGGTTGAAGAGGCACTGCTGCGCCTTCTTCACGATGCTGTCTGTGTGAGTGGACCAATTCAGTTTGTCTGTGATGTGTATGCCGAGGAACTTAAAACTTACTACCCTCTCCACTACTGTGAAATGATCAGAACAAGGGGGATTCCATTATAAAATGAATGAGAAACACCAGTCTCTATTCAAATTGTGCCATTACTTTATGAGATCATTATTTCTGTAAGGAGTTATAAAGAGTTGTAATTCTAAGTTGATTAGTTATTTGAATTTGTTTACTTTTGATTTAACATGGTGTTTTTGAGTCACATGTTCGGATGGGAAAATGACCAGTTCCCTGAGGTCCTGGTCTTTGGGTAAAGATGCATATAGAAGGGAAAATATAGGTTAATAAGGGATGACCGTGACTTCAAATGGATTGTGATATGTGTATTGCTGATTTCATTTTGTGTTTTTGTTTCAATACAAATTTCACCAGATTGGGTTACTGGAGTGTGGGATTCTTCGAGGGGTTAGGGTGCTAACTTCGTGATCTGGTAACTTTTCTGAGAGGTCGTCAGTAGAATAAGGGAGTTATCATGGAAGGTGACGTCAGATCGTGTCTTAATGGATGGTGCGAATCATTTGACCACAAACAGTGTGTGTATGTGAACCTCAAAACCCTCCCTAACCGGCTGAAGAAAGAAGACAGGAGTGCAATGCGACACTGACTTTTAACACTTCTATCTGAGTCCGAGCCATAAACTGGGGTGGGGGAGGAGTGCTGAGAGTGCGTGTGGTGTGAGCGTGAAGCTGAATACAACAGGTTACAGTGAAATGCTTACTTACAGGCTCTAATGAATAGTGCAAAAAAGGTATTAAGTGAACAGTAGGTAGCTGAAGAAATAAAATAACAGTAAAAAGACTATATATATAGCGAGGCTATATACAGGCTATATACAGTAGCGAGGCTATAAAAGTAGCAAGGCTACATACAGACACCGGTTAGTCAGGCTGATTGAGGTAGTACGTACATGTAGATATGGTTAAAGTGACTATGCATATATGATGAACAGAGAGTAGCAGTAGCGTAAAATTGAAGGAGGTTATAGGCATGGGCCATGTTAGTAGTAGCAGGGGTTACTTTAGTAGCATTGTTGGGATATCAGTTTATGAGGACTCATGTCACATGGCTTAGTAACTGGGAGACCGATGGGAGTACAGGGGAGGCTGTTATTCAAATGTCACAAATTAGTGATCGTGCCATAAGAGGAGAGTCTATGTTGTCAGGAAATGACCCATGTGTTGCAGTGTGTATATCCTCAGGTGAAAGTGTACATCAAGATACACCAGGCGGGGGTATTGGTACAGCATTGGTTTGGTCCACACACAGTACTCCTTACAGCACCTGCAGCGGTAAAGATTGTCATGTCTCTCCTTGGTGGGTGCATTGTTCTTACGTGAAGTGAGGTCTAGCTGCATAATTGGTGAGCTTGAAGACACCATGGCAGAGGAAATGGAGCGAAAGAGAGGGAGCGAGACTAGATTCCACTGTAAGACATGCAGATGAGTTGGGTATGGGAGCTACTTTAAGCATCATAGTTTGGGTTGGGTTAGCTGCTTTATTGGTTAATGCATCTTATGAAAGAGGATAGATGTTGGTGTAATTGTACTCTAAACAACATGTTTAAGGCATTCATGTGAAAGCATATACTGTACTGAGTTACCTTAATAAGAGGATGTAGGATTGTTGCAATGGAGGAGAATTGGGAACAAAGTGAAAATGACATGGCTTGCAAACACCTCTCGGAACCTGGGGCCGGAAAGGGGAAGACTGGGCGAAAGCATGAGAAGGCTTTTTAGGGATTTCATTTTTGTGGAATCCAGCAGAAAAGTATCCTGGAGACATAGAGTCAGGTGAAGAGGGAGTGGGAATTGTCATGGTCTCAGTCTTTGGTTTTCATGCATATATAATAATGCATAGCTTATCACATTGTTAATACTGTTATGTTTTGTGTGTTTTTGTTGCTTTCCAAGTCTTGTGCTATCACTCTCGTAGGAAACAGAAGGAGAGAGTGGAGAAACAAAAAGCAGCTCCAACTGACATGGAACAAGACAGCAGATTCAGCTGAAATGTCATTTTGTTGTGTGATTAGAGATGGAAATAAGATTGTGTATGGTGTGATCATAGTCCAGGCCATAAGTCTCCGAATTTGTAAACCTCCCGGTGGTGAAGGTTTTTTTTAAATCATTGTTCGTTCATTTATAATCATGTTTTATTTTTATTTTTTAAATTCATTTTCATTATAATTTTTTGTTCATTTATAAGTAATTTCTTGCTTTTTATTGCTTCTCCCACAACAGGGGAAGCCATGTCTGTGTCTGATTTACAGCTGTATCGACCCTTTGGGAAGAATTAAACTTGGTTAAGCTTCACTAGTGTCCGTGAGTTATTTACTCTGAAAATTAGAACCGAACAGTATAGATGTTTTCTTCAAATATATATATATATTGTTTTACCAATGATTTTTCTTGTTGGTTGTGGTTTTCAGAGGTCGTCACCAGAGAAATGCTCACTACAAAACCGTAGATCCAGTCTTTAGATGGGAGTGTTTATGCATCTTTGCAGGACAACTAACCAAAGCCTCAGTAAATCTGGGTCCAAAGGAAGTCCGTGAGAAGATATCGGACTGTGTTTTCTCTTTGCGTTGTCACATGTTGGGATTTCACATCTGCAAACCATTTTCAACAATATTCAGCTATTAACCTAACAAAAACTACTTCTGTCCCGTTTTCATCGCCTGGCTGATCTCATGACTGACTATCAACGTAGCTAGCTAGGTATCTAGTACTGTATCTGTGCCAGTAGCGTGCCCCCTATTTACACACTCGCAGTAGCGAGAGGAATTGGATTGAGGAAGTACATGCATGGTAGCGAATATGCTTGAGCTGTAAATTATCGCTTGAGTTCAACTAAATGGATTAAAACGTTCGGTATGACACAATTTCATGTGTACAACATCTAAAGACTATACTGGAGCAATAGAGCATTTGTTCATGTTTTTGGATGCCCCGGAACTCCAGAATGAGGCTGAGGATGTCAATTGCTGGTGGGGTAAGTTTTTCAACACCAAGTGAAATTCCCCCCCAAATTTCTGCACCCTTCTATGACATGCCATTTACATCAAAAATACAGATTAGGGTCCTAAATAGTGAAATTCTCCATTCACTCCAACATAATGTATCTTAACCGTTTTGTGGTTGGATGGCTTGACCTCCTTCAATCATTTTCATTGGACATTTCATTTCAACACTAAAGCAAGATGGCTGCACTTCTTTGAATCACATACATGAGGATTCTATTATCTTTGTCCACTTTGAAAGACAGTTTGCAATTAATTGATTTTTACCTAACTCTAGTAATGGCAATCCTTTTGTCCTATTATTCCTGCACAGAAATCAAGGACACTCCCTGCAGCTCTTCAAGATACAGAATGTCTTCTCTGAGGCAGTACAGCCAATCATCAGTGCTCCCTCTGCCAATGACCAGAAACCCCTACAACATGCCTACAATAAGTTCCTTCTGTACAGAGGACAATGTGTCAGAATGTATCTCATACATCAATCGGGTAAGAGACCTCAAATGTTTTAATTCATAAAAGATGTCACAATGATGTCATTGCAACCATTGTTGCCTGCTGGGTTCATGCTTGCTTTCATGTGTTAGATGCCAGTAGCTAACCGCTAAGCTGCATGTCTGATCCCATCCCTGATTTGCCTCTGCAGGAGGTATCCTCTCTGGGCTTTCCATTGCTTTGCACAGAGTCTAACAACGGTCCTGAACTGAATCTGGTGGCCGTGCTGAACAACGTGTACAACCTGCTCCAGCTGCACCGCCGGTGCCAGCAGACAGTGGAGGACATTGAAGTGGAGCAGGTCAAGTCCAACAGCAACATGGACTATCTGCAGCTCAGCAACACTAGACTGAAGGTTTGGCCTTGACTTACTCACTTGCTAACCTTCTTAGTTTATTATCCTTTATTTATTCTCTTAGTCCTGTCTATGCACATCAATTGCTGTTCAAAAGTGATTTACCCTTACGCAAACACATAACACATTATAAAGCATGGACATGTAGTTTTATTATGAATTCTAGCTTTGTAATTAACACCACAGTTTTTTATATATTTGTTTTTATATGAATCCTTATAGGATCAACTTGAACTCTCCAAGAGGGAAAACACTGGACTTCTTGAGAGAGAACGTCAGCTACAGCTGAAAGTGAAGAGCTTACATAACTGCCTGAAAAATGAAAAAGAAGAGGTACGCTTCGTTGATTTATATGGAAACTTGAGATAAGATTAGAATATCTAGTACCAGTCTATTTATTCCTAGAAAGGATTATCATGTAATAGCCTACTTGTATTGTTTTCGTGCCAGGTACAGAAACTTCAAAGCATCATAGCAAGCCGTGCCACTCAGTACAATCATGACATGAAGAGGAATGAAAGGGAGTTCGGCAAACTAAAGGAGCGCCTGAATCAGCTTCTGATCGACAAAAAGGATAAGAAACAAAGTAATCATTCAAGTTATGCTTCATCCTCTGATCGCCATTTTTTATTTAATACGTAAATATTTTCCTTTTCACCAAATGTTATGCATCATACAGTTGATATTGTGATGGAAGTTGACCGATGTGTAATTTCTCTATTCTAGCGTTTGAAGTATTGAACTACGTGGGAAGATCGGATGGGAAGAGAAGCCTTTGGAAAACTGGGAAGACTGAGGCCAGGTAACTATGTATACTAAACCAAAATATTAATTATGTAATAAATTCAAATCAGTCAATTTAAATAAATAAATTAGACCCTAATCTATGAATTTTACGTGACTGGGCAAGGGCGCAGCCACGTGTAAGCCTGGGAGGGTATAGGCCCACCCACTTGGGAGCCAGGCCCAGCCAATCCAAACACATTTTTTCCAACAAAAGGGCTTTATTGCAGACAGAAATGCACGTCAGTTTCATCAGTTGTCCGGGTGACTGGTTTCAGACGATCCTGCAGGTGAAGAAGCCGGATGTGGAGGTCCTGGGTTGGTATGGTTACACGTAGTCTGCGGGTGTGAGCAAGGTTGGACGTACTGCCTAGTTCTCTAAAACAATGTTGGAGGTGGCTTATAGTAGAGATATTAACGTAAAATTCTCTGGCAACAACTCTGGGGACATTCCTGCAGTCAGCATGCCAATTACATACTCCCTCAAAACCTGTGACATTGTGTTATGTGACAAAATGGCACGTTTTAGAGTGGCATTTTATTGTCCCCAGCATAAGGTGCACCTGTGTAATGAGCATGCTGTTTAATCGGCTTCTTGATATGCCACACCTGTCAGGTAGATGGATTATCTTGGCAAAGGAGAAATGCTCACTAACAGGGATATAAACACATTTGTGCAGAAAATATGAGAAAAATAAGCTTTTTGTACATATGGAACATTTCTGTGAGCTTTTATTTCAGCTCATGAAACATGGGACAAACACTTTACATGTTGTGTTTTTTTGTCTCATATTGGCACTCATGACATTACCAATTACTTCTATCCACAGTGAGCTGTTTTTTTGTTTTTGCTCTGTAGTCCAGCACTTTGGATTTGACAAGGATGTTAAAGTGCAGAGTGTCGGCTTTAATTTGAGGTTATTTTCTACCAAATTAGCGCTTTTTGTACGTAGCCCCCCATTTTAGGGGACCAGAAGTATTGTGACAAATTCACTTGTGTATTAAAGTGCATCAAGCTTGTGACTCAACAAATTTGTTTGATGCGTTTGCAGTTTTCTTTGGATGTGTTCCAGGTTATTTTGTGCCCAATGGAAATGAATGGTACATAATGTATTGTCATTTTGGAGTCACCTTTATTGTAAACACATCTACATTAATGTGGATGCTACCATGATTACGGATAATCCTGAATGAATCGTGAATAATGATGAGTGAGAAAGTTAGACGCACAAATATCATACCCTCCCCAAAATGCTAACCACTGTTATTGTAATGGTGAGAGATAAGCATGTCTTGGGGGTATAATATTTGTGTGTCTAACTTTCTCACTCATCATTATTCACGACTCATTCAGGATTATCCGTAATCATTAATGTAGAAGTGTTTAGAAATATATTCTATTCTTATTTACAATAAAAGTGACTGCAAAATCACACACTCCATTATTTACCATTCTATTGGGCACAAGCTTGAAGTAGTCATTGCATTTACATTTACATTTAAGTCATTTAGCAGACGCTCTTATCCAGAGCGACTTACAAATTGGTGCATTCACCTTATGACATGCAGTGGAACAGCCACTTTACAATAGTGCATCTAAATATTTTAAGGGGGGGGGGTGAGAAGGATTACTTTATTCTATCCTAGGTATTCCTTAAAGAGGTGGGGTTTCAGGTGTCTCCGGAAGGTGGTGATTGACTCCGCTGTCCTGGCGTCGTGAGGGAGTTTGTTCCACCATTGGGGAGCCAGAGCAGCGAACAGTTTTGACTGGGCTGAGCGGGAACTGTACTTCCTCAGTGGTAGGGAGGCGAGCAGGCCAGAGGTGGATGAACGCAGTGCCCTTATTTGGGTGTAGGGCCTGATCAGAGCCTGGAGCTACTGAGGTGCCGTTCCCCTCACAGCTCCTTAGGCAAGCACCATGGTCTTGTAGCGGATGCGAGCTTCAACTGGAAGCCAGTGGAGAGAGCGGAGGAGCGGGGTGACGTGAGAGAACTTGGGAAGGTTGAACACTAGACGGGCTGCGGCGTTCTGGGTGAGTTGTAGGGGTTTAATGGCACAGGCAGGGAGCCCAGCCAACAGCGAGTTGCAGTAATCCAGACGGGAGATAACAAGTGCCTGGATTAGGACCTGCGCCGCTTCCTGTGTGAGGCAGGGTCGTACTCTGCGGATGTTGTAAAGCATGAACCTACAGGAACGGGCCACCGCCTTGATGTTAGTTGAGAACGACAGGGTGTTGTCCAGGATCACGCCAAGGTTCTTAGCGCTCTGGGAGGAGGACACAATGGAGTTGTCAACCGTGATGGCGAGATCATGGAACGGGCAGTCCTTCCCCGGGAGGAAGAGCAGCTCCGTCTTGCCGAAGTTCAGCTTGAGGTGGTGATCCGTCATCCACACTGATATGTCTGCCAGACATGCAGAGATGCGATTCGCCACCTGGTCATCAGAAGGGGGAAAGGAGAAGATTAATTGTGTGTCATCTGCATAGCAATGATAGGAGAGACCATGTGAGGTTATGACAGAGCCAAGTGACTTGGTGTATAGCGAGAATAGGAGAGGGCCTAGAACAGAGCCCTGGGGGACACCAGTGGTGAGAGCGCGTGGTGAGGAGACAGATTCTCGCCACGCCACCTGGTAGGAGCGACCTGTCAGGTAGGACGCAATCCAAGCGTGGGCCGCGCCGGAGATGCCCAACTCGGAGAGGGTGGAGAGGAGGATCTGATGGTTCACAGTATCGAAGGCAGCCGATAGGTCTAGAAGGATGAGAGCAGAGGAGAGAGAGTTAGCTTTAGCGGTGCGGAGCGCCTCCGTGATACAGAGAAGAGCAGTCTCAGTTGAATGACTAGTCTTGAAACCTGACTGATTTGGATCAAGAAGGTCATTCTGAGAGAGATAGCGGGAGAGCTGACCAAGGACGGCACGTTCAAGAGTTTTGGAGAGAAAAGAAAGAAGGGATACTGGTCTGTAGTTGTTGACATCGGAGGGATCGAGTGTAGGTTTTTTCAGAAGGGGTGCAACTCTCGCTCTCTTGAAGACGGAAGGGACGTAGCCAGCGGTCAGGGATAAGTTGATGAGCGAGGTGAGGTAAGGGAGAAGGTCTCCGGAAATGGTCTGGAGAAGAGAGGAGGGGATAGGGTCGAGCGGGCAGGATGTTGGGCGGCCGGCCGTCACAAGACGCGAGATTTCATCTGGAGAGAGAGGGGAGAAAGAGGTCAGAGCACAGGGTAGGGCAGTGTGAGCAGAACCAGCGGTGTCGTTTGACTTAGCAAACGAGGATCGGATGTCGTCGACCTTCTTTTCAAAATGGTTGACGAAGTCATCTGCAGAGAGGGAGGAGGGGGGGAGGGGGAGGAGGATTCAGGAGGGAGGAGAAGGTGGCAAAGAGCTTCCTAGGGTTAGAGGCAGATTCTTGGAATTTAGAGTGGTAGAAAGTGGCTTTAGCAGCAGAGACAGAGGAGGAAAATGTAGAGAGGAGGGAGTGAAAGGATGCCAGGTCCGCAGGGAGGCGAGCTATGAATATGAGACCAAATACTTAACTTTTTACTACTTTAAAACACATAAGTGAATTTGTCACAATACTTTTGGTCCCCTAAAATGGATGGGACTATGCACAAGAAGTGCTGTAATTTCTAAACGGTTCACCCGATTTGGATGAAAATAACCTCAAATTAAAGCTGGTAGTCTGCACTTTAACCTCTGTCATTGTAACATTTCAAATCCACAGTGCTGGAGTACAGTGCCAAAATAACAAAACATGTGTCGGTGTCTTGGTTTGTGATTGTTAGCTTAACTTGTGTAGCATTTTAAGCATAGGATCTGGGATAGTGTATAGAAACCTCCAAATACATTTAAACTCAGTTTTTCACAATCCTAGTAAAAATGCCCCGTTTTAGGTCAGTTAGGATCACCACTATTTAAAAGCTGAAAAGGGATATGGCTATTTTAAGAATGTAAAATGTCAGAATAATAGTAGAGAGAATAATTTATTTCAGCTTTTATTTCTTTCATCACATTCCCAGTGGGTCAGAAGTTTACATACACTCAATTAGTATTTGGTAGCATTGCCTTTAAATTCTTTAACTTGGGTCAAACATTTCTAAGTTGGGTGAATTTTGGCACATTCTTCCTGACAGAGCTGGCACACACTTTTTCAGTTCAGCTCACATTTTTTTTAAAGTATTTAGGTCAGGACTTTATAGTGGCCACTCCAATACCATGACTTTATTTTCCTTAAGCAATTTTGCCACAACTTTGGAAGTATGCTTGGGGTCATTGTCCATTTGGAAGACCCATTTGCGACCAAGCTTTAACTTCCTGGCTGATGTCTTGAGATGTTGCTTCAATATATCCACATAGTTTTCCTGCCTCATAATGCCATCTATTTTGTGAAGTGCACAAGTCCCTCCTGCAGCAAAGCAACCCCACAACATGATGCTGCCATCCCCATGCTTCACGGTTGGGATGGTGTTCTTCGGCTTGCAAGCCTCCCCCTTTTTCCTCCAAACATAACGATGGTCATTATGGCCAAACAGTTCAATTTTTGTTTCATCAGACCAGAGGACATTTATCCAAAAAGTACGATCTTTGTCCCCATGTGCAGTTGCAAAACGTAGTCTGTTTTTTTATGGCGGTTTTGGAGCAGTGGCTTTTTCCTTGCTGAGCGGCCTTTCAGGTTATGTCGATATAGGACGCGTTTTACTGTGGATGAAGATACTTTTGTACCTGTTTCCTCCAGCATCTTCACAAGGTCATTTACTGTTGTTTTGGGATGGATTTTCACTTTTGCACCAAAGTACGTTCATCTCTACGAGACAGCACGCATCTCCTTCCTGAGCGGTATGATGGCTGCGTGGTCCCATGGTGTTTATACTTGCAGACTATTGTTTGGACAGATGAACATGGTCCCTTCAGGTGTTTGGAAATTGCTCCCAAAGATGAACCAGACTTTTTTCTGAGGTCTTGGCTGATTTCTTTTGAATTTCCCATGACGTCAAGCAAAGAGGCACTGAGTTTGAAGGTACACCTTGAAATACATCCACAAGTATAGCTCCAATTGACTCAGGTGATGTCAGCCTATCAGAAGCTTCTAAAGCCATGACGTCATTTTCTGGCGTTTTCCAAGCTGTTTAAAGGCATAGTCAACTTAACGTATGTAATCTTCTGTCCCACTGGAAATGTAATACAGTGTATTATATGTGAATTAATCTGTCTGTAAACAATTGTTGGAAAAATGACTTGTGTCATGCACAAAGTAGATGTCCTAACCGAGTTGCCAAAACTATTGTTTGTTTACAAGAAATTTGTGGTGGTTGGTTTTAATGACTCCAACCTAAGTGTATGTAAACTTCCGACTTCAACTGTGTATATATATATATATATATATATATAATTTTTTAAACCTTTATATAACTAGGCAAGTCAGTTAAGATCACATTTTTATTTGCAATGATGTCCTACACCGACCAAACCCAGACAACGACTCTGGGCCAATTGTGCACCTCCCTATGGGACTCCCAATCACGGCTGGTTGTGATATTGCTTGGATTCGAACCAGGGTGTCTGGTTGTGATGCCTCAAGCACTGCGATGCAGTGCCTTAGACCCCTGCGCCACTTGGAGGCCCACATCATCACATGCACTGAGAAAAGACTAAACACAGGTGAATTTCTTTATTTTTCAGACATGAGGGAGAGATGTATAAGACTCTACTGAACGACTACGACAGTCGCCACAAGGACCTATTGATGGAGAACGCAGAGTTAAAGAAAGTATTACAGCAGATGAAAAGGGATATGGTCACCATTTTGAGCCCCAGGAAACCTAGCCAAAGTGGCGAGAAACATGATGACAGTCTAGAACAGGTTTGTCTAGAAGTATTGTCTTTGTCATGGGTACCCAATATGCTGTACCGGATGGTGTATTTGGTATCTACAGTCCCCTCCATATGCGTGTGGACAGTGAGGTTAACATTTTTAAATGGTCTCTAAGCTAACATTTTTCATTTGGCTCTATACTCCCGCATTTTGGATTTGAAATCAAATGTCTCATTTGAGGCAACAGTACAGAATGTCACCTATTTATTTGAGGGTATTTTCACACATCTGATTTACCATTTCGAAATGAAGCACATTAGGTATCTAGTCCCCCTATGTGAAGTCATAACAATTTGGGCAAATTCACTATGACTCAACAAACTCGTTGGATGCATTTGCAGTTTGTTTTTGTTATGTTTTGGGTTATGTCAAATTGTAGAAACCTCTCTAGGATGACCAATGGAAACAGGATGCAACTAGGGTTGCATATTTTGGGGAATATTCAGGGGTGGAAACTTTCCGTGGGAATTTTATAGGAATATATGGGAATTAACAATGATATATGCAAATTTATATTAATACCATTTAAATGTAGATTTTTTTTTGCATTGGATATATTTACCGTATCATAAGTAGACATAATTGCAAATTATTAAATCCTTCCAATAGAAAAAAATAAATAATAATTGTTACCAATTGAACTTTAATTAAATAAGTTGACTCTTTGCATGGGATGATTTCACTGAACCACGAAAGAAAGGGAATATTGAATGATCCCCAATGATCCATCATATCTCCCCAAAAAAAATTCATCATACGTCTGTAAAATTATAGTCTAGAAACAAAAGCTTTGGTTGTCTTCCTCTCAGGCCTCCATGTCTTCTCACTGGACCTCAATGTCCACCTCTTGAACATCAGACTGAGACCTCGTCTTCACTGTCACTTTCCAACCTATTTGAGGATGGCTCGTTATCAGTCTCAAATTTGCCCAGATGGCCACCAATTTTTCAACCCTTGCATTGGTCAGCCTGTTGCGTGGTTTTGTGTGTGTTCCCAAATAAGGACCAGTTGCGCTCTGAGGCGGCTGATGTTGGTGGTATTTGGAGGATGATTGAGGCAACAGGAAAAAGAGCCTCAGGTCCACAAAGTCCCTTCCACCAGGTGGCTGATGAGATATGTTGGCACGACTGCCATATTGCACTTCCATCCCAAAGTCCTCACCAGACTGCAAAGAACCTTGGTCTCATCCAGGTGGCGAGACACAGTAGTGATGACACCATTGATCTCTGCACCAGACAGCGTGCTCCTGGCAGCATACTTGGGGTCCAACATATACGCTGCAGCGTGTATGGGCTTCAGGCAGAAGTCTTCACGCTTTTTGATGTATCCTCTGCCTTTTTATTTAATTTAACTAGGCAAGTCAGATAACACATTTTTATTTTCAATGATTGCCTAGGAACAGTGGGTTACCCCCCCCCTTCCCCCATGGGTGTTGCTGGGCAGCTTCAATGTGCTGCACTTTTTCTTCTCACTTTGCTTGGTGAGGTAGATTGCTGCTCTAACCTGATGACTTCACAAACCTAACCATTTCCTTGACTCTCTTGTAGAGTGTATCCACTGTTTTCAGTGCCATGATGTCCTTGAGGAGCAGATTCAATGCATGAGCAGCACAGCCAATGGGTGTGATGTGAGGGTAGGACTCCTCCACTTTAGAGCAATCATCCTTCATGTTCGCCGCATTGTCGGTCACCAGTGCAAATACCTTCTGTGGTCTGCAATGTAGAGACCGGTGTGTCTGTTGTCCCTTGTGTCTGTGCTCTTGTAGAATACTGGTTGAGGGATGGAGATGTAGTTAATTAATATTTGGCCCTCGAACAGTTTACCACCCATCAGAGATGGTTTGATTTGCTTGATCTTCACTTGAAATCTGTTGAACTCTGCATCCAGCATATGAGTAGATAAAGCATGTCTGGTTGGAGTGGTGTGTGCTGCGGGAAGAACATTCAAAACATCTCTTCCAATACACATTGCCTGTGAGCATCAGAGGTGAACCAGGTGAACAGCTCAAGCAAGACATTCATCAGCCATTCTCTGAATACGTTCCTCCATTGAGTCAAAAAACTTCTGATTCCAGGAAGACCGTGAGCTGTTGCTATCGATAAGGTGTCTGATTCATAATTTTCACCTCTGACCAAAGTCCCTCTACTTCTATTCTAGATTGCTTGTTGTGAGCGCTGAGGGAACTTTATGCACTTGGTCAGATGATTCTGCTTCTTTGTTGCATTCTTCACCTGTGATTCAGCACAGTATTTGTATACAGCTTTTCCTTCTACATTAGCTGCATATTCCTGTAAAACTTTGAAGAAAATGAGTTTAAAAAAAACAATAAATACAATTCCATGTACAGATAAATAGTTAAGCAGTTAGATTAAACAACTCCTTTGTAAGAGAAATGTTTTAAATCAAACATGTATGGAAACAGGTGAATTAACACTCCTCAGTTAATAGGCAAGCAAGCTAAAAACCCACATGGTAGCAAAAACTAACTAGCAGAAATTGTTAACAACGTAGAAATGATTTAAACACACTTTGCTGTAGGTTACTATTTACCAGTTAACAAAAAATCATGTATGTCGTATAAAATAGTTCACTGAAATTACTCCGGCATAGTTTTAAAACCATCTGCACACAAAAATAGCACACTATATAAAGGTGACTGCTTAATTAAATAAATTAACCAATTAAATAGTCTATGCCTGTTGTCACGACATCTCTCTGCAACAGACCAGCTCAGAAGAGGATGAGGTGTGTAACTCAAGTAGAGAGAGCCTGGAGCTGTCCTGTGAGCATGCAAGGGAACAGCTCACCAATAGCATTCGCCAGCAGTGGAGGAGACTAAAGAGCCACGTGGAGAGACTGGACAGCCAAGGTATTCTTTGTCACATACTACTCGCATCATCTCTAGAGGGCAGCCACTTGTGAGGTTTTGTTAGCCTCGTTTACTTACCACCGTAGAAAGAGGTCACTCAGGATGCACAGTTTTATTGTCTGTGGTATAGTTTTGTTATAAATAACATGAACAACTACCGGACTTTGAGTTGATTAAATGTCCACTTAAAGCTCAACTGAACAGTGATACAAATCGCTTGTTATAAGTAATGTCAGTCAGTTGATGGGTGGCCACTTTACTCTGTTATCAGCCAAATCAAATGAAAAGAGTCCAATAAAAGTGGTAGCCACTGTCTGTGAAACATGAAACAACAGACACCTCTAGTGGTTCTTTGAGGAGAAGCTGTTTTTTATTTGTATATTTTTCAAACCCAGACCTTCATTTTTTAAAATCCATTAGTTAAACCTATTATTACCATAATCATAAACAATAAACCATCTCAGAATCACTGGTAATGTTGTGACGTGATTCCTGTCCAGCATCCTTGGTAGGGGAGAGAGCCAACATGAACGCCATCCCCAAAGAGGTCCATGAAGAGGAGATGGACAGGCTGAAACTGGAGATCCAGCAGTATAAAGACTTCATCCACACGCAGCAGCAGCTCCTGCAGGTATACACTTAACTCTCTTCTCTATGATGCTGCTGGAGTTCAATACTTATTCAGTCTGGTTTGTTTTTAATTAATCTGGCTATTACACCTACAGTGTCTTATCTACCTCATTCTAGCAGACCTGTAATTCTGTCTACCTATTGCCTCAATAGATTGATCTATCAGCATAGACATTAAAGTAAATGGAAAATACTTCTTAACAACTCGAGATCTTGGGACTATAAGGTTCTATTTTACATTTTTGTCAAAAATGAGTTCACATATAATTGATCTTTTAGATGTGTTCATGTCTGTGAAGTTAGATTTTAGAAAGAGTGCATTTTAAGTGGGAAGAAAATGACAAACTACAAAATTATGAGGTTCTGTCTGCAATCCAATCACAAGCCTGAACAAATACAAATGGACCAATCAGAACACGTCTTTGCTATCTCCTTCTATTATGGTCTTGTCTAGTCAGTAATAATGGCACGGAAAGCAAAAAAAAAACACTTGTCAGAAATCTTAAAGTAAATGATGTTGTCTGGTGACAGTAATTTGTTTGATCATAAATGTTTATTGTATTTGATGTGTTCTGACTATCATTTACGTATTTGAATAGTTTGTTTTCTTAACTGAACATGTGTAATTCAGAAGTGTCAGATAGAACCTTATGGCTAAACTCAAATGGCGTAAGGTTCTACTGCGATTGCACCCAACTAAAAATGTTTTTTTTTTCACCTTTGTTTAACCTGGTAGGCCAGTTGAGAACAAGTTTTCATTTACAACTGCGACCTAGCCAAGATAAAGCAAAGCAGTGCGACAAAAATAACACAGTTACCCATTGGATAAACAAACGTACAGTCAATAACACAATAGAAAAAATCTATATACAGTGTGTGCAAATGTAATAAGATTAGGGAGGTAAGGCAATAAATAGGCCATAGTGGCGAAATAATTACAATTAGCATTAACACTGGAGTGATAGATGTGCAGATGATGATGTTTAAATTCCGGTAAAATTGCAGAGCGCGAAATTCAAACTGCAGAATTATAGAAATTTAACTTTCATAAAATCACAAGTGTAATACATAAAAATAAAGCTTAACAACCTGTTAATTTAGCCGCTGTGTCAGATTTGAAAAGGTTTTACAGCGAAAGCACACCATGCGATTATCTGAGGACAGCGCCCCTTCATACAAAACCATGAAAACCCTATTTCAACCAGGCAGGTGCGACACGAAAGTCAGAAACAGCAATATAATAAATGCCTTACCTTTGATGATCTTCTTCTGTTGGCACTCCAAAAGGTCCCAATTACATCATAAATGGTCCTTTTGTTCGATAATGTCCTTCTTTATATCCATAAAAACTCAATTTAGCTGGCGCGCTTCAGTCAATGATCCACCCAGTTTCCCTCCATCAAAATGCATACAAAATGAATCCCAAATGTTACTAATAAACTTTTCCAATCAAGTCAAACAAAGTTTATAATCAAGCCCTAATACTTAAATAAACAATCAAATTTAAGACTGAAAATCGTTATTGTTTTTACCGGAGGAAAATACCAAAGAATGCGCTCTCATTCTCGCGCTTGGAAACACTACAACCAAAATGGGAGCCACTTAGAAAAACAAACATTTCTGGCTCATTTTTCCAAAAACCAGCCTGAAACTCTTTCTAAAGACTGTTCTTGTGGAACCATCGGAACTGCAATCTGGGAGGACTTCGCCTTATAATAAAAGTGACAGTCATTGAAAATAGTGGTAGGCTGAATTTGTTTTTTGTTTTTGGGGAGGGGGGCCCTCGTGGTTTCGCATGCCATATCAGTTCTGTTATACTCACAGACATTATTTTAACCGTTTTAGAAACTTTAGAGTGTTATCCAAATCTACCAATTATATGCATATCCTAGCTTCTGGACCTGAGTAACAAGCAGTTTACTTTTGGCACACTTTTGATCCGGACGTGAAAATACTGCCCCCTACCCAAGAAGGGTTAAGTAGAGATACTGTGGTGCAAAAGAGCAAAAATAAATAACAATATGGGGATGAGGTAGTTGGGTGGGCTATTTACAGATGGGCTGTGTACAGGTGCAATGATCGGTAAGCTGCTCTGACAGCTGATGCTTCAAGTTAGTGAGGGAGATATAAGTCTCTCGCTTCAGTGATTTTTGCAATTCGTTCCAGTCATTGGCAGCAGAGACCTGGAAGGAAAGGCGGCCAAAGCAGGAGTTGGCTTTGGGGATGACCAGTGAAATGTACCTGCTGGTGCGCGTGCTATGGGTGGGTGCTGCTATTGTGACCAGTGAGCTAAAATAAGGCGGGGCTTTACCTAGCAAAGACTTATAGATGACCTGGAGCCAGTGGGTTTGGCGACAAATATGAAGTGAGGGCCACCCAACAAGAGCATACAGGTCGCAGTGGTGGGGTGTATATGGGGCTTTAGTGACCCAACGGATGGCACTGTGATAGACTACATCCAATTTTCTGAGTAGAGTGTTGGAGGCTGTTTTGTAAATGGCATCGCCGAAGTCAAGGATCGGTAGGATAGTCAGTTTTACGAGGGTATGTTTAGCAGCGTAAGTGAAGGAGGTGTGTTGCGAAATAGGAAGCTGATTCTAGATTTAATTTTGGATTGGAGATGCTTAATGTGAGTCTCAGGATTTTTATACTCTGCAACTTTAGGACCTTTATGGGTTATGAAAGAAGAATCCACTACAAAACAGATCTGGGATGTGAAAACATTGATGCTTTAATATCTCAGAACTTTGCTTTGCACCGATAGAACATTATAGTCCTAAGGTCACGAACTGCTACCTCACTTGTCAGTAATAATCAGTTGTAATTCTCCCACCTAATCCTCAGTCTCCACTGCTCTGTGTGTTCTGTTCTCACAGCAGCAGCTGAACTCCCCATGTGACGATGAGACAGCCTCGCTGCTCAACGACTGCTACATGCAGGAGGAGAAGGAGCGCCTCAAGGAGGATTGGAAGTCATTTGAAGAAAAAAGGAAGAACTTTGAGGCAGAAAGGAGGAACTTCACAGAGGCAGCCATAAGACTGAGCCACGAGGTACAGAGAGTGTACAAGAGGACAGATAACTTATAAATTTGATTACTTGCAATTTCATTAATTATTTTATTTCAAAGTGAATTATTCAGGCTAATATTCAAACATTTGTCCTGCAGAGAAAAGCATTTGAGGAGGACCGCGCCACATGGCTCAAACATCAGTTTTTAAACTTGACCCCATTTGGAGACCAAATAAAGCCACAGATGTCAGAGTCTCAAAGTGCCTTATCAGGATGTAAGTAATCAGCTCCTCCTGAATACCATCAGCACCAAGCTGGAGGACATGGTGGCTCTTCCTTCATATCAGTCAAATCAAATAGAAAGCATTTGTCTCTGAACATTTCATAAAGCGACCTGCACCGAAATTCCCAAAAGAGAAAGTCTACTGTAGGGCACATTGGTGGAATTGGTGAAAACTGTTTTGTCTGATTGTTGACACATCATGACTCATTTAATATCTTTTGCCAGGGGCTGAGTCAGAGGTTAGGCCTGTGTCGACTCCAGCAAAGTTAAATAAATCACTATCCCACACGGCTTTCTCCACATCCAGAGCCTCCCCAGCGAAGACGCCATCCACGGCAGATCTGTATCGCACACACCGCCTTATCCCAGAAAAAAGGTACCCTACACATGATTTAGATATTGATAACAGGTACACGTTACAGTGCAGCACTCAACACAATTGCAAAACGAAAACAAACTAATTGCAAAAGGAAACTAACAAAGCAGAGCTTAAATCAATTGAAACAACCGTCTCATACATATGTAGATAGATGTCCTCTGTATGCACTGACTGTTTGTTGCTCTGGTTTAGAGGAACTGCTAGCTAAATAACTATAATGTCAAGAATTCAAGACTTTGCTCTGGATGGGGATGAAGACGTAATGCTGTATAAAATGTTCTTTCCAGCCCAAGCACAATCCACCCAAAGCAAGACTCCAGCATCCTTCGCAATGGTGACGTTCCTGCCCAGCTCCGACACGTGAATGGAGGAGCAAATTGCAGAGCATACACATTCACTGGAGATAGAAATGGCTCCATTTAAACACAGGGATAGACACCTTGGCCTTTTCCCATGACAATCCATGCTCTTAAACCATTCAATATCAAGTGTAGTATCAAAGGTAGTCAGGCACACTTAAATGGAATTGCCAAACACAAGATATATTTAGTTCTTGTTTGTAGAACTTTATCAAATAAAAATCTATAATTTAACTAGACAAAAAGGACCCGGACAGACGAGGCCCCTGTCTGTGTTTTGATAGAGCCATAATATTTTGGCTGCTGAGTGGCTCATTGTAAATGACAGGGACAAATTAGTGTGGTTTTTAATGTAATGTTGGTGTTTGTAGAAGTCGTTTTGTATATATTTAATGTCAAATGTCTTTGTTGTATTACCTTTTTGTTAAGGTCATGTAGTTTTATAAAGTTGAATGTTTATCCGTAGGCACTCTGTAAGACAGCGTAATGTATTTATCATGGTCAACATTGTTTCCCCCTTAAATATTTGATAGCATCTTAGAATGTACTTTTATTTCAATGCTGCTGATACACCAAAGGCAATAAGATATATTAGTTCTGTCAATTTCATAAATACATTTAAATTGTGTCTTTCTCCGTGATTGTGGTGTTGATGACAAAACAATATTGCTCAAGTCTATTGTGTTTAGTGTTGTTGACGCAGCGCACGGAACAGTCACAGCGAGACGGATGCACTTTAACTGCATATATCACTTTGAATGTGTTTTCTGCATTGATTTCTTATTTTACAATTCACCATGAAAAGTGATTGCCATTAGATTGCTGTTGTTAGAGGGCTATAATGTATCAGAGACCATCTTTGAATGCACAGTTGGATTTATTACAATTTGAATGGTCAAGATCTCAGTGATGTGAAATTATGTATTTTCTGTTAGAAAGGTTACATAGTATCTGCTCCACCAGAGCTCTAAGCACACTGCACAGAGCAGCAACAGGCCACATGGGCTTCTGCCTTCTCCCTCAGGTCCACACTCTAATCATAGATGCTGCTCAGACCTTCAGAGCGGTTCAGGTTGGAATCTGTAATATGAAAGAAAGTAAGAAATCAGTATTTTTTGAATACGTCACATACAGTATGGTGTCTTCAGTAAAACAGTTGTCCATTCTAGATTCACTGACTGCCAGGCAGTGGAATTGTGTAGGTGGTCCTCACTGGGAGGCAGACAGTGCAGGACATGCTTAACAGTAGCATTTGGACTTCTTGCCAACAACAATCACCTGCTTCTCCAGCTTCAGACTCAGGATTCATGTAACATTCGGAGATAGAGAGGTACATTAATAATGTTAACTAAATGAACTGACATTTGTTAAAGTGATGCAACATCGGCAGTTCTCGGAAGAAAGCACCCAAGAATGGGCAAAGCTGATTGGGCTCTGGAGGCCACTAGGTGTACCGTACTCCTGTCTGACTTCCCCATCAGCCTTTCCACAGATTCAACAGGTTTGTCCCTTCATCCAGTCCACAACTTGAAACTGGGTCCCAAAATCATGTGATTTAAAACTTCTCTTGCTTATGATTTAGTACCCTTTAAAAGCACTAACCTTTTGGTGACATTTGGTTGGGGGACACCACTTAATTTTAAAGTGAATTTCCTGCAATTCTATTTTGCCGTGGGGCGGAGATGTTTTAGTTTCACATCTGAATCCTAGGTTTCTTCCTTGGTTCCTTCCTTTCTATGGAGTTTTTCCTAGCCACCGTGCTTCTACATCTGCATGCAAATCAAATGTATTTATATAGCCTTTCTTACATCAGCTGATATCTCAAAGTGCTGTACAGAAACCCAGCCTAAAACCCCAAACAGCAAGCAATGCATGTGTAGAAGCAAGGTGGCTAGGAAAAACTCCCTAGAAAGGCCAGAACCTAGGAATACACCTAGAGAGGAACCAGGCTATGAGGGGTGGCCAGTCCTCTTCTGGCTGTGCTGGGTGGAGATTTTAACAACATGGGCTTAATGTGCATATATTCATAAATGACCAGCATGGTCAAATAATAATCACAGTAGTTGTCGAGGGTGCAACAGGTCAGCACCTCAGGAGTAAATGTCAGTTGGCTTTTCATAGCCGATCATTGAGAGTATCTATACCACTCCTGCTGTCTAGAGTTGAAAACAGCAGGTTTACGACAGGTACCACATCCGGTGAACAGGTCAGGGTTCCATAGCCGCAGGCAGAACACTTGAAACTGAAGCAGCAGCACGGCCAGGGGACGGGACAGCTAGGAGTCATCATGCCAGGTAATCCTGAGGCATGGTCCAAAGAGAATTAGAGAGAGCATACTTAAATTCATGCAGGACCACCGGATAAGTACTCCAGATATAACAGACTGACCCTAGCCCCCCGACACAAACTACTGCAGCATAAATACTGGAGGCTGAGACGGGAGGGGTCAGGTGGCCCCATCCAATGATACCCCCTGACCGGGCCAAACAGGCAGGATATAACCCCACTCACTTTGCCAAAGGACAGCCCTCACACCACTAGAGGGATATCTTCAACAACCAACTTACCATCCTGAGACATGGCCGACTATAGCCCACAAAGATCTCCGCCACAGCACAACCCAAGGGGGAGCCCCAACCCAGACAGGAAGACCACGTCAGTGACTCAAACCACTCAAGTGACGCACCCCTCCTAAGGATGCCATGGAAGAGCACCAGCAAGCCAGTGACTCAGCCCCTGTAATAGGGTTAGAGGCTGAGAATCCCAGTGCAGAGAGGGGAACTGGCCATGCAGAGACAGCAAGGGCGGTTCATTGCTCCAGTGCCTTTCCGTTCACCTTCACACTCCTGGGCCAGACTACACTCAATCATAGGACCTACTGAAGAGATGAGTCTTCAATAAACACTTAAAGGGTGAGACAGAGTCTGCGTCTCTCACATGGGTAGGCAGACTATTCCATAAAAATGGAGCTCTATAAGAGAAAGCCCTGCCTCCAGCTGTTTGCTTAGAAATTCTAGGGACAATTAGGTGGCCTGCGTCTTGTGACCTAGCGTACGTGTAGGTATGTATGGCTGGACCAAATCGGAAAGATAGGTAGGAGCAAACCCATATAATGCTTTGTAGGTTAGCAGTAAAACCTTGAAATCAGTCCTTGCCTTAACTGGAAGCCAGTGTAGGGAGGCTAGCACTGGAGTAATATGATACTTTTTTTGGTTCAAGTCAAGATTCTAGCAGGCGTATTTAGCACTAACTGAAGTTTATTGAGTGCTTTATCCGGGTAGCCGGAAAGTAGAGCATTGCAGTAGTCTAAACAAGAAGTACCAAAGCATTGATTAATATTTCTGCATTATTTTTGGACAGAAAGTTTCTGATTTTTGCAATGTTACGTAGATGGAAAAAAGCTGTCCTTGAAACAGTCTTGATATGTTCGTCAAAAGAGAGATCAGGGTCCAGAGTAAAGCCGAGGTCCTTCACAGTTTTATTTGAGACGACAATACAACCCATCAAGATTAATTGTCAGATTCAACAGAATATCTCTTTGTTTCTTGGGACCTAGAACAAGCATCTCTGTATTGTCTGAGTTTAAAAGTAGAAAGTTTGCAGCCATCCACTTCCTTATGTCTAAAACACAGGCTTCCAGCGAGGGCAATTTTGGAGCTTCACCATGTTTCATTGAAATGTACAGCTGTATGTCATCCACATAGCAGGTGAAAGTTTACATTATGTTTTCGAATGACATCCCCAAGAGGTAAGATATAAAGTGAAAACAATAGTGGTCCTAAAACTGAACTTTGAGGAACACCGACATTTCCAGTTGTTTATCAAACCATCCACAGAGACAAACTGATATCTTTCCTTCAGATAAGATCTAAACCAGGCCAGAACTTGTCTGTGCAGACCAATTTGGGTTTCCAATCTCTCCAAAAGAATGTGGTGATCGATGGCATCAAAAGCAGCACCTAGGTCTAGGAGCATGAGGACAGATGCAGAGCCTCGGTGTGTAGCCATTAAAAGGTAATTTACCACCCTCAACCTCCACTTTCTATGATGGGGTCTAAAACCAGACTGAAGCATTTCGTATACATTATTTGTCTTCAGAAAGGCAGTGAGTTGCTGCGCAACATCTTTTTCTAACATTTTTGAGAGGAATGGATGATTCGATATAGGCCGATATTTTCTGGGTATCACGCCCTGATCGTAGATTGCTTTGTATGTTTCTATTTTTTGTTTGATCAGGGTATGATGTGGGTGGGCATTCTATGTATGTCTAGGTTTTGTATTTCTATGTATTTGCCGGGTATGGTTCTCAATCAGGGACAGCTGTCTTTCGTTGTCTCTGATTGAGAACCATACTTAGGTAGCCTGTTTTCCCACTGTTAGTTGTGGGTGGTTATTTTCTGTTTAGTGTTGATTGCACCTTGCAGAACTGTTTCGGCTATTATTTTGTATTCAGTGTTCAGTCAGTTAAGCTATTAAAGATTAACACGTACCCTGCTGCACTTTGGTCCAATGACTCTTCTTCTTCCGACAAAAGCTGTGACATTGGACAAAGGTTTGGCTTTTTCAAGAGAGGCTTTACTACTGCCACTTTTAGTGAGTTTGGTATACCTCCCTCCGGTGGATAGAGAGCCATTTATTATGTTCGACATAGGAGGGCCAAGCACAGGAAGCAGCTCTTTCAGTAGTTTAGTTGGAGTATGGTCCAGTATGCAGTTTGAAGGTTTAGAGGCCATGATTATTTTCATCATTGTGTCAAGAGATATAGTACTCAAACTTTTGAGTGTCTCCCTTGATCCTAGGTTCTGGCAGAGTTGTGCAGACTCAGGACAACCTGCTTTGTAGGAATACGCTGATTTAAAGGGGAGTCTGGAATTTTCTTTCGAATGATCATGATCTTTTCCTCAAAGAAGTTCATGAATGTATTACTGCTGAACTGAAAGCCATCCTCACTTGGGGAATGCTGCTTTTTAGTGAGCTTTGTGACAGTATCTGAAATACATTTCAGATTGTTCTTATTTTCGTCAGTTAAGTTGGAAAAATAGGATGATCGAGCAGCAGTGATGGCTCTTCGATACTGCACAGTACTGTCTTTCCAAGCTAGTCGGAAGACTTCCAGTTTGGTGTGGTGCCATTTCCGTTCCAATTTTCTGGAAGCTTGCTTCAGAGCTCAGGTTTTTTCTGTATACCAGGGAGCTAGTTTCTTGTGACACGTGTTTTTTGTTTTTAGGGGTGAGACTGTCACCAAAAAATTAGAATATTGTCTGATATGACTACAAGGTCCGATAGGAACTCAGTGAGGAACGCTGTACATGGCCCAGGGAGCCTGTAAACAGTAGCTATAAAAAAGTGACTGAGTAGGCTGCATAGATTTCATGACTAGAAGCTCAAAATACAAAAACATTTTTTTTTTTTGTAAATTGAAATGTGTTATCGTAAATGTTAGCAACATCTCCGCCTTTGCGGGATGCACCGGGATATGGTCACTAGTGTAACCAGCAGTTGAGGTCTCATTTAATTAACACAGTAAATTCATCAGGCTTAAGCCATGTTTCAGTCAGGCCAGGTCAATATTATGATCAGTAATTAGTTAATTGACTATAACTGCCTTGGAAGTGAGGGATCTAACATTAAGTATCCCCATTTTGAGATGTGAGGTATCACAATCTCTTTCAATAATGGCAGGAATGGAGGAGGTCTTTATTCTAGTGAGAATGCTAAGGTGAACACCGCCATGTTTAGGGGAGTTAGAGCCCTGTCTATGTTCGTAGATAAGATGAGAGCACCCCTCCAGCTAGGATGGAGTCCATCACTCCTCAACAGGCCAGGCTTGGTCCAATTATCTACAAATTCTATCTTTTGGGAGGGGCAGAAAACAGTTTTCAACCAGAGATTGAGTTGTGAGACTCATCACTCCCCCGAATTGTTGTGAGCTCATCACTCCCCCAAATTGGGAAGGGGCCAGAGACAATTACTTGATGCCGACATCTTTCAAGCTGATTTACACACTGAAGCTATGTTGCGCTTGGTGACCTCTGACTGTTTCATCCTAACATTGTTGGTGCCAACATGGATAACAATCTCTCTACACTCACCAGTTTTAGCTTTAGCCAGCACCATCTTCAGATTAGCCTTAACATCGGTAGCCCTGCCCCCTGGTAAACAGTGTATGATCGCTGGATGATTCATTTCAAGTCTCATACTGCAGGTAATGTAGTCACCAATGACTGGGGTTTTAAATTTGTCAGAGCTAATTTATTTTTTATTTTACCTATATTTAACTAGGCAAGTCAGTTTAAGAACAAATTCATATTTTCAATGACGGCCGAGGAACAGTGGGTTAACTGCCTGGGATTTGAACTTGCAACCTTTCGGTTACTAGTCCAGCACTCTAACCACTAGGCTACCCTGCCGCTAATGGTGGAAGCCTCAGCGTCTCAGACCCCGTAACAGGAGGAGTAGAGACCAGTGAAGGCTCGGCCTCTGACCTGCTGCTTATTGGGGAGAACCGGTTGAAAGTTTGTCGGCTGAATGAGCGACACCGGTTGAGCATTCTTCAGCATTTCCCTAACCGTAAAGTTGTCAGGTAGCAAAGTAAGGTTAGCAACAAAACGCACAGCAATACGTAAACAGCATTGCTTGCTGTTTGGTGTTGTAGGCTGGGTTTCTGTATAGCACTTTGTGACATTGGTTGATGTAAAAATTGCTTTCTTAATACATTTGATTGATTGATTGACAGATTCGCACCCACTTTGAGATCTAAATATATATGTCACCTTGAGCGACAGGGAGAGAGAGAACTCCATGGCCAGACCCTGGTCTCTTCACCATGATATACTGTCTGCTGTGAATTAAGTATCATTCATACAAATCTTAACCTTGTGACCAATTCATACATCTGTTGGTTGTCATGAACATCCAAGAGGATAGACTTTGCTATAAAATGCTGTGTCTCAAACCAGCTCATTGAGTTTTCAGTGATCACCTCCAGGGGTGATTACCGACCAGCTCCATTACTGCACTAATAAATAATCAAGTTTGATTGCTGTACTAAAAGACTCCTTTTGATTGCAATAATTCCACCACACCTTACCAACACATGCAGTGTCCTTTGCTCTGTTGACCAAATCCTCCCCCTTTCTTTTTTCTTTTCTTTCTGAGTAGCCCACACAGCGCTCCCCATCCCAGTAAGGATGTGTCTGTCATGAACACCCTGCGAGACGCAACTCGGCTCATGACAACCCCTTGCAACAGCAGTCGCGGTTCTCTTGAAGGAGTCAATGCCCTTAGGCACGACAGGGATTACTTGAGCAACCAATGGCAGTGGCTCAATTCATCCAGACACGTAGCAATCACCCAGTGCTGAAACAGACATCAACAGAAGTCCCAGAGTTACCACCGCTATCATAGAGGACATAAGACCCAATAACTGCATGCACAAGGGAAAAGGCACTGAGTGCCCCAGCTGAAACCGTGCCAGACAGAGCCAGAATGCAACCCTCTGTTGAGACAAATGCATGATTCAAAACCGTGTCCAGAACGAGACCCAGAAACTGAATGCACCGAGCCAGAGTCAAACAACTTCTTTTGTGATTCATTGTGAATCCCAGTGACTGAATATAGTAAACCAACATAGCTGCGTGGAGCTCTACATGTTCCCTTAAGTCCGCTACGACCAGCCAATCGTCCAGATAGGCCAATACTCTGATCCCCTGGCACCGCACTGGTGCCAAAGCCACCTCCACCACCATAGAAAAGTTGCAGGGCGATAGGAAGATGGGGAGGATGTTCAAATGAGATTTGATAGAAGCATTTCATATTGCCTCCAGACAATTGTTGTGTGTAATAGCACATGCATCCTTCAGATCTATGGAGGTGAACCAATCGTTCGGACGCACCAACTGCAATGGAAGTGTGAGCATTTTCAATATTCAACATTGAGGTGTTTGTTTAAAACACACAAGTCCAGGATGGGATGCAATGTTCCACCACTCTTGGGTAATAACAACTACTGACTGTACCAACTGCTCTGTACTTCTGACTAGAGGTCTTCACGGATCCACCTTCACCCGAATACACAGGACCCGAGCGGATCCGGATCCAGAATGCTAAATAATGTCACAGGTCTGGGTCGGATCTTATATGATTTCTACGAGTTTCGGGTATGTGTAATTTCAATTGACTTGTCCGGAAGGTCCCATACAGATCCGAACATGACTGCTGCATTAGAGAGAGAGGTGGAGAAATTGCATAATTTATGCATATAATATGCTGCTGCTCTTTGCTTTTCACGAGAGTGGCGTGTGTAGCTTGTTGTTGTTGGCCAATCATAAGCCATCAAAGCGGCAATAGGATACAGTCCTATAGCCTCAGTGTGGGGCAAAAGTGAGGACATATCTAATCAATGGAAGATGTGAAAAGTGATCATACTTTATCACTCAGATATGAACAATGATGCTAGTTTGCAACAGCTTTTGTTTCAATTCAACCCAGGATTCAACTAAAAACAGACAATACAATAAGCTTAGGGTTTCAAACTCTGGGTAATTTTAAACACAATGATTTTTAGTGTTATTGAATTGTATTTGGTTATCATCTACATTTGAAGGACAGGCATCTTCTGCTTGGATAGTTTCATATGTGCCACTGACTAAGTCTGGTTTTAATTCCAGTTTGTCTACAAATTAATAATTTATATGGTGGATTCAAGTCTCCATCCCAACCAAAATCAAAGTTAAAGAATAGGACTAAATCAGATCAAATCAAACTTTAAAGGCACTTTAAATCAAGTTTGATTTGATTTAGTCCTATTATTTAACTTAGATTTTTGGTTGAGATGGAGATGTGAATCCAACATAACATAACAATGTTTTATTTGTCAGTGGCACAGATCGATCCTTCCTGTTTGGCCCTGTCCGGGGGTGTCCTCGGATGGGGCCACAGTGTCTCCTGACCCCTCCTGTCTCAGCCTCCAGTATTTATGCTGCAGTAGTTTATGTGTCGGGGGCTAGGGTCAGTTTGTTTATACTTCTCCTGTCCTATTCGGTGTCCTGTGTGAATCTAAGTCCTCTCGGAGGAAGACCATGCCCCAGGACTACCTGACATGATGACTCCTTGCTGTCCCCAGTCCACCTGGCCATGCTGCTGCTCCAGTTTCAACTGGCCTGGGCCCTAGGACCATGTCCCAGGACTACCTGACATGAGGACTCCCTGCTGTCCCCAGTCCACCTGGCCATGCTCCTGCTCCAAATGACCTGAGCCCTGACCGTGCCCCAGGACTACCTGACATGATGGCTCCTTGCTGTCCCCAGTACTGTGCTTGCTCCAGTTTCAACTGTTCTGTCTTATTATTATTTGACCATGCTGGTCATTTATGAAATTTGAACATCTTGGTCAATAATATATATAATATAATTTATAAATAATATAATATAATCTCTACCCGGCACAGCCAGAAGAGGAGCCACCCCCTATTAGGTTTCTTCCTAGGTTTTGGCCTTTCTAGGGAGTTTTTCCTAGCCACCGTGCTTTTACACCTGCATTGTTTGCTGTTTGGGGTTTTAGGCTGGGTTTCTGTACAGCACTTTGAGATATCAGCTGATGTACGAAGGGCTATATAAATAAATTTGATTTGATTTGAATTCACATCTCCAACTCAACGAAAAATAAAAGTTAATTAAGTTATTTTGCCAGTGGCTCAGATGGAAAAATCCAAGCAGTTGATACCTTTAAATATGGATATTTGATGGCGTTTTGAAAAATAAACACAATTCAATATTACTTTCGTAATACAGTAAATAGCCTATCTTACAAACTAATATAACATTCAACCTTAAAATGAGTAACACATCCATGGCCCCATTTTCAGGTAACTGTAACTATACATTTATTTTTATGTAATCGTATAACGTGTGCAAGATGTTCATGATAGGATGCGTAGGTCGTCGTAGGTCTGGGCATATTTTCACAATTACTGTAATAATCTACACAGAATCTTGAATGGCATTGGTCATTTGCACCATGTAATTATTATGTAATCTCAACTGCAATCCAGGTCATTTGGTTCGGCTCTTGGAAGAAGCACAGTGATAACACATTAACAAACAAAATATCTGACATTGTATTCCAATTTGAACTTTGTTGAAAAAGTATTAGGACAGTGACACGTTGTTGTTGTTGTTGTTGTGGCTCTGTACTCCAGCACTTTGGCTTTGAAATAATATGATGACTAAGAGATAGCTCAAAATGCAGACTCCCGGGTCGTAGAATGTATGCACACATGACTTAGTCGCTTTTTTGCTAAATGGCATATATATTATTATATATTATTAAAATGCAGACTGTCAGCTTTATTTTGAGGGAATTTTCATGCCAGGTAAACCGTTTAGAAATGACTGCACTTTTTGTACATAGTCCCCCCATTTTAGGGAACCAAAGGTATTTCGACAAATTCAGTTAAAGTAGTAAAAATATTAGTATTTGGTCCCATATACAGTACCTAGCATGCAATTGTAACCGGTGCAATACTGCACCGCTGTAACTGTGCGTTGTGTGTGGTTGATTGAGACTATAGACGTGGACTTTGGAGATTAAGTTGTTTAATGAATCAGAATTCACTCTCTCTCTGCATCCAAAAGGAAATAAAACATTTGTAGAGCACATATGTCCTGAGAATCGTCCCTCTTTCTACAACAGATGCACAAGGGACTGGGATCGTTCGAGGAGCTAGCCATCGTTCACACATAGCTAGCTATTAACCACATATTGAATTCAGAATGGTAATATCATCCTAAAAAATACAATTACATCTTAACAATACTATCCACTTATGAGTAACCTCTAAATATACAACATTATTCATGAACAAAACACTGTGTAGGACTTTGTGCTTAAAAGAATCAAACCTTTCTGAAGACGACAGAAAAAGCATGCCTACCTCTCACAGTGCATCAAAATGATTTGAGCACGAGCACGCAGGGCATAACGTAAGTACAAACTCCCCTACTCCCAGGATGAAGGCATGCATAATCACAAATCAACATGACATATTAGTATATGAACCTGGTGAAATTCACAAAGTACTTTGCACAATGACTACATCAAGATTGTGTCTCTAAACACTTGGACGCATTTGTAATTTGTTTGTTGTTATGCCCAATATAATAATTATTTTTTATTTAACCATTATTTAATTAAGCGAATCAGTTAAGAATAAATTCTTATTTACAATGACGGCCTACCCCAGCCAAACCCGGACGACGCTGTGCCACGCTGTGCCACTTGTGCGCAGCACTATGAGGCTCCCAATCACATTATTCTTTTGGCCAAATTTCATATACACAAATGTCAATTTACAAACAGAAAACCACATTTTCGTATCCTACAAAAATAAATTGAACTGTATTTTAAGACGGTTAAATGCTCTACTAACAAAAAAGCTGTTAGAATTGTAAGTATATACATGTCCCTTAATAAGGTCCTTGTGTAATTGTAATGTGATATTGTACCCCCTAGCTCGATTGTCCATTGTTTGTAATCTATGTATGCTTGTGTTCCCTCATGTGCTTTATGTATTGATTTGTTGTTAATTAAAAAAACATGTAAAAAAATAAATTATAATTTTAAAAAAAAAAGAGGCTCCCAATCACAGTGTGTGATACTGCCTGGATGAATGATAAATAATGAATGGTAAATAATGTATTGCGTCATTTGGAGTCATTTTTATTGCCCATAAGGGTCCCGCTTTAAATTACTTTCAGCTTATAAAGGCTTCATAAAGCCTTCATAATGCCTTCATAAGTACTACATAAATGTTTTACAAAGCATCTATAACTGTATGTCAGGTTTTATAAATGTGGCATAACTGTGTGACAATCACCAATGCCAAATGTGACATGAAGCACAATGTCTAATATGATCTAAACATGGGCTTTATAAAGGGTGCGAGTTGGGTCGCAGGATTGGAATATGCTCTATTTTTTTATTTTACCTTTATTTAACTAGGCAAGTCAGTTAAGAACAAATTCTTATTTTCAATGACGGCCTAGGAACAGTGGGTTAACTGCCTGTTCAGGGGCAGAACGACAGATTTTTACCTTGTCAGCTTGTCAACCTTCCAGTTACTAGTTCAACGCTCTAACCACTAGGCTACCCTGCCGCTCCTAAAGTGAAGTCATGTTAGTCACATTACACCTAATCTCATTCCCAGACACTTCCGCCCAAATGTGCAGAAGGTCTGGTGGACCAACACATTAAACTTGGCCTTCATTAGTTAAGCTTAGGTTTAACATTACTATTTAAGAAGATAAATTGTGTAAATGGGCAGGGTTTAGCAATAATGATGACTTTTTGACTGTGTTAAGTAGTGATGATGACAAATACTTTACTCGGTAAGGTCACTCCTATAGAATTCTGTTGTCCCTCCCACTAAGGCCAACTTTGAATGGTTGATATCCCAGGCTTATGTGCAATGTGTGGAGATGATGTTCCACCAAGAAACACTTACCTTGATGAAAGCCCCAACCTAGAGAAATTGAGTGTGTCTTTCTTCTGGAACCAAGTTACATGTTCCTCAGTACACAAACATGCACACAACAAAAACCAGCCATACCGCACGGTGCTCGGCCCAGTCAGGTCTTTGACACAATGTAACAGGTTGTAATCAACCCTGGTCTCCATCATGGGGACAGAAGAGGAATAGCTGGTGCGGAAGTCTCAGGTTGGACAACTCCAAATAATCTTGGTTCTGACACACACACACAAATGCAAACTTTGCAGATCCATCAATCCATTTATTATTGTTTTATTTTTGAAGTAAATTTTACCCCCCTTTTCTCCCCAATTTTGTGATTACGATCTTGTCTCGATGCTGTAACTCCCTAACAGTTAAAATCAGACCACTTTTGTCATGTATAACACATACATAAATGCATTGTATCATATGACACTGTACTTACTATAAATTCAGACACCTTTGGTCACACATAACACATACATGAAGGTTTAATGATGTAAACAGGTGTATTGTCAAAAAAAGAATAGATCTCGTCTATGGATGATACTGTTGGATTTGACATTTTGAACATTGAGATATTAAATAAATGATAGGGAAGAAGTAGAGCAACGGTTGAGATAGGGGAGACAGATGGACATCTGTGGACTAGGGGAAGGAACGGTTGAAGTCAGGAGGTGAGGTCAGTTCCCCTTAATCCCCTCAAGGGAGTAATCCGGGTTTAGTATCTGGTTACCTTCTTCCTGTTGAGCATAAAATGTAAGGATTGGAGAGAAGGGGGAGTGTCTTAAGTGGGATATAAATATCTGGATGGGACAAATGTTGGGTTGTTTGAATACAGCTGTACAGAACCTTTGGGAAGGACTAAACTTGGTTAAAGCTTCTCTGTGATGAGAAAGTTAGAGGCTCAAAGATCCCTCATGACATGCTAATCTCTCACCATTACCAAAATCAGTCATGTATACAGCCATGCCTTCATTGCCTGGTCTTCTCCTGGGCTGCTGCAATGATGATGAATGGGCCATGTCGGTGGATAATGGGGCCAGACAGCTTAGCATTAGCTATAGCTTGGGTTTCATAGTGTTGCTGTGAATGGGGAAGTGGACTGCATTTAATAGCACACACGTTTTCCAATAACAGCAGCATTCTGCAAGGGCTGACCAATACTTTATCAAAGCCTTCGAGCGGTATCGAGCTCGCCTGCTATCAATCTCTCCGAAAATCTATAAGCCGGAGAGCAAGGCTGATTTTAAAGGGGCATTCCATTGAAGGTACACATTTTAATATGTTGTTCTTTTCCACATGAGAGTCAGCAGCATGTCAATGTAACCGGTGTGAAATGACTAGCTAGTTAGCGGTGGTGTGCGCTAAAAGCATGTCAATTGGTGTCGTCACTCGCTCTGAGACCTTGAAGTAGTGGTTCCCCTTGCTCTGCAAGGGCCGTGGCTTTTGAGGAGCGATGAGTAACGATACATTGTGAGTGGCTGTTGTCTGGGTGCAGAGGGTCCCTGGTTTGAGCCCGGCGAGGGGACGGACTAAAGTTAAACTGTTACATCAACATCACCTTCCTTAGCAGCTATAGAGGAACATTTAGATGTTTACCAATTGACACGGGCACAGTTCTTTAAGTTGCTCAATGTCCTCTCAACTGCCCAGTCTGAGAACAACCAGCAGGCTAGAACCTTCCGCTAGTCTCAAACCCTTAAGTTTTGCAGATGTATGAAAGAAAGTAAAAGCAATAACATAGTAGAAGTGAGGATAATAGAATTGAGTAGATGCAATAAACCTATCCCATTCCTACTGCCTGCTTCTACTTATCCAGTTCCTACCACATCTACAGTGATGTAATTCTGGTTAATTATACACTATTCATGATGCCCATTTAATGGGAACCGATGAACTTTAAATGCATTTGAAGTTCATTGGTGTGAATTGGGATGAGTATTTGATTAGATAATTTCATTAGTACAGTGCTCTGTTTTTCTCATACGCACTTACACACAGTAGTGACCCAATCTAACTGTGAGCTTTCTTTCTACCCACACTGGATCAATGTACTCCGGTCTAAGAGAAGATCGGAAATCCTCAAATCGGTAAATATCGTTTTCTATGAAAATAACCATATGAACTTAACTGTTGTTCCCATGTCTTTTGCCTTGTGTACGACGTCGCTCATTTGGTACGTACCTGTCCGTAGATGCTGTCCTTCATGTACGCCCACCTGACCTTCTTCCACCAGGGTTACGACCTCTTCAGTGAACTACAACCTCTCATGAAACAGCTGGGGGGGGACAGGTAGACCTTTACCCCATTTACTTCCATTAAACTGTAACTGTATCTCCACCTGGCCCATCCGAACGCATAGTGGTTCTTAAACCTCTCCTCGGGGATCCCCAGATATTTTACAATTCACCTAGTTAAGGCTTGATGATGATAAGTTGCCAAGTTGAATCAGGTGTGCTAGCTCTGGGGGGGTTCCCCCGAGGAGAGGTTTGAAAACCACTGTCCCCTCAGCGCTAACATACCTGATTCAACTTGGCAGCTTATCATCAAGCTCTTACTCTCTATATAGAAAGGTAAAGCCATGCCAGTCAACGCTTTTTTTTCTCCTTGCCAAGGAGTTGAACTAGGGTGAAAATGAATTGCTTCGCCCCACAAACCAAACTGTTGTCCATTATTTTCGATGGGTGCATAGTCTAGTTTAGTTCAGTGGCACTACGTTGGGACAACCAACACTGGGCCTATGGCCAGTAATGATGCACTTTCATTGTGTGTTCCATGGTCACTGGTAGAGCTGGGAATTGCCGGTGACCTCCTGATGCGATACTATCATGATCCATAGATGCCGATACGATAGTTATTGCGATTCTCACAATTTTATATGTATGTATTGCAAATAGTGATTGCACACTATATGTCTGCTGCGGAGAGAAGAGAGAACAAGTTTTGATCAGTCAGATAAATAAAAGTACTGAAGAGATGTTGGCTCACTATTTAAAAAGAAGATGTAGGAAAAAACAAACTGGAGTTTCGGCTCAGGTACAGCCGACTAGCGCTAGCTAACGCTACCTACAGTAGCAAATGTTAGTAATAGGATTTTTTTAAATATAGATTTTTTTTCCACTATCACTGGTCAGATACACAGGCAGCTTCCTCTGGGCCAGGGCGAGTTTAAAATAGGGCTGGGCGATATGGCCAAAGTATCCTATCACAAATATTTTTTTAATTGCCAGTTTGACAGCATTTTATGTTTTGTGAGTAGTGCGTGACCCTAGGGTGGCAATGCAAACATTCTAAGTGATTTCAATGGGTCTTTCTCCATTCTGATTGTTTTATACTGTTCAATTCAACTTCAATCAAAAATAATTTCCTGCATTTTCTGCACTCATTTGTGATAATTTCCACACTGCCACAATATATTTCTATTTATATAACTAGTCAGTTAAGAACAAATTCTTATTTACAATGAAGGCCTACCCCTGCCAAACCCTAACGACACTGGGCCAATTATGCGTTGCCCTATGGTAATCCCAATTACAGCCGGTTGTGATACAGCCTAGAATCAAACCAGGGTCTGTAGTGACGCCTCTAGCACTGAGCACGTGAGGTCAAAGGGTGCAGGGCAAATAAGATGCCCAGTCACTGTCCTGAAATGGGGAGGTGGGTGGTGCATAGAGGCTCACCTTTTTGGACGGTGACTATGGAGCCAATGTGTTAAGTTAATGTGTTCTGGCTAAGCAACACAAACATAGGCACAGACACATGATAACATACACACTATACACACACGTACACATTAATTTTGTGTTGTAGATATATGGTAGTGGAGTAGAGGCATGAGGGCACACATTTAGTGTGTTTTGAAATCTGTCAAGAATGTATTGTAATGTTTTTAAAATTGTATAACTGGCTTAATTTTGCTGGACCCCAGGAAGAATAGCTGCTGCCTTGGAGCAGCTAATGGGGAACCATAGTAAATGGAAATATGTTGTGTGCTCCTTTTGGAAATGGATTGATTATCACTCACCAATCTTTGAATTAGTTAGAATGGTTTATTCATGAAAATCTGCACTGTTTTATATATAATGTTTTGGGAGAGCAGTTAAATGTGTATTGTTACAGTGGTATGTTTTGCAAGTGTGTGTGTATATAGGACAGTAATTGGGATAACTCTGGAACAACCCTGGCTGGCTTGGCTGTGCCCACTCCCTCTCAGAACCCTGAATTGAGTGTTTTCTTCAATACTCTCGTTACCAGTGTGCATTGCATGGTTTTGTCTATGTATTTATTATTACTACATGCTACAGCCTTTGGCTAACTACAAATGTCCAAGTTACCGGGGGTATATGGTGCTCCAGGTGTTACCTGTTAGTGGTGGGGTGTACATGTAACTGTAACTGTTACAGACCTATATCCATCCTGCCCTGCCTATCTAAGGTCTTCGAAAGCCAAGTCAACAAACAGGTGACTGACCATCTCGAATCCCACCGTACCTTCTCCACTATGCAATCTGGTTTCCGAGCCGGTCACGGGTGCACCTCAGCCACACCAATATCTCTACCTGTACATGATCATTTATCACTCCAGTGTTAATCTGCAATATTGTAATTATTCGCCTACCTCCTCATGCCTTTTGCACACATTGTATATAGACTCCCCTTTTTTTCTCTGTGTTATTGACTTGTTAATTGTTTACTCCATGTGTAACTCTGTGTTGTCTGTTCACACTGCTATGCTTTATCTTGGCCAGGTCGCAGTTGCAAATGAGAACCTGTTCTCAACTAGCCTACCTGGTTAAATAAAGGTGAAATAAATAAAAAAGAATAATAAAAAAACACGTAAACGTGTACAGCTTGCAGTGTTCAGGTAGGATGAGAGAAGTGTTGTACGAGCGACAGTGTATTTTATTTGGGGGGGGGGGGTCAGCTTTAATACTGCAGATAGATTGAGGCTTCCATCAATGTAATTGTCTGCATCCTTTCAAATCCCCCATTAATTAAAAAAATATATACAGTATATTTTTAAAATATATTTTCCTTTATTATTTTCCACTAACCCTACCATCCCTCCCCTAATTGGAGTAAACTAATGGACAACAACTCTTAGGCTTCTACTTCCAGCTTATTCATACTATATACACATTTTATCAACCCTGTATAGTTTACAATACTTATTTTTTCTTTGTTTTTAGTACCATCCTTCAGCTCCACTCAACCCCTCCCATCCATCTCTGAAAACCATCCAGTTTTGATATCTTTTTGCCGTATATTTTTCAACTGTGCTGTGATATTTCACAAAAGTTCTGAACCTTTCTATTCTCATAGATTCTACATATTAAAGAAACATTTTTGCTAAGAGTATTATTAATCGACTGACTATGACTTGTTAAAATGACCCAGTAGTGCTATTTGCAGAGTTAGCTCCAGGTAAATGTTGCAATTCTTTAGCCATTCCTGAGCGCTCCAGTTATTGATTATTGAACATTATGATTTCATTGCTGTTATAGTCCTACAGAAAATAAAAGCTTTGCATTGCAATCTCTGATTGTTATTTCCACGCTCCATCCATGATGGTAAAGAATCTGGGTTTATTCATGTTTAGTTGTTTATTTAATGATCCTCACCTCATTAAACCAGGTGGCGTAACAGCTACAATCTTTAAATTGTAAACTACTTGTGCTGTAGTTTGAATGCTGCAACAGCTAACTGGTGAATGTTTTAATTGAATCAGTAGATTTTGATCGTTTCTGTGTATTTTAAAGCTGATGCATGATTCTGACAGTAAGCAACTTCTATCAAAATGTGTATATGAGTGTTTGCAAACTGTATCTGACAGGATCAAGCATTTACAGTACTGAAATGTCCATCTGGCTCTAATTTGTCAGAGTTGTCTCTTGAAAAGTGGAGTTTCATCTGTTCTTATTTAGTGCTGTAATCCAAAGGATTGAATGTGAATCCAAAATGAATATGAATGCAGCCGAAGCATCACCCAAGTAGGTGCTACATATCGTCAATGGAGGAGCAGATGCCTACGGAGGAGCGGCTACTATAGCGAAAGGAACAACAGAGAAGCAGAGGGGCCCTAATGAAATGCTCCTGGCATGTCTGACAGACTGACTTTCTCCCTGGCTGTACCAACGATGCCCCCTCCACTCCAGCCATAGGCTTCAGACTTTCTCAAACCCTCTCAACTCCTTTTCCAAGCAGATATCTGAAGCGGATTAGAGACACCATTCGCTCGCCTCTTTAATTTGTTTTGTTTTGCTTTAAATGCTTTGATTATTTTGTATTATAAAGTGCCTTCAGGAAGTATTCATGCCCCTTGATTTATTCCACATTTTGTTGTGTTACAGCCTGCATTCAAAATTGATTAAATATACTGTTTTCACACAATAACCCATAATGTGAAAACATGTTTTTAGAAATGTTAGCAAATTTGTTGAAAAGTAAATACTGAAATCTCATTTGCATAAGTATTCACCCCCCCTGAGGCAATACTTTGAAGAAACACCTTGGCAGCGATTATAGTTGTGAGTTTTTCTGGGTAAGTCTCCATTATTATTTGAAAAATTATTCAATCTCTGCCAGCTTGATTGTTGATCATTCCTAGACAGCCATACAATTCTTGCTATAGATTTTTACCGTCAATACAAGCTGTATACAAGCATTCAATGTCGTCTTGGTAAGCAACTTCAGTGTAGATTTGGCTTTGTGTTTTAGGTTATTGTACTGCTGAAAGGTGAATTTGTCTCACAGTGTCGGTTGGAAAGCAGACGAAACCAGGTTTTCCTCTAGGAATTGCCTGTGCTTATACAGTTGAAGTCGGAAGGTTACATACACTTAGATTGGAGTCAATAAAACTTTTTTCTTCAACCACTCCAAACTATAGTTTTGGCAAGTCTGTTAGGACATCTACTTTGTGCATGACACAAGTAATGTTTCCAAAAATTGCTTACAGACAGATTATTTCACTGTATCACTATCCTAGTGGGTCATAAGTGTAAGTACAGTAAGTTGACTGTGCCTTTAAATAAACAGCTTGGAAGATTCCAGAAAATGGCGGCATGGCTTTAGAAGCTTCTGATAGGCTAATTGACAACATTTGAGTCAATTGGAGGTGTACCTGTGGATGTATTTCAAGGACTACCTTCAAAACGCAGTGCCTCTTTGCTTGACATCAAGGGAAAATCAAACGAAATCAGCCAAGACCTAAAAAAAAAAAAAATTGTCGACCTCCAATTCTGGTTCATCCGATGGCACTTATCGTAAGAGTAGGGGTGTTAACCCTGGTGTCCTGGCTAAATTCTCAATCTGGCTCTCAAACCATCATGGTCATCTAATAATCCCCAGGTTACAATTGACTCATTCATCCCCCTCTCCCCTGTAACTATTTCCCAGGTAGTTGCTGTAAATGAGCACGTGTTCTCAGTCAACTTACCTGGTAAAATAACGGATAAAAAAATACCACTCAGGATGGGAGACTCATTCTGTCTCCTAGAGATAAAGTACTTTAATCGCAAAAAAACTGCAAATCAATCCCAGAACAGCAGCAAAGGACCGTATGAAGATGCTGGAGGAAACGGGTACAAAAGTAATTATATCAATAGTAAAACATGTCCTATCTCAACATTACGTCGGCATCATAGCCTAGTGGTTAGAGCGTTGGACTAGTAACCGAAAGGTTGCAAGTTCAAATCACCAAGCTGACAATGTCCAAATCTGTTGTTCTGCCCTTGAACAAGGCAGTTAACCCACTGTTGCCAACAGGATGCATGTTTTGGAATATTTTTACTATGTATAAGCTTCCTTCTTTACACTCTTTCATTTAGGTTAGTATTGTGGAGTAACTACATTGTTGATCCATCCTCAAATCACAACAATTAAATTCTGAAACTTTAAAATCACCATTATCCTCATGTATATATATATATATACTCGTTGGTTATTACTGCATTTTCGGAACTAGAAGCACAAGCATTTCGCTACACTCGCATTAACATCTGCTAAACATGTGTATGTGACAAATAACATTTGATTTGATTTGATGTGGAAAGCTATGATTTTCAGAGTAGGGCACTGGTTAAAGGTGTCATCTCTAGCGTCTCGTTGCACATAGAGGCTGTGTGGTTTTGGGATAACATGCCATGAGTGGTAGACGTACGTTGCTTGACCCAAATTATATACTGAAAGGAGGAAAACGGAAAGAAGGAAGAAAGCCTATCGGTAGTATTGTTGTTTTGATTAAGTGGTTCTCCCGATTTGTGTAAAACTTGGGTATGTGAGAAATGGGGTGAGACCGTATGAACAGAAGCCATATGTATAGTGTTACAATTGTAAAAAGTTAGGACACATGGCAAGTGTTTGTCAAAGGAATAACTAGGTCGTAGTTGAAGAGTCGCTGTAATTGTGATGGAAATCACGTTTCCAGGGCGCACTGTAAGGATGAAGGAGGTGTCAGTAAATCAGAGCTATCCAGCAGGTCTCTTATGTGGAGCCAATGAAAATAGGTGAAGGAGTGAGTAGAGTTGAGATGGTAGTGGATGTCTCACTGCCTGCAGTGAATGCCATTCAGGAGAAGGCTCCCGGTTGGCACAGCGGTCTAAGGCACTGCATCTCTCATGCTAGAGGCGTCACTACAGACCCGGCTGTTTCACAACTGGCCGTGATCGGGTGTCCCATAGGGTGGCGCACAATTGGCCCAGTGTCGTCCAGGTTAGGGGAGGGTTTGCCCGGGGATGGCCGTCATTGTAAATAAGAATTTGTTCTTAACTTGACTTTTCTAGTTAAATTAAAGTTAAATTAAAAAAAGAAGGATCCAGACACGCAGTGAAGAAGGTTTTTATAGCATAACTGATCAATTGCACTAGTCAAAAAATCTAAGAAGCTAGGCATCATTGTGAAGGCGGCAAAATTCTGTATCTCCAGGACTTTACAGCGGATTTTACATCCAACAATGTTACACGGAATACTGAATGAAGAGGTTCCCCTGTCCCAGGTTCCTGAACGTGTGTAGGGATCTGAATAGAGATTTTAATCAGCCTGAATGAGTGCAGTTTTAGTTTTAGTTTTAGTTTACTTTTGAATAGTATAAGTATATTTTTCACTTTCCCCTATTATTTTACTAAAGTCTTCACCCCATCCAGTAGGTGGCAGCATGCACCTATAACATTGTTTGCAGACTACCATAATACCATATATGAACAAGAAGAAGAATAAGGAGGAGGAACGGAACAGAACAGAGAAAAAAAGCAAGTATGGGTGCTTTTACTTTTGCTTGATCCGAAAATGTGGTCGGAGGCGCCGTATGGATGGTGTGACGTAATTGTGAAGCCTCCAGAGGCACAAAGTGGCCAAATTGAGATCAGTACCGCATCGCCACGCGCCTCTCAAATTTTGTAACAATGCGAAGGGTTCAGTATAGCTCCGCATTGACATTATTTGTTGACGGTAGGTGAGGGCAGGTCCTGTATAAACACAAACTCTCTTCCTTCACAACAGCTTTGTGCTGCTCGGCGAAGCGCAATAAGTATGAATGCCCTGACTTCTGCAGAGACAATATCACCGTAAATGCAGACGGTGGATTGACCACGCAGCACCTTTTACTGCATAAGTGGAGTGTATCTGAAAGTGAGAGGGTCAACAGCGATAAGCGTCACATCAGTGCTCTGCATTTGACTGTTTGAAAGTGGGCGTATCAACTGAAGTGGGAGGATCAACAGCGATAGGAGATTCACCTGCGTTCTGTAAGCTCTGTAATTGGTTAGATGGTTTTGATGGAGCGTGTTGTTTTTAGTTTCTTAACATGTTTTTAATTGGTCAGTTCCCAACCATGTGAAACAAGACTGGGAGAGCAAAAATGCCCTATTCTTGATAGAGAATCATACTGGGCCATTTGAATGTTAACACAAGAAACACCTCACTTATAGCCAAAATATCACTTATTGGTCTACCAGTTTTCCATTTATTACCAGTAAATCTTCATTATTGGGCCTCTAACTCATTATGAAGTCTCTTCAGCTATCTGATGACAATACAATTGTGTTTTGTGAATAAAGCTCATAATTACTGGGCATCAAACAGCCTACTGATTTTTCACTTACCAATAAATCTATGTTTAATTATTTTAACTCATGGCATCTATTTAACTATTATCAGGCATCAAGGCAAGACCCAAATGCAGATGGTTGGAGTCTTGCAATGTTCATCAATCCAAAGGGGTAGGCAAAAGAATGGTCGTGGACAGGCAAAAAGGTCAAAACCAGTCCAGAAACAGGCAAGGGTCAAAACCAGGAGGACTATAAAAAGGAGAATGCAAAAAGCAGGAGACCGGGGGAAAAACACTGGTTGACTTGGAAACATACAAGACAAATTGGCACAGAAAGACAGGAAACACATAGATAAATACACTGGGGAAAACAAGACACCTGGAGGGGGTGGAGACAATAATGAGGACAGGTGAAACAGATCAGGGTGTGCCATCAGATGATGCCAATAAAATTGTGTTTGGCTCAATTGAATTATTCTTGTAGAATTGGGCAGCAAACCAGCTTAGAATGAAGTTTATTCTAGAAAAACTGTTAGCAATAAAATATATCACTAATATGACTTCCATCATAAAACCACTGTACAAGACAGACGAAAAGAAAATGGCAAATTAACTTAATGACTTCTACATAGTTTGACTGAGATTACTTATCTGCCAAAGGTGTTAACATGTGCAATGGCTGTGACCTCAAGTTAGAATTTAACGCTAGAGAGGCCACACAAGTCTTTAAGCATACAGGCAACAGGCCTGATGGCGTCTCTGCTTTGTGCAGAGGAACTTACACCAGCCTGGGTCTCTGTCTATCAGAGGTCTGTATATTCCCACACACTTCCACCTCTAGAAGAAAATGATCATCACCCATCTTCCCCAAAAACCTTCTCCCAAAGAAAACAAAGACTGTAGATCTGTTCCTCTGACCTCCATTGTAATGAAGTATCTTAAACATATCAAGGTGTGTAAGCTTCAGTCATACTAAACACACTTGACCGAGCACGCCCCCATTCTCATCGGCGTGGCTGTAATGGAGCAGGTTAAGAGCTTCACGTTTCTTGGCGTACACATCACCAACAAACTAACATGGTCCAAGCACACCAAGACAGTCGTTCAAGAGTCGGCTTTCTATTCCGCAACAAAGCCTCCTTCACTCACGCTGCCAAGCTTACCCTAGTAAAACTGACTATCCTACCGATCCTCGACTTCGGCGATGTCATCTACAAAATGGCTTCCAACACTCTACTCAGCAAACTGGATGCAGTCTATCACAGTGCCATCCGTTTTGTCACTAAAGCACCTTATACCACCCACCACTGCGACTTGTATGCTCTAGTCGGCTGGCCCTCACTACATATTCATCGCCAGACCCACTGACTCCAGGTCATCTACAAGTCCATGCTAGGTAAAGCTCCGCCTTATCTCAGTTCACTGGTCACGATGGCAACACCCATCCGTAGCACGCGCTCCAGCAGGTGTATCTCACTGATCATCCCTAAAGCCAACACATCATTTGGCCGCCTTTCGTTCCAGTACTCTGCGGCATGTGACTGGAACGAATTGCAAAAATCGCTGAAGTTGGAGACTTTTATCTCCCTCACCAACTTCAAACATCAGCTATCCGAGCAGCTAACCGATCGCTGCAGCTGTACATAGTCTATAGGAAAATAGCCCACACATTTTCACCTACCTCATTCCCATACTGTTTTTATTTATTTTTCTGCTCTTTTGCACACCAATATCTCTACCTGTACATGACCATCTGATCATTTATCACTCCAGTGTTAATCTGCAAAATTGTATTATTCGCCTACCTCCTCATGCCTTTTGCACACATTGTATATAGACTGCCCATTTTTTCTACTGTGTTATTGACTTGTTAATTGTTTATTCCATGTGTAACTCTGTGTTGTCTGTTCACACTGCTATGCTTTATCTTGGCCAGGTCGCAGTTGCAAATGAGAACTTGTTCTCAACTAGCCCACCTGGTTAAATAAAGGTGAAAAAAAAGAGGGCACGAGAAAACCTATTGCCCCTCGGGAGACTGAAAATATTTGGCATGGGTCCTCAGAGCCTCAAAAGGTTTTCAAGCTGCACCATCGAGTGCATCCTGACGGGTTGCATCACTGCCTGGTATGGCAACTGCTTAGCGAACATTAGCTTGGTAAATTAAAGTCAAGTTAATGTTAGATAGAAATAAAGAGCTAGTATATGTATACCAAAGACACCGATAAAAGTGAATGGCAAAATGTTTTGCTTAACTGAAATTCTTTACTGTCATCTCTACTAACCAAGCGCATGACAAAGCCGCACTGAAAGTGTGAAACACAGCATACCAAGCAGACCCGGTTTTTGTGTTAAACGTCCTACAACAAAGCTTTCTTAGTATTCAACAAGCGTTCTCTGCCCTTAACCTTGTACTGAACACCTCCAAAACAAAGGTCATGTGGTTTGGTAAGAAGAATGTTGTTCTTCCCACCGGCATGATTACTACCTGTGAGGGTTTGGCGATTGAGGTAGTCACCTCATACAAGTACTTTGGAGTATGGCTAGACGGTACACTGTCCTTCTCTCAGCACATATCAATGCTGCAGCCTAAGATTAAATCTAGATGGTTTCCTCTACCGCAATCACTCCTCTTTCACCCCAGCTGCCAAACTAACCCCGATTCAGATGACCATCCTACCCATGCTAGATTACGGAGATGTAATTTAGAGATCGGCAGGTAAGGGTGCTCTCGAGCGTCTAGATGCTCTTTACCATTTGGCTATCAGATTTGCCACCAATGCTCCTTATATGACACATCACTGCACTTTATACTTCTCTGTAAACTGGTCATCTCTGTATACCTGTCACAAGACCTACTGGTTCATGCTTATTTATAAAACTCTCTTAGGCCTCACTCCCCCCTATCTGAGATACCTACAACAGCCCTCATCCTCCACATATAACACCCGTTCTGCCAGTCACATTCTGTTGAACGTCCCCAAACAGTGGCGACCCATCATTGTGGGGAAAAGCCCCACATTTGAAGCTAAAAATAGATACACATTTGTTTTTAATTGTGGGGGGGGTTGCCTGTTTTGCATGTTATTTTGGCATTAATATGTGTCACATATCAGTTTGCAAACAAATCCACATACAAACATGGTCTCTTTTTTGCTTTCTTGAGTAAGGCAGCTCCAAAATGCAGGTGCTACAGCCTAGCTTGGTGCATTCTTTGGTGGTTGGGCAGCCAGCGGAAAAGGGTTGGTAATGTTCTCTTGTTGTGTCGTGATTGGCTCAGTGTTCTGTCATTCATGGAGGCACTACGTCACTGCCAAATCTAGGGGTAGAGCTCGAGAATTCAAGCCCCTTGGGTGCTGCCATAGAGTTACATTAGAAGTGCCCATCCTAGAAGGTTCAAAGTTATTGGCCATAGATAAAATAACATCAAATCATGTTATATCTACAGTAGCTTTGATTAGACTGATCATGTCAACATTATACTTTCAAAATCTTAGCTGGCATTCATCATCATGAAGTCGACAATCTACTGGCAAATCATTTTTAAACCCTTGTCATTTGAAGAGAAATAATGATGAGAAATTATAGATAAAACTTATCGGTGCTCATTGGCCATTGGACATAAAGATTACACAACACGTTGGATATCGCAAATTCAACAATGAAGTAAGCAGTGGCTAACTGCAAGCACTGCAAAGCAATCACTAGCCTGCTATTCAGTGGAGTGGCTGTGTGGTCCCAAGTCTCAGTTTAGGGGTCTCTTTTTCAAGTTTAAAATTATACAAATGATTCCAGGCTGTATCACATCCGGCCGTGATTGGGAGTCCCATAGGGCGGCGCACAATTGGCCCTGCATCGTCCGGGGTTAGCCGTCATTGTAAATAAGACTTTGTTCGTAACTGACTTGCCTAGTTGAATAAAGGTTAAATATTTTTATTTTTTATTAATTCAACATTGGCCAATCTAGCATTATGTCTCGCATGCTCAATAAAACTGTTGGTCATCCATTTGAATGGTCATCCGATTTGGAATTGTTGTTGTTTTTCCGAGTTCCCAGTTGTCTTGAAAGCACCATAAATCCAGGGAATGCCAGACTGGAACGAGCTGCAAAAAACACTCAAATTGGACAGTTTTATCCTCATCTCTTCATTCAAAGACTCACTCATGGCACTCTTACTGACAGTTGTGGCTGCTTTGTGTGATGTATTGTTGTCTCTACCTCCTTTGTGCTGTTGTCTGTGCCCAATAATGTTTGTACCATGTTCTGTGCTACTACCATCTTTTCATGTGGTGCTGCCATGCTATGTTGTTGTCTTAGGTCTCTCTTTATGTAGTGTTGTTCTGTCTCTCTTGTCATGATGTGTGTTTTGTCCTATATTTACATTTTTAATCCCAGCCCCCATTCCCGCAGGAGGCCTTTTGCCTTTTGGTAGGCCTTCATTGTAAATAAGAATTTGTTCTGAACTGACTTGCCTAGCTAACTAAAGGTTAAGTTAAAAAATACATCAAATAAAAGCCACGCAAAACGTCCTTGTGTGACAACAAATATGCCCAATTAGCTGATTCGCTTGACATGCGCCCACTTTCAGAGACACTCCATGTACGCATAGCATTTAGCCATGACACAAACTAAAAGGCGGTGCCTGACGCTATCGTCATGTGATACTTGATATATCACGCTAAGCAACGTAAGACCTTCCGTCGAAGAGATATTGACGCGCAAACTCCGGATATCAAACCAAAAAACTATTTTGTGCGAAACCTTACCCAAATGTTGTCAACAATGTGGCTGTTTTTGTTTCTGACGCTGGTTAGCGTATGTTGCAAGGCAGAAGTTTGTCCATGTGAGATCCAGGAACTCTGTCAACAAATTCGCGATGAGAAGGACTTTGAGGTAACGTTAGCATGACCGGTTTAGCAGAACTGTAGCCCGCCATGCTGCTGTTAAAACAGGGTAGCATAATAAACGATGGAACTACTTGAGAGTTTAGGCTGACAGCCCCATAAAATGTGACACTAAACCCTGACATTTGGGTGAAGTCGTGGGTGAGCGTACACTGACAAACTAGGCTAATGGCAAGGCCCCGACATTTTTTAGATAGTTCTTACAAAACATAAAGTGGATGGTTGTGTACACATATTTTACTGCAAGTGGTTAATTTGATAGATATTGTGACATACACCCTAAACGCAAAAAGTGCAGAATAACGACTGGCTGGACGGATGGGCCGCATACATTTGTGTAATCCAATATTGCAAGCTCTGCTATTGTTACAATTTGTAATACAAGTAGTCCGTTGTCAGTTTTACATACCCTAATGCTGTTTGTTTGTATCGTAATGCATTTTGGAAATCTAGAATTGTAAACACAGATACAATAGGTGGACACGACAACTATGAATATTGATGATAAATGTAAGCTTTTTTTGTTTTGTAGATGATTAATAGCCGTAGTCACAAACCACACTTGCTCTCATTCAGTGCTGTATCGTCCTGCCTGACAAATGCATAAGGTTGAACATGTTTTTAATGTTGTGGCTTGTGTAATCTGCTCTAAATGGGTTTAGACATTGGAATTAGATTTTTTGGGGGGTCCAAGTTTCCTTGAAGGATGTTGTATCTTTAGCCCTACTGTTGTAATAAAGTCAGGTCCACCACATATTATTTTTGGGACAACCATGGATTTTGCTTCAAATCCAATATTGTGTCTAAAATCCAATATGTTTGCAATAAGTCAAATGTTATTGGTTGCATAAACATATTTAGCAGATTTTATTGCAGGTGTAAGAATACAAGCATTTCGCTCCAACATTGTAGTAATATTTAACAATTCACAAGAATGGAATTAATTAATATATAATATTAGGACGAGGAATGTCGGAGTCTGGAGTAAAAATACGGTATGTAAATGTGATTGGATGTATAGACATTATGGACGCTGTGGATAGAATATTGTGAATATATACAGCAATAGTTGAATAGGATGGCCTTGACTAGAATACACTACAGTGGGGCAAAAAAGTATTTAGTCAGCCACCAATTGTGCAAGTTCTTCCACTTAAAAAGATGAGGCCTGTAATTTTCATCATATGTACACTTCAACTATGACAGACCAAAATGAGAAAAAAAATCCAGAAAATCACATTGTAGGATTTTTTATGAATTTGCAAATTATGGTGTTTGGTTAATAACACAAGTTTATCTCAATACTTTGTTATATACCCTTTGTTGGCAATGTTTTCTGAAATCCGAAAAACATTATTATTAAAGTGACCAGTGTTGATTCATTTGATATGAATGAAATTGTGAAAATATGTTTGTCTAGCCTAGATTCAGTAAAAAAAAAAAGTAGTTGACACGACAAGAGGCTTTAGAATTAATCACCTGCCACTGGTCTCTTTGCTTTCAGGTGTTTGTGTTTGATGTGGGCAAGAAAGCATGGAAGTCATATGATTGGGGAAAAGTGACAACTGTTGCTGCATTTGGGAAATATGATGCTGAACTCATGTGCCACGCCCATTCAAAAGGAGCACGGCTAGTCCTGAAAGGTAAGGTTAGGCATCTCAACTAGAGGTCGACCGATTAATCGAAACGGCCAATTTAAATTAGGACCGATTTCAAGTTTTCAAAGCAATCGGAAATCGGTATTTTTGGACACCGATTTGGCCCATTTATAAAAAAAAATATATATTTTTATTTTTTACTAACACCTTTTTATTTAATCTTCATTTAACTAGTCAAGGCACTTGCCTAGGAACGGTTGAAACCAAATTTAACATGTTTCATTATTTATTTGAGGCTAAATTGATTTTATTGATGTATTATATTAAGTTAAAATAAGTGTTCATTCAGTATTGTTGTAATTGTCATTATTACAACAAAACATTTTTTTTAATGGGTATCAGCATTTTTGGTCCTCCAATAATCGGTATCGGTGTTGAAAAATCATAATCGGCCGACCTCTCATCTCAACCATATGCCAGTGTGCACTTGATCACCTCCATACATGGATTTGAAAGGATATTACTGGTATTTGAAAACAACCTAGCCCAGGCTTCCTCAACTGGCAGCCCAGTGATTTTATTTGGTTCCCCAAGTTTTCCGGGCAAAAAAATGTGTAATTATTTTTATTATTGGACATAATACAGTGAAAACACCAGCAAATATTCTTATTAAATACTTTTTTTCTTTACATAGTTGAACGTGCTGACAACAAAATCACACAAATTATCAATGGAAATCAAATTTATCAACCCATGGAGGTCTGGATTTGGAGTCACACTCAAAATTAAAGTGGAAAACCACACTACAGGCTGAGCCAACTTTGATGTAATGTCCTTAAAACAAGTCAAAATGAGGCTCAGTAGTGTGTGTGGCCTCCACGTGCCTGTATGACCTCCCTACATCGCCTGGGCATGCTCCTGATGAGGTGGCGGATGGTCTCCTGAGGGATCTCCTCTCAGACCTGGACTAAAGCGTCCGCCTACTCCTGGACAGTCTGTGGTGCAACGTGGCGTTGGTGGATGGAGCGAGACATGATGTCCCAGATGTGCTCAATTGGATTCAGGTCTGGGGAACGGGTGGGCCAGTCCATAGCATCAATGCCTTCCTCTTGCAGGAACTGCTGACACACTCCAGCCACATGAGGTCTAGCATTGTCTTGCATTAGGAGGAACCCAGGGCCAACCGCACCAGCATATGGTCTCACAAGGGGTCTGAGGATCTCATCTCGGTACCTAATGGCAGTCAGGCTACCTCTGGCGAGCACATGGAGGGCTGTGCGGCCCCCCAAAGAAATGCCACCCCACACCATGACTGACCCACCACCAAACCGGTCATGCTGGAGGATGTTGCAGGCAGCAGAACGTTCTCCACGGCGTCTCCAGACTGTCACGGCTGTCACATGTGCTCAGTGTGAACCTGCTTTCATCTGTGAAGAGCACAGGGCACCAGTGGCGAATTTGCCAATCTTGGTGTTCTCTGGCAAATGCGTATCGTCCTGCACGGTGTTGGGCTGTAAGCACAACCCCCACCTGTGGACATTGGGCCCTCATACCACCCTCATGGAGTCTGTTTCTGACCATTTGAGCAGACACATGCACATTTGTGGCCTGCTGGAGGTCCTTTTGCAGGGCTCTGGCAGTGCTCCTCCTGCTCCTCCTTGCACAAAGGCGGAGGTAGCGGTCCTGCTGCAGGGTTGTTGCCCTCCTACGGCCTCCTCCACGTCTCCTGATGTACTGGCCTGTCTCCTGGTAGCGCCTCCATGCTCTGGACACTACGCTGACAGACACAGCAAACCTTCTTGCCACCGCTCGCATTGATGTTCCATCCTGGATGAGCTGCATTACCCGAGCCACTTGTGTGGGTTGTAGACTCCGTCTCATGCTACCACTAGAGTGAAAGCACCGCCAGCATTCTAAAGTGACCAAAACATCAGCCAGGAAGCATAGGAACTGAGAACCTGCAGAACCACTCCTTTATTGGGGGTGTCTTGCTAATTACCTATAATTTCCACCTGTTGTCTATTCCATTTGCACAACAGCATGTGGAATTGTTTGTCAATCAGTGTTGCTTCCTAAGTGGACAGTTTGATTTCACAGAAGTGTGATTGACTTAGAGTTACATTGTGTTGTTTAAGTGTTCCCTTAATTTTTTTGAGCAGTGTACTTTGATTTGTTTAACACCTTTTTTGGTTACCACATGATTCAATATGTGTTATTTCATAGTGTTGATCTCTTCACTATTATTCTACAATGTAGAAAATAGTAAAAATAGAGAAACACTTCAATTAGTAGGTGTGTCCAAACTTGTGAGTGGTTCTGTACATTCTACACGATTCTGTGCTTCCAACTTTGTGGCAACAGTTTGGGGAAGAGCCCTGACCTTAACCCCATCGAACACCTTTGATGAATTGGAATGCCTTCTGCGAGCCAGGCCTAATCAGAATTGAGTGATGTCCCTCAACTACAAAATTAGCCAAATTGGGAAAAAAATAATTACAAAAAAATAGCTTTTGCCTTTTTTAAAAATTGCTTCTTGCAATAGTCATTTGGAACATTGTGGTAAAATTGACATTTGAATTCATCAAAATATTTCTATATATCGCCTAGCCCTAGATGAGCCTTCCATGTGCACTAATCCTAAATGCATTTGTCAGTGTTGTATATTTCTTTACTGTAGGTGATGTGTCTATCCCTGAAATGGTGGACCCTGCCAACAGGACAGCATGGATCACAAGCAAAGTGGACTTGGCAAAGAGGCAGTTTATGGATGGCATCAACATAGACATTGAGCAAGAGGTGGCCGACTCCTCCCCAGAGTACTACACCTTGACAGCACTTGTCAAAGAGACCACTGAGGCCTTTCATAGAGAGATCCCAGGTTCCCAGGTGAATACAATGGTGTATCCTAGTCATGCCAGACCAATAACTTGGGGTGTAGGAGATATGTTGCCATGTAGGCTAATTACGCTCTGATTCACGAATGAAAGCGGGCCACATTCACAATTTTGGTTTAAAAGTAAATTGATTAATCCAACCTTACAATCTGCATACTTAAGCTTTTTTGGGTGTCACAACTGAAAACACTCATTAGGCACCAAACAGAAGAAAATGACCTGAAACAGGAAGGGACTACATGAAATTCTCCAATAAGAAACGCTTGTTTTCGTTTTACTACGATGTGCCCTAAATGCAGGGGTTTTCCAACCTCTCCTTGGGGACCCCCAGCCATTCCATGTATTTGAACTATTCTAGAGCTAGCACACCTTATTCAACTTGTCAACTAATTATCAAACCTTTGATTAGGTTCATCAGATGATCTAGTTCAGGGTTACAACAATAGTGTGGATTGTCTGGGGGTACCAGATGAGATATTTCAAAACCACTGCCCTAATGAATAGGACCCAGCTTCTTCCGTGCCCTTAACTTACCCTCTTCCCCTAACTCGTTCTCAGGTGTCATTTGATGTTGCCTGGTCGCCCAAGTGTATAGACGGGCGCTGCTACGACTACGCCGCCATTGCCGAGTCCTGCGACCTGCTATTTGTGATGTCATATGATGAGCAGAGTCAAATATGGGGCGATTGTGTTGCGATGGCAAATGCTCCATTCAATCAGACACAGTCAGGTAAGTAATTTGTGGAGAAGGACCTCTAGAAGCCCAAACCAGAAGCCATTTTATTGCAGTTATTTGACTTAAAGCTAAAAACTATGGATCCCTAGCCACTACTTGTCATGCTGAACAGACTAATCCTAACCTGCTATGGCCTTCTGTCTTTTATTCCAGCGTATGACCAATATTTGGCGATGAAGATAGATCCAAAGAAGCTTGTGATGGGAGTACCATGGTATGGCTATGATTACCCTTGTCTCGACTTCTCCCAGGTAAATACTCCAAAATTGAACTTCTCAACTTTACTGGTGTATGCCCTGTTAGTTTACACTATCAATGTTTCCCTCTACTGTGGGGATTATGATCAAATCAACATATTAGCCACTTTTCAATGCACAATACCGTAACAAATCTAACTATGCAAGACGGTCTGTGATTTTGGCAGAGCGCATCATCTGAGGATGCTATTGCATTCACAGGCACGAGCGATCGCAAGTAGATGCGCTTGTTTTTGAGATCAGGGCCTCATGTAGCCACGTGTGCACATTTATTCATATTCTTTGCTAGTTAGTGAGGTTATTAGCCCAGTTATACCTTATTTCTGGTCAGCAATGGGGAGTGATTGCTTCCTACAAGAGCACAAAACATGTAGATTTCTAGCCATCTTTGGAAATCGAGTCAGGTAAATAGCTTTTTTATGTCTTAAAGAGGCAGTGTTATATTTTGAGACAAACTTGAATAATCTTAGAAGCCGATAGGTAGAGGGTAGCATACATTTTGTCAGGATGTTCTCTAAAGTCTCATGGATTGTAGACCTACATTGAACACGTTGGATGCTACTTACTGTAGGCTGTATCATGGAACAGTTTATTTCAATAGCTATTTCCATGTTAAAATATTACAGGATGCATTTTCTCTATTTTTGATGTTAGGCTACTCTGGTAGGCCTACATTATGATCAAATAGCCACAGTAGCCTTCTTGGCCACTGTTAAAACGTTTAACTTAAAGCAGGTACAGCCTCAGTGTTCACAGTAAACATGTGCCAGAAGTTGCACAGAATGCACTTTCAAGTTTGTGCTTAGTGCCCTCAAAGTATTCACACCCCTTGGCTTTTTCCACATTTTGTTACAGCCTGAATTTAAAAAGAATTCCATGTATATATTTTTTTGTCACTGGCTACACAATATCCCTTAATGTCAAAGTGGAATTAGTGCATTCGAAAAGTATTCAGACCCCTTCCCTTTTTCCACATTGTTAGGTTACAGCCTTATTCTAAAATGGATTAAATAAACAAAATCCCTCAATCTACACACAATACCTCATAATGACAAATCAAAACATGTTTTAGAAGTGTTAACTAATATAAGTATTCAGACCCTTTGTTATGAGACTTAAAATTGAGCTCCAGTGCATCTTGTTACCATTGAGATGTTTTTACAACTTGATTGGTGTCCACCTGTGGTAAATTCAATTGATTGGACATGATTTGGAAAGGCGCACACCTGTCTATCATTCTTAAATGGAAGAAGTTTCGGAACCACCAAGCATCTTCCAAGAGCTGGCCACCAGGCCAAACTGAGCAGTCGGGGGAGCTGGTTACTCTGACGGCTCCAGAGTTCCTCTGTGGAGATGGGAGAACCTTCCAGAAGGACAACCATCTCTGCAGCACTCCACCAATCAGGCCTTTATGGTAGTGGCCAGACAGAAGCCACTCCTCAGTAAAATGCACATGACTCTGACCATGAGAAACATTCTCTGGTTTGATGAAACCAAGATTAAACCCTTCTAACCTGAAATAAACATTGGCACCATCCCTACGGTGATGCATGGTGGTGGCAGCATCATGCTGTGGGGATGTTTTTCAGCGGCGGGGACTGGGAGACTAGTCAGGATCGAGGGAAAGAGGAACGGAGCAAAGTACAGAAGTGATCCTTGATGAAAACCTGCCCCAGACCACTCAGGACCTCAGACTGGGGCAAATGTTCACCTTCCAACGGGACAATGACCTTAAGCACACAACCTGACAGAGCTTGAGAGGATCTGCAGACAAGAATGGGAGAAACTCCCCAAATATAGGTGTGCCAAGCTTGCAGCGCCATACCCAAGGAGACTCGAGGGTGTAATCACTGCCAATGGGGTTTCAACAAAGTACTGAGTAAAGGGTCTGACTATATATTAGTAATTCATTTTGTTACAATTATGGGGTATTGTGTGTAGATGGATGGATAAAACTATCGATTTTAGAATACGGCTGTCATGTAACAAAGTGGAAAAAGTCAAGGGGTCTGAACATTTTCCGAACGCACTGTATGTTCAGGAGTAAAAATTGGCTTAACAAGTCACATTGAATTTCAAACACGGATTCAACAACAAATACCACGGAGGTTTTCCAATTCCTCGCAAAGATGGGTACCTATTGGTAGATAGGTAAAATATAAAATAAAGTCATTTTACGTGTTGTGAAGGCATTAATAACACTTTGGATGGTTTATTAATACGTCCACAGTTGCTGGAGAGGAATGAAACCACACAGGGTTTCCAACAGAGTTATCAATGGCTGTAATATGAGAACTTAGGATGGATCAACAGTGTTGTAGTTACTCACTCCACAATACTAACCTCATTGACAGAGTGGAAAGGAAGCATGTACAGAAGAAAAACATTCCAAAATATGCATCCTGTTTCCAGTAAGGCACTACCATAAAACTGCAAAAATTAACTTTGTACGAGATACAAAGAGTTATTTTTCATGCAAATCGTACTATACACATCATGGAGTACCACTCATATTTTCAAAGAATGGTGGTGGCTGCATGTTATGGGTATGCTTTCTTGTCTTTTACAGTAGAGCTAAGCACAGGCAAAATCCTAGAGGAAAACCTGGTTCAATCTGCTTTCCCTTCCTAGGAGCTCAGATGCAAAAATGTAATGTCCAATGTTTTGACAAACAAGCTGTCTTCATCAGGGTATATCAATCTGCTTTCCGACACTGGGAGACAAACTCACCTTTCAGCAGAACAATAACCTTACCAATCTGCTTACCAAGACTACATTGAATGTTCCTGAGTGATCTGGTTGCAGTTTTGACTTAAATCTATGGCAAGACTTAAATGGCTGTTTAGCAATAATCAACAACCAATTTTGGCAGCCTATTTTAAAAGAGAATGTGGAACTATTGTGCAATCCAGGTGTGCAAAGCGCTTAGCTTTACTCACAAAGACTCACAGCTGTAAACGCTGCCAAAGGTGATTCTAACTCAGGGGGTTGAATACTGAATACTCAAGAGATGTATATATTTAATTATTTTCCACTTTGACAGAGTATTTTGTGTAGATCGTTGACATAAAAATGAATATTCTATGAATTTGAATCCCATTTTGTAAAAAAATTAGAGAACATCGTCCTGCTGTCTCAACTATGTGTCTTTTTCTCTAATTAGGAAGGGGTGTGCTCCTTAGCCAAGGTTCCGTTCCGGGGTGCACCTTGTAGCGATGCAGCTGGCCGTCAGATCCCTTACAGCTTTATGATGAAACAGATCAACGGCTCTCTGTCTGGCAGGCTGTGGGACGAAGTCCAGCTGGCTCCCTACTACAACTACAAGGTATGGAGACACATTGTATAGAAAGTTTGTTGAACAAGTAGCCTAAGCCCATTTTGTCTGGGCTGCTGGTGGCAAATGACAACTCAACACAAGCTGCAGCCATTTTGGGGGAAAGGCTATTTGACTGAAGTGCTGTTAGATTGAACTAACACAGTCACATCACAACAAATCGCTTCCTCCAAATCCAATAAAACACTCTAGCTCAAGTTGAACTCTCGCCAAGGCTGCATTATCCTCCTTGTTTGCAAAGAGGGTGCCATTGTCGCTGTTGCCCCATTACAGAGTTTGTGAACTGAACTATCATCCACAGGACCAAAGGGGACAGATCCATCAGGTGTGGTACGACGACCCAGAAAGCATTGCCCTGAAGGTGGCATATGTACGAGAGCTGGGCCTGAAGGGCACGGGAATGTGGTGCGGCAACCTCCTGGACTACAGCAATAACTCAGTTGCCCAGGAACAGAGTCGAGACATGTGGAACGCCCTCATGGGTTGCCAAGACGCTCAGTGCTGAGAAGACTGCCTTTCCATTGGATCCTCACAGCTATTTGTTGCTAGTCAATAGATGCTTTTGTTCGAGGACAGAAGTGGGACAGAGGAACCGTAACGTGTATTCCTCTTGATCTCAGGGATGTGTACTTGCACTTCTATTTCATAGTAGTTTTTTTTATTGCAATTGTAAAACATGAGCCACTTTAGAATCATGCCAACACAGATGATTGTCAAACACAGCATTGTGCCACTGTCTGAATCTTACAAAATACATTTTGCTTTGCCGTATAAGCACTTAATAAATACTGTGATATGCATATGCCAGTAGATTAAATAAAAAAACATAAATAACTCTCAGCCAATAATACTTGTCTTTTCTTTTACTCTCACCAACACTGATTTTATTTAACTAGGCAAGTCAGTTAAGAACAAATTCTTATTTTCAATGACGGCCTAGTGGGTTAACTGCCTGTTCAGGGGCAGAATGACAGATTTGTACAGTGTCAGCTCGGGTGTTTGAACTTGCAACCTTCCGGTTACTAGTCCAACACTAACCACTAGGCTACCCTGTCACCCTACAGATTGTTGTTTTGCTTGCAATGATTGGGATATGTGGTTGTTTTACCTACTTTAGGTGAATGCAGTCACTTTCAATAAGAGATTAAAATATGATGTAAATGTTTACGCTTCAGAAAGTCGATCCTAAAACCGCTGTGACTTTGAAGAAAATTCCATCATGAAACCTCTTAGTCATGGCAGATACTGTTGCTTTGATACTGTACAAATATTTGTTTTCATACTTAAGGTTTTAAGATGGTAGTATCAACACAGGTAAATGATCAAATGAGAGATTGTTCTTGCTGCAACAGGGACACGACAGTTTAATACAAACAATTGTTGTTTGGTAAACTGTGAAGTCATGGCTTTCACTTGATATGCATTGCAAATAGACAATTTAAATGTGACCTTTTCTAAAATATATCATTTGGAATAAGCGGAAAGCAAACATTGTCTTCTGGAATAAGGCCACGGTGGTACTGGTAGAAGTGGCTCAGTTAGGGATGCTTTGAGCCTGTGGTCTGTCCCTGGCTCCTGCTCCAAAGCCCATGGAGCCAGAGAGAAATGTCTGGGTATTCTTCTGGGCCAGCTCAGCCTTCAAGGCTCTCAGCTCTGTGGCAGCCTGCTTCCCGAGCTAGGAGGAAATAAACAAGGAAGTACATCAATGAAAAACATTGAGCACTGTCTGTCCAGCAAAGCTCCTGCCCAAGTCCCATGTAAAAGTTGATAACTGAAATATCTGCTTCTCATATGAAATATTTTTCAACTGAGCCCTTAACATACTGTTGTTTTTCCCAGTGAGATACAGGAATGGAAAAAATAGATAATTGTATTTACATTTGTAGAGTTATGAGGGAGTCATATTGCAATTAAGATTTTAATACCTTGATCTCTGTGATGAGCCTCATCTTGGCATCATCCACCTTCCTCCTTAGGTTGTCAATCTCATGGCTCTCTGTCATTATCTGGATAATGAGCTCATTCTGAACATGGTGGAAAGAGTACCCAATTGTCATACTTGAAGATTCCTTAATAGAAAATGTTTAAAAAAAACATTCTGTCATAATTTACAAACAAAGCATTTGTGTTTAGTGAGTCCACCAGATCAGAGGCAGTAGAGATGACCAGGGATGTTCATATGATAAGTGCGTGAATTGGACCATTTTCCTGTCCTGCTAAGCATTCAAAATGTAACGAGTACTTGGGTGTCAAGCCAAATGTATCGAGTAAAAAGCACATTCTTTAATTTAGGAATGTAGTAAAGTAAAAGTTGTCCCAAATATAAATAGTAAAGTACAGATCCACACAAACACTACTTAAGTAGTACGTCAAAGTATTTTTACTTAAGTACTTTACACCACTGTCTATAATAATGGCATGGTCTGTATTGACCATAATATGAACTGATTCCCTCTAGTGGATGTTGTGGCACAGTCAAACTGACATTGTTGCTATGGCCTTACTGAACCATAAAACCTGAATCAACTTTGCATCCCAATAATCACTTCCTTCACAGATTTAAAAGCAAGAAAATCATGAAATAAATGTGGTGGAAACTATCTAGCCAATGTTTGGGGAGGGGAGCACACTTCAGTTGAAGGACTGATTGTTACTTTGGTGCTCGACAATCTTGCCCGCAATCTGGGCTTTCCTCCTCCATCCCTCGCCTTTAGCTGGTGTAGGATGTTATTGTAGAATATCTCCAGCTCTTGACGAAGACTTCTCAGTGTGACCTCCAAAGGGGCTGTGGCCTTCTTGGTATCAAAATAACTCCTCTTCCAACTATCACGAGCTGGAAAACAACAACAAAAGCTCTCAGGGCAAAATTGACTTGCTTTTGCTGCAGTGTCAGTTCTGAACCCATTTATTTCCAGAAAGAGTTTTGAAAAAACAAGATGAAGGTTAAATTGAGGAAGGAAAACATGATTTATTCGTTTTTTCTGTAACTCTTAAAAGCTGTAGCTATAATGCATTATATGTAGTTATAAGCTTTTTTGAGACGTTTGTTTTCTACACTGAACAAAAATATAAACGCGACATGCAACAATTTCAAAGATTTTACTGAGTTACAGTTCATATAAGGAAATCAGTCAATTGAAATGTATTAGGCCCTAATCTATGGATTTCACATGACTGGGAATACAGATATGCATTTGGTGGTCACAGATACCTTGGGGGGGATATGGATCAGAAAACCAGTCCGTATCTGGCGTGACCACCGTTTGCCTCATGCAGCACGACATCTTCTTCACATGGAGTTGATCAGGCTGTTGATTGTGTCCGGTGGAATGTCCCACTCCTGGATATTGGCAGGAACTGGAACATGCTGTCGTACATGTCGATCCAGAGCATTCCAAACATGCTCAATTGGTGACATGTGTGGGGAGTATACATGCCATGGAAGAACATGGACATTTTCAGCTTCCAGGAATTGTGTACAGATCCTTGCGACATGGGGCTGTACATTATGATGGCAGTGGATGAATGGCACGACAATGGGCCTCAGGATCTCGTCACGGTATCTCTCTGCATTCAAATTGCCATTGGTAAAATGCAATTGTGTTTGTTGTCCGTAGTTTATGCCTACCCATAACATAACCCCAGTACCACCATGGGCCACTCTGTTCACAACATTGACAACAGCAAACCGCTCACGCACATGACGCCATACACGCTGTCTGCCATCTGCCCACTACAGTTGAAACCGGGATTCATCGGTAAAGAGCACACCTCTCCAGCGTGCAAGTGGCCAGCTAAGGTGAGTATTTGTCCACAAGTCAGTTACGACGCTGAATTGCAGTCAGGTAAAGACCAGTTGAAGCACTTCAGGGGAGGACCATCCTCAGGGAATTTCAGAAAAATTTAAAGTGAAACATTAAAGTTGAACGTTTTAGCTAAAACTACACTAAATATATTCACGTCACCAACTAATTGATTAAAAAACACTGTATTGCAATGAAGTTCTACAGTAGCCTCAGCAGCACTATGTAGTGAGCCGGAGGACATCTAGCTTCGGTCCTCTGAGTACATTGACTTCAATACAAAACCTAGGAGACTCATGGTTCTCACCCTCTTCCAAAGACTTACACAGTAATTATGACCACTTCCGGAGGACATTCTCCAACCTATCAGAGCTCTTGCAGCATGAACTGACACCCATTCAAAGGATCAGAGAATGAATATAGTACTGAAAGCATAAGCTACAGCTTTCTAGCACTGCAGGGCATAACATGTGGTGAGTAGTTGACTCAAAAAGACAATAGTTGAACAGTTTTGAACAAATACATTTCTAGAGAGATTTCGTAGTATATATTTTTTCACTTTTACTTGCTTGCATCGAATGCAGCTAGCTAGTTTAGCCTACTCAAACACCCGGCTCAAACAGAGAGGGATGATATGTTAGCTAGCTGGCTGTCCAACACTGGAACTCTTCCAAGTCAAGGTAAGCTTTTGGTTTTATTAATTTATTGCCGCCTGTGGGTGTAACTACTAAACTGCTGACTACACTGTACTGCATGTTTGTAGCAGGTTTACTACTGCGTTAATTCTTATAGCTATGTTGACTATGACAACAATGAAGGGACTGTGTGTAGTGGTTAGCGGTCATAACATGAAGGTTTGGCTTGGAAAGGTTTTTTCAACTGGTCACAGACAGCTGATGTGTTGTCTACTGAAGTCCACATGCGAAGAGTGCATAGTAGATAGACAACGAGCTGTTTGTATGTGGCTGCTATGAAAGTGAACTGTGTTTGCGTCTAATCAGGGGTGTATTCATTGTGCCGATTCTGTTGAAAAACATTTCTTAAACGGAATGAAACGGCGATAAACATACCTGAATCTGTCCAATAGAAACCCTTTTGTAACTGTTGGACTAATGATTACACCCTAGATCAGCTAGATGCAGGCAAAAGTGTGCAAGGCGGCATTGAATATGTCCCTGTCTGTCACCTTGACTACTCAATTCTCTCGACCTGCAAACTTTCATTCATAGGCTAGATTGAAGCAACCTCACGATGGGTACAGGGAAATTAGAGTATCATGTAGTAGCCTAAACCTATATTTATACATTGAGCTGGGTGAATGGAATATGAATGACAGTCATCCAATATGCTGTAATAGAAATAAAGCCATGTTCAGTAAAAAAAGATCATCCTCCCTCATGTTAAACTGCACTGACCACCACTGGTGAAGACAATTAGTATGCAGATGAGCTTCCCTGAGATGGTTTCTGACAGTTTGTGCAGAACTTCTTCAGTTGTGTGAACCCACAGTTTCATCAGCTGTCTGGGTGGCATGTCTCAGACCATCCCGCCGCTGAAGAAGCCGGATGTGGAGGTCCTGGCCTGGCGTGGTTTGGGGTTGTGAGGCCGGTTGGACGTACTGCCAAATTCTCTAAAACAACGTAGGTAGGTGGCTTATGGTAGAGAAATTAACATGAAATTCTCTGGCAAAAGTTTTGGTGGACATTCCTGCACTCAGCATGCCAATTGCACGCTCCCTCAAAACTTGAGACATCTGTGGCATTGTGTGCTAAAACTGCACATTTTAGAATGGCCTTTTATTGTCCCCAGCACAAGGTGCCACCTGTGAAATTATTTAATCAGCTTCTTGATATGCCACACCTGCCAGGTGGCTAGATTATCTTGGCAAAGGATAAATGCTCACTAACAGGGATGTAAACAAATTTGTGTACAAAATGAGAGAAATTAGCTTTTTGTGCTGGGATCTTGTATTTCAGCTCATGAAAAATGGGACCAACACTTTACATGTTGCGTTTATATCATTGTTCAGTATAATAAGGCTCATAATGTTATGCCACTCAGTGTATAATCTACAATTTTGCAGCGATTACATTTTATGCTCAAAAGAAGCCAGTCGTAAATGTTGCATGCAACTGGCCACTATATTCCACTGTTTTTAATTTCTTTGTAGTTTATTTTCCCTTTTTTGTGTGTTTTGTGGTGTCCGGTATCCCTGGTATACCATGCTGTCACAATGCATATGGTGTATGCATTTGTAGGTCAATTTAGAAACTATAATTATTTTTGGCCTTGCACAGTAAAAACCCCACCTTAGATTTTTGACATGCTTCTTCTTTTTGTCAGGCTTGCGCCACAAGAGCCCTGTCTTAGGCATTCAACATACTACTTCTTATTCTTATGCATGCTACACCTTTTACACCGTTTAAGATAGAAACGCCATTCCAAGTTCAAAACGTGTGTAACGGTCTAACCCCCCCCCCATCCACTTTCATGGCATTTCCTCAAGATTCTAAAGCTCCCCATTGTGACATAATCACTTCCAACGGCCATTCTCAAAGTGAAATCATGCAGTTTTTGACCCAAATCAGCAAATTATTCCACTTTGCAACAACTTAGACAAAGTTGGTGTTCCCGTCTTCATCTACTTCTCTGCTGCTCAAATATGGCATTAGGACAAAAAAATACTATTCTGAGAAAGTTACAGCAGGTTAAGTAGTCTAGTTATTATTATTCTTCCGCACGTTACTGCTACACCGTTTAAGCTTGAAATGTAGAAACTTTTTGATATGTTATACTTTTAAAGTTATTAAACTTTTAGTCAGTTTTCTTTGGCCAAATCCACTATCATGTGATTTCTCAAGATTCTACTGCTCCCCATTGTGCCATTCTCTCTAAATGAAATCATGCAACCTTTGACAGAAATCAGCTAATTATTCCACTTTGCCATTTTAGTAACTCCATTTTACCACGTGCTCTTCCAACTTCTCCCAAACTGCCATTTTGACCACTAACGCAACAAGTTAGAGAAACATTTTCAAAGGTATGAAATCTTCCCCTACTTCTCTGCTTGTCAAACCTGAAAGCGTGTTAGAAATTGGTGCATACGAAATCCTTTGTACCAATCTCTAGGTAAAGCCGTTTTAGTAACCCATCGCCGCTATCTTCTAGCCACAGCTCTGTCATCTTTGAGATTGCAAAACAGAAATGTTGTTAGGATACTCAGACACAGAGGACCAAAATTAAGAGGAGAGAAGTTATTGACCATATTACAATTGAACCACACAACTACAGACCACAACCACACAACTACTGAACACAACTACTTACCAAAAAAGTGACCACAACCACACAACAATTTACCGCAAAAACACAACTGCTTACCATATCTAGTGACCACAACCACACAACTTCTAAGCACAACCACACAACTTTTGACTGCAACCACATAACTGCTTACCACATCTGGAGACCACAACCACACAACTTCAGACCACATCTAGTGATCACAACCACACAACTGCTTACCACAACCACACAACTTCTGACCACATCTAGTGATCACAACCACACAACTTCTGATCACACATTTAACTACTGACAATATCCACACAACTTTTGAACAACCACACAACTTCTAACCACAACCACATAACTTCTGACTGCAACCACATAACTACTTACCACATCTAGTGACCACAACCACAGAACTTTAGAACACAACCACACAAGTGCTTACCACAACTTCTGATCACATCTAATTGCACTTTTACTTTCTTCTCCAACACTTTGTTTTTGCATTATTTAAACCAAATTGAACATGTTTCATTATTTATTTGAGGCTAAATACAAATTTGAGGTATGTCTCGATTGAGTTGCTTGTATACAACTTTTTGATATCTGTTGTACTTTTTACATTATTCACTTTCTTGTCCTCTTTTTCTCCTCCATCCTCTTTCATTGGATTTCTCAAGATTCTAAGGCTCTCCATTCATTGTGACATCCCTTCCAACTGCCATTCTCTGTAAGTGAAATCAGTTAACTTTTGACCCAAATTAGCTAATAATTCCACTTTGCGACAATTTAGGAACACTAACTTTTTGTCTATCTTCGTCTACTAATCTGCTATTCATATCTGTTTGCGGAATCAAAATATTCACTATGGAACTTACAGTATAGCTGTTTTTGTAACTCCCTTACCATGTGTTCTTCCAACTTTTCCCAAACAACTGCCATTTGGATCAGTAACGCAACAAGGTACATAAACATGTTATCTAATTCTCTGCTTGTCAAATCTGCATTCGAAATCGTGCGTGCCAATCTGTAACTAGAGCCGTTCTAGTAACACATAGCCGGTCTCTTTCTAGCTGCTGTAAATCATGTCATAAACTAGCAGATTCATTATTTTCCAAACAACCACCGTTTTGACCACTAACCCAACAAGTTAGACACAAATATTTTGTAGTGAAATCTTCCCCTACTTCTCTGCTTGTCCAATCCAAAAACAGTTTATAAATCGTGTGTACCAATCTCTTGATAGAGCAATTTTACTAACTCATCGCCAATCTCTGTGTCATTATTGAGATTCCAAAACGGAACCATTGCTAGGATACTCACTGACACTGAGGGACAAAATTATGAGAAGAGTGACCACAACCCCACACCTTTTGACCACAACCCCATAACTTCTGACCACATCCAGTATCCTCAACCACACAATTATATCCCACAATCTAGTGAACCCAACCACACAACTTCTGACTGCAACCACACAACTGCTTACCACATCTAGTGACCACAACCATACAATTACATACCACAACCACACAACTTCTGACAACACATCTAACCACTGACCATATCCACATAACTACAGAACCACATAACTAGTGACCACTACTACTGACCACAACTTCTGACTATTGATGCGAATAAAACATGATTTCAATATTTGAATAATATAATCAAAGTACTTTTCACTTTGAACACTATCACAAAAAAAAACGGTTAGGAAGCCCCACAACTTTACTTGTTAAGTTACCATCTAGTTCTTTGTCTTTAGCACGCTACTCCTACATCGTTTAAGCTAGAAACGCCGTTCAAACTTTAAAAAACTTACGGAATGGTCTCACTCGAGTTGCTTGGATATAACTTTTTAATACCCTTTCTACTTGAATTTTTTTTTTAAACATTTTGTCAGTTTTGTCCTCTGTCCACTTGTTTATTTTTTTTTAATTTTACATTTATTTAACCAGGCAAGTCAGTTAAGAACAAATTCTTATTTTCAATAACGGCCAATGTATGGGATATCCTCAAGATTTTTAGGTTCCCCATTGTGACATCATCCTTTCCAACTGCCATTCTCTGTAAATTCAGTAACATAAATCAGCTACTTTGCAACAATTTAGACAAAAAGTTAGAGCATTTACACCTTTGTCTACTTCTCTGCTATTCAAATCTGGCGTTTGAACAAAAAAAAAATCTACATTTTCTGTAACTTTGTAAACAACTGCTGTTTTGATCACTAAAGAAAACAGATTAAACAAAAATATTCCAAGGTATGAAATCTTCCCCTACTTCTCTGCTTGTCAAAACTGAAAACAAATTAGCATCTACCAATCTCTAGATAGAGCTGCTTTACTAACCCATTAACTGCTCTCTTTCTAGCTGCAGTAAACCATGTCAGAAGCTAGCAGATTAATTATTTACCAACAATTGCTGCAAATTGCAATAAAAGTACGTAACGTTTTAAAGTTTACTTTCCGTGTTGGTCGAAAACACTATCATCAATCTAGCAAAGGCGTTTTGTGGGTCAGAGTGCAGTATTTAGTTCATATTAAAGCACAACTTTACTGTATTTTAGCAAGTTTCTCACACTTTAACTAAAAGGCAACAGTGTTGTCAAGGCTACTGTTGCATAGGAATCCTTTACTCACTGGAATGAATGTCTTCCTAGCTCTTCAAATTCCCATGATTTGTCAATTTGTTTCAGACCAAAGACCTGGCGTTAGGATTATGAATACTTTCCCGGTCTGGACGACCTGGAATGATAAAGAGAAGATTTCTAATGCTTACTAGCTTTATCCTCCTTTTCCCGGATCATGCTAAGTGCTCTAAATAACTTAACTGGCTAGTTTGCCTGTCTATATAGAGAAGGCTGGGCTGTACCCCTCTAACTAGATAGAGTGGATTAGGAATATCTTCTACCCAATAAAAAGTTACAGCTGTTTGCCAGAGTTTATTTAGAGTGACAAAAAGTTGCCAGTTCACGTCTACTAACAGGTCTCTGGGTCATCAATGAGCAGCCTAAACGGAGCCATTGCTATGGGATACTCAGACATATAGGGCAAAAATTATGACGAGGGTGAAGGAAGTGACCACAATTACTGACCACAACTAGGGCTGTGGCGGTAATTTTATTTTTTCAGATGGTGATTGTCAAGCAAATAGCTGTCGGTCTCATGGTAATTGACCATTAACAAACACATTTAGCATCTCCTGGCTTCCTCGCATAGCCTACAAGCCACTTATGCAGACCTTTGGAACATCTACATTTTAATAAGTCTTAATAAATCCATGTAATAGAGCCTACACCATCACAATAAATTGGTTATTTATTTTAGACCGGTCTAAAGAACGATATGAAGAAAATGTAGTCTAGAAGAAGAGAATAGAATACTCTGAGTTGGCTATACAACCACACAACTTCTGACTACAACCACACAACTTCTGACTACAACCACACAACTTCTGACTACAACCACACAACTTCTGACTACAACACAACCACACAACTTCTGACTTAAACCACAGAACTACTGACTACAACCACACTTCTGACTACAACCACATTAGTACTGACCACAACTACACTACTACTGACCACCACCACACTAGTACTGACCACAACGAAACTACTGTTGACCACAACCACATGACTTCTGACCATAACCACACAGCTACTGATCTCAACCACTCAACTGCTGACAAACTTCTGACCACAGCCACACAACTTCTGACCACATCTAGTGACCACAACCACACAGTTACTGCCAACAACCACACAAGTCTGACCACAGCCACACAACTTCTGATCACATCTAGTGACCACAACCACACAGTTACTGCCAACAACCACACAACGTCTGACCACAATCGCACAACTTCTGACCACATGTAGTGACAACAACCACACAGTGACTGCCAACAACCACGCAACGTCTGACCACAACCACACATCTTCTGACCACATCTAGTGACAACAACCACAGTTACTGACCACAGCCACACAACGTCTGACCACAGCCACACAACTTCTGACCACATCCACACATTGTCTGACCACAGCTACACAATGCCTGACCACATCTAGTGACAACAACCACAGTTACTGACCACAACCAAACTGCTTGACCACATCTATTGAACACAACCACACTATTAACAACAACCACACAACTTCTCACAACAACCTCACTACTGCTGACCACATCTAGTGAACACAATACTACTGACACATCTATTGAACACAACCACACAACTACTGACACACCTTCTGACCACAACTACACAACTACTGACACATCTAGTGAACACAACTATACCACTACTGACACATCCACACAACTACTGAGACATCTAGTGAATACAACCACACAACTACTTACAGATCTATTGAACACAACCACACAACTTCTGACCACAACCACACAACTTCTGACCACAACCACACAACTACTGACCTTAACCACACACCTGAACACAACCACACCACTACTGACACATATATTGAACACAACCACACAACTACTGACACATCTAGTGAACACAACCACACCACCACTGACACATGTATTGAACATACCCACACAACTTCTCACCACAACCACACAACTACTGACACTAGTGAACACAACCACACCACTACTGACACATCTATTGAACACAACTTCTGACCACAACCACACAACTACTGACACATCTATTGAACACAACTTCTGACCACAACCACACCACTACTGACACATCTATTGAACACAACTTCTGACCACAACCACACAACTACTGACCTCAACCACACACCTTCTGATCACAACTACACAACTACTGACACATCTAGTGAACACAACCACACCACTACTGACACATCTATTGAACACAACTTCTGACCATAACCACACAACTACTGACCTCAACCACACACCTTCTGACCGCAACTACACAACTACTGACCACAACCACACTACTACTGACCTCAACCACACAACTACTGACCACAACCACACAATTACTGACTACAACCAGGCAACTTCTGACCACTAGCCACGCAACTTCTAACCACTGAGCACACCCACACAATTACTGACTACAACCACGCAACTTCTGACCACTAGCCACGCAACTTCTGACCACTGACCACACAACTACTGACCACAACCACACAACTGCTTACCACATTTTTATTTATATTTATTTAACATTTATTTAACCAGGTAGGCTAGTTGAGAACAAGTTCTTATTTGCAACTGCGACCTGGTCAAGATAAAGCGTAGGAATTCGACACATACAACAACACAGAGTTACACATGGAATAAAACATACAGTCAATAATACAGTAGAACAGAAGAAAACAAAACGTCTATATACAGTGAGTGCAAATGAGGTACGTTAAGGAAATAAATAGGCCATGGTGGCGAAGTAATTACAATATGGCAATTAAACGCTGGAATGGTAGATCGGCAGAAGATGAATGTGCAGGTAGAGATACTGGGGTGCAAAGGAGCAAAATAAATAAATAAATACCAGTATGGGGATGAGGTAGGTAGATAGATGGGCTGTTTACAGATGGGCTATGTACAGGTGCAGTGATCTGTGAGTTGCTCTGACAGCTGGTGCTTAAAGCTAGTGAGGGAGATGTGAGTCTCCAGCTTCAGATATTTTTGCAATTCGTTCCAGTCATGGGCAGAAAAGAACTGGAAGGAAAGACGACCAAAGGAGGAATTGGCTTTGGGGTTGACCAGTGAGATATACCTGCTGGAGTGTGTGCTACGAGTGGGTGCTGCTATGGTGACCAGTGAGCTGAGATAAGGCGGGGCTTTACCTAGCAGAGACTTGTAGATAACCTGTAGCCAGTGGGTTTGGCGACGAGTATGAAGCGAGGGCCAACCAACGAGAGCGTACAGGTCGCAATGGTGAGTAGTGTATGGGGCTTTGGTGACAAAATGGATGGCACTGTGATAGACTGCATCCAGTTTGTTGAGTAAAGTGTTGGAGGCTATTTTATAGATGACATCACCGAAGTCGAGGATCGGTAGGATGGTCAATTTTACGAGGGTATGTTTGGCAGCATGAGTGAAGGATGCTTTATTGCGATATAGGAAGCCGATTCTAGATTTAATTTTGGATTGGAGATGCTTAATGTGAGTCTGAAAAGAGAGTTCACAGTCTAACCAGACACCCGGGTATTTGTAGTTGTCCACGTATTCTAAGTCAGAGCCGTCCAGTGTAGTGATGCTGGACAGGCGAGCAGGTGCGGGCAGTGATCAATTGAATAGCATGCATTTAGTTTTACTTGCGTTTAAGAGCAGTTGGAGGCCACTTAAGGAGAGTTGTATGGCACTGGTGACACACAACCACACAACTACTGACCAAATCTACTGACCAGTAGTGACTATCTGTGGGAATTTAAAATGATTTCACTATTCAAATAATATAATCAAAGTACAACTTTTTAAACTTTCACAACAAGAGCATTAGCAAGCCTCACAACTTTACATGTAAAGTTTCAATCTAGTTATTATTATTATGACCATGACAATTATGCATCACAATAGTATTGTCTATGTTGTAGGGCAGGTCAGTAACTTATTTTGCTGTGCCCTGTCACACAGATTATTTTATAGTTATACAAACTAGTTGGTATTTAATCTGGATCATAACGAGATGCTAATATATTAGAAGGGGGTCATGCGTGCTTTTGTCATATCCTGAAACAAGGGTGCAAAAGAACTAGTCCAGACATACACCACCTTGATTTCGACGGTGTCTGTTCTGGGCCAGCAAGTCTTTTCCTTTTCTCAATAACTCTTGTCTTGTCTGTTCTAGTTGCTTTCTCTCCTCTTTTGCCATCTTAATTTCCTCTATCAGTTCATCTCCTGAGGGAAGGAAGAAACATACCATGTCATTTGCGCCTTACATTTCAGCAACAACAATATGGATGACTGAGACATAACAGAAATGCCTGCTTACTACTTGATAGGAAGACCGAGGCAGCCGTTTTACGAGTGCCCAGGGTTGGGGCGGGGTGTGGAGAGGCGTACTGTGTAGGCATAGTTACTGGGTGTTCAGATACCTACATGAAAATAAATGATTGGTAAAACATAATTAAAACATTTTGTTGAAGCAAATTGATTTCGGTGTGCATGCCAAGAAAATAGTTTGAGTACTCCTCGCTGCTTCTCTAGACCTATTTCCCTGACTTAGACCCCCTTTTTAATTCAAACCCACCTGCTGGCTGTGGAATTTTGAAGCAGTAACAAAGCCACACAGTATTTTACAAGGCGCTGGTAATTTACAATACAACTACTCTTGAGTTGACTCAACAACCTCTCTTGGTGTGCAGGACTTGATGGAACTACACCTTTAAAAAAAACAATTGAATGGGCTTGCAGATGTTCAATAGTCTGGCTATGATATAAAAACATGGTAATTGTAACTGATTTTGGCATAATGTCATTTCAGTAAGTATGTTAGCAGCACGCAAGCATATCTTACCTCATTTTGTTTATTCCTGATATACTTCAGTGTCTGTGCATCTTTAGATTTCCTAAACCTCCAAAGAGAGAAAAAAATGTGGGTTTACTAATTTTATATGACTGTAACCAGGGTTTAAATAGCTCTGATGGTGGTAGAGCTCTTCCTCTCTGTTATGGCAAAAGTGTTCCTCTGTGTGTTACCTGTGTGGGGTGGGAGAAAACACAGAATCCTGATCTTCCAGTGACTCTGGAACCCCCGAATCGCTGGCTCGGTTTCTCTTGAAACGCTGTTTCTTCTTAGCAGGTGCCACCTTCCCCACAACTGATTCTGTCAAAATGAATTGAAAGTAAATGGTTGTAACAACATCTCTGTCTGTTACAACAAGTACAAGGTTGACTTGCTTTTCAGAAATGTCAGTTCAAAGTACACTCCCAAAATCTAAGTTTTTCCATTTCATACCAGCACTTTTCAGGTACGACCCCCCCCACCAAATTTTTTTTTTTTAATAATGGATTTTGTAGTGACCTATCCCTTTAACGCTCACCTTTAGCCTCTATGACACACTGGGGTGGCCCCTGGGCTTGGGCCTTCCACAGGAGGAGGTCATCCTCAGCGCACCTAGACTGCTGAGAGGCGAGAAGGTCCTCCTCGTTCTCCTCTGTAGAGCAATAGCTCTCCTCTTCCTTCGCCTCCTCATCGGGGCTGGGGAAGGAAAGGGGCTGTGGCTGGAGACCCTGGGGGATCTGAGGGAATTTAAAAGGCTCTTTTGTCCCTGTTGGCATTCCTTGCACTCTGGCAGTGTAGTAAATCTGGGGGTCTGTGGAGTGGGTGTTGGGGGTGAGGGACTGTGAACAGACACTGTTGTCGCTCTCCACCCTGGGCAACAGGTACAGCTCTGGATGAGGGGCCTGGAGAGTAGGAGAAGACCATGACATAAGGACAAGGCATGCAACAAACTTATTATAAATATATATATTTTTTTCACTTAAAAAAATATTATACTATCTACAGTGCCTTCAGAAAGTATTCATACCCCTTGACCTATTCTACATTTTGCCATTATGGGGTATTGTGTGTAAATTCAGGTTGTAACAACAAATAAGTCAAGGGGTATGAATACTTTCTGAAGGCACAATATAAAACATATTTTAACATTTAAGCGGAATGTGCATACATATGGAGGGGCAAAGTACTTCACTTTCAAATCCCTTTCTTGTTTGGCTTTGACCTATTAAAAAAATACAAATGCAATGGGACAATGAATCACCTCATGCCAGTTTATCAAATAAAACACAAGCGAAAAGCAACTGTGTCCCTGAACCAGGCCCGCTATACTCACCAATGCCAAGCTTCGGCCCACACATTTTAAAAAGGAAAGCTTGTCAATATCACTCTCAGCTCCGAGGAGAATGCCAAGCTCACTCCTGAGAGTTCTGAGTGATATATCAGGATACACCCTGGCATGAAAACAACAATTTACAGTGAAGAGGCACTATGTTCAAAAACATTTTCACATCAAAGAAATATGGGTGAAGAGGACAAACATCAAAGTATCTTGTTGACTGTTTAATCTGCAGTTTTCTTGACCTATTCTGTACATTAATATTCCTACAGATTGTAGGCTATACTGGTCTCATTATTTGCAGTAACCATATGCTACTTCTGAATAGAAAACATTTAATAAATATCTCACCTGATGAATCCAGCAGATATGAAGCTCTTTATGGCTTCAACCGGCACTCTATTCAGTTGTAAGTTCCACTGTTCATTTGGTACAAACAGCACATGGAGCTCAACAAACTAACAAGAAAGCAATCGAAATTAATACGCATTGGAGCTTCTTACACTTTGCCCTAACAGGGATTGGTTTTCCAAAAAAGCAAAGTTCACCAAGAAAGAGTATATAAAGATTATTGCGGTAGACAGATGGTGATAATCTTTTGTCTTGAGTACATAAAATGTAAAATAATAAAACCACGACATAATGGTGCAATGTATAGCCTTACGTACCTTTCTACTTCGTCTCTCATCGGGATATCTAATAGACTTGCACGAGGATTCCATTTTCAACGAGCCTCACCTATTCTAAGAAATAATCTGTTTGACGAAGGCATCAAGTTTTTCCATGATAAATGCTGTTATTTTCACAGAATAAGAAGTAGGATACGGGCTGTTTTCTTTCTTCTCATAAAAGCTTGTGGGTGTGTTGTGCTTTGCTTGTCCAGGGTGCGGAGTGGAGGAGTGGACTGCTAAGTAACAATCTCTTGTGAAGTCAAACAGAGCCAATCTATCTTTATGGATGGCACAAACGGTTGTTGCTCCGCTGCTGATGCAAGACACCCCAAATAAACAGGGTAGTGGGTTTAAAACGTAGAATTACATGACCGCTTTATAAAAGTCTGTGGCATATATTATTATTATAGATTGTAATAGGGTCATTGTTGAATAGCGGTGGCATTTGAGAATAGCATTTTGGGAAAAATGTAAATAATGAAGTGTATTTGGGTACATCTTTTAAGAGTTTCATTCTAAAACACTACAATGCTTTCATAAAGTATTCACACCCCATGACTTTCCAAAATGTTGTGTTACAGCCTGGATTTAAACAATATTAAATATATATTATTTGTCACTGACCTACATATAATATGCCATGTTTTTTACACATGTTTATAAATTAATTGAAAATGAAAAGCTGAAATGTCTTGAGTCAATAAATATTCAACCCCTTTGTTATGGCACACCTAAATAAGTACCGGAGTAGGAATTTGCTTAACAAGTAACATAAGTTGCATGGACTCACTCTGTGTGCAATAATAGTGTTTAGCATGATTGTAATAGGGTCATTATATTTGAATGACTGCCTCATCTCATACAATTATCTGTAAGGTCCCTGAGTTGAGCAGTGAATTGTAAAACACAGATTCAACCACAATGTGTCTGTAACGGCATTCCTCCTCTTCTGAGGAGGAGAAGCGAGAAGGATCGGAGGACCAATGCACAGCGTCGTAAGTGTCCATAACGTTTATTTAAAGACATAAACTGAACACTACAAAACAATAATGTGAAACGAACTAAACCGAAACAGTACCGTGTGGCAACAAACACACACAAGGAAAACAAACACCCACAACTCAAAAGTGAAACCCAGGCTACCTAAGTACAATTCTCAATCAGAGACAACTAAAGACACCTGCCTCTGATTGAGAACCATATTAGGCTGAACTCAAAACCCCAACATAGAAAAGCACACATAGACTGCCCACCCCAACTCACGCCCTGACCATACTAAATAAAGACAAAACAAAGGAAATAAAGGTCAGAACGTGACAGTAAGCCCCCCCAAAGGTGCGGACTCCGGCCGCAAAACCTGAACCTATAGGGGAGAGTCTGGGTGGCGCCTGTCCGCGGTGGCGGCTCTGGCGCGGGTCGTGGACCCCATTTCACCACAGTTTTTCTCCTCCTCATTTTCCGCCTCCTCTTAAACACGGCGACCCTCGCCGCCGACCTCGGACTGGAGACCCTAGAAATGGGTCCCAAATGGACGGGAGACTCCGGCAGCGCTGGACAGGTGGGAGACAGGTGGGGGTACTGTCACGCCCTGGCCATAGAGAGGCTTTTTATTCCCTATTTTGGTTAGGCCAGGGTGTGACTAGGGTGGGCATTCTATGTCCTTTTTTCTATGTTTTCTATTTCTATGTGTTTGGCCGGGTGTGGTTCTCAATCAGGGACAGCTGTCTATCGTTGTCTCTGATTGAGAACCATACTTAGGTACCTTTTTCCCCCACCTGTTTAGTGGGAAGTTAACTTTGTGGTTGTTCAGGGCACATAGCCCAAAGCTTCACGGTTGTTTTGTTTGTTCTTCGGTTTGTCGGCGTCATTTTTAAATAAAGTTAAAATGTACACTTACCATGCTGCACCTTGGTCCAGTCCTTCAGCCAGCCGTGACACAATGACCAAGGAGGTTTTCCAATGCCTCGCAAAGAATGGCACATATTGGTAGATAAAAAAAACACACAAAAAGCTAACATTGACCAGCCCTTTGAGCATGGTGAAGTTATTAATTACACTTTGGATGGTGCATCAATTTACAGGCGTCCTTACTAACTGTTGCCAGAGAGGAAGGAAACCGCTTAGGGATTTCACCATGAGGCCAATGGTGACATACAGTTATAGAGTTTAATGGCTGTGATAGGAGAAAACTGAGGATGGATCAACAACATTGTAGTTACTCCACAATACTAACCTAATTTACAGAGTGAAAAGAAGGAAGCCTGAACAGAATAAAAACATTCCAAAACATGCATCCTGTTTGCAACATTTCACTAAAGTAATATTTTTAAAAATGTGGAAAAGCAATTACATTTTTTTTGGTCAAACACAACATCAACCCATTACGGAGTAGCACAATTATTTTCAAGCATAGTGGTGGCTGCATCATGTTTTGGGTATGATTGTAATCGTTAAGGACTGGGGTATTTTTCACGATAAAAAATAAACTGAATGGAGTTAAGCACAGGCAAAATTGTAGAGGAAAACCTGTTTATTCTGCTTTCCATCAGACACTGGGAGATTAATCTAGGTGCACATTGAGGTCTCCCAGTGCGCGTGGACCTTCTCAAAGCTAAGTCTCTCTTTAATGACCTCTTGCTGCTGACGTCTTGGACTTCCTCCTGCACTTTGTCATCCACCTCAGGCTCTTTAGGCTATTCCTGCTTCTGTCCTGGTTCTTCTGTCACTGTAGGTCAGAACTCCTACACAGTAGCTTGCAGTCTGGTACGCCGCTCTGGTTGACTTGGTTGTGGCCTAACATGGCTCTGGTGAAGCCGAGGACCAGTTAGAGTAGTACATTTCCTCTTCATCTGAACTGTCAGATTATTGGTCAACTGTGTCACCGTATCTTGACTGTTTCTGTCTTTGTGTTTTTCTTTTGGTTGGAGTGTTGGGAGTGTTCCATAGGTAAGTAATTTACAGGGAGCAGGAGGTTCCGGTGCAGCAAACAAAGGGCTTTGTATCCAGACTCCGACTGGATGTTGATGGTATATTGGAACCTCTCCTCTCTACAACCTTGTGGCCCGTATTCTCCCAGTAGCCACAGAGTTTCCCGGGGCCACCTCGCTCCGAAAGGTTCCTTATAAGGACTGTCCCCTGGATGAAGTGTTGCACCTTTGACACCCTTGTCATAGTTTTTCTTTCCTTTTCACTGAGGACTTTTGACTGTTCTCAGACGCAATTTTGTATGCATCTTGCATCTTTGTTGCCCACTTCTCTGCAAATGTCTTTTGGGATCTTGTCTTAACTTCTGGTTAACAGTAGGTCGATGGGAAGGCGCAGGGCTCTGCCATACAGGAGAAAGAATGGGGATTTCCCTGTTGCTTAGTGCCTTGTACAGTTGTAGGCATGGACAATGTTTGGTAGATGGTCTTTCCACTCCGCCGCCTTCTCTTATTGCAGAGCATCTGCACGAGTGTTCGGTTTATCCTTTCCGAGTGGTTTCCTTGCAGATGGTATGGGGTTGTTTGGGAGTGGGATATCCCTGCAAGCTGGAACAGGTTGTTCTCGAACTCTCTCCCTTGGTCGTGGTGAAGCTTAGTAGGATAGCCGACACAAGAATGAAGTCTTGGAATATCTTCTCGGTTGTAGTTTTTACTGACTTATTCTTCGTTGGGTAGGCCTGTGAAAAGTATTTGAAGTGATTGACTAGTACAAGGATGTATTTCTAGCCTCCTTTGCTTGCCTCAAGGTGCGTGTAAATCAATGGAGAGCAGCTCAAAGGGTGCACTAGTGGTGACAGAACCCAGGGATCTTTCTGCTTGATGCATGCACACTGTCTGATGACATAGTCATCTACTTGATGCTGCATGAATGGCCAGCTGCATGAATGGCCAGTAGAATTTCCCTGACTAGATGGATAACTTTGTCTGCTCCAACGTGACCCATGTCATCATTTACATTTACATTTAAGTCATTTAGCAGACGCTCTTATCCAGAGCGACTTACAAATTGGTGCATTCACCTTATGACATCCAGTGGAGCAGTCACTTTACAATAGTGCATCTAAAACTTAAGGGGGGTGAGAGGGAATACTTATCCTATCCTAGGTATTCCTTAAAGAGGTGGGGTTTCAGGTGTCTCCGGAAGGTGGTGATTGACTCCGCTGTCCTGGCGTCGTGAGGGAGTTTGTTCCACCATTGGGGGGCCAGGGCAGCGAACAGTTTTGACTGGGCTGAGCGGGAGCTGTACTTCCTCAGTGGTAGGGAGGCGAGCAGGCCAGAGGTGGATGAACGCAGTGCCCTTGTTTGGGTGTAGGGCCTGATCAGAGCCTGGAGGTACTGAGGTGCCGTTCCCCTCACAGCTCCGTAGGCAAGCACCATGGTCTTGTAGCGGATGCGAGCTTCAACTGGAAGCCAGTGGAGAGAACGGAGGAGCGGGGTGACGTGAGAGAACTTGGGAAGGTTGAACACCAGACGGGCTGCGGCGTTCTGGATGAGTTGAAGGGGTTTAATGGCACAGGCAGGGAGCCCAGCCAACAGCGAGTTGCAGTAATCCAGACGGGAGATGACAAGTGCCTGGATTAGGACCTGCGCCGCTTCCTGTGTGAGGCAGGGTCGTACTCTGCGGATGTTGTAGAGCATGAACCTACAGGAACAGGCCACCGCCTTGATGTTGGTTGAGAACGACAGGGTGTTGTCCAGGATCACGCCAAGGTTCTTGGCGCTCTGTAAGTTCTTCACCACCACTGGTTTCAGCTTACTGGGTAGCACCATTTGCTTTCATTGTCTAGCCTGTCTGTACAGGAATCCTGTGTCCATTACCAACACTCATGCACAAGTCTCCTTGTTTCTGGTCCCATGAGCTTTTTCTCTCTCATTTGGATTCCATCCTTTGTTTTTCCGCGAGAAGACTTGTCTGATTGTAGTGTCTTTGTACTGTGCCGCTTTGATGTTCTCCGGTATAATGGCAGACACACCTCCAGGTGACAGACCACTGTCTGTAGAGTTGAGTTGCAGTGCAGCCACCCATGGAACATCGTCATTTTTTGCTGCATTGCTTCCTTACCATACAGCTTAGACGACTTCTGGTGGCATATTTTCCGTGTCCTCACCCACATGGCTGTGGAGATTGACAGGGCAACGTGACAGCGTGTCAGCATCCATCTTACCAGATCTGTACTTCAGGTTGAAGTGGAAGGCAGCCAACTCCCTGACCCCGCAGTGACCCACTGCGTTGAGTCAACGGGTTGTTGTCTGTGTACATGTTAAGAGGTTGGTGCATAGTATACACGGTCTCTAAATTTGTCACAGATTGCCCACTTTTTCTTTGGTGGAGTTAGCGTTCTGGGCTCTTACTCTATTACACGTAGTTTCCCGTTTTGATGTTGGTAAATCACAGCACCTAGACCCTTGTTGGATGTGTCAGTGTGTAACAAATGTAAGTCACAGTCTGGGTATGCAAGTATGGGTGGATGAATTAGCATTTCTACAAACTTGGCTACGATGGCTCTGTGTACAAACGTCCACTGGACAGGTCTTGGAATGTTTTATTTTGTTTTGGTTTTGCCTCTGGTTGGTTTGGGCTTGGCATTTTTACCCCTTGCTTTTTGTGATCTTTGTAGCAGCTCAAACAGGGGTTTGGCCAGCCGGGAGAAATCTTGGATGAATGACCTGTAGTACCCAAGGAACCCCAGCAATGTTCGGACCTCTCCAATTGTCAGTGGCTCCTTCCCCTTTAGCAGCAGCACTGCCTCCAAGTCTTTGGGGTCGATTTGGACTCCCCTGGACTCCCCTGCAGGATACCATCCAACCGCACTTGCCGCCGGAAGACTTCACACCTTTTCGGCCACAGTTTGATACCTTGCCCCCTTATTGACACAGCACTCGTCTCAGGTCTTCCGCATGTTCACTGGATGTCTTAGAACAGTAGAGAAAGTCATCCAGATATGGTAAACAGCAGTAGTCTCTCATGCCCTCTAAAACTCCTTCCATTCACCTCTGGAAAGGGCCTGGGGTGTTGTTCAGCTCAAAGGGGATGCGAACCCACTCATACAACCCCCAGGGGGTGCTGAACGCTGTTGCATGTCCTGAGCTTTCATCCACGAAGCCTTGATGGCAAGCGCTGCCTTGGTCGAGTATCAAGAACCAGGTGTATCCCCTAGGGTGTCTAGCATGTCTTGTATCCGTAGTAATGGGTGACGGTCAGGATGGTCTTGCGATTCAGCTCTCTGAAGTCGACATAACCGCAGGTTGTTGTCCACTTTGCGTATGCAGACCACCGGGGATGAGTATGGTGATCGGGATTTATTGATCCAGCCTCTCTCCAGCAGGTTTTGGAAGAATTATTTCACATCTTTGTATAGGGGTTTCAGAATGGAGTTGTAGCTTTTCTGTATCAAATTGCATAGGGAATATGACTTGCTCCATCATTATCAGTCGCAATGACCCTGACATAAATTTGAGTTCTATATACAGTATAGTTGAAAAGAGGAGATTCCTAGCTTAAAAATGACGTACAACTTGTGCATCAACCCTGCACTGCAGCGCTAGTTACAGAGGTGTCACTGATCAGCTGTTTATAGATAAATACACCCCTGAAGTTTTGTTAGTTTTCAGCGCAGAGCCATTTGCATTCTGGACATTGCAAAGCAAGTGCCACTGTAGAAGACATTGTCTGGTATTTGGCATAACATTTAGCTTGCTTGCTAATAATTTAACAGTTTGACAAGATTGTGTTCTAGCTAATTGGCTACTATGTTTAAACATTTATGGGTGTGCTAGCAAGCCAAATGGCTAGTTTGCTTGTCAGTTGACCATTAGCTAACAAATTACTTGTTTTGAAAAATTGATCTTATCATCCGAGACGTTCAAACAAATTGAGTTGGCTAGAAAACATTTAATCCTAAAACAGATGATGCTAACAATTGACTAAATTTGAATGTTATACTAATGAGCTAGCATAACAAGTAATTGACAAACGATAGAGCACATCACAGAAAGTATTCACACCTTGACTTTTTCCACATTTTGTTTTGTTACAGCCAGATTGTGTCACGGGCCTTCCCACAATACTCCATAATGTCAAAGTGGAATTATGTTTATAATATTTTACAAATTAATAGAAATTGAAAAGCTGAAATGTATTGATTCAGTAAGTATTCAACCCATTTGTTATGGCAAGCCTAAATGAGTTCAGGAGTAAAAAAATTCTCAAAAAGTCACAAGTTGCATGGACTCAATAATAGTGTTTATGACTACCTTCTCTACGCCCCACACATATAATTATATTTTTCAATTAAGTACTTTGGATGGTGTCACTAAAACAATATAAGAGTCCTTCCTAACTCCATTGCTAGAGAGGAAGGAAATCACTCAGGAATTTGATCATGAGGCAAATGGTGACTTTAAAATGGTTAGAGTTTAATGGCTGTGATAAGAGAAAACATTGTTCACTGAACAAAATATAAAGGCAACATGCAACGAGTTCCAGTTAATATAAGGAAATCAGTCAATTTAAATAAATTCATAAGGCCCTAATCTATGGAATTCACATGACTGGTAATACAAATATGCATATGTAGGTCACAGATACCTTTAAAAACATCAGAAAACCAGTCAGTATTTATCCTCATGCAGCGTGACATCTCCTTTGCATAGAGTTGATCAGGCTGTTGATTGTGGCCTGTGGAATGTTCTCACACTCTTCTTCAGTGGCTGTGAGAAGTAGCTGGATATTGGTGGGAAATGGATTACGCTGTCGTACACGTCGATCCAGAGCATCCCTAACATGTTTAATGGGTGACGTGTCTGGGGAGTATGCAGGCCCTGGAAGAACTGGGACATTTCCAGCTTCCCGGAATTGAGTACAGAGCCTTGTGACATGGGGTTGTGCATTATTATGCTGAAACATGAGGTGATAGCGGTGGATAAATGGCACGACAATGGGCCTCAGGATCTCGTCCCGGTATCGCTGTGCATTCAAATTGCCATTAATAAAATGCAATTGTCTTCATTATCCGTAGCTTATGCCTGCCCATACCATAACCCCACTGTCCCCATGTGGCACTCGGTTCACAATGTTGACATCAGCAAACCACTCGCCCACACGACGCCATACACGCCAACTGCCATCTGCCCGGTACAGTTGAAACCGGGATTCATCCGTGAAGTGCACACTTCTCCAACGTGCCAGTGGCCATCAAAGGCTTTTGCCCACTGAAGTCAGTTAAGACTTCAGTGGGCAAACTGCAGTTAGGTCAAGACCCTTGTGAGCATGCAGGTGAACTTCCCTGAGACAGTTAAAGCAAAACATTTTTGGTTGTGCAAACCCACAGTTTCATCAGCTGTCCGGTCTCAAGACAATCATGCAGGTGAAGAAGCCGGATGTGAATGTCCTGGGCTGGCGTAGTTCACATGGTCTGCAGTTCTAAGGCCGGTTGGACATACTGTCAAATTCGCTTATTGTAGAGAAATGAAAATTACATTTTCTGGCAACAGCTCTGTTGGACATTGTGCTGCACATTTTAGAGTGTCCCCCGCACAAGGTGCACCTGTGTAATGATCCTGCTGTTTAACCAGCCTCTTGATATGCCACACCTGTCAGGTGGATGGATTATCTTGGCAAAGTAAAAATACTCACTAACAGGGATGTAGAGAAATAAGCTTTTTTGAGTATAGAACATTTATGGAATCTTTCTCAGCTCATGAATCATGGCACCAAACTTTTACATGTTGCGTTTATATTTTTGTTCAGTATAGTTACTCCAGAATACTAACCTAAATGACAGAGTGAAAATGAAGCCTTTACAGAATAAAACATATTCGAAAACATGCATCCTCTTTGCAATGAGGCGCTAAAGTAAAAACACAAAAAAATGGACAAAGAAATTAACCTAATCTCCTTAATACAAAGTGTTATGCTTTGGGCAAATCCATCAAAACCTCATGGAGTACCACTAAATAAGTTCAAGAGTGGAAGTGGCTGCATCATGTTATGGGTATGCTTGTCATGGGCAAGTACTAGGGAGAATTTTTTTGATAAAAATAAACGGAATAGAGCTAAGCACTGACAAAATCTGAGAGGAAAACTGTTCAGTGGACTTTCCAATAGACACTGGGAGACAAATTCACCTTTCAGCAGGACAATAACCGAAAACAGAAGGCCAAATATTCACTGGAGTTGCTTACCAAGACAAAATGGAATGTTCCTGGGTGGCCTAGTTACAGCTTTAACTTAAATCTGCTTGAAAATCATGGCGGATTAAAAAATTTAAAAAATCTGAGCTCCATTCTCAGATTAATGCATGGTTTGCTTTTTGAAGATCATTAAAGGTTAGTGATGAATTTTATCTCTATTTGTGCTTTTTGTGACTCCTCTCTTTAGCTGGAAAAAAATGGCTGTGTTTTTCTGTGAGTTGGTGGTGACCTAACATAATCGTTTGTGGTGCTTTCGCTGTAAAGCCTATTTGAAATCAGACACTGTGGTGGGATTAACAACAAGATTACCTTTGAAACGGTATAAGATACATGTATGTTTGAGGAATTTGAATTATGAGATTTCTGTTGTTTTGAATTTGGTGCCCTGCACTTTCACTGGCTGTTGTCATATCAATCCCGTTAACGGGATTGCAGCCCTAAGAAGTCTCAGACTTCTTAGAGGTGTGAATCCTTATGTAAATTCGATATTTCTGCATTTAATTTTCAATGCACTTGCCAAAAAAATTCTAAAAACATGTTTTCACTGTCATTATGGGGTAATGTGTGTAAATGTTTGTTCCCCAATGGTGGAACAAACTCCCTCACGACGCCAGGACAGCGGAGTCAATCACCACCTTCCGGAGACACCTGAAACCCCACCTCTTTAAGGAATACCTAGGATAGGATAAAGTAATCCTTCTCACCCCCCCCCTTAAAATATTTAGATGCACTGTGGTTGTTCCACTGGATGTCATAAGGTGAATGCACCAATTTGTAAGTCGCTCTGGATAAGAGCGTCTGCTAAATGACTTAAATGTAAATGTTAAATGTAAATGGGTGAGAAAAAAACTATTTAATCCATTTTGAATTCAGACTAACAACAAAAATACAGAATATGTCAAGGCACTGTAGTTTGGAGAGCATTTGCTCATTGGGAAGACATTGCCAAGACAGAATAGAATGTTGATGTCTGGCCGACATATAAATGATGTAACTGTAGAATGTAGGCATTCTAAATAAATCTGCAAGCTGTCTTGCCATTAAGCAAAACATGTCTAAACTTTGTATAAACCGTGTCTATGCTGGGCAGACATACAGTGCCTTCGGAAAGTATTTAAACCCCCTGACTTTCTCCAATTGTTTTATGTTACAGCCTTCTTCTAACATTGATTGATTAGTTTCCCCACCATCAATATACACACAATACCCCATAATGACAAAGAAAAACAGATTTATAAAATAAAAAATGTAAAATCACATTTACATACAGTTGAAGTCGGAAGTTTACATAAACCTTAGCCAAAAACATCTAAACTCAGTTTTCACAATTCCTGAGATTTAATCCTGGTAATCATTCCCTGTTGTAGGTCAGTTAGGATCACCACTTTATTTTAAGAATGTGAAATGGCAGAAAAATAGTAGAGAGAATGATTTATTTCAACTTTTGTTTCTTTCATCACATTCCCAGTGGGTCAGACGTTTATATACACTAAATTAGTATTTGGCAGCATTGCCTTTAAATTGTTTAACTTGGGACAAACGTTTTGGGTAGCCTTCCACAAGCTTCCCACAATAAGTTGGGTGAATTTTGGCCCATTCCTCCTGTCAGAGCTGGTGTAACTGAGTCAGGTTTGTAGGCCTCCTTGCTCGCACATGCTTTTTCAGTTCTGCCCAAAAATGTTCTATGGGATTGAGATCAGGTCTTTGTGATGGCCACTCCAATACCTTGACTCTGTTGTCCTTAAGCCATTTTGCCACAACTTTGGAAGTATGCTTGGGGTCCCTGTCCATTTGGAAGACCAATTTGCGACCAAGCTTTAACTTCCTGACTGATGTCTTGAGATGTTGCTTCAATATATTCACATAATTTTCCTCCATCATGAGGCCATCTATTTTGTGAAGTGCACCAGTACCTCCTGCAGCAAAGCACCCACACAACATAATGCTGCCAACCCCGTGCTTCACGGTTGGGATGGTGTTCTTCGACTTGCAAGCCTCCCCCATTTTCCTCCAAACATAACGATGGACATTATAGCCAAACAGTTTTATTTTTGTGTCATCAGACCAGAGGACATTTCTCCAAAAAGTACGATCTTTTATGGCAGTTTTGGAGCAGTGGCTTCTTCCTTGCCGAGCAGCCTTTCAGGTTATGTCGATATAGGACTCGTTTTATTGTGGATATAGATAATTGTGTACCGTTTTCCTCCAGTATCTTCACAAAGTCCTTTGCTGTTGTTCTGGGATTGATTTGCACCTTTCGCACCAAAGTACGTTCATCTCTAGGAGACAGAACCCGTCTCCTTCCTGAGTGGTATGATGGCTGCGTGGTCCCATGGTGTTTATACTTGCGTACTATTGTTTTTACAGATGAACGTGGTACCTTCAGGCGTTTGGAAATTGGTCCCAAGGATGAACCAGATTGTAGAGGTCTACAATTTTTTTCTGAGGACTTGGCTGATTTCTTTTGATTTTCCCATGATGTCAAGCAAAGAGGCCTTAAAATACAGTAGGTAGGCCTTAAAATACATCCACAGGTACACCTCCAATTGACTCAAATGATGTCAATTAGCCTGTGATGGAATTCCTCTTCTTCAGAGGAGTAGCAAGGATCAGACCAATGTGCAGCGTGGTAAGTGTCCATAATGATATATTTAATAAATCAACAGAACACTGAACAAAAATACAACCAAACAACCGAAACAGTCCCGTAGGATGAACACACTAATACAGGATACAACCACCCACAAAACACAATGGAAAACAGGCTACCTAAATATGGCTCCCAATCAGAGACAACGACTGACACCTGCCTCTGATTGAGAACCATACTAGGCCAAACACATAGAAATATAACAACAGAACAAAACATAGAAAAACAACATAGAATACCCACCCCAACTCACACCCTGACCAACTAAAATAAAGACATTAAAAAGAAACTAAGGTCAGAACGTGACACTATCAGAAGCTTCTAAAGCCATGACATAATTTTCTGGGATTTTCCGAGCTGTTTAAAGGCACAGTCAACTTAGTGTATGTAAAGTCTTGACCCACTGGAATTGTGATACAGTGAATTATAAGAAAAATAATCTGTCTGTAAACAATTGTTGGAAAAATGACTTGTGTCATGCACAAAGTAGATGCACAAAAACTATAGTTTGTTAACAACAGATTTGTGGATTTGTAAAAAGAAAAGTTTTAATGACTCCAAACTAAGTGTATGTAAACTCCCGACTTCAACAGTATATAGAGTGTGCGACTCTGTTTCACCAAAATAACCAAATGCGAGGCACAAGCAGAGATCACATTTGACCTATTTGTAATATACTTGAAGAGGAAATTCAACATCACACCAAATTAAAACATTTCAAGTGTTTTGCCTCTGGGCATGTACAAAATAGTTTGCGCTCATTAAAACACCAAACAGAATAAAACAGACCCAAAACAGGGAGGTACTACCAGGACTAATGTTTGTTTTCCGTTGCAAAATATTTTCCGCTACATGCCCTATTGAACTCAACCCTGGAGTGAGTGATATCTTACCACTCTCACTCTAGCAGCCAGTCCACAGCTTGGTGGAATGCCTTGTAGATGACTGGGTTATGAGAGCACAGCAGACCCCCGCCGCTCCTAGCGGAGTGCTCTGTGCTGTATTGATCATTTATATCTGAAAGAAAATGCTGTAAGGATCAGCATGTGCACGGAAAATGACAAAATTAATGAATTATGCTTTGTTGAGTTTAGAAATATAAAAAGTTGCACGTAACCCAAAACAGGCCTACAGTCTCACAAAAAGTGAAATGTGTTATCGTTATTAATCTCACACGATCTCATGCATACAATCTAATTTGAAGAACAAACACCCTCTCCATTGATAAAGGGCTGTGGTCTCTCCCCTTTTGGCTGATTGGAGATTTGGAACCCTCACAGAGCTGTTAACACAGCCACATCTGGTCGTCACGCCACTGGCCCAGAGTTTAGTTGCTAATTGTTAACATGCATATTACAGGGTTGGGTGGGTAACTTTCTAAATGTAATCCATTCACTCCTACAATCCGGTGCCTTTTGAAGTATTCTTATATTTTTTCTATTCTATCAAAAAAAGGACGTGTTTGACCTTCAGAAAAATATATTGGTCAAACTCAGGCACTTAAAACCCTGTTAGGTGCATAATCCCATACAGTCATTGCATAATCCTAACAGGGTTGAACCTAACAGTGTGAAAATTAGCCATAGCTCTGTGGGTGATTGAGATTAAACTAATGGTAATGGTAAACGCTTGAAGGGGATTATTTTCTATATGAAATACATAGTAACATTTTGAAATGTGATAAATTATTTCTATAATTTAGCCTAACAGGGTGGAAATGTATGAGTGAGACAAACCGACAAGCATCATGAAACATGGAAAAATAGATAAAACCGAGTTTATGTTATTTAGCTTTGCACAACTGTTCCCACCAAAAAACTGGACACTTCCTGAATGTGAAGTCATTGTGGGAAGGGGCTGCTTTCTTAAAGGGGAATTACTACAAATTAACAGGGTAGAAAGTGGTATCAGGGACACACAGAAAATGTTTAATACAATAATAATAAATACAATAATCATGAAAAAAACATATTTGATGAGAGAGATTTTAACTAGGACTATAAATAAGGCAGAAAGATTTTCAATATTATATTATTTTATAGAATACATTTCTTGTAGAAGTTGTGGAATAACAATCACACACAGATTTTTTTAAAATAAATGCTTTAAATTCCCTTTCAAAATCCATATGTTTGTGTTTTTAAGGACACCTGACCTTATATTTTATACTAAATAAGAAGTAATATTTCTTGGGGACAGAAAAGCCGCATTTTAGGAATGGCCCTACTAGTTACATGTTTAAAATTGTAATCAGTAACCTTTGGATTACCCAAACTCAGGAATGTAATCTGATTACTTCCCCCTTAAGAGATATTAGAATAAATAAAAAAGGGTTAATCAAATGCATTTGGTGTGTCATCATAGTGTCTCTGACTTGTGGTTCGACTCGCTCAGATGGAACAAACTTAAACTTGCGCCATTTTTCAATGCTGAATTTAATTTAATTGAGAAAACTAGAAAGGTGTCAATGTTTTAATTTTTGCAAAAATCCTTTCTGAATTTCAAAGTAATCCAAGAAGTAATCATGTCCTTTTCCAAAACTATCTGTCATCTGATTACAATACTTTTTCTGCTAACGTAACGTTAGGTTTATTTTGGTAATCACTTACTCCCCAACCCTTCGCATATATTTCATTTCTTAACTCACGAAACTCACAATCCTTTGAGACAAATAATATATTATTTTGTACATGGGCGTGGAGGGGTGTGCCCCTTTCTGTCCGAATAAGGCATTTCCAGACAATATATCTATTAATTTAGGATTTTAGGGGACCCCTTTTGGCTCAAGAACACACACAGAGGCAATCATTCCGTTTTGCATCTTTAACGTTTGTAAATTGTAAATTATATGCTGAGGTAGTTTGAGTGCAAGTATAGCAGATGTCTTTCTGTTGCATGCTGAGTACCTTTGTACCAAGACCTTAGGACTTGTGTTTGCTCACCTATTTTGGGGGAACTGTCCTTAGTTAAAGGTGACGCAGAGTGCAGTCTGGCCGTTCACTTTGCCAGAGGGATGGAGGTAGCCCCTCTCAGGGAAACAGATACTGTGGTTGAACCAGACTCCCTGAGTGTCTGTTTCCTACCAAAGTCAGTCAACAATCCCGAGTCAACAATACTATCAGAGGGATGCTCTTTGCCCCGCAACTCCCCCTGATGCTACAATCATATTGGTCTGCTCACCTCTGAAGAATCATCGCATGTTGCGCACCGTCAGATGACTACATAGAAGGCAAATAATGGACACATGCTACTGTATATACACGTCAATGAGTGCATTTTTTTCACAATACCAAATACCAGCTTTAAGTACAGTTTAGGTTATTAGGATCCTGATTAGCTACTGCACCAGTCCTGGGGTCCACATAAAACGTACAAATGCATGACAATGTACAGAACCGTTAGGGACAACAACATAAGATATCACATTAAATGCAACTAAAACAATTGAATAAGAGTTATACATCAAGAAACAACAAACAACTATTTACTGTACATGCTATTCATAGATTAATATTCTTATATACAGTGCCTTCAGAAAGTTTTCACACCCCTTGACTTTTTTCACATTTTGTCTGAATTTAAAATGTATTAAACAGATTTGATTTGTTACTGGCCTACACACAATACACAATAATGTCAAAGTGTAATTATGTTTTTCAAATGTTTTACAAATTAATAAAAAATGTAAAGCTGAAATGTCTTGAGTCAAAAAGTATTCAACCCCTTTGTTATGGCAAGACTAAATAAGTTCAGGACTAAAAATGTGCTTAACAAGTCACATACTAAGTTGCATATACTCACTCTGTGTGCAATAATAGTGGTTAACATGATTTTTGTATGACTACCACACATCTCTGTACCCTACACATACAATTTTCTCTAAGGTCCCTCAGTCAAGTAGTGAATTTCAAACACAGATTCAACCACAAAGACCAGGGAGGTTTTCTAATGCCTTGCAAAGAATGGCACCTATAAGCAGACATTGCATATCCCTTTGAGTATGGTAAAGTTATTCATTACACTTTGGATGGTGTATCAATACACCCAGTCACTACAAAGATACAGGCGTCCTTCCTAACTCAGTTGCCGGAGATTAAGGAAACCGCTCAGGGAATTCACCGAGGCCAATGGTGACTTTAAAACAGTTACAGAGTTTAATGGCTGTGATAGGAGAAAACTGTGGATGGATCAACAACATTGGAGTTACTCCACAATAGTAACCTAATTGTTAGAGTGAAAAGAAGGAAGTATGTTCAGAATAAACATATTCCAAAACATGCATCCCGTGTGCAATAAGCCACTAAAGTAAATCTGCAAAAATAATGTGTCAATGAAATTATTTTAATGTCCTGAATACAAAGTGTGATGTTTGGGGCAAATCCAATACAACACATCCCTGAGTACCTCTCTTCATATTTTCAAGCGTGGTGGTGGTTGCATCATTTTATGGGTATGCTTGTCATCGGCAAGGGCTAGGGAATTTTTTTAATTATAAAAATAGAGCTAATAGAACTAAGCACAGGCAAATCCTAGAGGAAAACCTGGTTCTGTCTGCTTTCCAACAGACACTGAGAGACAAATTCACCTTTCAGCAAGACAATAACCTAAAACACAAGGCCAAATATACACTGCCGTTGATTACCAAGACAACATTGAATGTTCCTGAGTGGCCTAGTTACATTTTTGACTTAAATCGGCTTGAAAATCTATGGCAAGACTTGAAAATGGCTGTCTTGAAATGATGAACAACCAACTTGACATAGCTTGAAGAATTTTAAAAAGGATCATTTGCAAATATTACAATCCAGGTGTACAAAGCTCTTAGAGACTTACCCAGCAATCGCTGCCAAAGATGATTCTAACATGTATTGACTCAGGGGGTTGAATACTTATCTAATCAAGATTGATTTGTGTTTTATTCAGGATTTTCTTTGACAAATGTTAGAATTTTCTTTGAGTTTGACATTAGAGTATTTTGTGTAGATTGTTGACAATTAAATCCATTTTAATCCCACTTTATAACACAACAAAATGTTAAAAAAGTCAAGGGGTGTGAATACTTTTTGAAGGCACTGTACAGTAAAGTTGAATTAGATCTTTAGAATTAGGAGAGGCGCTGTGATACAATATGTTTTTTTCTATCTGTTTTTTTAAAGCTAAACTTGTTTTTTTGCCCGAGTAACCTCTGGTTATTCTATGATGACATTGCTCTATAATAACTGAGCGATGTATTTAATCTGTTTTGTGTTTGGGTTCAGTGAAGAAACCCATAGTAGCGTGTCTGGTGGGGTATGCATGTCTGTTTGAAGAGTATGCAAATATATTATACAAGTGGTTAGGCATTTTCAACACACAAATGTTTCTTAAAAAGACGAGAAGAGAAGGAGTCAATTTATCCTCAACCCAGAACCATGAAAGACTAGCATTACATTTACATTTACATTTAAGTCATTTAGCAGACGCTCTTATCCAGAGCGACTTACAAATTGGTGCATTCACCTTATGACGTCCAGTGGAACAGCCACTTTACAATAGTGCATCTAAATCAGCATGCATGTTGTTGATCTTAGTTCTGTGTGTGCAGTTAAGGGCAAGGCATGCTGCTTTGCTAGGTCTTTCTTGATGCACCTAACCATATTATCGGACAGTAATCCAGATGCATGACAGTGTGGTGAAGATGGAGCAACAGCGCTTCTTAAACCTCAGTAGGCTGAAGAAATTTGGCTTGCCACCCAAACCTTGACAAACTTTTACAGATGCACAATTGAGAGCAACCTGTCGGGCTGTATCACAGCCTGGTATGGCAACTGCACCGCCCTCAACGGCAAGGCTCTCCAGATGATGGTGTTGTTTGCACAACTGGGGCATACTACCGGCCCTCCATGAAACCTACAGCACCCGATGTCACAGGAAGGCCAAAAAGATCATCAAGGTCATCAACCCCCCGAGCCACTGCCTGTTCACACCGCTACCATCCAGAAGGTGAGGTCAGTACAGGTGCATCAAAGCTGGGACCGAGAGACTGAAATACAGCTTCTATCTCAAGGCCATTAGACATCTAAACAGAAATCACTAACTCACGGAAGCTGCTGCCTACATTGAGACCCAATTACTGGCCACTTTAATAAATGGATCACTAGTCACTTCATACAATGCACTCTAAATAATGTCACTTTAATAACGTTTACATTTCTTACATTACTCATATCACATGTATAGTGGGGCAAAAAAGTATTTAGTCAGCCACCATTGTGCAAGTTCTCCCACTTAAAAAGATGAGAGAGGCCTGTAATTTCCATCATAGGAACACTTCAACGATGACAGACAAAATGCAGAAATGAAATCCAGAAAATCACATTGTAGGATTATTAATGAATTTATTGGCAAATTATGGTGGAAAATAATTATTTGGTCAATAACAAAAGTTTCTAAATACTTTGATATATACCCTTTGTTGGCAATGACAGAGGTCAAACGTTTTCAGTAAGTCTTCACAAGGTTTTCACACACTGTTGCTGGTATTTTGGCCCATTCATACATGCAGATCTCCTCTAGAGCAGTGATGTTTTGGGGCTGTTGCTGGGCAACACGGACTTTCAACTGCCTCCAAAGATTTTCTATGAGGTTGAGATCTGGAGACTGGCTAGGCCACTCCAGGACCATGAAACGCTTCTTACAAAGCCACTCCTTCGTTGCCCGGGCGGTGTGTTTGGGATCATTGTCATGCTGAAAGACCCAGCCACGTGTCATCTTCAATATTCTTGCTGATGGAAGGAGGTTTTCACTGAAAATTTCACGACACATGGCCCCATTCATTCTTTCCTTGACACGGATCAGTCGTCCTGGTCCCTTTGCAGAAAAACAGCCCCAAAGCATGATGTTTCCAGCCCCATGCTTCACAGTAGGTATGGTGTTCTTCGGATGCAACTCAGCATTCTTTGTCCTCCAAACACGACGAGTTGAGTTTTTACCAAAAAGTTACATTTTGGTTTCATCTGACCATATGACATTCTCCCAATCTTCTTCTGGATCATCCAAATGCTCTCTAGCAAACTTCAGACGGGCCTGGACATGTACTGGCTTTAGCAGGGGGACACGTCTGACACTGCAGGATTTGAGTCCCTGGAGGCGTAGTGTGTTACTGACGTAGGCTTTGTTACTTTGGTCCCACCTCTCTGCAGGTCATTCACTAGGTCCCCCTGTGTGGTTCTGGGATTTTTGCTCACCGTTCTTGTGATAATTTTGACCCCACGGGGTGAGATCCTGCGTGGAGCCCCAGATCGAGGGAAATTATCAGTGGTCTTTCATTTCCTAATAATTGCTCCCACAGTTGATTTCTTCAAACCAGGCTGCTTACCTATTGCAGATTCAGTCTTCCCAGCCTGGTGCAGGTCTACAATTTTGTTTCTGGTGTCCTTTGACAGCTCTTTGGTCTTGGCCATAGTGGAGTTTGGAGTGTGACTGTTTGAGGTTGTGGACAGGTGTATTTTATACTGATAACAAGTTCAAACAGGTTCCATTAATTCAGGTAACGAGTGGAGGACAGAGGAGCCTCTCAAAGAAGTTACAGGTCTGTGAGAGCCAGAAATCTTGCTTGTTTGTAGGTGATCAAATACTTATTTTCCACCATAATTTGCAAATAAATTCATTAAAAATCCTACAATGTGATTTTCTGGATTTTTTTTCTCATTTTGTCTGTCATAGTTGAAGTGTACCTATGATAAAAATTACAGGCCCTCTCATCTTTTTAAGTGGGAGAACTTGCACAATTGGTGGCTGACTAAATACTTTTTTGCCCCACTGTATATACTGTATTTTATACCATCTATTGCACCTTGCCTATGCCGCTCGGCCATCGCTCGTCCATATACTTACATGTACATATTCTCTTTCACCCCTTTAGATTTGTGTGTATTAGATAGTTGCTGGGGAATTGTTCGACTTGTGCTTCTAGTTCCGACAGTGCAGTAATATCTAACAAAATGTGGAAAAGTCAAGGGGTGTGAATACATTCTGAAGGCACTATATCTGATGTAAGCATGTATTGTTTCTGATTTAAACATTACTTTTCTAGTATTTTTTTTAACATAATTCTCAACATAATCTTGAGAACTATCAGAATTCTGATCCACAGGTTATCAAAGACATATATTTTGCTAAGGCAAATGCTTACAGGTTGATAATTGAAAGATATGACAACATTTGTCAACTGACAGTTACTTGCGTAACTGCTAAAATGACAACAGGTAAGACCACCCTCTTTACAAAATCCTCCATCATAGCCAAATTCCACTCTTGCTGCAGACAAGGACACTACAGGACATCAGGAGGCTGGAGGAGGCACAGACACCATGGCAACTACCTCAACTCAGGTACAGAACTTTTTTTATTTTTAGGTTTGTATGTCTTAAGTCAAGTTTGCAATTCTTGTTGTCTTGTTAACATTGACCCATTAGATTTCTTCAGAACATAAATACTAAGTATTTGTTGTGTGGGGTCAATGACCATTGAGCCAAACCGCTTTTCTGACTGGCAATAGGGTGGTTACTTTCAACATAAAAAAGTATTTGTTAATCCCAAACTTAAATCCATTAAACTTTTACCAAGCCTTAAATAATTGTCATAATTATTGGAATTTGTATTAAAGGTGCATTCCATAATATTTGAAAATATGTGCAAATAGCTCTTACGGTCTATGATAGCTTTCTACTGTCTATACAAGCAACCCTGTCCCTGGAGTGCCGCAGGTACTGCAGGATTTTGTTCCAACTGGGCACCACACCTAACCAACTGAGTTAATTGATCAGTTCAGTGATTGCCTAGGTTAAATACACCTGGTCTCCCAGGTCGGTTAAATCAAGAGCATGAAGTGCCTGCGGCATTCCAGAACCAGCGTTGCCTACTCCTGGTCTATACGGTTTCTTTAGTCTATAATATACTATTTAGTAGTGTTGGGTTCTGAGAATATGAAATATAATTAGTTATGTCACTGAGGGAGAGAGGGTAAAGTATAACGTTTACATTATGTCAGGATATGTTATTGTTAGCCATCATGGATTCTCTGGGGGTTGAAGAGACACAGTCTGGTATCAATAACCATGACGGCCTTGAGTTGGGGAGGAGTGAGCACTTTGGGGTGGAGGTCAGGTCAGATGAAGTGAGGAAGAACAGATACCACTAAGGTTCTGTCGAACAACAGCATTGGCTGTTCAGATGTGGAGAAGGAGACTCAGCCTAGGAGAAAGGGTTAAATATCAGTGCTTGTGTGAATATGTTTTTGTCTAATGCAGCTGCATTGACCCTCTGGGAAGAATAAACTTGGTTTTAGCTTTCATAGTGTCCGTAGAGTTTTTACTTTGAGAATTAGAAACAAACAGTAATGGAATAACATTTATTGAGTGTCCGGCCCAATATAACACAATACAGTATAACATGTTGATATGCCACAAATATCAGATTGGTTTTTATCTCTTGGAATATAGGGTCTTCAGACAGATTGTAGATAAAGATTAGTATGCATCCAATATATTTTCATAATAATGTGGCTGAAATAGTACCGTTACACATTAGATACACAGTTTAAAAGTTAATTGTAACACTGTTGATATGCTGCAATAGGTTACAATCAATGTTCCCTCTAAGCTGTGCAGCTCCCCTTGGACTGCCGCACAGAAGACATATCAGCCAGCACAAAGAAGCAAGAGCTTGAACTTCACTCAACTTTCTAGAGTTCTCCCCTTTCACTCTACTGTGGGAATGCTGCTTGAATCAATGCAATATTAGTCACTTTCAATGTAACAAACCAAAACAAAATTATCTATGCACGACTTAGCATGCAAAACTGACTATGCAAGACATTTTATTGTAGGCAGAGCACATTGGAGTACAATTCTATTGCAATGACAGGCCGACTCAGGCCATACTCTACAGAGACCAGCACGCCATAACCAATCAGAGCTGCAGTAGGCCTATATGCAAATAGCCATTGCCATATATGGATACGTGCCATTCACTTTGAACTGGACTGTGTTTATAGCACTTTGTAGCCACGTGCACATTTATTCATATTCTTTGCTAGTTACTGAGTTATTAGCCCAGTTATAGCTCATTTATAGTCAACAATGGGGGAGTGGTTTCTTCCTACAGTATCACAAAATGTGTGCATTTCTAGCCATCTTTGAAAAGCAAATCAGGTAAAGAGCTTTTTATTTCTTAAAGTGTTGTATTTTGAGACGGTCTTGAATAAGCTAAGTAGCCAATAAGCAGGGGGTAGCATAATTTGGCTGTTTCTCTCTAATAATGGTAAGGTAATAATCATGATTATTATTTCGTAAAGTGGTTTCTTGTATCAAACAACACAACATTTTCAGTCACCTTGTCTGTTGGACAAGTGGATAGACAGGTAAATGTCAAGTCCTGCATGTTTTTTTCAAAAGTCTTTGATGGTAGGTCACTTGGCTGTGACCTAAAACGAGTACAGCCTCAGTGTTCACAGTAAATGCGCTTCGGAAGTTGCACCAACTTCATTTTTGTTTTAAAAGCATCTTTGAGATTCTTCTTGTAATGAAAAGCGGTATATCAATTAAATGTATAATTATCATTATCACTGTCACAGCACCTTGTGCAACCAACCCCAATGTTCTGACGTTTCTGTAGAATGTGGAGTTTGTGCGGACCGGCTATGGCAAGAATCTGGTCAAGGTGCTGTTTATCAGACGAGAGGGAACTCACCACTACATCACTGAGCTGACGGCTAATGTGGAGCTCACCCTCAAGTCCCGCAAGGACTACTTGACCGGTGACAACTCGGACATCATCCCTACTGACACTGTCAAGAACACCGTCCATGCACTGGCTAAGCTGAAGGGAGTACGTGGTTGTGCACTCACACCAGATACGTAGAAAGAGTTTAAAGGTTTGGGAAGACAGCTATCATCATCTGAAAAGTAGATGGCAGAATGCTGAATGAATAACAGCACTGCAAATGGAATGGGTAGCCAAAATGACTTAGTGATATAGTTCACTTCAATATCAGTTTGTTAGACACCCCTAAAGGGTGGTCTAATGTCAAGATGAGTGCATTTCTCTAACCTGGAACCAGCCTGATTGCCACGCCAATCTTTCTAAGAGGTTCCACCATGCTAGCATGTCTCATACTCTGTTGTGTAAATTCAACAAAAAATGCATCAGTCTCACTTGAAATGGAAAGATAGGCTAAATCTAATTTGATATATTTATGTCTTTCCAATTGACTTTAATACAGGACACCTCAGTGATACTAAGTTTGTGTTTTGTTTAGGTTTTGACCATAGAGCAGTTCGCCATGGACATCAGCAAACATTTCCTGACAGCTTTCAAACATGTGACCAGGGTAAACGTGAAGATTGAGGAGGCACCATGGAAGAGACTGGAGAAGGTACAGTAGAATAAGGCTGGATTCAAAATCCAAAACACAATGCCTTTCTTTGAGGACTTGCCCTCATACAACTTAAGGGTCTAGATAGGTGAAAGCAATAGGGTGCGATCAACATTTAGTCTATTGGGGTGTGAAATAGGTTGTGATTTCCCCATACCGCCAACACTTCAGTCCCTTCAGCTCTGCAGGGACACTTTTTGAGGGGTGAAGGAAGTTGTTTGGAATGACGTCTATGATATAGATACGCTATTGGATGTGAGCCCTGTGTGTACTCTGTAAAGGTATACATGGATTAAGTGACATTTAAGAGTGATGCATTTAATGAATGAGGCTCGTCTTTCTTGCACAGAATGGTGTCGAGCATGTACATGCATTCATCTACAGCCCTGAATCCTGGCGCTTCTGTGAAGTCGAACAGAATCATAATGGTGAGCAAAACACGCACAAAGTTGATTTGTCACAGACATACTCAAGATTGAATGAAAATGTCACAGTACCGTAATGCCTTATTTCAAGCACATAGAACTAGAGAGCTAATAACATCACTTTACATACTAGAACACAGCTATGTAAATTATATCATACCATCAGGATCTACCTTTAGCACATGGACAACTTATTATCAAATCTGTATGAAGCTAAAAATGTATGAAGGTTTACTTTGAATGATGAGTGGTGAACCTAAAAGCAACGTCATATTCATTAGGCACCAAACCGAAGAAAATGCAAAATAGGGAGGTACAATATATACTTGTCCAATTAAGCTAGCTATCATGAATGCCAGCCAATACTAGCTAGGTAGCTAGTATACAACAACCACAATGCTCCCCTAGAGAGATCACTGGATGGCAGTTCAAATATCACAGTTTGATGCTGCCCCGAGATGCATAGTGCCTCTTACACTATAAATACATTCTTAGCCTTTAAAATATCTCTGTACTGTGTTAAACTTGCACCGGGGGGGGGGGGTTAACCACCCTCCCCACCCTTGTACGACCTGCCACTGGGCTAGGGGCCATGGTGACTAACAGTGGCTCTAGCCTTAGATCATTGATCAGCGGAGGGTTTGAAGGGAATCAGCTCCAGGATCTCAGAGGTGCGGCCCAGGTCATTTTCCTCAAGCAAACAAGGTTCTTCTGGTTCTGACTTTCCATCCGATGTCCAGAGCTCGGGGTAATCGCTTGAATCCACTGCCAGCCGAGATGCATTTTCCTCCCCAGAGTCCTCCATGTCTTCCCTGTCCAGTCCATCGCCGGAGTGGGTGACCTCTCCTGCATCTACATTGATTGAAAGCCCTGCAGCATCACTGTCATTGAAGTGCACCGAATCATCAATTTCAAATGGCAGGAAACCACTTTCTCTCTGCCGTAACGGTCTTGAATTATTTACGTGTGGATTTGTGGATTGACTGAAGTCACTGTGAAAATCTTGGGGTTCCACTTGTCAGCCAACTTGCGGCGGCCCCTTTCACCCTTGTTGGCGATGAGGACACGATCCCCCATGGACAACCTGATGCCTTTAACCCGCTTGTCATACTCCCGACCTTGTCGTCTCTGTTGCTTGTCAGTGTGCTTTTGGGCAACAATCATAGCTTCCTTCAGCCCAGTGATCAGAGTCTCGACATACTTGTTGCAATCCACAACACTGGAGTCGTCCAAAACATTGCGGATCATAACATCCACTGGTAGCCGAGGGACACTACCAAACATGAGAAAGAATGGAGCATAGCCTGTATTCTCGTGAACAGTGGCATTGTAGGCAAATGTCAATGACTGGATTTGTTGAGGCCAATGTTCTTTGGTTTTCAAGGGCAGACTCTTGAGCATGCTACCTAAAAGTCCTGTTGAAGCGTTCAGCTTCTCCATTCCCCATTGGGTGATATGCCGTGGTTCTTGACTTTTGGACACCGGAGAGCTTAAGCAGTTCTGCTATTAGCTCGCTCTCTAAATTTTCACCTTGATCAGTATTGATCCCTGAAGCAAATCCGTAGACACAGAAGACACGATTCCACAGTTTACGAGCTACTTGCTTGGCTGTCTGGTTTCTGCATGGCCATGCATGGCCAAGTTTAGTGAAGTGGTCAGTCACCATCAGACCATCAACTGAGTGCTTCTTACTGTCTTCCGCTGTCCAAAAATCCAAACACACCAACTCCATGGGAGAGCAAGTTTTGATGCTCTCTAACTGAGCTCTAGCCACTGGCTCTTGAGTCTTTGCTAGAACGCATATCTAGCAGCAGCGCACATACTCCTTGATGTCGCTCTCCATCGCAGGCCAGAAAAACCTCTGTCTGGCCAAGGCTAGAGTTCTAGCTTGGCCTTGATGTCCTGCAAGGTCGTGAATGCCAGTCATCGCTTTGAGTCTCAACACCACTGGCAAGACATACTGGAACTTTCTCCGGTTTGTGTGACTCTCCTTAATGACACGATACAGAACTCCCTCTCTTAGAATCAAGCTTTCCCACTGTTTCATCAGCAACAACACTTTAGAAGAAACATTGTATCGATCTCGTCTGGTGGGCCGTTTCTTATTGAAGACGAAAGGGATGACCTTGGAAGTCACAGAGTCTTGCAGCTGAAGATCTCGAAGTTCCTCGTGCGAGAGTTCAGGCAAAGTGTCAATACCGGGAGAAAGCAGCCGTTGGGTGTTGGAACCAAGCTGGATTCCTTGCATCTCCGTTGAATATTCCCAGTCGATATGGAGCAGACATATGGCCTTCACTTCAGCAGTGGTCAAAGAGGTTATCTCCTGGGGATAAGAAGCCCAACGGAAGGCATATTGGACATCATCATTCAACGTCCCAACAGCCTCATTCAGAAGTGCTAGGTAGGACTCCCTCACCAGTCTTTGTGGGACAGTCACTGCGAAGGGGTCGCGGCTCAGTGCATCTGCTACTGTATTCTTGCTGCCTGGGATACGCTTCATATCGAAGTTGTACGGTGCCAGCTTGGCAACCCTTCTGTTCTCACAAGCGTCCAGCTTGGGTTTGTCATGATGTACGTTAACGGGTTACTATCTGTCCAGACAGTGAACTCATATGGAGCATTTGTCTGTACCATCTCCTCTATATGGTGGAGGTTCCTTTATGTCTGATTGCATGATGAACTTAATTTTACTGAGGTCCACATATCCTACTGACTCTGAATGATGATCACTAATCTTTTCTGTACTTCCTGGTACATACGTACTGGACCTGCCACTCTGTAGTTCTTCCCTAATGGAGATCCCTATTTCCCGGGCTAGCTGAGTGACCGGCTCAGCTAGACCATCTACACGGGCATTTGGATTAACACTAGATGAAGGGATTTCATCCACATTTTTTTTGTGGAGCAAAACATGGGGGAACCTCCTGCAGCTACACGCTTTACAGGGGTTTGATCAGAGTATGAGAAACACCTCCCCCTCCCAGCAGTGAATTTGGGTTCATCACCATTATAAGATGCCATAACACTAAACCACTAATGTTACGTTAAAATGTCTGTTGATGACCACACTTCTATGTTAGTTAATACATCGTTGTCAGAAAAAAAACAGGAAAGAAAAGACCGCAGTTCCGCTTTTTGCCACAAGGCGGCAATAGTACCTCAATGATATAATTAGTCTCTAGAGCAGCAGCACTGTGGTGATTGAGCTGAATCCGGGTCTAGAAGGCACCAATGTAACCGGTGCTATACTGCACCGCTGTAACTCTGTGTTGTGTGTGTGGTTGATTGAGACTATAGACGTGGACATGAACAAAACACTGTGTGTATGACTTTGTGCTTAAAAGAATCAAACTTTTCTGAAGACGACAGAAAAAGCATGCCTACCTCTCATAGTGCATCAAAATGATTTGAGCACGAGCACGCAGGGCATAACGTAAGTACACACTCCCCTACTCCCAGGATGAAGGCATGCATGATAACAAATCAACATGACACATTAGTATATGAACCTGGTGAAATTCACACAGTACTTTAACAACTGTTACACACAGTCTGTGTACTATTCATTTAATCAGAATTCATAGACCGGCAGGTAAGCGTGCTCTCGAGTGTCTAGATCTTCTTTACCATTCTGCCATCAGATTTGCCACCAATGCTCCTTATAGGACACGTCACTGCACTCTACTCCTCTGTATTCTGGCCATCTCTGTATACCCATCGCAAGACCCACTGGTTGATGCTTATTTATAAAACACTCTTAGGCCTCACAACCCCTATCTGAGATAACTACTGCAGCCCTCATCCTCCACATACAACACCGTTCTGCCAGTCACATTCTGTTAAAGCTCCCCAAAGCACACACTGGGTCGCTCCTCATTTCAGTTCGCTGCAGTTAGCGACTGGAACGAGCTGCAACAAACACTCAAACTGGACAGTTTTATCTCAATTTCTTCATTCAAAGACTCAATCATGGAAAATAAAATAAAAATTAGAAACAGGGATTTTCATTTTCCATTGCAAAAATGCTTTAAAACATTTTTGTTGTTGTTTGCCCCAATGAACACAACCCTGGTCTTTACCTCTGTGCCCTTCCCCCACAGAGAGCCCTATTCTTCACAGTGGCTTGAAAAACATGAAGGTGCTGAAGACCACTCAGTCTGGCTTCGAGGGCTTCTTCCGAGACCGCTTCACCACTCTACAGGAGGCCAAGGACAGGTGTTTCTGTACCTCTGTCTACGCCAGGTGGCGCTACAACAATGTCCAAAATGTCAACTTTGACAGTGCATGGTAATTCCCTGAGTTAATGACCTGTGTAAAAGAACAGTTCAGTTCATTAATACTGTACATAGTGCCCCATAATACTCTTGACCTAACACCTGTGATATGTAAAACAGATATCATTTACACATTGGAAACAAAGCTGTCGATTAACGTTTTACTGCAGTGGGCTAAATCAGGGTCACACAGAGGGATTCTTGGTACTCTTAAACAAATCTACTTTGAAACAAAAGTAAGCTGTAAGCTGACGTCGACAGACATGGCATCTCTGCTTCTAGCTCCTAAGCAACTTTGCAGTATTTAAAAAAAAACATTATTAGCACAGAAAGTTTTTTGTGTTATTACATACAGCCGGAAATAACTTTTCGATATCAGAGCGGCGGTAACTCACCAGCATTGCGACCAGGAATACAACTTTCCCGAATTGGATTATTTGTTCGTACCCCCCCAGGGCAATTGAACTTACCCCAGAGGCTGCTCCAAGACGCCACCGGCAGAGAAGAGGTATTTGGAGTGGACTTCTAGTACAATTCAGGAGGCGTGCACACCATTCACCACTTCTGAGTATATTGCCTGCTAATGTTCAGTCTCTGGACAATAAAGTAGACAGGCTCAGGGTGAGGATCTCCTTCCAGAAAGTCATCAGGGACTGTAACATACTCTGTTTCAAGGAATCATAGCACTCTCGGGAAATACTGTCCCCGTCAATACAGCCAGCTGGGATCTCAGTTCATCGTGCAGACAGCAATAAAGAACTCTGGGAAGAAGAAAGGCGGTGGTGTATGTTTCATGATTAACTAATTATTCATGGTGTGATTGTGATAACATACAGAAACTCAATTTATTTTGTTCACCCGTGGCCGACGTAAGACATTCAAGCGTGTAACCCTCGCAAGGTTGCCTGCCCAGACGGCATCCCTAGCCACGTTTTCAGAGCATGCGCAGATTAGCTTGCTCGAGTTTTTACGGACATATTCAATCTCTCCCTTTCCCTGTTTGCTGTCCGCACTGTCTCCAAGATGTCCACCATTGTTCCTGTACTCCCTAGACCCACTTTAATTTGCTTACCGCCCCAATAGATCCACAGACGATGCAATCGCCATCACACTGCACACTGCCCTATCCCATCTGGACAAGTGGAATACCTACGTCAGAATGCTGTTCATTCTATAGCTCAGCCTTCAACACCATAGTGCCCTCCAAGCTCATCATTAAGCTCGGGGCCCTGGGTTTAAACCCAGCCCTGTGCAACTGGGTCCTGGACTTTCTGACGGGCCGTCCCCAGGTAGTGAAGGTAGGAAACAGCACCTCCACTTCACTGATCCTCAACACCGTGGGCCCCACAAGGGTGCGTGCTCCCTGTTCACCCATGACTGAGTGGCCATGCACAACTCCAACTTGTGAAATAATGAACAAACTGATAAGCTTGAGGAAATATTCAATATTCTACTCTTTTTTGCAGGAACTCTGTCAAGGAGACAATAATTGAGAAGTTTGCTGGCCCATACGATCGTGGAGAGTACTCTCCCTCTGTGCAGAAAACCCTCTACGACACACAGGTCATAGTCCTGGATAGGGTGCCTGAGGTAGGTTCATGCAGAATAAACAAGAAGTCACTTTATGTCCAACATTCCACTCCAAAATGAAAGTTTGTCTTTCAAACCTTTAAAGTAGTAGTGTTCTGTTGAGAGAAATCCATGTCCTAGGCCATCTGTTTTATAGATCATAGCAATGCAAACGATATGCCACAATCAAAAATGGAATGGAAAATATAAGCACGGTGTAATTTGTAGATATGTTCGGCTTATCTTTTCCGTTCATTTAGGCATATAGCTAGATCTACACAACTGATGTCGAGGGATCTGTCATCTTGACATTAGGCTACTTTTGAGGTCTGAAAACACTGTCAATTTTGTATTTTGGCTTGTAACGTCCCTTTAATCTGACTCTGACTGAAGCTAGAGTGGCAAACTGCATGCTGATAAAGCCTATCTTCTCTCTTCCTCTAGTTTAGGGACAGTATATAGCCTAACTCACACACTCACATGCACACATGCATACAAACTTTTAAACTAAACAAATATAGTTTTTTTTTTCGTGATTACTGATCAATTCATTTATAATTATTAGGTTTTGTTATTTGTTATTTGGCTTCCAACCACACCTGCACAAGTATAAAAAACAAATAGTGGTATTGTCCATCACTTGTTTTTCCTTGGTGCAAATAAATAAAACTATTCATAAAGAATCTCAGAGTAGGAGTGCTGATGTGGGATCAGATTCTCCCCGTCCAAGCAATATCAATCATTATGATCAAAAAGGGGAAACCTAGATCAGCACTCCTACTCAGAGACGCTTTAAGAATATGGGCCCTTGTTTCAAAACACTAAGTGTTACTGTGTATGTCTTTTTCAGATTGAAGAGATTGAGATAGTCATGCCTAACCAACATTATTTCACCATTGACATGACGAAAATGGGTCTCACCAATAACAATGAAGTGAGTTGCAACCGGAGAGATACTCAGATGGCCTGTTGCTTCGAGTCAATGCTTCTCCTTGACCTGCCTTTAAGGAAGAGATGAAAATAAAATGATTTGTTATGCGTTCTTCCTCTATTTAAACTTTTTTTTACACTAAATTGTATATGGGAAGCTTTGAAAAAACTGTGATGTTACAACTACTACTACAACAGTTGGCAGCATTTCTATGATTTAACAAGTTTATCACCATTGGTTGCTCACTGTGGGTTGAATATCTAGTTAACGCATTACCTTTTCCTTCAAGGTTCTTCTGCCATTGGACAATCCTTCAGGGAACATCATGGGCACAGTACGCAGGAAGCTGCAAGCAAAGCTATGAAAAGGAACACAAAGCTACCCGAAAATACTTTAATCAAAGTGAGAACAAAATGATAATTAATGTCCCATCGGTTAAGGTCTCTCCAAACACAACATACTGATCAATCTACAAGGTTGTGTTCATTAGGAACGAAACGGAAAGCAAAACAAACTGAAACGGGGAGGCTTAACCTATCCGCTGTTGCAAATATTTCCATTGCGTGCCCGTTAAGTGAAGTAAAACATGTACAAAGCTGTATCCTTGCTAACAATATTACTTCCCTGAAATTACAAACGGACACGTTTGTTCATATTCTCCATTTAAGAATGTCAAGTGTAGAAAGTGATTCAACCCACATGGTAAATCTTATCCTAAAGACGAGTCAAGGTGAAACTTTTGGTTTACACTAATTGCAATTGATCAAATAATTGTGTGTGCAATTACATATAATTCATTATGAGACAACAAATATAAATATACAGTTGAAGTCAGAAGTTTACATACACTTTAGCGAAATACATTTAAACTCAGTTTTTCACAATTCATGACATTTATGCCTTGTAGAAATTCCCTGTTGTAGGTCAGTTAGGATCACCACTTTATTTTAAGAATGTGAAATGTTAGAATAATAGTAGGGAGAATGATTTATTTCAGCTTTTATTTCTTTCATCACCCAGAGGGTCAGAAGTTTACATACACTCAATTAGTATTTGGTGGCATTGCTTTAAATTGTTTAACTTGGGTCAAATGTTTCATGAAGCCTTCCACAAGCTTCCCACAATAAGTTGGGTGAATTTTGGCCCATTTCTCCTGACAGAGCTGGTGGAACTGAGTCAGGTTGGGAAACTTCTTCTTCTGTAGGCCTCCTTGCTCGCACACACTTTTTCAAATTGTCTATAGGATTGAGGTCAGGGCTTTGTGATGGCTACTCCAATACCTTGACTTTGTTGTCCTTAAGCCATTTTACCACAACTTTGGAAGTATGCTTGGGGTCATTGTCTATTTGGAAGACCCATTTGCGACCAAGCTTTAACTTCCTGACTGATTCCTTGAGATGTTGCTTCAATATATCCACGTAATTTTCCTCTCTCATGATTCCATCTATTTTGTGAAACGCACCAGTCCCTTCTGCAGCAAACCACCAACACAACTTGATGCTGCCACCTCCGTGCTTCCCGGTTGGGATGATGTTTTTTTCTGCTCGCAAGCCTCCCCCTTTTTCCTCCAACATAACAATGGTCATTATGGCCAAACAGTTCTATTTTTATTTCATCAGACCAGAGGACATTTCTCCAAAAAGTACAATATTTGTCCCCATGTGCAGTTGCAAACTATAGTTTGGCATATTTATGACGGTTTTGGAGCAGTGGCATCTTCCTTGCTGAGCGGACTTTCAGGTTATGTAGATATAGGACTCGTTTAACTGTGGACATAGATACTTTTGTACCTGTTTCCTCCAGCATCTTCACAAGGTACTTTGCTGTTGTTCTGGGATTGATGTGCACTTTTCGCACCAAAGTACATTCATCTCTAGGAGACAGAACACTACTCCTTCGTGAGCGGTATGATGGCTGCGTGGTCCCATGGTGTTTATACTTTTGTTTGTACAGATGAACGTGGTACCTTCAGGCATTTGAAAATTGCTCCCAAGGATGAACCAGACTTGTGGAGGTCTACCATTTTTTTCTGAGGTCTTGGCTGATTTCTTTTAATTTTCCCATGATGCCAAGCAAAGAGGCACTAAGTTTGAAGGTAGGTCTTGAAATACATCCACAGGTACACCTCCAATTGACTCAAATGATGTCAATTAGCCTATCAGAAGCTTCTAAACCCATGATGTAATTTTCTGGAATTTTCCAAGCTGTTTAAAGGCACAGTCAACTTAGTGTATGTAAACTTCTGACCAACTGGAATTGTGATACAGTGAGTTATAAGTGAGGTAATCTGTCTGTAAACAATTGTTGGAAAAATTACATTAGTCCTAAATAAAGTAGATGTCCTAACCGACTTGCCAAAACTAGTTTGTTAACAAGAAATTTGTGGAGTGGTTGAAAAACAAGTTTTAAGGACTCCAACCTAAGTGTATGTACACTTCTGACTTCAACTGTATAACAAATGTATATCATTTCTGCTCGGTATGTAATTGTATCTCTTTAAACGGTTTAGATTGTTGTAACTCAGGGCACCATTGAAAAAGAGACCTTGTTCTAAATTGGGATTTTCTGTATAAATAAAGGTACAAAGAAAAAGGAGTGCACAATCATGGCAACACACTCTTTGAAATAAACATGTTTGATAAATATAATAAATCTATGTAGAAAATAAAGACCTGCAATATTTAGTAGGTGCACATCATTTACCGCTACAACTTATTTCAATTGGAGTTTAAATGGCAAAATCAAAGTAATGTAACTAACTACTACAGAAAAAATACAGCTGTTGAATAAACAAATCAACTACCACATTTTTACTGAGTAAAAGTAATGCTTTAGCAGGTCTAATCAATCTACAAATACAATATAATCATTCAGGTCTGAACTGTGAATTGAAAATAATTATCTGACTGTATAGGCTAACAAAAACTGGATTACATTAACTCCCAACGTGCTATGAAAACAACAATTGTGGATGCAATCACTGTTTTAAGAAACTTTAAAAGAGCATCTACTCATCTAATAAAGCCTGGCGATGAACAGACAACTATCACAAAGTTGACTCTAGTCTATTGCATGCAATGCTTGCAGCTCTGCCCACACTTCTTGATACTACCCATCCCGCATGCATAACGCAGCAGACATAAATCTTCTTATTCATGAAAATCACAAATGAAATATATTGAGACACAGCTTATCCTTTTGTTAATCACACTGTTATCTCTGATTTTTTAAATATGCTTTACAGCCAACGCTAGACAAGCATTTGCGTAAGTTTATCATGGCATAATGCTATGGCTAGGCTCTGCTAGCATCAGGCAACATTATCACAAAATAAGAAAAGCAATCAAATTAAATCATTTACCTTGGAAGAACTCCGGATGTTTTCACTCAGGAGACTCCCAGTTAGATAGCAAATGTTCCTTTTTTCCAAAAAGATAATTTTTGTAGGCGAAATAGCTCCCGTTTGTTCTCAAGTTTGGCTGAGAAATCGACCGGAAAATGCAGTCACTACAACGCCAAACTTTTTTCCAAATTATATCCATAATATCGACAGAAACATGGCAAACATTGTTTAGAATCCTCAAGGTGTTTTTCACGTAACAATCCGATAATATATCCGTTGGGGCAATTGGTTTCTCATAAGAAGCGATTAGAAAAATGGCTACTTGTGTACTTTACGCAAGATTTTCTGCGGGAGCCACCATGTGACCACTTGCTAAATGTGGTCCCTTATTCTTCAACATAAATGCGTAAAACGACGTCAAAATGCTGTAAACACCTTGGGGAATACGTAGAAAACGTAAGCTCATTCGTAGTAGCTCATTCACAGTCATATAAGGAGTCATTAGCATGAGGCGGTTTCAAAAAATGCGCACTTCCTGATTGGATTTTTATCTGGGTTTCGCCTGTAACATCAGTTCTGTTGCACTCACAGACAATATCTTTGCAGTTTTGGAAACGTCAGAATGTTTTCTATCCAAAGCCGTCAATTATATGCATAGTCGAGCATCTTTTCGTGACAAAATCTCTTGTTTAAAACGGGAACTTTTTTACCAAAAATTTAAATACTGTCCCCTAGTTAGATAAGGATCCAAAGGCAGGAAAAGGAAAATAATAGGTGGGAACCTTTTGGGAACAGGATTCATTACTACAATGAACAAAAATATAAATGCAACATGCAACAATTTCAACTATTTACTGAGTTACAGTTCATATAAGGAAATCAGTCAATTTAAATAAATAAATTAGGCCCTAATCTATGGATTTCATATGACTGGGCAGGGGCACAGCCATGGGTGGACCTGGGTGCCAGGCCCAGCTAATCACAATTAGTTTTTCCCCACAAAAGGGCTTTATTCCAGACATAAATACTCCTCAGTTTCATCAGATGTCCGCGTGGCTGGTCTCAAATGATCTTGCAGGTGAAGAAGCGGGTGTGGGGTCCTGGGCTGGCGTGGTTACACGTGGTCTGCAGTTGTGAGGCCGGTTGGACGTACTGACAAATTCTCTAAAACAAAGTTAAAGGCAGTTTATGGTAAAGAAATTAACATTAAATTCTCTGGCAACAACTCTGGTGGACATTCCTGCAGTCAGCATGCCAATTGCACGCTCCCTAAGAACTTCACATTTTAGAGTGGCCTTTTATTGTCCTCGGCACAAGGTGCACCTTTGTAATGATCATGCTGTTTTATCAGTTTCTTGATATGCCACACCTGTCAGGTGGATGGATTATCTTGGCAAAGGAGAAATGCTCACTAACAAGGGTGTAAACAAATTTCTGCCCAACACTTGCGAGAAATAAGCAATTTCTGGTATCTTTTATTTCAGATCATGAAACATGGGACCAATACTTTACACGTTGCGTTCCTATGTTTGTTCAGTATAATTAGAATAAAATTAAGAATATTAAGACCATACGATTCCCATTAATAGTGATGAGACTGATTTGAAAACCATCATGCAAAGGCAAAATGTGTTTGTACTTACTTACTTAGTCCTCTTCGTCCCGGCGGATCATAAGACAGCAATATTCTTCTTCTACTTAGTCTGTATTTGGCCACAGCTTGGCCCCTGTCCCGTGAGAGGCCGATCTCTTCCACCTCAGCCACCACTGTCCTTCGCCATGTCGTTTTTGGCCTGCCTTGTTTGCACTTTCCGTTTGATGTCCATCTGAGGGTAACTTTGGGGATCCTTTCTGGTGACATCCTAAGCGCATGACCAAGCCAACGGAACCTGCGTACGTTGATATCCAGGTCAATGTTCTTGCCGCCCATCGTCCAATACAGGTACTCGTTGGAGATCTTATTTGGCCAAAATATGTTTGAGATCTTGTGGAGGCAGCCATTATGAAAGGCCTCAACCTGGCTCATCTCCGTTTTGACTACCCTCTAGCACTTGTAACCATGCAGAAGCAGTGACTTTACGCTGCTATTGTAGAGTCAGATATTTGTTTTGAGGCTACATACTTTTGAGCTCAAGATGGGACAGAGTCTACTGAATGCACCTCTGGCTTTGTTCAGTAGGGTGTTGATCTCATTCTTTGGCTCTGTGCCGATGCTGATGAGGCTTCCAAGGTATGTGAAGCTGTCGACATGTGAAGTGCCTCTCCATTGATGATAATTGGAGGTGTTGGTGGTGTATTAATGCACATGACTTGGGTCTTCTGTATGTTGATATGGACACCAATCTATTTAGCATACATGCTGCATCTGTTATACTTTTCCTAGAGGTGGATGTCCTCTAGATGTGAAAAGAGGTTCTACTGGATTCCTCAGGCATGGTCCAGTGTTATTTCATGTGTTACCCAGTTGATGGTAACAAAACAAGGATTGGAGAGAGGATGCAGCCTTCTCTTGCACCAGACTTAACCTGAAGTTACTCTGTAAGAGAATCATCAAGGACGACACTATGCTCAAAGTGTTCATAGAACTTCCCAGTAAAGTCGACAATATTTGGGATGTATTCCGAAGGCACCGAGGATTTTCCACAAGTTCTCACGGTGAACACGACCGAATGGCTTCTTAAAATCAATACATCTGATGTAAAGGGGCACTGCTCCCAAGGCACTGCTCAATGATTTTGCCTAGGTCGAAGATCCTCTTCCTTTGCGGAACCCTGCTTGTTCTTGCATGAGTTTATCATCGACAGCCGTATCAATCCTTTTTGAGGAGTATCCTGCAGAAGATTCTGCTGTGGATGGAGAGGAATGTTATACAGCATCTTGCCAGTTGCCACACTCGCTGAGGTTTCCTTTCTTTGGCAGCTTGAATTCAAGGCCATTACTCCAGCCTTGTGGTATGATGTTGTGCTCCCAGATCTTACAAAAGATGCCAGTCAGCACCTTAATAGCTGTGTTGACATCAGCTTTAAGAAGCTCAGCCTGCAGAGAGTTAATCCCTGGAGCTTTGCCCCTTCATAGCCTTTATGGCTGCTTTGACCTCTGCTTCATCTAGTACATTGGTATTAATGCCATTGATGTCATCCAATGGTGGTGGATCTGCTGGGTCATTATTCTTTGGACAGTTGAGGACCTCTTCAAAGTGCTGGACCCATTTTGTAGCGTGTTCATTTTTAGTTGTTATCATTTCACCTTGTTTGTCTTTGACTGGAATTGTGTGGTTGTTACCTGTTATACAGTTCTCCTCCTGGTGCAGCTTGTTCTGTTTTGCTTGCCAGTTCCTGGACAAAGGCTTTCTTATCCCTCAGAGCGCTTTTTTCTTCTTTGTCCTTGGTCTTATATTCCTGCTGTGCTTACTCGATCAGTCTAGTTGATTTTGCGTTGAGGAATTGCTGAAGATAAAATGCTGAAATGTGTTTGTTGTCAGGATTTGGCCAGTTCCGGTTTTTGGTCACTAGATGCCCCCATTGTGCCTTTTGACCTTTTGTTTTCCCTTGATCCCCATTATTATTTGCACCTGTGCCTCGCTTCCCCTGATTGTATTTAAACGCTTTGTTTTCCTCAGTTCTTTGCTCTGTGTTTGTATGTTAGCACCCAGCCCTAGTACTCTGTGAACTCTTGTTGATCCCGGTGGACTCTCTTGTGGAATTCTGTTTTTTGTTCTTGTTTGTTTGTTTTTGAGTATCTTTTGAGGCTTTTTGTGCTTTACCTTCCACCTTGTGGATTTACCTTTTTTGTCTTGGAGGATTACCTTTGTTCTTGTGGAATTCCTTTTGAGGTTGTGGAGTTACAGGTTTTCCTGAAGAACTTCACTTTTTACTTCATTAAATACACCGTCTCAAGTACTGCTGTGTCTGCCTCATCTTCTGGGTTCTGCCGACTATTCGTGGCTCAGTTAGTTAAGTGACTGTTTCTCACTCCGGAGACCCGGGTTCGTAACCGGGTCCTGACAGAAACACAGAGCCAACAATGAACCCAGAGGCAGCCAGTTCCCAGGACCTTGTTGCCATGCTGTCCCACCACCAGGAGACTGTCCAACGCCACGAAGCCGCCCTGGTTCAGCAAGAGGCCTTAATGGCTAGACATTCTCATCTTCTGTCGGAGATGCTGACTTCCATAAAGCAGATATCTGATCGACTTACCCCGTCCCAGTACCTCATATTCACGCACCAATGGCAGTAAACCCTCTAGCACCTATCAGTCCCAGCTCCGAGTCCCCACCTTTATCCTCGCTGGCTCCACCGGAACCCATGCAGATTGGACGCATCTCCCAGGCTGAGAGAGACCGCCAGATGAGGGAGCGACGCTGTCTATATTGCGGCAAACCGGGCCATTTCCGTTCCACGTGTCCCGTGCTCCAGGGAAACGCTCTGTCCCGTACAGACCAGGGGGAACTGTAACGGGAAACATAACCTCCTCCCATCCGTCCAACTCCCGTCTGCTCATTCCAGTCACCCTTTCCTGGGACAACCACAAGCTTCACCTTCAAGCCTTGGTATACTCTGGAGCCGCAGGTAACTTCATGGATGGTGTCTGGGCGAAGGAGAATGGCATTCCCTCTGAACCTCTAAGTGACCCCATGAGGGTTACTACATTGGATGGAAGCCCTTTGGGATCTGGACTTGTCACTCATGTCACTACCTCCTTGCGACTTTCAGTTTCACAACACCAGGAATTGATGAACTTTCATTTGATCTCCTGTTCCGAGTTCCCTCTCGTCCTTGGATACCCCTGGCTTCACAGCCATAACCCTCACATCGACTGGTCTGTGGGCACTATCAAGCAGTGGGGTCCTACGTGCCAAGCTACTTGTATTTTCCCGAATTCCCAGAGTTCTACTCCCGAGTCTTTAGAATCTGTCATGTTTTGTCTTATATTGTCTTGTCATTTTGCTTTTCCCTCTGTTCGTTTTCCCCCTGCTGGTATTTTTAGGTTCGTTCCCCTTTTTCTCTCTCCCTTCCTCTCTCTCTTCTCTCTATCGTTCCGTTCCTGCTCCCAGCTGTTCCTATTCCCCTAATCAATCATTTAGTCTTCCCACACCTGTTCCCTATCTTTTTCCCTGATTAGAGTCCCTATTTCTCCCCTTGTTTTCCGTTTCTGCCCTGTCGGATCCTTGTCTATTGTTCACCGTGCTGTGTCTGTGTATCGCCCTGTCGTGTCGTGTTTCCCTCAGATGCTGCGTGGTGAGCAGGTGTCTGAGTCTGCTACGTTCAAGTGCCTTCCCGAGGCAACCTGCAGTTCATGATCGAGTCTCCAGTCTGTTCTCGTCATTACGAGTGGAATTGTGCTTTATGATTGTATATTTACTTTACTGGATTAAAGACTCTGTTTTCGCCAAGTCGCTTTTGGGTCCTCATTCACCTGCATAACAGAAGGATCCGACCAAAGAATGGACCCAGCGACTACAGACGCTCGTAACACTGCCGGCGAGATCCAAGGAGCCATGCTCGGCAGACACGAGCAGGAATTGTCTGCTGCTCGCCATGCCGTGGAGAACCTGGCCGCTCAGGTTTCCGACCTCTCTGGACAGTTCCAGAGTCTTCGTCTCGTGCCACCTGTTACTTCCTGGCCTGCCGAGCCTCCGGAACCTAGGGTTAATAACCCACCTTGCTACTCCGGGCAGCCCACGGAGTGCCGCTCCTTTCTCACCCAGTGTGATATTGTGTTCTCTCTCCAACCCAACACATACTCTAGAGAGAGAGCTCGGGTTGCTTACGTCATTTCACTCCTTACTGGCCGGGCTCGAGAGTGGGGCACAGCTATCTGGGAGGCAAGGGCTGATTGCTCTAACAATTACCAGAACTTTAAAGAGGAGATGATTCGGGTTTTTGACCGTTCAGTTTTTGGTAGGGAGGCTTCTAGGGCCCTGGCTTCCCTATGCCAAGGTGATCGATCCATAACGGATTACTCTATTGAGTTTCGCACTCTTGCTGCCTCTAGTGAGTGGAACGAGCCGGCGCTGCTCGCTCGTTTTCTGGAGGGACTCCACGCAGTGGTTAAAGATGAGATTCTCTCCCGGGAGGTTCCTTCAAGTGTGGACTCTTTGATTGCTCTCGCCATCCGCATAGAACGACGGGTAGATCTTCGTCACCAGGCTCGTGGAAGAGAGCTCGCGTCAACGGTGTTTCCCTGCTCCGCATCGCAACCATCTCCCACCTCTGGCTCAGAGACTGAGCCCATGCAGCTGGGAGGTATTCGCATCTCGACTAAGGAGAGGGAACGGAGGATCACCAACCGCCTGTGCCTCTATTGCGGATTTGATGGACATTTTGTCAATTCATGTCCAGTAAAAGCCAGAGCTCATCAGTAAGCGGAGGGCTACTGGTGAGCGCTACTACTCAGGTCTCTCCATCTAGATCCTGTACTACTATGTCGGTCCATCTACGCTGGACCGGTTCGGGTGCTACATGCAGTGCCTTGATAGACTCTGGGGCTGAGGGTTGTTTCATGGACGAAGCATGGGCTCGGAAACATGACATTCCTTTCAGACAGTTAGACAAGCCTACGCCCATGTTCGCCTTAGATGGTAGTCATCTTCCCAGTATCAGATTTGGGACACTACCTTTAACCCTCACAGTATCTGGTAACCACAGTGAGACTATTTCTTTTTGATTTTTCGTTCACCTTTTACACCTGTTGTTTTGGGTCATCCCTGGCTAGTATGTCATAATCCTTCTATTAATTGGTCTAGTAATTCTATCCTATCCTGGAACGTTTCTTGTCATGTGAAGTGTTTAATGTCTGCCATCCCTCCCATTTCTTCTGTCCCCACTTCTCAGGAGGAACCTGGCGATTTGACAGGAGTGCCGGAGGAATATCATGATCTGCGCACGGTCTTCAGTCGGTCCCGAGCCAACTCCCTTCCTCCTCACCGGTCGTATGATTGTAGTATTGATCTCCTTCCGGGGACCACTCCTCCTCGGGGTAGACTATACTCTCTGTCGGCTCCCGAACGTAAGGCTCTCGAGGATTATTTGTCTGTGTCTCTTGACGCCGGTACCATAGTGCCTTCTTCCTCTCCGGCCGGGGCGGGTTTTTTTTTGTTAAGAAAAAGGACGGTACTCTGCGCCCCTGCGTGGATTATCGAGGGCTGAATGACATAACGGTTAAGAATCGTTATCCGCTTCCCCTTATGTCATCAGCCTTCGAGATTCTGCAGGGAGCCAGGTGCTTTACTAAGTTGGACCTTCGTAACGCTTTCCATCTCGTGCGCATCAGAGAGGGGGACGAGTGGAAAACGGCGTTTAACACTCCGTTAGGGCATTTTGAGTACCGGGTTCTGCCGTTTGGTCTCGCCAATGCGCCAGCTGTTTTTCAGGCATTAGTTAATGATGTTCTGAGAGACATGCTGAACATCTTTGTTTTTGTCTATCTTGACGATATCCTGATTTTTTCACCGTCACTCGAGATTCATGTTCAGCACGTTCGACGTGTTCTACAGCGCCTTTTAGAGAATTGTCTCTACGTGAAGGCTGAGAAGTGCTCTTTTCATGTCTCCTCCGTTACTTTTCTCGGTTCCGTTATTTCCGCTGAAGGCATTCAGATGGATTCCGCTAAGGTCCAAGCTGTCAGTGATTGGCCCGTTCCAAGGTCACGTGTCGAGTTGCAGCGCTTTCTAGGTTTCGCTAATTTCTATCGGCGTTTCATTCGTAATTTCGGTCAAGTTGCTGCCCCTCTCACAGCTCTTACTTCTGTCAAGACGTGTTTTAAGTGGTCCGGTTCCACCCAGGGAGCTTTTGATCTTCTAAAAGAACGTTTTACGTCCGCTCCTATTCTCGTTACTCCTGACGTCACTAGACAATTCATTGTCGAGGTTGAGGCTTCAGAGGTAGGCGTGGGAGCCATTCTATCCCAGCGCTTCCTGTCTGACGATAAGGTTCATCCTTGCGCTTATTTTTCTCATCGCCTGTCGCCATCTGAACGCAACTATGATGTGGGTAACCGCGAACTGCTCGCCATCCGCTTAGCCCTAGGCGAATGGCGACAGTGGTTGGAGGGGGCGACCGTTCCTTTTGTCGTTTGGACAGACCATAAGAACCTTGAGTACATCCGTTCTGCCAAACGACTTAATGCTCGTCAAGCTCGTTGGGCGTTGTTTTTCACTCGTTTCGAGTTTGTGATTTCTTACCGTCCGGGTAGCAAGAACACCAAGCCTGATGCCTTATCCCGTCTTTTTAGTTCTTCTGTGGCTTCGACTGATCCCGAGGGGATTCTTCCTTATGGGCGTGTTGTCGGGTTGACAGTCTGGGGAATTGAAAGACAGGTTAAGCAAGCACTCACGCACACTGCGTCGCCGCGCGCTTGTCCTAGTAACCTTCTTTTCGTTCCTGTTTCCACTCGTCTGGCTGTTCTTCAGTGGGCTCACTCTGCCAAGTTAGCTGGTCATCCCGGTGTTCGAGGCACTCTTGCGTCTATTCGCCAGCGCTTTTGGTGGCCGACTCAGGAGCGTGACACGTGCCGTTTCGTGGCTGCTTGTTCGGACTGCGAGCAGACTAAGTCAGGTAACTCTCCTCCTGCCGGTCGTCTCAGACCGCTCCCCATTCCTTCTCGACCATGGTCTCACATCGCCCTAGACTTCATTACCGGTCTGCCTTTGTCTGCGGGGAAGACTGTGATTCTTACGGTTGTCGATAGGTTCTCTAAGGCGGCACATTTCATTCCCCTCGCAAAACTTCCATCCGCCAAGGAGACGGCACAAATCATCATCGAGAATGTGTTCAGAATTCATGGTCTCCCGTTAGACGCCGTTTCAGACAGAGGCCCGCAATTCACGTCACAGTTTTGGAGGGAGTTCTGTCGTTTGATTGGTGCGTCCGTCAGTCTCTCTTCCGGGTTTCATCCCCAGTCTAACGGTCAAGCAGAGAGGGCCAATCAGACGATTGGTCGCATACTACGCAGCCTTTCTTTCAGAAACCCTGCGTCTTGGGCAGAACAGCTCCCCTGGGCAGAATACGCTCACAACTCGCTTCCTTCGTCTGCTACCGGGTTATCTCCGTTTCAGAGTAGTCTGGGTTACCAGCCTCCTCTGTTCTCATCCCAGCTTGCCGAGTCCAGCGTTCCCTCCGCTCAAGCGTTTGTCCAACGTTGTGAGCGCACCTGGAGGAGGGTGAGGTCTGCACTTTGCCGTTACAGGGCACAGACTGTGAGAGCCGCCAATAGACGTAGGATTAAGAGTCCAAGGTATTGTTGCGGCCAGAAAGTGTGGCTTTCCACTCGCAACCTTCCTCTTACGACAGCTTCTCGTAAGTTGACTCCGCGGTTCATTGGTCCGTTCCGTGTCTCCCAGGTCGTCAATCCTGTCGCTGTGCGACTGCTTCTTCCGCGACATCTTCGTCGCGTCCATCCTGTCTTCCATGTCTCCTGTGTCAAGCCCTTTCTTCGCACCCCGTTCGTCTTCCCTCCCCCTCCCGTCCTTGTCGAGAGCGCACCTATTTACAAGGTACGTAGGATCATGGACATGCGTTCTCGGGGACGGGGTCACCAATACTTAGTGGATTGGGAGGGTTACGGTCCTGAGGAGAGGAGTTGGGTTCCGTCTCGGGACGTGCTGGACCGTTCACTTATTGATGATTTCCTCCGTTGCCGCCAGGATTCCTCCTCGAGTGCGCCAGGAGGCGCTCGGTGAGTGGGGGGTACTGTCATGTTTTGTCTTATATTGTCTTGTCATTTTGCTTTTCCCTCTGTTCGTTTTCCCCCTGCTGGTCTTTTTAGGTTCGTTCCCCTTTTTCTCTCTCCCTTCCTCTCTCTCTTCTCTCTATCGTTCCGTTCCTGCTCCCAGCTGTTCCTATTCCCCTAATCAATCATTTAGTCTTCCCACACCTGTTCCCTATCTTTTTCCCTGATTAGAGTCCCTATTTCTCCCCTTGTTTTCCGTTTCTGCCCTGTCGGATCCTTGTCTATTGTTCACCGTGCTGTGTCTGTGTATCGCCCTGTCGTGTCGTGTTTCCCTCAGATGCTGCGTGGTGAGCAGGTGTCTGAGTCTGCTACGTTCAAGTGCCTTCCCGAGGCAACCTGCAGTTCATGATCGAGTCTCCAGTCTGTTCTCGTCATTACGAGTGGAATTGTGCTTTATGATTGTATATTTACTTTACTGGATTAAAGACTCTGTTTTCGCCAAGTCGCTTTTGGGTCCTCATTCACCTGCATAACAGAATCCATCGACCTGACCCGAGTTCCCGAGTGTTACCATGACCTCAAACTGGTATTTAGCAAACAGAGGGCCACCATGCTACCACCCCATAGACCTTATGATTGCCCCATCGAACTGTTTCCGGGCACTTGCCCCCCCAGGGGTCGGATCTTTTCCCTATCTCCACCCGAACGAGCTGCTATGGATACCTACATCAAGGACGCTCTGGAAGCAGGCCTCATGCGTCCATCCACCTCCCCGGCGGGAGCAGGGTTTTTCTTTGTGGCCAAGAAAGACGGTGGATTACGTCCTTACATCGACTACCGGGGACTCAATGCCATAACCGTCCGTAACCGTTACCCGCTACCCCTTATGGCCACAGCCTTCAAGCTGCTCCAGGAAGCAGTTGTTTTCACTAAGCTTGACCTGCGGAACGCATACCATCTTGTGCGGATCAGACCTGGTGACGAGTGGAAGACCGCTTTCAACACGCCTACAGGTCACTATGAATACTTGGTGATGCCCTTCGGCCTGACCAACGCCCCAGTGGTGTTCCAAGCGCTCATAAACGATGTGCTTAGGGATATGCTTAACATATTTGTGTTCGTTTACTTGGATGACATCCTTATCTTTTCAAGCTCTCTTCAAGAACACACTAAGCATGTCAGACAAGTACTCAAACGCCTCCTAGACAGCCATCTGTACGTTAAGCCGGAAAAATGTGAATTCCATTCATCCCGAGGACAATTCCTGGGATTTGTAGTGGAACCCGGTCGAGTCCAAATGGACCCCAGGAAGGTAGGGGCGGTAGCGGATTGGCCCACCCCCAAATCCGTTAAGGAAGTTCAGCGTTTCCTGGGCTTCACTAACTTTTACCGCAAGTTCATCAAGAACTTCAGCTTGGTGGCAGCCCCTCTCTCAGCTTTAACCAAGGGTTGCAATGCAAGGTTTTTGTGGGGAAGAGAAGCTGAGACGGCCTTCCAAGGACTCAAGCAGCGCGTCCTCTCTGCTCCCATCCTGATACTGCCGACTACGGATGAACCGTTTGTGGTGGAGGTAGACGCCTCAGAGGTTGGTGTTGGAGCTGTCCTGTCTCAGAGGGGTGAAGACAAGAAGCTTCATCCGTGCGCTTTCTTCTCACACCGGCTTACCCCGGCTGAGAGGAACTACGATGTGGGGGATCGTGAACTCCTAGCGGTTAAGATGGCATTGAAGGAATGGAGACACTGGCTCGAGGGGGCTTCTCACCCGTTTCAAGTGCTTACGGACCACAAAAATCTGGAGTATATCCAGCAGGCGAAGCGGTTGAACTCTAGACAAGCTAGATGGTCTCTTTTCTTCAATCGATTCCAGTTTATCCTCACCTATCGGCCCGGGTTGAAGAATCTCAAACCGGATGCCCTGTCCCGAGTCTACGCTCCTGCCATTCGAGATGACACGGACATGCCTGTCCTTCCTGCTGCTAAAATCGTGGCTCCGATCTCGTGGCAAGTTGAGGATACCGTGAGACAAGCTCAAGCTATTGAACCGGACCCGAAAGGAGGTCCTGCCAATCGGTTGTTTGTCCCCAAGGCAGTGAGGACTCAGGTCCTTCTGTGGGGGCACTCCTCTCGCCTCACCTGTCACCCGGGCGTAGGTCACACCTTGGAGTTCATCCAGCGTAAGTTTTGGTGGCCTACCATAAGAGAAGACGTTGCCACTTTCGTCAATGCCTGCCCCGTGTGCTGCCAGGGCAAATCTTCTCACCTCCGCCCGCAAGGACTCCTTCACCCTTTACCTGTTCCCCACAGACCCTGGTCCTATATCTCGTTGGACTTCATTACTGGCCTTCCTCCATCCCATGGCAATACTACTATCCTAGTCATTATCGACAGGTTTTCAAAGGCGGCCAGGTTCGTCCCTCTGACTAAGTTACCTTCTGCCAAGGAAACGGCTGAGTTGGTAATTAATCATGTGTTCCGAGTCTTCGGCATTCCTCAAGATATGGTTTCTGACAGAGGTCCCCAGTTCGCCTCTAGGTTTTGGAAGGCCTTCTGCCAACTCATGGGGGCTTCTGCCAGTCTATCTTCAGGCTACCATCCGGAGTCCAACGGCCAAACTGAGAGGATGAATCAAGAGCTGGAAACCACCCTCCGATGTATGACTCGTAACAACCCGTCCACATGGTCATCCGTCATTGTTTGGGCCGAATACGCGCACAACACCTTGCGCTCCTCCTCCACTGGTATGTCCCCGCACAAGTGTCAGTTTGGCTATGCCCCTCCATTGTTCCCGGACCAGGAGGCAGAAGTCAGAGTGCATCCAGCCTTGAAGTTCATCAGATGCTGTCGGTTTATGTGGAGGAAGACCCGTCTTAATCTTATGCGTTCCTCACAGAGGTACCAACAACAAGCCAACAGACATCGCCGTCCCGGGCCTAACCTGCGCCCCGGTCAGAGAGTCTGGCTGTCCACAAGAGACTTACCACTACGGGTGGAGTCTCGCAAGCTATCCCAAAAATACATCGGTCCCTTTAAGGTTGCCAGGAGAGTTAACCCAGTTTCTTATCGCCTACACTTACCCAGGTCCCTTAAGATTAATCCCACGTTTCACATTTCCTTATTAAAACCTGTTGTTTTTTCTCCCCTTGTCCCGGCAGACAGACCTCCCACTCCGCCTCGTGTCATTGGAGGCTAGCTGGCATATTACCGTCCATCGGATACTGGATTCCCGCTGGGTGCAGCGGTCCTGGCAGTATCTGGTGGACTGGGAAGGCTACGGTCCCGAGGAGCGCTCCTGGGTTCCTGCCAAAGACATACTGGACCCTGACCTCATTCGTCAGTTCGGGGCCCTCCACCCTGAGAGAGCTGGTAGGAACGTCAGGAGCCGTTCCTAGGGGGGGGATTCTGTCAGAATTTGGCCAGTTCCGGTTTTTGGTCACTAGATGCCCCCATTGTGCCTTTTGACCTTTTGTTTTCCCTTGATCCCCATTATTATTTGCACCTGTGCCTCGTTTCCCCTGATTGTATTTAAACCCTTTGTTTTCCTCAGTTCTTTGCTCTGTGTTTGTATGTTAGCACCCAGCCCTAGTACTCTGTGAACTCTTGTTGATCCCGGTGGACTCTCTTGTGGAATTCTGTTTTTTGTTCTTGTTTGTTTTTGAGTATCTTTTGAGGCTTTTTGTGCTTGTGTCTAGGAGGATTACCTTTGTTCTTGTGGAATTCCTTTTGAGGTTGTGGAAGTACATCTTTTCCTGAAGAACTTCACTTTTTACTTCATTAAATACACCATCTCAAGTACTGCTGTGTCTGCCTCATCTTCTGGGTTCTGCCGACTATTCGTGGCTCAGTTAGTTAAGTGACTGTTTCTCACTCCGGAGACCCGGGTACGTAACCGGGTCCTGACATTTGTGGTGAGAGAGAAACATTGCAAATGTATCCACATTCCAATGTAATCTCAAATTGGTCAGATACTATGACAATTCCTCTAAGCGCCATTGGTAAGAAATTGACAATGACTGCATTTACAAAAGGCTTGAAAGTTGAATTTGTGTCTTTACACCAGGGTCAATTCCATTTAAATTCCAGTCAATTAAAAAAGTAAACCACATTCCAATTCCAAATTGTCCTTATTTAAACACATTGAGGATAATTGGAATGTCAGTGTACTTCCTGAATTTAAATGGAATTGATCCCAACCCTGCTTTACACATTACTATCTCATTGTGATTATACATTTTGATCACCAATTGTTTTCATCAATTTTGATAGCTGCAGTTTAAAAATGTACAGTAACAGAATATTCTGACTAATGGAGTAACTGTTTAATTCTATGGGGTCTCAGTATTAGGGCTGGAAATTGGGATCATACAATATGTACTGGAATTCTCACGATTCTATATATATTGCGATTCGATACTGCGATTGTATTGCGATTTGATGTTCCAAACATGTAACTGTATCAATTTTTCCCCCTTATTTTGATTTTATTCTCACATTTTCTTGAAAAATTGTCACAATAGTGATTGATATAAAGGTGTCGGTTTCAGTAATATCAAAGGTATCACATATTGCAGGACAAATTTTTATGTTTCCATCATTCACATTTTTTCGGTGACATGTACTTTATAGTCATAAAAACGTTGGATGGAAACCTGGTAACGGTCATCAACCAGTCTAAAGGCCTGTCGATAATTCTCAAATGTGTTTGTTACTCGCTAGACACTTGTCAAGGACAACTGTTTTTGTTGTTTTATCTGCACTATTTAGATAAGGAAGTCAAGACATGCTGACACTGTAGTGGGCCTACATGCTCTTGTTGTATGGCTGCTTAGTACAACTGTAATGAGCACGATGGGAGACAGAGAGCTGGTTTCAAGCGCAGGGCGTAGCAGGTGTTTATTTGTAAAGGACCACAGGAGGAGGCAGGTAGCTGGGTCCAGGGGCAGGAAGAAGTTCAAACACAGGGGGTCCAAAAAGGTAAGAAAAAGGCTAGTAACGTTGTCCGGGAGGTCAGGCAGTAGGTTGATAACAGGCAATCCGATAGGCTAAAGTACAGGCAGGGAATAGGCAAAAGGCGTCGGTAGTGAGGTAGGTGAAAACTACGTTCATCTGTACAAACAATAGTACGCAAGTATAAACACCATGGGACAACGCAGCCGTCATACCGCTCAGGAAGAAGATGCGTTCTGTCACTTAGAGATGAACATACTTTGGTGCGAAAAGTGTAAATCAATCCCAGAACAACAGCAAAGTACCTTGTGAAGATGCTGGAGGAAACAGGTACAAAAGTATCTGTATCCACAGTAAAACGAGTCCCATATCGACATAACCTGAATGGTCGCTCAGCAAGGAAGAAGCCACGGCTCCAAATTCGCCATAAAAAACAGACTACGGTTTGCGACAACACATGGGGACAAAGATTGTACTTTTTGGAGAAATATCCTCTGGTCGGATGAAACAAAAATAGAACTGTTTGTCCATAATGACCATCGTTATGTTTGGAGGAAAAATGCTTGCAAGCCGAAGAACACCATCCCAACCATGAAGCACGAGGTTGGCAGCATTTGACACCTTTTAAACTGCTCTTAAACGCTAGTAAAACTAAATGCAGGCTCTTCAACCGATCGCTGCCCGCACCCGCCCGCCCGCCTAGCATCACTAACTCTGGACGGTTCTGAATTAGAATATGTCGACAACTATAATACGTAGGTGTCTGGCGAGACTGTAAACTCTCCTTCCAGACTCAAATTAAGCATCTCCAATCCAAAATTACATCTAGAATTGACTTCCTATTTTGCAACAAAGTCTCCTTCACTCATGCTGCTAAACATACCCTCGTAAAACTGACTATCCTACCGATCCTTGACCTCCGCGATGTCATTTACAAAATAGCCTCCAACACTCTACTCAGCAAATTAGATGCAGTCTATCACAATGCCATCTATTTTGTCACCAAAGCCCCATATAGTACCCACCATTGCGACCTGTATGCTCTCGTTGGCTGTTCCTCGCTACATATTCGCCGCCAAACCTACAGGCTCCAGGTCATCTATAACTCTTTGCTAGGTAAAGCTCTGCCTTATCTCAGCTCACTGGTCACCACAGCAACACCTACCCGTAGCACTGCTCCAGCAGGTATATTTCACTGTTCATCCCCAAAGCCAACACCTACTTTGGCCACCTTTCCTTCCTGCTCTCTACTGCCAATGACTGGAACGAATTGCAAAAATCACTGAAGTTGGAGACTTACAGTATATCTCCCTCACTAACTTCAAGCATCGGCTGTCAGAGCAGCTTACAGATCGCTGCAGCTGTACACAACCCATCTGTAAATAGCCCATCCAACCTACTACCTACCGTATCTCCATTTTTTTCCTTTTTTTCCTGCTCTTCTGCACACCAGTATTTCTACTTGCACATCCTCATCTGCACATCTATCACTCCAGTAATAATTGCTCAATTGTAATCACTTCGCCACTATTGCCTATTTATTGCTTTACCTCATTACTTAGTTTGCACAAACTGTATACAGATTTTCTATTGTGTTATTGAATGTACGTTTGTTTATCCTGTCTGTAACTCTGTGTTGCTTTCTTTGTCGCACTGCTTTGCTTTATCTTGGAAATACAAACCTCTGAGCCTTTACAGGTTCTCTACAGCGCAGTTTAATGACATTTATAAAATATATAAATATATATATAAAATGTGAATCACATTTTTATTTGGCGTACCCCCAGCGGTATTCCGCATATCCCTGGGGGTGTCGAGTTCAACAGGGAGACGACAAAGACATCTATGCGTAAATATGTTCCATTTCTTTTCCGAATAAGTGGTCGTTTATGTGCAAAGTATTCATATTCCCGTGAGCGTAACTTCCAAATGTATGTACGAGAATTTGACTTTCTCTCCCTCTCTTTACATACCCCTCCCGTTTCCATTGTGTAACCAAACGGTCATGCTTTTGTTAGTCCACTAGGGACCTGTTTTCATTGTATGTAATCAATAACCTATGCTGTATGTGTTTACGTATTCTATGTGATGATTTAGTTAGTTAGTAAAGAAACAATTAAGCCAATTTGTGTATCACTAATTCATCACTTAGGTTAAGGTTCGTGCAGATATCCAAGGATTATGCAACATTCAGAATGAGACTGATGAGGTAATAATTAATCATTGACTGTTATTGATGCAAGAGATATTTAGATAAACTCGAAAGATTAAGTCGGGAGATAGTAACTCAGTAAACAACTGTTCCCGCGTGGTGCCCCAAATTCCTAATGAATTCATTGTTACATTACTAATTTAATTGAGCAATAAACATAGGTAGTTATATCAGTCATCACATTAATGATAGTCACTTCACGACAGAAGACACAATGAAGGTAAGCTAATTGATGTCCCTCTTACTGCCCTGGATGACTCTGCTGATCCTACAGCTATTGTGTGCAGTAATCATATGCCTATGAACCAGAGTTTTACTGTTAGCACTAAGATGGTGTTCCCTAGCAGGAAGTCCACTGTGTGCAGCTCACCCTGCACTAACATAAATAACCCAAGCATGTCTACCTTTGCTTAGCTTCCCAGTGAAGCAAGAAAAACAATCAACATCCCCAGAAAAGTGTTAAAAATAGCCCACGTTAACATATGTAGCTTAAAAACAAGGTTCATGAAATCAATAATTTGCTAGTAACAGATGACATTCATATTCTGACAATCTCTGAAACTCACTTCGACAATACCTTTCATGGTACAGTGATAGCAATACATGGTTATAAGATCTACAGAAAATACAGAAATGCCAATGGTGGAGGTGTTGCTGTTCATATTCAGAGCCACATTCCTGTAAAGATTAGAGAATATCTTATATTAAATACTGTTGAAGTAATATGGTTACAGGTTCATCTGCCTCACCTAAAGTCCATTATGGTGGGAACTATAGACCACGAGTGCTAACAGTCAGTAGGTATCTGGCTAACATGTTTGAAATGTTTGATAGTGGATGTGATATCAATAGAGGTATATTATTAGTATTTCTGGGTGATTTAAATATTGACTGGCTTTTATCAGGCTGCCCACTCAAGAGAAAGCTTCAAACTACCAGGGTAGCTACAAACAGCAACATGTATTGATCACATCTTTACTAATGCTACAGAAATGTGTTTGAAAGCAGTATCCAAATCCATTGGATGCAGTGATCACAATATGTAGCCATATCTAGGAAAACCAAAGTTCCAAAGGTTGGGCCTAATATAGTGTATAAGAGGTCATACAATAAGTTTCATAGCGATTCCTATGTTGTTGATGTAAAGAATATTTGTTGGTCCGTGGTGTGTAATGAGAAGCAAACAGACGCTGCACTTGACAAATATGTAATTGCTTCCTCCCAGTTACTAACAAGCATGCACCCATTAAGAAAATTACTGTAAAAAATTTAAATGCGGGGGGAAAAAGCAAACAATGCTCCATTTTTCATTGAATCAGATGGCTCATTCATCATAAAACCCACTACTTTAATAATTTTGCCATTGGCAAGATTAGCAAATTTAGGCATGACATACCAGTAACAAACACTGACACGACACATCCAAGCATATCTGACCAAATGATGAAAGACAAGCTTTGTAATTTTGAATTCCATAATGTAAGTGTGGAAGTCTATCAACAATGACAAGCCTCCAGGGTCTGACAACTTGGATGGAAAATAACTGAGGATAATAGTGGACGATATTGCCACTCCTATTTGACATATCTTCATTTTAGAGAGGATCTCATGTTAGATCTCATGTTTAGAGGAAGGCCCTAAAAATTGTGAAGGACTCCAGCCCCCTAGTTATAGACTGTTCTCTCTGCTACCGTATGGCAAGCGGTACCGGAGCGCCAAGTTTAGGTCCACGAGGCTTCTAAAAAGCTTCTACCCCCAAGCCATAAGACTCCTGAACAGCTAATCAAATGGCAACCCGGACTATTTGCATTGCCCCCCCCCTTCTACGCTGCTGCTACTCTCTGTTATTATCTATACATAATCACTTTAATAACTCTACTAACATGTACATATGACCAAAACAGGCTACCTAAATATGGTTCCCAATCAGAGACAATGACTAACACCTGCCTCTGATTGAGAACCATATCAGGCCAAACATAGAAATAGACAAACCAGACACACAACATAGAATGCCCACCCAGCTCACGTCCTGACCAACACTAAAACAAGGAAAACACATACGAACGATAGACAGAACGTGACAGCAAGTTGAGGAGACTAAACTGCTTGGAGTAACGCTGGATTGTAAACGGTCATGGTCAAAACATATTGATACAACAGTAGCTAGGATGGGGAGAATTATGTCCATAATAAAGTGCTTCTCTACTTTCTTAACAGCACTATCAACAAGGCAGGTCCTACAGGCCCTAGTTTAGTCACACATGGACTACTGTTCAGTCGTGTGGTCACGTGCCACAAAGAGGGACTTAGGAAAATTGCAATTGGCTCAGAACAGGGCAGCACGGCTAGCCCTTGGATGTACACAGAGAGCTTACATTAATAATATGCATGTCAATCTCTCCTGGTTCAAAGTGGAGGAGAGATTGACATCATTACTACTTGTAATTGTGAGAGGTATTGACATGTTGAATGCCCGAGCTCTCTGTTTTAACACCCATGCATACCCCAAACAGACTATGGGAGGTGTACAGTACTACATAGATCCATGAAAACATGGAACTCTATTCCACATTAAGTAACTCATGCAAGTAGAACATTTTTATTTAAAAAACAGATTTAAAAAATACCTTATTGAAGAGCGGGGACTGTGAAGCAACACAAACAAAGGCACATACACAATCTTTGGTAAAAAAAACAGCTAGTACATGGGAGAGGTGAGACTTGCAGCACGTCAAGTGTCTAAAATAGAACCAAGTTACATGCTGACCAAACCAGTCATGTTGCGTTGGCGAGCGTTGCAAAATAAATGTACACATACATGTTACTCAATAATTTCATCCAAACTGCTCACAGGCATCTGCTTAGCCAGGGACTAAAATAGAACTTGGTTCTATTTTAGACACTTGACTTGCTGCAAAGGCTCACCTCTACCCGTTGGTTTTTACGAGCATATACCCAAGTGGGTGATTGAAATCTGGTAGGGATAGACAAAATCAACATGTGCACAATGACAAATTTAATTTAATTTTAATTGGTCACACACACGTGATTAGCAGATGTTATTGTGGGTGTAGCGAAATGCTTGTGCTTCAGTATTATCTAACAAATTACACAACATATACCCAATACACACAAATCTAAGTAGGAATGAATTTAGACTATTTCTTTTCACCTTTATTTAACCAGGTAAGCCAGTTGAGAACAAGTTCTCATTTACAACTGCGACCTGACCAAGATAAAGCAAAGCAGTTCAACACATACAACAACACAGAGTTACACATGGAATAAACAAATGTAGTCAATAACACAATTGAACAAATCTATATACAGTGTTTGCAATTGAGGTAGGATTAGGGAGGTAAGGCAATAAATAGGCCACAGTGGCGAAGTAATTACAATTTAGCAATTAACCACTGGAGTGATAGATGTGCAGAAGATGAATGAGCAAGTAGAGATACTGGGGTGCAAAGGAAAAACAAAAACAATATGGGGATGAGGTAGTTGGATGGGCTATTAACAGATGGGCTATGTACAGGTGCAATGATCTGGGAGCTGCTCTGACAGCTGATGCTTAAAGTTAGTGAGGGAGATATGAGTCTCCAGCTTCAGTGATTTTGGCAATTCGTTCCAGTCATTGACAGCAGAGAACTGGAAGGAAAGTGGACTAAAAAGGAATTGGCTTTGGGGGTGACCAGTGAAATATACCTTCTGGAGCGCGTGCTATGGGTGGGTGCTGCTATGGTGACCAGTGAGCTAAAATAAGGCTGGGCTTTACCTAGCAAAGAGTTATAGATGACCTGGAGCCAGTGGGTTTGGCGACGAATATGAAGCGAGGGCCAGCCAACGAGAGCATTCAGGTCGCAGTGGTGGGTAGTATACGGGGCTTTGGTGACAAAATAGACGGCACTGTCATAGACTGCATCCAATTTGCTGAGTAGAGTGTTGGAGAATATTTTGTAAATGACATTTCCGAAGTCAAGGATCAGTAGGATAGTCAGTTTTCCGAGGGTATGTTTGGCAGCATGAGTGAAGGATAATTTGTTGCGAAATAGGAAGCCGATTCTAGATTTAATTTTGGATTGGAGATGCTTAATGTGAGTCTGGAATGAGAGTTAACAGTCTAACCAAACACCTAGGTATTTGTAGTTGTCCACATATTCTAAGTCAGAACCGTCCAGAGTAGTGATGCCGGACGGGCTGGCAGCGATCGGTTGAAGAGCATGCATTTAGTTTTACTTGCATTTAAGAGCAGTTGAAGGACACAGAAGAAGAGTTCTATGGCATTGAAGCTCGTCTGGAGGTTAGTTAACACAGTGTCCAAAGAAGGACCAGAAGTATACAGAACGGTGTCATCTGCGTAGAGGTGGATCAGAGAATCACCAGCAGCAAGAGCGACATCATTGATGTAAACAGAGAAAAGAGTCGGCCTGAGAATTGAACCCTGTGGCACAACCATAGAGACTGCCAGAGGTCCGGACAACAGGCTCTCAGATTTGACACACTGAACTCTGTCTGAGAAGTAGTTGGTGAACCAGGCGAGGCAATCATTTGAGAAACCAAGTCTGTTGAGTCTGCCGATAAGAATGTGGTGATTGACAGAGTTGAAAGGCTTGGCCAGGTCGATGAAAACGGCTGCACAGCATTGTCTTTTATCGATGGCAGTTATGATATCGTTTAGGACCTTGAGGTACCGTGGCTGAGGTGCACCCATGACCAGCTCAGAAACCAGATTCCATAGCGGAGAGTTTTTGGTGGGACTCAAAATGGTCGGTGATCTGTTTGTTAACTTGGCTTTCGAAGACCTAAGAAAGACAGGATATGATAGATATAGGTCTGTGACAGTTTGGGTCCGGATGACCGCGGCAGCTTTCTAATCTTTGAGGTTCTAAGACAATTCGAAAGAGAGGCTGAACAGGCTAGTACTAGGGGTTTCAACAATTGTGGACAATCATTTTAGAAAGAGAGGGTCCAGATTGTCTATGCCAGCTGATTTGTAGGGTCCAGATTTTGCAACTCTTTCAGAACATCAGCTGTCTGGATTTGGGTGAAGGAGAAACGGGAGAGGCTTGGGCAAGTTGCTGTGTGGGTTACAGGGCTGTTGACCGGGGTGGGGGTAGCCAGGTGGAAAGCATGGCCAGCCGTAGAAAAAGGCTTATTGAAATTCTCAAATATCGGTGGTGACAGTGTTTCCTAGCCTCAGTGCAGTGGGCAGCTGGGAGGAGGTGCTCTTATTCTCCACATTTCTGCTTGAAAACGCTAGCTTTTTCTTTCCTAACTGCCAGTGTATGTTGGTTCCTAACTTCACTGAAAAGTTGCATATTGCGGGGGATATTCTATGCTAATGCAGGATGTTTTTGTTTCGTTCAAGGACAGTCAGGTCTGGAGCGAACCAAGGGCTATATCTGTTCCTGGTTCTACATTTTCTGAATGGTGCATGCTTATTTAAGATGGTGAGGAAAGTACTTTTAAAAGAATAACCAGGCATCCTCTACTGACAGAATGAGGACAATATCCTTCCAGGATACCCGGGCCAGGTCGATTAGAAAGGCCTGCTCGCTGAAGTGTTTTAGGGAGCGTTTGACAGTGATGAGGGGTAGTCGTTTGACCGCGGACCCATTACGGACGCAGGCAACGAGACAGTGATCGCTGAGATTCTGGTTGAAGACAGCAGAGGTGTATTTAGAGGGCAGGTTGGTCAGGATGATATTTATGAGGGTACCTGTGTTTAGGGATTTGGGGTTGTACCTGGTAGGTTCATTGATAATTTGTGTGAGATTGAGGGCATCTAGCTTAGATTGTAGGACGGCCGGGGTGTTAAGCATGTCCCAGTTTAGGTCACCTAACAGTAGGAGCTCTGAAGATAGATGGGGGGCAATCAATTCACAAATGATGTCCAAGGCACAACTGGGGGCTGAAAGTTGTCTATAACAAGCAGCAATGGTGAGAGATTTGTTTTTGGAAAGGTAGATTTTTAAAAGTAGAAGCTCAAATTGTTTGCGCACAGACCTGGATAGAATGACAGAACTCTGCAGGCTATCTCTGCAGTAGATTGCAACTCCGTCCCCTTTGACAGTTCTATCTTGTCGGACAATTTTATAGTTAGGGTTGGAAATTTCCAAATGTTTGGTGGCCTTCCTAAGCCAGGAGTCAGACATGGCATCTGGGTTGCCAGAGTGTGCTAAAGCAGTGAATAAAACAAACTTAGGGAGGAGGCTTCATGAAACCAAGACTTTTACGGTTACAGATGTCAACAAATGAGAGCTCCTGCAGAATGGGAGTGGAGCTCGGTGCTGCAGGGCCTGGATTCATCTCTACAACACCAGAGGAGGTGTAGGATAAGGATATCAAATCAAATCGAATCAAATTTATTTATATAGCCCTTCGTACATCAGCTGATATCTCAAAGTGCTGTACAGAAACCCAGCCTAAAACCCCAAATGTTCATAAATGACCAGCATGGTCAAATAATAATAAGGCAGAACAGTTGAAACTGGAGCAGCAGCACAGTCAGGTGGACTGGGGACAGCAAGGAGCCATCATGTCAGGTAGCCCTGGGGCACGGTCCTAGGGCTCAGGTCCTCCGAGAGAGAGAAAGAAAGAGAGAATTAGAGAGAGCATATGTGGGTTGGCCAGTCCTCTTCTGGCTGTGCCGGGTGGAGATTATAACAGAACGTGGCCAAGATGTTCAAATGTTCATAAATGACCAGCATGGTTGAATAATAGTAAGGCAGAACAGTTGAAACTGGAGCAGGAGCATGGCCAGGTGGACTGGGGACAGCAAGGAGTCCTCATGTCAGGTAGTCCTGGGACATGGTCCTAGGGCCCAGGCCAGTTGAAACTGGAGCAGCAGCATGGCCAGGTGGACTGGGGACAGCAAGGAGTCATCATGTCAGGTAGTCCTGGGGCATGGTCCTAGGGCTCAGGTCCTCCGAGAGAGAGAAAGAAAGAGAGAAGGAGAGAATTAGAGAACGCACACTTAGATTCACACAGGACACCGAATAGGACAGGAGAAGTACTCCAGATAAACAAACTGACCCTAGCCCCCGACACATAAACAACTGCAGCATAAATACTGGAGGCTGAGACAGGAGGGGTCAGGAGACACTGTGGCCCCATCCGAGGACACCCCCGGACAGGGCCAAACAGGAAGGATATAACCCCACCCACTTTGCCAAAGCACAGCCCCCACACCACTTTAGGGAAATCTTCAACCACCAACTTACCATCCTGAGACAAGGCCGAGTATAGCCCACAAAGATCTCCGACACGGTACAACCCAAGGGGGGACCCAGACAGGCCGACCACAACAGTGAATCAACCCACCCAGGTGACGCACCCCCTCAGGGACGGCACGAGAGAGCCCCAGCAAGCCAGTGACTCAGCCCCCGTAACAGGGTTAGAGGCAGAGAATCCCAGTGGAAAGAGGGGAACCGGCCAGGCAGAGACAGCAAGGGCGGTTCGTTGCTCCAGAGCCTTTCCGTTCACCTTCCCACTCCTGGGCCAGACTACACTCAATCATATGACCCACTGAAGAGATGAGTCTTCAGTAAAGACTTAAAGGTTGAGACCGAGTTTGCGTCTCTGACATGGGTAGGCAGACCGTTCCATAAAAATGGAGCTCTATAGGAGAAAGCCCTGCCTCCAGCTGTTTGCTTAGAAATTCTAGGGACAATTAGGAGGCCTGCGTCTTGTGACCGTAGCGTACGTGTAGGTATGTACGGCAGGACCAAATCAGAGAGGTAGGTAGGAGCAAGCCCATGTAATGCTTTGTAGGTTAGCAGTAAAACCTTGAAATCAGCCCTTGCTTTGACAGGAAGCCAGTGTAGAGAGGCTCGCACTGGAGTAATATGATCAAATTTTTTGGTTCTAGTCAGGATTCTAGCAGCCGTATTTAGCACTAACTGAAGTTTATTTAGTGCTTTATCCGGGTAGCCGGAAAATAGAGCATTGCAGTAGTCTAACCTAGAAGTGACAAAAGCATGGATTAATTTTTCTGCATCATTTTTGGACAGAAAGTTTCTGATTTTTGCAATGTTACGTAGATGGAAAAAAGCTGTCCTCGAAATGGTCTTGATATGTTCTTCAAAAGAGAGATCAGGGTCCAGAGTAACGCCGAGGTCCTTCACAGTTTTATTTGAGACGACTGTACAACCATTAAGATTAATTGTCAGATTCAACAGAAGATCTCTTTGTTTATTGGGACCTAGAACAAGCATCTCTGTTTTGTCCGAGTTTAATAGTAGAAAGTTTGCAGCCATCCACTTCCTTATGTCTGAAACACATGCTTCTAGCGAGGGCAATTTTGGGGCTTCACCATGTTTCATTGAAATGTACAGCTGTGTGTCATCCGCATAGCAGTGAAAGTTTACATTATGTTTTCGAATAACATCCCCAAGAGGTAAAATATATAGTGAAAACAATAGTGGTCCTAAAACAGAACCTTGAGGAACACCGAAATGTACAGTTGATTTGTCAGAGGACAAACCATTCACAGAGACAAACTGATATCTTTCCGACAGATAAGACCTAAACCAGGCCAGAACATGTCCGTGTAGACCAATTTGGGTTTCCAATCTCTCCAAAAGAATGTGGTGATTGATGGTATCAAAAGCAGCACTAAGGTCTAGGAGCACGAGGACAGATGCAGAGCCTCGGTCCGATGCCATCAAAATGTCATTTACCACCTTCACAAGTGCCGTCTCAGTGCTATGATGGGGTCTAAAACCAGACTGAAGCATTTCGTATACATTGTTTGTCTTCAGGAAGGCAGTGAGTTGCTGCGCAACAGCCTTCTCTAAAATCTTTGAGAGGAATGGAAGATTCGATATAGGCCGATAGTTTTTTATATTTTCTGGGTCAAGGTTTGGCTTTTTCAAGAGAGGCTTTATTACTGCCACTTTTAGTGAGTTTGGTACACATCCAGTGGATAGAGAGCCGTTTATTATGTTCAACATAGGAGGGCCAAGCACAGGAAGCAGCTCTTTCAGTAGTTTAGTTGGAATAGGGTCCAGTATACAGCTTGAAGGTTTAGAGGCCATGATTATTTTCATCATTGTGTCAAGAGATATAGTACTAAAACACTTGAGCGTCTCTCTTGATCCTAGGTCCTGGCAGAGTTGTGCAGACTCGGGACAACTGAGGTTTGGAGGAATACGCAGGTTTAAAGAGGAGTCCGTAATTTGCTTTCTAATAATCATAATCTTTTCCTCAAAGAAGTTCATGAATTTATCACTGCTAAAGTGCAAGTCATCCTCTCTTGGGGAATGCTGCTTTTTAGTTAGCTTTGCCACAGTATTAAAAAGGAATTTCGGATTGTTCTTATTTTCCTCAATTAAGTTAGAAAAATAGAACGATCGAGCAGCAGTAAGGGCTCTTCGGTACTGCACGGTACCGTCCTTCCAAGCTAGTCGGAAGACTTCCAGTTTGGTGTGGCGCCATTTCCGTTCCAATTTTCTGGAAGCTTGCTTCAGAGCTCGGGTATTTTCTGTGTACCAGGGAGCTAGTTTCTTATGAGACATTTTTTTAGTTTTTAGGGGTGCAACTGCATCTAGGGTATTGCGCAAGGTTAAATTGAGATCCTCAGTTAGGTGGTTAACGGATTTTTGTCCTCTGGCGTCCTTGGGAAGGCAGAGGGAGTCTGGAAGGGCATCAAGGAATCTTTGTGTTGTCTGTGAATTTATAGCACGACTTTTGATGTTCCTTGGTTGGGGTCTGAGCAGATTATTTGTTGCAATTGCAAACGTAATAAAATGGTGGTCCGATAGTCCAGGATTATGAGGAAAAACATTAAGATCCACAACATTTATTCCATGGGACAAAACTAGGTCCAGCGTATGCCTGTGAGAGTGAGTGGGTCCAGAGACATGTTGGACAAAACCCACTGAGTCGATGATGGCTCCAAAAGCCTTTTGGAGTGGGTCTGTGGACTTTTCCATGTGAATATTAAAGTCACCAAAAATATGAATATTATCTTCCATGACTACAAGGTCTGATAGGAATTCAGGGAACTCAGTGAGAAACGCTGTATATGGCCCAGGAGGCCTGTAAACAGTAGCTATAAAAAGTGATTGAGTAGGCTGCATAGATTTCATGACTAGAAGCTCAAAAGACGAAAACGTCATTTTTTTTTTTGTAAATTGAAATTTGCTATCGTAAATGTTAGCAACACCTCCGCCTTTGCGGGATGCACGGGGGATATGGTCACTAGTGTAGCCAGGAGGTGAGGCCTCATTTAACACAGTAAATTCATCAGGCTTAAGCCATATTTCAGTCAGGCCAATCACATCAAGATTATGATCAGTGATTAGTTCATTGACTATAATTGCCTTTGAAGTAAGGGATCTAACATTAAGTAGCCCTATTTTGAGATGTGAGGTATCATGATCTCTTTCAGTAATGACAGGAATGGAGGTGGTCTTTATCCTAGTGAGATTGCTAAGGCGAACACCGCCATGTTTAGTTTTGCCCAACCTAGGTCGAGGCACAGACACGGTCTCAATGGTGATAGGTGAGCTGACTACACTAACTATGCTAGTGGCAGACTCCACTATACTGGCAGGCTGGCTAATAGCCTGCTGCCTGGCCTGCACCCTATTTCATTGTGGAGCTAGAGGAGTTAGAGCCCTGTCTATGTTGGCAGATAAGATGAGAGCACCCCTCCAGCTAGGATGGAGTCCGTCACTCCTCAGCAGGTCAGGCTTGGTCCTGTTTGTGGGTGAGTCCCAGAAAGAGGGCCAATTATCTACAAATTCTATCTTTTGGGAGGGGCAGAAAACAGTTTTCAACCAGCGATTGAGTTGTGAGACTCTGCTGTAGAGCTCATCACTCCCCCTAACTGGGAGGGGGCCAGAGACAATTACTCGATGCCGACACATCTTTCTAGCTGATATGCACGCAGAAGCTATGTGATCTGGTGATCTCTTGACTGTTTCATCCTAACATCATTGGTGCCGACGTGGATAACAATATCTCTATACTCTCTACACTCGCCAGTTTTAGCTTTAGCCAGCACCATCTTCAGATTAGCCTTAACGTCGGTAGCCCTGCCCCCGGGTAAACAGTGTATGATCGCTGGATGATTCGCTTTAAGTCTAATACTGCGGGTAATGGAGTCGCCAATGACTAGAGTTTTCAATTTGTCAGAGCTAATGGTGGGAAGCTTCGGCGTCTCAGACCCCGTAACGGGAGGAGTAGAGACCAGAGAAGACTCGGCCTCTGACACCGACCCGCTGCTTAATGGGGAGAACCGGTTGAAAGTTTCTGTCTGCTGAATGAGCGACACCGGTTGAGCGTTCCTACAGCATTTCCTTCCAGAAACCGTGAGAAAGTTGTCCGGCTGCGGGGACTGTGCCAGGGGATTTATACTACTATCTGTACTTACTGGTGGCACAGGCGCTGTTTCATCCTTTCCTACACTGAAATTACCCTTGCCTAACGATTGCGTCTGAAGCTGGGCTTGCAGTACAGCTATCCTCGCCGTAAGGCGAGCACAGCGGCTGCAATTAGAAGGCATCATGTTAATGTTACTACTTAGCTTCGGCTGTTGGAGGTCCTGATGAATCGTGTCCAGATAAAGCGTCCGGAGTGAAAAAGTCGAGGAAAAAATAAATATATGAACGGTAATTAAAAAGTGAAACCCGTAAAGTTGTCAGGTAGCAAAATAGGTTGGCAACAAAACGCACAGCAATTCGAAAACAAGCCTGCAAGTTGTGACCTTGCAGGCTTGTTGGATACAGCTAAATGCTATAAGAACTGGTCGTTTAGTGCGTTCAGAACAGAGAGTAAAAGGAGCAGGTTTCTGGGCGCGGAAGAACAGATTCAAGGCATAATGTACAGACAAGGGTATGGTAGGATGTGAATACAGTGGCGGTAAAACTAGGCATTGAGTGACAATGAGAGAGGTTATGTCTCTAGAGACACCATTTAAACCAGGTGAGGTCACCGCATGTGTGGGAGGTGGAACAAAATGGCTAGCTAAGGCATATTGAGCACGGCTGGAGGCTCTATGGACAAGGCATATTGACATTACGGAGAGGCATGCAAATCCAAGTGATCATAGGGACCAGTGAGTAGCTAGGCGAGCTGGAGACACGGTGATTCAGACAGCTAGCGGGCTGGGGATAGCAGGCTAGCAGAAGGGCCTTAGGGGGACATCGCGATGGAAGAGTCTGTCGTAGCCCCCTCAGACGGTTACGTCAGCAGACCAGTCATGATGGATTGGCTGGGCTCCGTGTAGGCAGTAAAAGGGTCCAGGCCAATTGGCAAAATAGGTATTGCAGCCCAAGAAATTGGCTGATAGACCTCTTCAGCGAGCCGGGAGATAAACCTAGCATGAGGCTAGTTTCAGGCGAACTGGTGCTTGCTTCAGGACAGAGATGTTAGCAAGGATTAGCCACTCGGATAGCAGCTAGCAAGCTGCGATGATCCAGGTGAAAAGGTTCAGAGCTTGCGGTAGGAGTCCGGAGATGTGAAGAAAAAGCAGTCCGTATACTCTGGGTTGAATCGCGCTGTGCAGACTGGCGGGAGTTGACCGGGCTAAGGATAGCTGATGACCGCTAGCAGTGGCTAACTGACGACTAGCTAATTAGCTGGCTAGCTTCTGCTGGGGATTCTGATTCTAAAGTATAGAAAATAGCAGATCCATACCACATTGGGTGAGGCAGTTGACGTCAGAAGTTTACATACAAATTAGCCTAATACATTGCTGACATTTAATCATAGTAAAAATTCCCTGTCTTAGGTCAGTTAGGAACACCACTTTATTTTAAGAATGTGAAATGTCAGAATAATAGTAGAGAGAATGATTTATTTCACATTTGATTTATTTCATCACATTCCCAGTGGGTCAGAAGTTTACATACACTCAATTAGTATTTGGTAGCATTGCCTATCAAATTGTTTAACTTGGGTCAAATGTTTCGGGTAGCCTTCCACAAGCACAATGTTATATGAGATTGAGGTCAGGGCTTTGTGATGACCACTCCAATACATTGACTTTGTTGTCCTTAAGCCATTTTGCCATAACTTTGGAAGTATGCTTGGGGTCATTGTCCATTTGGAAGACCCATTTGCGACCAAGCTTTAACTTCCTGACTGATGTCTTGAGATGTTGCTTCAATACATCCACATATTTTCCTCTCTCATGATGCCATCTATTTTGTAAAGTGCTCTAGTCCCTCCTGCAGCAAAGCACCCCCACAACATGATGCTGCCAACCCCGTCCTTAAACGGTTGAGATGGTGTTCTCGGCTTGCAAGCTTCCCCTTTTTCCTCAAAACATAACGATGGTCATTATTTTTTTACCTTTATTTAACTAGGCAAGTCAATTAATTAAGAACAAATTCTTATTTTCAATGACGGCAAAGGAACAGTGGGTTAACTGCCTTGTTCAGGAGCAGAACGACAGATTTTTAACCTTCCGGTTACAAGTCTAATGCTCTAACCACTAGGCTACCTGCCGCCCCGGCATTATGGCCAAACAGTTCTGTTTTTGTTTTATAATTTCTCCAAATAGTACAATCTTTGTTCCCATGTGCAGTTGCAAACCGTAGTCTGGCTTTTTTTTATGGCGGTTTTGGAGAGGAGGCTTCCTCCTTGCTGAGAGGCCTTTCAGGTTATGTCAATATAGGACTCATTTTGCTGTGGATATAGATACTTTTGTACCGGTTTCATCCAGCATCTTCACAAGATCCTTTGCTGTTGTTCTGGGATTGATTTGCACTTTTCACACCAAAGTGCGTTCATCTTTAGGAGACAGAACGCGTCTTCTTCCTGAGCAATATGACGGCTGTGTGGTCCCATGGTGTTTATACTTGCGCACTATTGTTTGTACAGATGAACGTGGTACCTTCAGGCGTTTGGAACTTGCTCCCAAGGATGAACCAGACATGGTTGATTTCTTTTGATTTTTCCATGACGTCAAGCAAAGAGGCACTGAGTTTGAAGGTAGGCCTTGAAATACATCCACAGGTTCACCTCCAATTAACTCAAATTATGTCAATTAGCCTATCAGAAGCTTCTAAAGCCAAAGATATAATTTTCTGGAATTTTCCAAGCTGTTTAAAGGCACAGTAAACTTCTGACCCACTGGATTTGTGGGTGAAATCCACAAATTCACAAAGTGAAATAATCTGACTGTAAAAAATTGTTGGGAAAAAATACTTGTGTCATGCACGAAGTAGATATCCTAACCGACTTGCCAAAACTATAGTTTGTTAATAAATTTGTGGAGTGGTTGAAAAATGAGTTTTAATGACTCCACCTTAAGTGTACGTAAACTTCCGACTTCTACTGTACATATGGACGAGCGATGTCAGAGCAGAACGGACTAAGATACAGTAGAATAGTATTGGGAAAAAACAGTATATACATATGAGATGAGTAATGCAAGATATGTAAGCATTATTACAGTGACTAGTGTTTGATTCCTTAAAGTAACCAGTGATTCCTAGTCTATGCCTATATGCAGCAGCCTCTAATGTGCTAGTGATGGCTATTTAACAGTCGGATGGCCTTGAGATAAGACACTGCTTTTCAGTTTCTCAGAGAGGCTCTGTTGTGCCTTCTTCACAACACTGTCTGTGTGGGTGGTCTATTTCAGTTTGTCAGTGATGTGTATGCCAAGGAACTTAAAGCTTTCCATCTTTCCTGTCGATGTATGTAGGGGGTGCACCCTCTGCTGTTTCCTTTAGTCCACAATCATCCCGTTTTGTTGAGGGAGAGGTTGTTTTCCAGGCACCACTCTCCCAGAGCCCTCACCTCCTCCCTGTAGGCTGTCTCATCATCGTTGGTAATCAAGCCTACTACTGATGTGTTGTCTGCAATTGAGTTGGAGGCGTGCTTGGCCACGCAGTCATGGGTGAACACGTGGAGCCGGTTCGGTCATCATGTAAGGATGACATGGGTGTAAACACAGGTTGTAACATAGAAACAAAATGGACAGGGACAATGATTTAATGTTAGAGATGTCACAACCTGTGATGTCAAGTGTCACAAGCTGGACAACTGCTGACCCTAGAGAAAAACCTAAGGAAATTGAATTGGGGAAGATGTCTCCCGCTATTTTGAGAAACACTGAACAAAAACTTCCAATACATAAAAATGTTAAAAAAGTAAATTGAAACAATTTCATTAGGCCCTAATCGATGGATTTTATGACTGGGAATACTGATATGGATTTGATGATAACAGACACCAATTCTTTTTTTTACAGGTAGGTGTGTGGATCAGAAAACCAGTCAGTATCTGCTGTGACCACCATTTGCCTCATGAGGTGCAGACACATTCCCTTCGCATAGAGTTGATCAGGCTGTTGGTTGTGGCCTGTGGAATGTTGTCCCACTCCTCTTCAACGGCTGTACGAAGTTGCTGGATATTGGCAGGAACTGGAACATGCTGTCATACACGTCAACCCAGAGCATCGCAAACATGCTTAATGGCTGACATTTCCGTTGAGTATGCAGACCATGAAAGAACTGGGACATATTCAGCTTCCAGGAACTGTGTACAGATCCTTGTGACATGGGGCTGTGCATTATTATGCTGAAACATGAGGTGATGGCGGCAGATGAAAGGCACTACAAAGGGTCGTCAATAAATGCAATGGTGTTCATTATCCTTAACTTACGCCTGCCCATAACATAACCCCACCATGGGGCACTCTGTTCACAACGTTGACATCAGCAAACCGCTCGCCCACACGACACCATACACGCTGTCTGCCATCTGCCTGGTACAGTTGAAACCAGGATTCATCAGTGAAGAACACACTTCTCCAGCGGCCATCGAATGTGAGCCTTTGCCCACTGAAGTCAGTTACGAGTGGCACAGCAGTCTAAGGCACTGCATCTCAGTGCTCGAGGCGTCACTACAGACCATGGTTCAATTCCAGGCTGTATCACAGCCGGCCATGATTGGGAGTCCTATAGGGCAGCGCACAAATGGCCCCGGGTTAGGGTTTGGACGGGGTAGGTTGTCATTGTAAATAAGAATTTGTTCATAACAGACTTTCCTTGTTAAATAAAGGTTCAATTTAAAAACCAACGCCAAAATGCAATCAGGTCAAGACCCTGATGAGGACAACGAGCACGCAGAAGAGCTTTCCTGAGAGTTTGAGTTTGTGCAGAAATTCATTGGTTGTGCAAACCCACAATTTCATCAACTGTCCTGGTAGCTGGTCTCAGACAATCCCACAGGTGAAGAAACCGAATGTGAAGGTCCCGGGTTAGCGTGGTTACATATGGTTGTGATGCCGGTCGGACATACTGCCAAATTCTCTAAAATGTTCAAAGGACCTTATGGTAGAGCAATGAACATTAAATTATCTGGTAATAGCTCTGGTGGACATTCCCACATTCAGCATGCCAATTTCAGGCACCCTCAAAACTTTACATCTGTGGCACTGTGTTGCGTGACCAAACTGCACATTTTAGTGGCCTTTTATTGTCCCCAGCACAAAGTACATTTGTGTAATGCGGTTTAATCAGCTTCTTGACATGCCACACCTGTCAGGTGGATGGATTATTTTGGAAAAGGAGAAAAGCTCACTAACAGGGATATCAACAAATGTGTGCACAAAATGAAAGAAACAATCTTTGTGTATATATAACACGTCTTTTGTTTTTTGTTTCAATTCATGAAACATGGGACGAACATTTTACATGTGGCATTTATATTTTTGTTAACAATTTGTAACAATCACATATGACCCTTACACTTTTAAATTAAAGGTTCATAAATGTCAGAATTTTCATGAAAATACACCTCAAACGTCAAATCAGTGAACAATTCCTTATAACATACTTTTGGTGAAAGATTGGAAGAAAACAGGTAGCCTGTGAATTATCTATACAACCTTAACGTGAATTACTTGCATAAAATCTGGTTTCATATTAAAACAAGAAAATAATCTCAAAATTGTGCACAACTTCAAGGTGAAACCAAAAAAACAAAGACATTTCACATAATGAATGTTATTTCCAAGCATATAAGTAAGAGTAATGTTAATGTGATATTCAACAACAAAAAAACATAACATCTAGCCTTTATTAAAACCTTATTGTCCATGAATGTCACTGCAGCATTTATTGCATACAGCATCTCTTCAGTCAAATTATATACAAAATATAATATTTTAAGAAATAAATGTATTACAGTGACATCTTTTGTTCCATAAAATATGTTACAGCAAATTATGTTATACTTCTCTAGCAAACAAGTAAATATGGGTGGGAAAAAGTGGCCTTCTAAATGACATTGTGCAACATATCCCAAAAACTAAATACAGCGATTTTTCATAGTATGCCTATACTGGTATGCTTGTGACTATAAATTAGTTATACATTGAAACCATTTTCATCTGCAAGGAGTGTCAGGTAGCTCAGGAAATAGTGCCTTAATTTACAAGTAACTTTGCAACAAACATTACACACATCATTCAAACTCACAAGTTGCTGTAAATTTACCATACAGTTTTGGAAAATGGATTAACACATTCATAGAGATTGGATTGACACATGCTTAATACCCAGGATGTTAACAAGGCATAAGATTGCAAAGTAGCCTATTTCATGAAATATTATTTACCCATATATATATATATATATATATTTTTTAATCAAACATACTGGGACCTATGCAAGTTTAAACATAAAAGGATATCTAATAAAATGTATCTCTAATAAGTATATATATATATATATATATATATTTTTTTTTAAAGCAATTGTTCCTCTGAAATGATCTGAACAAAATGCCATATGAAAGGAGCTGAAACTCAAGAAAAAAAAACTTGTGAATGTGAAAGCATGTGAAATCATGTTATAGTTTGTGAGAATATAACATCTTCAATACCCATTCAAGGGAGTCGCTACAGTACACGGTTGTTTGGAGGGAGGTAACAAATGGAAACAGACATGCAGGAGTAAAAAATAATAATAGAAATGGCAGTTACACAATGTCTTCTGAGTGCTTTGCTAAATGATCATTTCAAAACAAAAAAGGTGAGACTGAACCTGCCCATGTAACCAACACTGCTTCACAGACACAGCTATGTAACATCTGACAAAATTAAAGCAACTAAACCATTTACATTTGAACAGTTAAAGGAAAACATGTATTAAAGGAAAATTCCATTGTTAATATCGTCCCAAAATGTTTTGCATGTCAGCAATGAAGTTTTCAAAATAAGTCACTTTCAAAATACAGAAATACTGCTGCATTTTGCATCATACCGGCTTTATTTCTGCTGACATGGAAAACATTTTGGGACTGTATTAACGGACTAATGAAACAAATACCAAAATATATTTTTTCCTTTAATTCAAAACAACTATAAGCTTCTGCAGTTTTTGGATGTGCTACCAAAAAGACAACCTATTGTTGTTGCAGGGATTCTCAAGCTTTTTGGGTCCAGGGACCCGTTTTGTGACAGCAAATTATATCAACCTCATAAATCAGAACAACTTGAGTGTGATAAAAATGGCCTAAAATGAGTTTTACTTGGAATATGTTTACATGCACACTAATAATTTGAATTTAAACTGCTTATGACAGAAGGCCGAGTATGGCATTAGTCTTGTAAATAAACACTACTCTGCTTATGTGTGTACGGTCATAATCTAAGTCAGCACACGCAGAATAAAACACCTGGTTTTCAGAGAAATCTTTCAAATAATTAGGACATTTAAACATCTTAATTGACGTTTCAGAGGTGTATTTAATCTGACATGAGCAAGTACCGGGTAGCGTTAAGCTTCCCTGTTATGCACGTGTGAAGTGAGTTCGGATAAACGGAAAGTATGCATCTTAAAGTTCACATTCAAATTTACCATACACATATCCGTACTCAGAATCAAATGGTCTTTGCAAAAATAACATGGTCAGTGTGGTAGAACGTTTGTGAATGGCGATTTTCTGCATTTATCCAAAGTCCAGATGTGTCCATGTAAACAGCAAAATCGTTCTTGCAAAGTACGTAAATGTTATAAACAAACTATTATATTAACCTCACTATTCACAATAATCTGATTGTGTGCATGTAACCGTGCTCAATGACGTCTGCAGTGGACGAACCGTCTCAGCCCGGGGAACTAACATTTAAAAAGGTCCGCCTCTTGCAATTGGAAATAAACTTATCAGTTTAGGGTAATTTCTTGCCATTCCACACATTTTGCCACAGCTTTAAATCTAATATTCTGCAATTCTACACATTTTACCATGAGGCAGAGAGAAAATGTTGCAGTTCTAAAGCTACAACAGCCTTCACTCTTCTGGGAAGGCTTTCCACTAAATGTTGGAACATTGCTGCGGAGACTTGCTTCCATGCAGCCACAAGAGCATTAATACGGTAGGGAACTGATGTTGGGCGATTAGGCCTGGCTCAGAGTCAGCATTCCAATTCATCTCAAAGGTGTGCAATGGAGCTGAGGTCAGGGCTCTGTGCAGGCCAGTCAAGTTTTTCCACACTGATCTCGACAACCCATTTCTGTACGGCTCTTGCTTTGTGCACGGGGACATTGTCATGCAGAAACAGGAAAGGGCCTTCCCCAAACAGAATCATCTAGAATGTCATTGATGCTGTAGCATTAAACATTTCGCTCTACTGGAAATAAGGGGTCTAGCTAGAACCATGAAAAACAGCCCCAGACCATTATTGCTCTTCCACCAAACTTTACAGTTGTCACTATGCATTTGGCAGGTAGTGCTCTCCTGGCATCTGCCAAACCCAGGTAGTGAGTGTTGCAACCGAGAACAGACCATTTTTACATGCTTCAGCACTCGGTGGTCCCGTTCTGTGAGCTTGTGTGGCCTACCACTTCAGAGGATGAGCCATTGTTGCTCCTAAACGTTTCCACTTCAAAGCACTTACAGTTGACCGGGACTGCAGCAATGCAGAAATTTTACAAACTGACTTTTTTTTTGGAAAGGTGGCATCCTACGACAAAGCCATATTAAAAGTCACTGAGCACTTCAGTACGGGCAATTTGACTGCCAATGTTTGTCTATGAAGATTGTATGGCTGTGTGCTCGATTTTAAAATACCTGTCAGCAACTGTGTGGCTCTAATTTGGGGTGTCCACATACTTTCAGATATGTAGTGTGTACAGTGCATTCGGAAAATATTCACTTCACTTCTTATACTTTTTCCACATTTTGTTACATTACAGCCTTATTCTAAAATGTATTAAATGTTGTTTTATTATACATCTACACACAATACCCCATAATTAAAGTAAAAACAGGTTAAGAAATTTTAGCAAATGTATTAACATAAGTATTCAGACCCTTTGCTATGAGACACGAAATTGAGCACAGGTGCATCCTGTTTCCATTGATCATCCTTCAGATGTTTCTACAACTTGATTAGAGTCCACCTGTGGTAAATTCAATTGATTGGACATGATTTGGAAAGGTACACAACTGTTTATAGAAGGTCTCATAGTTGACAGTGCATGTTAGAGCAAAAACCAAGCCATGAAGTCGGAGGAATTGTCCGTAGAGCTCAGAGACAGGATTGTGTCGAGGCACAGATCTGGGGAAGGGTACCAAAATAATTGAAGATCCCCAAGAATACAGTGGCCTCCATAATTCTTAAATGGAAGTTTGGAACCACCAAGAATTTCCCTAGAGCTGGCAGCCAGGCCAAACTGAGCAATCGGGGGAGAAGGGCCTTGGTCAGGGAGGTGACCAAGATCCCGAAGGTCACTCTAAGCTCCAGAGATCCTCTGTGAGAACCTTCCAGAAGGGCAACCATTTCTGCAGCACTAAACCAATCCGTCCTTTATGGTGGAGTGGCCAGACGGAAGCCACTCCTCACGACAGCCAGCTTGGAGTTTGCCAAAATCCACCTAAAGGATTCAGACCATGAGAAACACGATTCTCTGGTCTGATGAAACCAAGATGGAACTCCTTGGCCTGAATGCCAAGCATCACGTCTGGAGGAAACCTGACACCATTCCTACGGTGAAACACAGAGCTGGCAGCATCATACTGTGGGGATGTTTTTCAGCGGCAGGGACTGAAGAGACTAGTCAGGATCGAGGGAAAAATGAAAGGAACAAAGTACATTGATCCTTGAAGAAAACTAGCTCCAGAGCACTCAGGACCTCAGACTAGGGCGAATGTTCACCTTCCAACAGGACTACGACCCTAAGCACACAGCCAGGACAACACAGGAGTGGCTTTGGGACAAGCTTCTGAATGTCCTTGAGTGGCCCAGGCTGAGCCTGGATTTGAAACCGATCGAACTTCTCTGGAGAGACTTGAAAGCAGCTGTGCAGCAACACTACCCCTCCCCAAATACAGGTGTCCCAAGCTTGTGGCGTCACACCAAAGACGACTCAAGGATTTAATTGCTGCCAAAGGTGATTCAACAAAGTACTGAGTAAAGGGTCGGAATAATTCTGTAAATGTGAGTTTTTAAATTTTAATAAATTTGCACAAATGTCAACCTGTTTTTTGCTTTGTCATTATGGGGTATTGTGTGTAGATTGAAGAGGGAAAAACAATTGAATAAATTTTAGAATAAGGCTGTAATGTAACAAAATGTGGAAAAGGTCTAGGGGTTCGAATACTTTCCAAATGCACTGTGTGTGAATATATATCTATATATCCACACACTACCAGTCAAAAGTTTGGACACACTAATTCCAGGCTCTCTTATTTTTACTATTTTCTACATTGTAAAATAATAGTGAAGACATCAAAAACTATAAAATAACACACATGGAATCATGTGACCAAGAAATGTTCAATCAAAATATATTTATATTTGAGATTATTCAAAGTAGTCACCCTTTGCATTGACAGCTTTGCACAATCTAGCCATTTTCTCCACCAGCTTCATGAGGTCGTCAGCTGGAATGGATTTCCATTAACAGGTGTGCCTTGTTAAAAGTTAATTTGTGGAATTTCCTTCCTTCTTAATGTGTTTGATCCTATCAGTTGTGTTGTGATAAGGTAGTGGTGGTATACAGAAGATAACCATATTTGGTAAAAGACCAAGTCCAAGAACAGCTCAAATAAGCAAAGAGAAACAACAGTCCTTTACTGTAAGACATGAAAGTAAGTCAATGCAGAACATTTAAAAAACAGAGTTTTATCAAGTGCTATGATTAAATTGGCTCATGAGGACCGCCACAGGAAAGGAAGACCCAGTTCATTAGAGTTAACTGCACCTCAGATTGTTGAATTGTGAAGCATTTATTTGGGCTGCAAACACATCAACATCAACTGTTCAAAGGAGACTGCATGAAATCAGGCCTTCATGGTCGAATTTCTGCAAAGAAACCACTACTAAAGGATACCAATAGGAAGAGACTTGCTTGAGCCAAGAATCACAAGCAATGAACATTGTGGTTCCCTCCGTGAAGCATGGAGGAGGTGTGATGGTGCTTTGCTGACGACACGGTTTTATTTATAATTGAAGGCAAAATTAACCAGCATAGCTACCACAGCATTCTGCAGTGATAAGCCATCCCATCTGATTTGCGCTTAGTGGGACTATCATTTGTTTTTCAACAGGACAATGACCCAACACGCCTACAGGCTGTGTAAGGGCTATTTGACCAAGAAGGAGAGTGATGGAGTGCAGCATCAGATGACCTGGCCTCCACAATCACCTGACATTTTACATTTACATTTGTCATTTAGCAGACGCTCTTATCCAATTGAGATGGTTTGGGATGAGTTGGACTGCAGAGTGAAGAAAAGCAGCCCAGCATATATGGGAACTCCTTCAAAATTATTGGAAAAACAAAAAAGCTGGTTGAGAGAATGCCAAGTGTACAAAGCTGTCATCAAAGCAAAGGGTGGCTACTTTGAAGAACCTCAAATATAAAATATACTTGTTTAACACTTTTTTGGGCTACTACTGTACATGATTCCATAGGTGATGTCTTCACTGTTATTCTACGATGTAGAAAATAGTAATTATAAAGAAAAATCCTTGAATGCGGTGTCTACAAACTTTTGGTTACAGGCCCCCTGCAGTTCCCCACTTTGAGAACCCATGGTATACAGTAATTCTATACTGAACAAAAAGATAAAACGCAACATGTAAAGTATTTGTCACATTTTCCATGTGCGGAAATAAGTTCCCAGAAGATTTCCATTCGCACAAAAAGTGTATTTCAAATTTTGTGCAGAAATTTGTTTACATCCCTTTTAGTGAGCATTTCTCCTTTGCCAAGATAATCCATCCACCTGACAGGTGTGGCATATCAAGAAGCAGATTTAAAAAACATCATCATTACACAGGTGCACCTTGTGCAGGGGACAATAAGAGGCCACTCGCGTCACACAACACAATGCCACAGATGTCTCAAGTTGAGGGAGAGTGCACTTGGCATACTGACTGCAGGAATGTCCATCAGAGTTGTTGCTAGAGAATTGAATAATAACTTCCCTATCATAAGCTGCCTCCAACGTCGTTTTATAGAAGTTGGCAGTGCGTCCAACCGGCCTCACACCCGCAGACCACGTCTAACCACACCAGCCCAGGACCTCCACATCCGGCTTCTTCACATGCGGGATCGTCCGAGACCAGCCACCCAGATAGTTGATGAAACTGGGTTTGCACACCCAAATAATTTCTGCACAAACTGTCAGAAACAGTTTTAGAGAAGCTCATCTGCATGCTCGTCGTGACTGCAGTTCGGCGTCGTAACCGACTTCAGTGGTCAAATGCTCACCTTAGATGGCCACTGGCACGCTGGAGAAGTGCACTCTTCATAGCTAAATCCAGGTTTCAACTATACCAGGCAGATGGCAGACAGCGTGTATGGTGTCGTGTGGGCAAGTGGTTTGCTGGCGGTGGGGTTATGTATGGGAAGGCATAAGCTACGATCAACAAACACAATTATATTTATCGATGGAAAATTGAATGCAGAGATATCATGAGACGATCCATTATTGTGCCATTCATCTGCCGCCATCACCTCATGTTTCAGCATGATAATGCACAACCCCATGTCACAAGGATCTGTACACAATTCCTGGAAGCTTGAAATATCCCAGTTCTTAAATGGCCTGCATACTCACCAGACATGTCATTCATTGAGCATGTTTGGGATGCAGTGGATCGATGTGTACGAGAGTATGTTCCAGTTCCTGACAATATCCATCAACTTTGCACAGCCATTGAAGAGGAGTGGGACAAATTCCACAGGCCACAACCAACAGCCTGATCAACTCTATGCGAAGGAGATGCGTCCATTGCACTGCATGAGGCAAATGGTGGTCACACCAGACACCAGACTGGTTTTCGGATCCACACCACTACTTTTTTTTAAAGGTGTCTGTGACCAACAGATGCATGCATATCTGTATTCGCAGTCATGTGCAATCAATAGATTAGAGTCCAATGAATTTATTTCAATTGACTGATTTCCTTATATGAACTTTAACTTAGTAAAATCTTTGAAATTGTTGCATGGTTTCGTTTATATTTTTGTTCAGTTAAAGCCCATAAGTTTCCTACCCCTCTTGGGGTTGTTGTACCTTAAAATAGATCATCTCACTTCATCTCACTTCATCTTAATTTGAATACAATACCTTCTCGGAGGTTAAAAAAATAAAAATAAAATGCCCCATGACCTGACAAGTAAAACATTGCTACAAATGATAAATTAAACATATCACAGGTTTTTGCTTTGTAATTAGGTTTGCTTTGCTACTACTGTACCCCTCATCAAGGACTGCATGCCCATGTGACTGTGGTATTGTATTGAGTATTTTCCTTTTCTGACATCCATTTCGTTTTAAAAAGATACTGTATCTTTATATTATGCAGAAAGACACAGTCTACTTCTTAAGGACAGCAAAATGTTTAGGATTATAGACTGGGCCAAGAAAGTTGAATTAAACCTAAAACAAACACTGACGTGTAGGCCTAACACACAAGAACTGGCAAGAGTCACTAGCAAGAACTAGGAGCAACTTAAAAATCACTACTATGTGTAATACCACCTACTACAGACAGTAACTCTTTGTGCCACTATAAAATGGGCATTTCATTGGTTTTTGTCTTGCTTTGCAAATAATCACTTGGTTTAAAATGGAGGGAAGGAGGGGGGGATTCTTTAAAGCAACAAATGTTTTAAAAACAAAGCAGGAAACAAAAGACAAAAAACATGGTCTACCTAGTATTTTTGTTTTGTGTCGCAGCACGAGGGGTGTCTGCATAATGTGCCTGTGTATACGTTTAGTGCTAACTGCACGCGAGGAGGATCATGGCAAGAAGGACCTCATTCAACCTTGTGGAATGAAGGAACTAGGCAATTGTTTTGAATGCGTTGTGTCTCAGCTCCACCCTCAACAGACTGCAAAAATCCCAATACATGTGAGACCTTATGGAACGCCTGCCTCCCCTTGCTAGAATTCGGAAAACTCCTTCGCACACTTTTCTGTGTCGGACACACGGACATCCTCCTCTTCGTAGTCGTCAAAGTTGCTTGTGTCTCCTGGTCCTCTGCACTTTGGTATGAAGGGAGCTTCCACCTGAAAGGCAACAGGACAAGTGTGTGAGTGGCTCTAAAGACCACAATACAATCACAACAGCTACACATTGTTTATGTAAGGCAATCAATCTATGTTGGTGATGAGGGTTAGAGGGGAAAGTTCTGAACTCCCAACATCCTTGCCTACAAGCCTCGCAAGGTCTTTATAATGCAAAGGTGTTATATCTGGCAGTGTTTTTATGACGGTAAAGCTCATATTTAATTACACCTGGAATGTCAATCTTTCTGGGGATACATAATGTGTTACCTGTTGTTTTTACTGTTCCAAACTAACCGTGGTTATTTCACACTTAAACTAACGATCGAGACATACCTTCCTCTCATAGATTGCGATCCAGTCCGTTGTGGCAAACCACTTGTGGTTCTTGATGTCATTCACCCCATTCTTCAGGTTGCCGTAGCGCTTCGTCAGGTCCACCTGGAGCAGGTTCCTCAGCAGGTCTTTCAAGTCTGAGCTGAAATGGGAGGGGAATCGTACCTGGAACACAGGAGAGGAGTTGGGCTTTAACTGTGGAGCTTATTGTTAAAATGTGGATAAAAGTCACTGGGACGATAGAAACACGCACAGCAATGTTGGCAAATAACCAGAACATCAAGGGACACCATATAGGCTAATAGCTGTCATTTTTGACAGTAGGGGCCGCTGCAAAATATATAGGTAAATCACCCCTGTGAAGAAAGTTTTATAGGACACTAATACGTATGCAATAGTTTTGCATAACATTCAAGAGCGCATGGTGTCCGGTAACATGTCAGTCCAGACTACACATAACATCAACTCCTGCATACCTTGCCAGACACGATCTTCTCGTAGATCTGGATTGGCTGATCAGCAAAGAATGGAGGGTACCCGGCAGCCATCTCGTAGATCAGGACTCCCAGTGCCCACCAGTCCACAGCTTTGTTGTAGCCCTAGCAGAGTACAGCAGAGAAAACAATCTTCAGCGACTTTCTTTGCACATACTGTGCAAACAACTAATTCATATCTACAGGTAGGTTGCAAACAGTCAAACACACGATGTACAGCACGCTATATTGGACACGATGGCCCACCTTGCTGAGGATGATCTCTGGAGCCAGGTACTCAGGAGTTCCACACAATGTCCAGGTCCTGCCTTTTACTCTTTTGGCAAAGCCAAAGTCTGTGACCTGAAACAGACCAACAAGGGCATTAGAACCATGTAATAATAACAGTCCAGATTTGCATAGGGCAAATTTGCATGGGCTGTCAACGGTAATGTGATGTCGAACCTCTCATTATTTGCTACTCAATCTCAAGACAGAAGTCTTAGATGAGAGTTCATAGACAACAAATGCGGATATACTTTGGTTTGGATATCGCTGTATCTGTACCTGGATGTACCCTTGGTGATCAATGAGAAGGTTTTCAGGCTTCAGGTCTCTGTAGATAAGGTCTAGCGAGTGGAGGTACTCAAAAGTGAGTACTATCTGAGCTGCATAAAACCGTGCGTGATGTTCACTGAAGAAAGAAGAAGAAAAATGTAAGTTGACGTGATGTCAAACGGGTGAAAAAAAATGAAACCAAAGACAACAGAGCACAATACCTTATAATTCATAGATTGTGCCCATTATTTTGTATCTCAAGTATACAGACATACCAGGCTATGAACATGGTGTCAAAACTTTCGATTCACCTGAACCTCCCGATGCGTCTCAGATGCGAGAACATTTCTCCTCCTGGAACGTACTCCATCACCATGTAGAGGTTGGAGTTATCCTATGGTTCAAATAAAGTTAGAACACACACACTTACCGTGGGTTGAAATTGATACGATATTTTTTTGTCGAAATGTACAAGGACTATTCCAACATATTTGCAAGTAGAACGATAAATTACAATAAATATTGGAATTAGATATTTCTATAAATAATTAACACAGCCGTTCACAAAGGAAAGATGTTACTGCAGCAGATAAGCAACCTCTGTTGCTGGGTGGGATGGGAGGAATGGGTCTCAGGGTTATCTTTGTATGCATTTATTTGATTTTCTTTGGACCTGTAAACCCCCCTCTGGAAAAAAAATAACAAAATGAAGTTGGTCACCAACTTTTTTGGTAATATTGTGATCAATGTAACTATTTTTGGATAACAATGAATACAACAATATTTGTGAATATTGGCCTATAGGCTATATTATTCACCACCTGAGGAAGTGGGAACTCAAAACACTTAGCTAGACTACTCTAAACATGATATTGTTGCTATACAGCCATATAGGCTAATTGATTCATCTATCGTACAAAAGAATTCCAGCGCTAGGCTTAGGCTACTTGATGTAGGCCTAACCACTGCAAATGGCGCGCTCCGCGGGCGCATCAAAACCAAACCATACTACAACTTACTCCAGTTGTAAAGTGGTGCCATGAATTCAATATTAAGAGGTGAGAAATAAAATACTCACAGAAAGCTGTGACTCTCCTCTCTAACTGTAACAGCAGATGCTTTGAAAACTGTAATTTTCCCGCAATTGCATTTTGAACAATGGTCATATGCTTGTGTTTCTCAGAATGCATCTCCCCCTCCTCCAGGCACACAGTGGGGAGTTAGAGAGGCTCGCTAACACAGCAGCCGACAGGAAAACAGGGACAAGCAGATACTTTTCTAGCAGGAATCAACATACTCTCCCGGGTTCGATCCCAAGCGGTGTTACAGCTGGCCGTGACTGGGAGACCCATGAGGCGGAGCACAATCGGCCCAGTGTCGTCCGGGTTAGGGGAGGGTTTGGCCGGCCAGGATTTCCTTGTCACATCATGCTCTAGCGACTCCATGTGGCAGGCCAGGCGCCCGCGAGCTGTCTTGGTCGCCAGTTGTACAGTGTCTCCTCCGACACATTGGTGCGGCTGGCATCCGGTTTAAGCGAGCAGTGTGTTAAGAAGCAGTGCGGCTTGGCAGGGTCATGTTTCGGAGGAAGAATGACTCTCGACCTTCGCCTATCCCATACAGGAGTTGCAGCGATGGGACAAGAGTAACTACGAATTGGATGTCATGAAATTTGTGAGAAAAAGGGGTAAAAAGTACCCTTTTTTTTTTTTACAGGAACCAACATAATGCATAGGCTATTACTGTCAACGAAATAACGGTTTTAGAACAATCTACAGCACGTGTCCAAATCATTCCACGGAGGGCCGGGTATCTGCAGGCTTTCTTTGAGACCCCTGATTTACAGTAACATTGTGTAGCAAAATCACAGAAAATGGCTGGGGTACCAAGGAAGGCCATTTTTGGTTTATCATCCAAGCTCTATTAGCAGGATAACACTGCTCATCTTTTTCACCAATTTTAATGGTGCACATTTTAGGACATCCTACTGCTGCTGACATACCTTGAAGGAATACTCTAGTCTCACGAGAAAGGGGAAGGACACCGCCTGCAGTATTCTCTTTTCGTTTAGCGTGTGTTCTATCTGCTTCAGCTTCACCACCTGTGAGAACAATGAGAGAGGAGGCATAACGATGAGGAGAGGAGGCATAACGATGAGGAGAGGAGGCATAACGATGAGGAGAGGAGGCATAACGATGAGGAGAGGAGGCATAACGATGAGGAGAGGAGGCATAACGATGAGGAGAGGAGGCATAACGATGAGGAGAGGAGGCATAACGATGAGGAGAGGAGGCATAACGATGAGGAGAGGAGGCATAACGATGAGGAGAGGAGGCATAACGATGAGGAGAGGAGCACAATAGTACAGAGAAAAGTCACCAGTCATCTGATAAAACTAATGCATGTGAGCTTACCACTAATGAAGAACATGTGACCACATCCCAAAGAAGAATTTATAGTGGTGGCTAACTTTGGAGATCAAGGAATGAGTGCCTGGGCAATAGGCAACGTTTGTAGTACTTTAGTCTATTTAAAAAATAAAAAAAAGTTTTACATGCATTGAACGTGCAACTTACAATTGGCTCATTCATCCCCCTCCTCTCCCCTGTAACTATTCCCCAGGTCGTTACTGTAAATGAGAACGTGTTCTCAGTCAACTTACCTGGTAAAATAAAATAAATAAACTGGACCTATGTAGCATATTTGTTTGTCAGAATGCTAGTAGTCAGAATGCTAGTAGTGGGAACATGTGATGCTTACAAATCTACACACGAGAATAAAGAGAACAAAGTGTTTGCCTTTCCACATAAATTAATTTGATACACAGCAAAATAATAATGTAAGAGACAATATCAAGAGAACATCCCTACTACATTTGGTGGCAGCCAATGCGATCTAGTCACCACAAGGCAGCACCATTTACGATGATCAGGGCAATTAAATATCAATAGGACAGTCCAATTGCTAATCTTTAACAGCTTTATAATACAGCATTATGTGGTAAAAATACCACAGTGTAGGTTTAAAGCCAAACTGTCAAGAGGTCATAGGTTCAAAAGACACGTCAGTCACCGTTTGAAACCTGCATGGGACTGACATTTCATAAAATATCCTTCAAGTTAACAGACCCAAAGCAGGCAGCTGAAAAAAGTTACTCTGTAGCTAACAAAATATTGTTGCCTCAATGACTGGTTTATATTTTTAATTCAGATTTTCAACAAGTTTCCCCTGCTCTCACTGTACATTTTTAATGTGTATGCTAGGCCCAAACATTTTAACTGAAACAGTGAGAACCGTTTAGTTCTGACCATCATGTGCCTTGATGTAAGATCAAGTTAACCAAAAAAATATACCAGTGCTATAACAAGCGTACAGGATCTCTCATACTGTCTCATTAAGTTTCACTTTAAAAATGTCAGGCAAAAAAATACAAGATTTATTTTGTGGTTAACCAAGCCTCACAGCACCTAAGATGTATTTCCATTTCCTTTTGAACTAGTGTAAACCCATACTAGATAAAGCCAGGCTTTCTCTGACACCAGCCAACTTTACTGTCCTAGGTGATTTAACCAGCCTAGGTTTTGTTCAACTTCATTCAAAACAAAACAGGGTCATGTTCATTAGGCACTAAACGGAAGAAAGCAAACTGAAACAGGGAAGGGCTACCTGGACATACCCAAAAAGGAATGCTCATTTTCTTTTTCCGTTATCTAACCTAATGAACACAACCCAGTGCATGTACCCACTTTCTGTTTGTCCAGGATCTTCATGGCGTAGAACTGTTCTGTTCCTTTATGTTTCACCAACATCACTCTACCGAACGAGCCTGTGCCCAGAGTCTTCAGCCTGTCAAAGTCATCTAGTCCAGTTGTGCTCTGAGGAGGAAAACACATCCTTAAAATGTGACAGCAAACAACAGTGAGCCGACATTAAAGTTGAAATTGAATACAGGGCAGCACACTTTAATGAAGGTAATTGTGCAGCGTTTACAGTCTATGCGATCTCCGCAAAGAACGGGTAATATGCCTTTAATTAAAAAGGCACATTGTAGGCTGCTCATAGACTGTAGAAAGAATGGACGGAGCCATCGATGTAGTCTGCCCATCGTTTACTTTGTGACGTCTCAGTGGCACATTTGAAGATCAGGAAGTGTCTTTTTAGCGTGTTGCCATCATGCTTCGTGAAAGAGTTTTTGGAACATTGCATGCGCAGTTTGAGCAACTCTAGGAAGTGATGTTCAGTGTTCTTCCAAGGATTTTTTTAACAAGGTGGTGCTGCTGAGTACAAAAGCCAGAGATTTTTGAATTTTTAAACACCAGTAAAGTGAAGGTTGAGCCATTTTGAATGTTCTATTGTTTTTGTGCATCTCTGAGTGATGTTCTATCGATTCTCTGGGTCATTTTATGTTTATGTGAGTTATTGGTGTTCGAGCAGGCAGAAATACGGCCGGTATTACGTAGCACCGTAAGTAAGTCGCTCTCACAGCATTGTAAGTTAAGAATAGGACTTTTAGATTGCGAAAACGTCTATCGTACAAGTCAGATTTTAATGCTGGCCGATGAGATCCTCCAGAGTTATGACTTCTCTCGAATGAGCCATTGAACATATTTTTACGATATTCCTACCTTGAGAAATGTGTCGTTTAACTAGCACATTTTTCCTATTTGTCTGCCTCTTTATCCAGGGTGCATTGCATGGTAGAGTTGCCAGAGATACAGTTAAAGTCGGAAGTTTATATACACTTAGGTTGGAGTCATTAAAATGTGTTTTTCAACCACTCCACAAATTTCTTGTTAACAAACTATAGTTTTGGCAAGTCGGTTAGGACATCTACTTTGTGCACGACAAGTAATTTTTCCAACAATTGTTAAGACAAGTTTATTTCACTTATAATTCACTGTATCACAAATCCAGTGGGTCAGAAGTTTACATACACTAAATTGACTGCGTCTTAGCTTGGAAAATTCCAGAAAATGATGTCATGGATTTAGAAGCTTCTGAAAGGCTAATTGACATAATTTGAGTCAATTTTCAATGACGGCCTAGGAACAGTGGGTTAACTGCCTTGTTCAGGGGCAGAACAACATTTTCACCTTGTCAGCTCTGGGATTCGATCTTGCAACCTTTCGGTTACAAGTCCAACACTCTAACCACTAGGCTATTCTAACTGACCCAAGACAGGACATTTTTACTAGGATTAAATGCCAGGAATTGTGAAAAACTGAGTTAAAATGTATTTTGCTGAGGTGTATGTTAACCTCCGACATCAACTGTATTATAGAAAGGAAATAGGAATCTAATGAATGAAGGAACGTATAACACCCCACCCAGCAGACTGTCGACCAATCATGTTCACGTTGTCATGCAGTTGCTAAGCTAATCGTCACACAATCCTTTCTCCAAGTCAGTGTATATGTCGAGAAACCTGCCCAATTTCCTCAAAAGCACATAATGCCACGATTCCAAAGCTATACGATACTACAGATAGCAAGATGATTATCTCACATTTTGGAAGATATTGGTAATGTTATACTTCTTGTTGACAAGATTCTTGCTAATGTTTCTCACTCCATGGAGTGCGCACTTTGGTAGCAAAATCGCCCAGAATGCACCGTGTGGCACATTGACATGGCGTGGGCACCGTTTCCCTATCTCCTCAAAAGTATGTGCCTTTGCGAATGTTAGACTCTACTCTGGCTGGCAACGAAAGATGGCAGAAGCGGATGATGAAGTGGATTCTGAATACAATGGCGGTAGAATCAAGCAGAATTGGAGTATTGTCAAAAAAAATTGAAAACTGCCAGTTCTGCCTATGAATATTATTATTATTTGACCATGCTGGTCATTTATGAACATCTTGGCCATGTTCTGTTATAATCTCCACCCGGCACAGCCAGAAGAGGACTGGCCACCCCTCATAGCCTGGTTCCTCTCTAGGTTTCTTCCTAGGTTTGGCCTTTCTAGGGAGTTTTTCCTAGCCACCGTGCTTCTACACCGGCATTGCTTGCCGTTTGGGATTTTAGGCTGGGGTTCTGTACAGCACTTTGAGATATCAGCTGATGTACGAAGGGCTATATAAATACATTTGATGATTTTGATTGAAAAATCTCGTATGAGTAGTGTATGTTAATGAGGAGCAGCTGAGCAGAGTCCCAATCATGAAGAAACCATTGGAGTTAACCAAAATGGTGGAGAGAGTGCTGGGTAAAATGAAGGCTGTGAGGATCCTGGGAGGGGCTTATTATAATTTAGAAACATTCTCAGTGAAGCCCTTCGTGTCCTTACCAGGGTCTTAACCTGACCGCAGTTTGGCGTCACAACCAACTTCAGTGGGCAAAAGCTCACCTTAGACAGCCACTGGCATGCTTGAAGTGTACCTTTACAGCTAAATCCCAGTTTCAACTGTACCGGGCAGATGGAAGATCGCGCGTATGGCGTTGTGCGGTAGAGAAGTTTGATGATGTCAACATTATGAACAGAGTGACCCATGGTGGCGATGGACTTATGGTATGGCATAAGCTACGTACAACAAACCCAATTGCATTTTATAGATGGCAATTTGAATGGACAGAGATACCGTGACGAGATCCTGAGACCCATTGTAGTGTCATTCATCCGCTGCCATCACCTCATGTTTCAGCATGATAATGCACGACTCCATGTCGCAAGGATCTGTGCACAATTCCTGGAAGCTGAAAATGTCCCATTGAGAACTTATGGGATGCTCTGGATCGACGTGTTCCAGTTCCTGCCAATATCCAGCAACTTCACACAGCCATTGAAGCGGAGTGGGACAACATTTCACAGGCCATAATCAACAGCCTGATCAACTCTATGCGAAGGAGATGTGTCGCGCAGCATGATGCAAATGGAGGTCACACCTGATACTGACTGGTTTTATGATAACGCCCCTATTTCTTTTTTTTTTTTTTTTTAAAGGCATCTGAACATCTGTATTCCCAGTCGTGTAAAAATTCATAGATTAGGGCCTAATTTATTTATTTAAATTGACTGACTTCCTTATATGAACTGTAACTCCATAAAATCTTTGAAGTTGTTGCGTTTTATATTTTTGTTCAGTGTAGTATTTTGTTACCTATGGGAAAGAAGTATTTTGTTATTGATCTCTTACCTGTGGTGGGCACTCCCATTTTCGTAAAAAATCTTCTTTGGCTTTAGCTAAGAACTCTTTCACTGAAAGGTGAAGAAAGAAGACAATTAGCACAGAATAAACAAAGTGTTATTAGAATAAACCTGCAAAGTGTTTTGCAGGTTAGACAGGTCTATAGAGCTATTGCATTTCTACTTAGATCAGAGTTGCTGGGTATCTAACAGTCAACATGTTCAGGGGATCACACTAACTACATAAACCGTTAGTAAGGTCAGGCCAAAGTAAAGTACCAGGTAGAGGTACTGTACTTAAAACATCTTTATTAGCTAGCAATTTACATTGAAGAGATGCAAAGAGCACTCACAGGCTTTATAGAAAGCCAATTCAAAGAGTAACAACGGTGCATTCGTTTCAGAGGGTTAACACTATTGAAGGGGGAAAAAATGTCATTAAAATTCAGCAAAAGTTTTAAAAGCCACAGCAAACTAACTACAGTGCAGGCATAGAAAGTGCTTTGCAGAAACCACAGCAGACACGAGCAGTCCATAGTCACCGAGGAATGACAAAGTAATTGGCTAAATCCATGAGTTAGTCATGATGTTCCTATTGAAGAAAAGCCACACATTTTCTACTGTTTTAGCAGCAGCCAGGTTGTAGTCCTAGCCTATTTGTTGAATGATATCTAGGCTATTGGCTGTCTGCTCCCTCTGTGACTTAGGACAGCTTATGGAAGAGAATGCGCATACCAAAAGTCTCTAGTTCACCAAGGTTTTTTCAGGAACATTCACCCACATGGAAGGAAATGATGAAGAGGAGAAAGAGGGAAGAAATGTTTATGTAAAAACAATAATATTAGCTAGATACTTAAGTGGGTTAGATGTAACAACAAAATTACATTGGGGAAGACAACATAAGACTGTGCAATTTCAAATAGCCTAACTCAAATGGATTAGCCTGAAACCACTGGAGTTGGGGGGAATCTCAGTTTAATAAATAAACATGGATTTAATTCATTAATTGAAAGTCCACAATCTTCACAAAATCAACTCTCAATACATGAATGTAACTTCAGTTCATTCCCTAACTTGACGATTTCAGCCCAACTATGTCTACATATCAGATTTGTCTAAATCTCAATTATGTCGCTAAAAGGCAAAAGTTAAGACTGAGCTAGCTGTTGAGCTGACAGGGTTTTCTGCATGCAGCCTAAGCCATGTCATTGGAGAACTTCCTGTCTGTCTGTAGCAGGAGTTGTAGCTCACTGCTGTAACTACACGATAATAGGGGCGTCTATTTCCATGGGCCTCTCATGTCTGACATGATAGTAGGCCTAACTGGTAAGGGAGACTACATCTCTCACTAGCTGTTTGAAAGCTCACTGACCCCTCTGACATTGAACGTAACATAGGACTGTTAAGGATAGATCATTAGAAAGAGGAGAAAAAAGTGTTTAAAATAAAAAATAAAAATTAGAATAGAATACAAACCATCCACCCTCCCCGGCCAAGAAGTGGCACAAAGAAAATGACAGGACAGAGAGATCTCATTCAGCCGAGGCAACAGAGACTGCAACAATGATGCTGCGCATTTACAATATACATTACACGTTGATGACAGTGCAGTTCGTGTACGATGCATCATCGAAGTTACAAAGAAGGTTTTAAGAAGAACAAATAGCTACATAGACCTAGTTACTGGTGTGTTTTATTCCTGGTGAATTCAATACATTATCTAATAACTTCCTGACTTTGGGCACTGGATTCCAGGGCACGTAGCACTAGGTAGTGTTTTATGGGACTGACTCCGTCCGTGTAAGAACGAACTTAACTCTCCATGCAATTTTAGATCCATGGTGAAGATCAACCGAATGCTTCTATAGTTCGTAACATTGAGGAATCAAGCAAGTTCCATGGTTGTCATATGACAAGAAAAAAAACAATGAAAACAAAGTTTCAGTGGGTCACTTCTGGTTTCATACCATTTGCTTCTGTTAAAACTTTAGTGTGTTTTAAGATTAATCTTTTGTTTTTTCAGACCCTATGTGCCTTTAGTTTAGCCTAAAGCACCAGTCTGGTCTCACTCTGGTTTAATTATCAGCCCTGACAAGTTTGAAGGAAACACAAGGCTCAGTTAAAGCGTATTGACTCATTTAGAAAAAGCACCAAAAAGTCAAGTGTTACTGTGTCCATGTAGCCATAAAGATACCAGGGGTGTATTCACTAGAAACTTAATATTTACTGGTTAGGGTTTTGCCAACGTTGACGTCAGCAATAATCAAATAAAAGCAGCTACACAAGTTGAGAGTTTGAGCTCGTCTAATAATTAGACCCACTTGGTTACACCTGCCTATTTTGATAGCTACAGCATGAAGAGCACACAGTAACTTACTCAACTTATCCCAAATGATGGTGAACTCTGAGACATGAGGCCCCTCACTCTCCTGGGCTTTTTGCTCTTGGTTGCCTTTGCGATACCTGTTGAAGAATCGGCTGGCAAGGTCGTCCAGCTTTAGGAAGGAATGATCCTTTCCCTGGGCCATTTAGAATTGAAATGGCGTTTTTCCCTTCCCAACGACTAGATCAAACTTCCAGCTAAAAGGTAACCAAACCGTTTTTCAACTGGAGGCCATACAGAGTGATATACACTTCCTGTTTGTGATGAATTGCAAACTGCGATGCTTGACTAACCACACACTAACATAGTATGGGCTTCCTGTTCAACTGTACTTCAGTTCTTGTAAAAGAAAGCCGCTTCAGAACTCTAGACCACCGTCTAAACTATTTTCACTTTCATACTAGATTTTAACAGCAAGAATTTGTTTAAAAAACGTACAAAAACATTGCATCACAAAACGATGCACTGTGTTCAAGAACGTTCAATATTTTGTAAGCAATACATCTAGGTCTATGATATAGGCTATTTAAACAAAGGTGATATTGCTCTCTAGTGGTAATGCATAAAGGTTCTCCAGAGTTTTATAGTCTGTTGCATGCCCATCACTACAACTTGATAACATTATTTTTATTAGATTACATTTTAGAATGGACAAATAATACATCTGGTACCTGTAGAATATGTAGAAGAAAATATACAGTACCAGTCAAAAGTTTGGGCATACCGTCTCATTCCAGGGGTTTTCTTAATTTTTAAATCTTTTTTAATCTTAATCTTGTACATTGTGGAATAATAGTGAAGACATCAAAACTACGAAATAACACACATGAAATCATGTAGTAACAAAAAGTGTTAAAAAATCGAAATATATTTTATATTTGAGATTCTTCAAAAGTAGCCACCCTTTCCCTTGATGACAGCTTTCCACACTCTTGGCACTGTCCCCCAGTCATAACGCTTTTGTGTGGAACTTGGTTTTCAAAATAAACTTTATTTTATTGTCAAGCAGTCAGAGGCAATATCTTAGTCATATAACCAAGCAAAGATATCCCCTCTTTCTAAATAGATATTTCCATCTTCGTCCATGAAACCAATCGCATGTGCATTTTAGAATGGCACTTTCCCACAAATGACATTTTGGAACATTTGCGCATACCGCCATGTGGGGCACATTCATACCTTTTGAACCATTTGGGCTAGAGAGACACGTTTTTCAGTAAAGTAATGGTGAAGCCATGACAGTGACGAAGCTGTGCCCAGTTTTTATCTATGGCACTCAGACTGCACTAGGAAGAAATGCAGTTTGACTGTGGAAAAAGTTTCCGGCTGAAAATGAGTCTTACAGGCTACTTGACCAGTGACCGGCACTTACAGAAAACAGAGCCGTCCGTCCCTACGCTTTTGAGCAGATTCAAACCCTAATGTTACGCTTGTTTACACTGACCTGCACTGGGGTCGGAATGCAATCATGGGTACGTTAAGACACCGTGGACCCGGCGCGATATATGGGTAATGGAGTACAGTGTCATATCCAACCCCTTCATTGACGTACATTTTCTGACAAATCTCCCCCTGTCACGGATGCCATGGTTGCCCTTAGTTTGAAGATGTAATCCGGAGCATTCTAGGTTCTCTTGTCGACTCAGTCTGAATAGTTGCAATCAAATGTCAGAATTTTCTCCCTCTCCTTAGCTATCATACTCTAATCCACTAATTTCAAAACTCGGTCTTCCAGAAAGTGGAGAGCAACACTTATGCAGTTCTACTATGTGATATCTTTCAAAAAAGAAGCATTAGAAAGGAATACCTACACATGACCAACTCATATTATAGACAGAAGCGTGCAACATGGCAGACCAATCCAAACTCATCTCTCGGCATGTCCAGCTCACTCATTATCTCAGCCAATCATGGCTAGCGGAACGGTTGCTGTCGTTTTCCATGACTCAACCAACTAGGCTCGTAATTTAACAATTGTATTCGTATTTACATATGGAATAGAAGTTTGTTATTATGACACATGAAAGTTCACATATTCCAGAAGGCATTTCTGCCCCAAAAGTTCTAATGGCTCTCCTGTGAAGTAGTGACGTGCGACATACGCCTAGTTTCCTGAAACGAGTCACAATAAAGCTGTCAACGCTAAACTAATGTTGAGATGTTCAGACTGACCCAACTTTAAATGCATTCAGATTTGATATTACTTATACTTAATAATTTCACATTTGCATAAATTAACATGGTTTGAAGTAGAACCACAGTAATATAGTGGTAGCTATTTAAAATAGCCCTGCTCCTTGGTCAGTTAAGTTACAAAACCAACTTAAAACCTTTCAGGCTATCATATAATAATAGTTGTAAGAGGTTAAGAATTGTAACACCAACAGTAACTCTTGAACCGTTTCAAGCTAGAGACATCAAACCAACTTTCTCATGTTCAGGCTAACTTCAAATTCGTACCTTTTAAAAATATTTTTACTTCTGATATTGAGATGTGCCGTCTCTTTCAGATCATCATTATCACAAGTCGTCCTATAATAAATGTGGCCACATATGCTCCCGGCAGGTCCAGTTATTCAGGAAAGCTTAACACATGCTCTGCCTCCTCTCCAATCAGTGGCTATTCCTTGCACACCTCGACCATAATGCTTCAAAATTGCCAAAATGCATATAATTTTACTTTTTAAATGTATTACCTGTTATATGTGGCATGAACACAAGTCAATGTTTTATTCAGTTTAGGTTACTTCAAAAGTCTCTTGTAGGCATGTGCACATTAATCCCAAAAATAAATTCCTCAAAATGGATTAATATTAAACAGGTTTCCATCTAACCTTTTTATGAGAGTAAAGTACATATTGGATTTGTTTTTAAAGTCACAACATTATGGGCAGGCAATATTAAACTGGGGAAATTGTGTCACTTCTCTTGCGTTCATTGCACGCAGAGTCAGGGTATATGCAGCAGTTTGGGCCGCCTGGCTCGTTGCGAACTAATATGCCAGAATTTTTATGTAATTATGACATAACATTGAAGGTTGTGCAATCTAACAGCAATATTTAGACTTATGGATGCCACCCGTTACATAAAATACGGAACGTTCCGTATTTCACTGAAAGAATAAACATTTTGTTTTCGAAATGATAGATTCCGGATTTAACCATATTAATGACCTAAGGCTCGTATTTCTGTGAGATTATATTATAATTAAGTCTGTGATTTGATATAGCAGTCTGACTGAGCAGTGGTAGGCGCAGCGGGCTCGTAAGCATTCATTCAAACAGCACTTTATTGCGTTTGCCAGCAGCTGTTTATGATTTCAAGCCTATCCTGAGATTAGGATGGCAATACTAAAGTACCTATTAGAACATAACAGTCAAAGCTATATGAAATACAAATGGTATAGAGAGAAATAGTCCTATAATAACTCAAACTTCTTACCTGGGAATATTGAAGACACATGTTAATAAAAGGAACCACCAGCTTTCATATGTTCTCATGTTCTGAGCGAGGAACTTAAACCTTAGCTTTTTTACATGGCACATATTGCACTTATACTTTCTTCTCCAACACTTTGTTTTTGCATTATGTAAACCAAATTGAACATGTTTCATTATTTATTTGAGACTAAATAGATTTTATTGATATATTATATTAAGTTAAAATAAGTGTTCATTGTTCATTCAGTATTGTTGTAATTGTCATTATTACAAGAAATCTATAAAAATCAGCCGAGTATCGGCTTTCTCTGGTTCTCTAGATTGTGCCCATAGGCGACGTTGTTGCCAGTGATGTCTGGTGAGGACCTGCCTTACAACAGGCCTACAAGCCCTCAGTCCAGCCTCTCTCAGCCTATTGCGGACAGTCCGAGTCCTGATGGAGGGATTGTGAGTTCCTGGTGTAACTCGTGCAGTTGTTGTTGTCATCCTGTACCTGTCCCACAGGTGCGATGTTCAGATGTACCGATCCTGTGCAGGTGATGTTACACGTGATCTGCCACTGCGAGGACGATCAGCTGTCCTTCTAGTCTCCCTGTAGCACTGTCTTAAACGTCTCACAGTACGGACATTGCAATTTATTGCCCTGGCCACATCTGCTGTACTCATGCCTCCTTGCAGCATGCCTAAGGCACGTTAAATAAGGAATGGATTAAGACTATATACATCTGTCAGAGCAGCATTGGATTAAGATACTGTGGCATAGAATAGAGTACAGTATATACATATATGGGTGATGCAAAATTTACACACAATTAAAATTAATAAGATACAGTAAAATAGTGTGGAGTGCAGTTTATACATATCAGATGAGTAATGCTAGATACGGAAAGGTTATTAAAGTGGCTAGTGATCCATTTCTAAAAGTGGCCAGTGATTCCAAATCGATGTCTATATGCAGCCGCCTCTGATGTGCTAATGATGGCTGTTCAGCAGTCTGATGGCCTTGATAGGAGCTGTTTTTCAGTCTCTTAGACCCAGCTTTGACAAACATTTGTGGGCAGTGCAGTTGCCATAAGAGGCTGTGATACAGCTTTAAAGGATGCTCTCAATTGTGCATCTGTAAAGGTTTGTGAGCGTTTTAGGAGTTAAACCAAATTTCTTCAGCCTCCTGAGGTTGAAGAGGCGCTGTGGTGCCTTCTACACCGCACTGTCTTTGTGGGTGGATCATTTCAGTTTGTCAGTGATTGTGTACACCAAGGAACTTGGTATACACAGAAGCTTTCCACCTTCTCCACTGCGGTCCAACTGCTGTTTCCTGAAGTCCACGATCATCTCCTTAGTTTTGTTGACGTTGCACGAGAGGTTGTTTTCCTGGCACCACACTCCCAGAGGCCTCACCTCCTTCCTGTCGGTTGTTTCATTGTTGTTGGTAATCAAGCCTACTACTGTTATGTCATCTGCAAACTTGATGATTGAGTTGGAGGCGTGGTTGGCCATGCAGTCATTGGTGAACAGGGAGTATAGTAGGGGGCTGAGCACACACCCTTGCGGGGCCCCAGTGTTGAGGATCAGCGAAGAGGTGTTTCCTACCTTCAACACCTGGGGGCGACCCCTCAGGAAGTCCAGGACCCAGTTGCACAGGGTGGGGTTCAGACCCAAGGCCTCAAGCTTTATGAGCTTTGAGGGTACTATGGTGTTAAATGCTGAGCTATAGTCAATGAACAGCATTCTTACATAGGTATGACTCTAGTTCAGATGGACAGGGCAGTGTGCAGGCGATTGCATTGTCTGTGGATCTATTGGGGCGGTAAGCAAATTGAAGTGGGTCTAGGGTGGCAGGTAAGGTAGAGGTGAAATGATTGATTTGGACAATTAACCTCTTTGGGCTAGAGGGCAGCATTTTGACGTCTAGATGAAAAGCATGCCCAAAGTAAACTGCCTGTTACTCAGGCCCGGAAGCTAGGATATGCATATAATTGGTAGATTTGGATAGAAAACACTCTAAAATTTCTAAAACTTAAAATAATGTCTGAGTATAACAGAACTGCTATGGCAGGCAAAACCCCAAGGACAAACCATCCCAAAAAATATATATTTTCAGCCAACCACTGATTCCAATGGCTGTCATGTTTATTATGAGGCAAAATCCTCCCAGATTGCAGGTCCTAGGGTTTCCACTAGATGTCAACAGTCTTTAGAGTTTCAGGCTTGTTTATGGAAAAATTAGTTAAAATGCCACTTAGAGACACTTATTTCTCCCATTTTGGCTGTAATGTTTTCATGTGTGTGGATAAGAGCTCGTTCTTTGTTGTTTATCTCCGGTAAAGACAATAACGATTCTCCGTCTTAAATTGTATCGTTGATTTACGTATTAGGGTACCCGAGGTTTGATTATAAACGTTGTTTGACTTGTTTGGAGAAGTTTATTGGTAACGTTTGGGATTCATTTTGTGTGTATTTTGAAGGAGGGAAACCAGTGGATTATTGAATGAAGCGCGCCAGCTAAACTGAGTTTTTGGGATATAAAGAAGGACCATTTTATGTAGCTGGGGACCTTTTTGAGTGCCAACAGAAGATCTTCAAAGGTAAAGCATTTATTATATCGCTATTTCTGACTTTCATGGCGCACCTGCCTGGTTGAATGTTTTTTATGCTTTTGTATGCGGGGCGCTGTCCTCAGATAATCGCATGGTGTGCTTTCGCCTTAAAGCCTTTTTGAAATCTGACACAGTGGCTGGGTTAACAAGACATTAAGCTTTATTTTGATGTATGACACTTGTATTTTCATGAATGTTAAATATTTATATTTCTGTCATTTGAATTTCGCGCTCTGCAATTTCACCGGATGTTGTCGAGGTGGGTCTCTAGCGGAATGCCTGCGCCAGAAAGGTTAATAGACAATGCAGTAAATTAAACATCCGTCACGTCCAGGACCGGAGTCTACGCAGACCGGTGCACCATAGCCAATCAGAGCTGTAGAAGTTATTTTTGCAAACAAGCCATTGCCACAGGCATGACATCTTTCATTTTGAACTGGACTGTGTATTTACAGGCAGTTGCAACAGAGCAACTTTAGATCATGAGAACGCATTTATGAAAGCCACAAAATACACCCGAATGGATTAATGCTAATACCTGACTTGTTTCAGGAAACAAGGCATATGACGCATTTCACTGGAGGCATTTGAACATAAACATGCATTCTGAAACATGTGAACTTTCATGTGCCTTAAACTTGTACTCAATCCATAAACACGAATACATTGTTTAATTACGAGCCTCCTTAGTTTAGTCACGGAAAAAGAAACCGTCCCACTAGCCATGATTGGCGTGCTGTTATGCGAGCTGATCAGTATGTGTTGCTACTCCTTTCTACCGTGCCATTTTTTAAAGATATAACTTTAGACATCAAGAACTACAAAAGTTTTGCTACTTTTCTTAACATTGATGCCCTGAATTTAGCAGGCGCTATTGACATATCAGTTGGAAAAAGTTATGGGCTACTTTCTGCACAACGCTGTCCAAACAAGATGTTTCACTACAACAAAACGGAGTTAAATGGTTCCAGTCTGCCGTGATATTGCAAGTTAACGCATACTGCTAGTTAGCAAGCGAACGTTAGCTTGCTGGCTCACTAGCTTACGTTACGTGTATGATCTGCGTAGTAATATTATTCAAATCAGAAATCTATTTGCGTTGCTAGTTACAGCCTAATCTTAGCTAGCTAACATTGAACGTAGTTTCTACCTGCAGATCCATACTACAGCTATGACAATGTTGGTATTGGTAGCAGTAAGAGTTGAGATTATGCCTGTTCATTGTTTAGCAAGCTACCTACCTGGCTAGCTACATGTCTAAAAAGACTCCACTTCGGCCAGATTATTACATCACCCATCAAATTAGCCAGGTGTTTCTGGGAGTGATTACAGCCATCTATTGTGTTTCATTAACATGTCTAGACAATAGTGACCCATCCACTTAGCTCGATGTGGCTGGGGTTTGGTAATTGCATATCCTTCACATGACCCATCAATTTAGACAAGTGGGTCGGGTAAGTGTCATCTAATAATTATAAAATATTTTTATCTGGACACTTTTTGTTTTTGATATTGCTACTATGCAAGTAGTATCTCTACCGTTTACACCTTCTGTATCCTGTGACAAATAAAAGTAGATTTGATTTGATATAGCCTGTTTACCACATTGCCTCACATGTGAATACTTTAAGAAATGGGTGGGGGTAAGGCTTAAGAGAGGGTAAACAATGCTGTATGAGTTTAGACCAATGCCGTTGGGGGTACGCCAAATAAAATGTTTCACATTTAAAAAAATACAAAAGTAATTTTTTACATTTTTTTCCTTCACATTTTCAAACAGTCCATGTATATTTTGCAACTAGGCTATACATTTGGGCGAGGTTTCTCTCGCCTGAGTAGTTTCACTGCCAAAAATAAAAGTTACACCATCTAGTGTTCAGCGAAATAACAGAATGACAAATACAGGTAGCCGAGTCAAACAATTGAAATCCAATCACATTACCCATTACTCTCTCGCAGGAATTCCACTACAGGTCTGTATGAGCCAAACGTAGCTGCTGCTCACGTTGGTATCTGTACTGATGACGCAAAAGCCATGACAGGGAAACATAGTGGAGTGGGAACGCGTGTGCAAGCAGTTGCTCCCGATGCCACTTGGGTACACTGCAGCATACACTGAGGCTCTTGCTGCCAAGGGAATGCCTGAATGAAAATGGTTAACTGTTAAAGCAAGGCCCCTGAACTCTCGTGTATTTTCTGCACTATGCAATGATGTGGGCAGTGACCATGTAACGCATTTACAACATACAGAAGTGCGCTGGTTATCAAGGGGCAAAGTATTGACACTTTTTTTTAATTGAGAGACAAGCTTAAAGTTTTCTTTACGACCATAATTTTCACTTGTCTGACCACTTGCGTCATTACGAGTTTCTCACATAACTGACCTATCTGGGTGATGTTTTTTCTCGCCTGAATAATCTGAATCTAGGATTACAGGGACGCATCACATCTATATTAAATGTGCGGGACAAAATTGAGGCTATGATTAAGAAGTTGGAGCTCTTTTCTGTCTGCATTAACAAGGACAACACACAGGTCTTTCCATCATTGTATGATTTTCTTGGTGCAAATGAACTCAAGCTTATGGACAATGTCAAATGTGATATAGCGAAGCACCTGCGTGAGCTGGGTGCGCAATTACGCAGGTAATTTCCAGAAATGGACGATACAAACAACTGGATTCAGTCTACTTAACGATATCTGAACAAAAAAGCCTCATCGAAATTGCAACAGGCGGTTCTGTGAAATTTCTATTTAATCAGAATAGGGCTGCGCTCAGAGTTTCTTGCCTTGGCAAATAGCGCTATTAAGACACTGATGCCCTTTGCAACCACGTACCTATGTGAGTGGATTCTCAGCCCTCACTAGCATGAAAACTAAATACAGGCACAGACTGTGTGGAAAATGATTTAAGACCGAGACTCTCCAATACAACATAGCAGAGTTATGTGCATTCTTTCAAGCATTATTAACCTGTGGTGAGTTATTCACCATTTTTTATGAACAAATAAAGTTTTTTTATGTAAGATGGCTAAATAAAGAGCAGCATTATTGATGATTATTATTTGTGCCCTGGTCCTACAAGAGCTCTTTGTCACTTCCCAAGAGCCGGGATGTGATAAAAACTCACTCATTCTTATGTTAAATAAATAGATTGTATAGTGTGTGTGTGGCAGGCTTAAAATGACGGCACAAAACTAAATTTGAAAGTGCGCCGACCCTGGTCCTAGAGGGGGTAAGCAACTGGAGGGTGAATGTTTGAAGTGGCACGGGACTATAACAAGTTTGGGAACCACTAGTGTAGACAAAGAAGAGCTCTCCAGTTGGTGTACCAAAACATTCAAGGGCCATTTTCTCAAAAGTGGGGTTACAAGTTTATCAACTTTCAAAGCATGCAATGTATGATAAACTATTTTCTAGCTCCGAGTCTCTACTTTTATAACAATTTCTAGTGTTGCTGTATAAGAGCGAATCTAGGCATTCGGTCATGTGTCAACGCCCTGGGAGTCCTCTTATATTTGGGAACATCACAGTCCTATAGATCAAACAACCATGGCAAGGTAGGCTAGCACCTTCAGACAAGAGTGCTCTGAAATCGGAGTACATAGCTTGCCAGAGTGACTTTGCGAACACAAGCGATATGCTAACTGGACAACAGTCGTTCAGTATAGCTAGCGAGCAAAGTTATTCACATTTCTTGCTAGTTAACTAAATGACACGTGCATCTCTAGCTGTGTAGCTACTGAAAAACGATACAAGGGGGAAAAAGTCAGTCAGTCATCCACTCCTCCAATGAATGACATTACGCCCCGCTAGCAGCTAGCTAGATAACTAGCTAACATTAGGCTCTGTTTTTAGCTTGCTACATAAATGCATATTAGTTATGGCTGACTTGGGATCATTGCCCTTGCTAGTTTGATTAATTGACATTCCCTGCCTTAGTTACCTTTGTCCATGTTATTGAGTCATTGAAACTTTAACAACCTGAAAATGTATTGGTGAATATGAATCATGCATTGAACTGCATCCATTTATTCTGCCACTAGACTCATGCCTACTAGACTCATGTGTAGCAGTAACTTACATCATGGAATGTTGAGTTTTACATTTTTAAAACTTCAAAGTTGGTTTTGTATTATAAACTGGGAATATTATATATTTTACTGAAATTATGAACTGATGATTGTCTGTTTCATATTTGCAAAGTAGTTAAAACGCCTGACTTTAATGTCAGCGGTTTTCTTAAATAAAAAACGTTAGCAAACAGTTCAAGTTACCACGTTATAGTAACGTTAACTACTTTACTTACGTAGCTGCTAAATTAGGTAGCTGGTTATCTAACTATAGTAACTGGACAGCCAATGTCTTCGTGAATATCAACATTTAACATGCAAATTGTTATTTACTGTCTGACACTTTCCAAAATGTTTAGCTAGCTAACGTAACTCAAACACAAATGAATTAGTATACCCTCCCTCCCCCACCCTGTTGCACCGCTGGTAGTACGACGGCCGCATCGTCTACCCAACTGTCAGTGTAGCTAGCTAGTTAGCTCGTTAACGTTAGCGCACTGTTGCTAACGATTGTTACGTTAGTTAGCTAAGCCAGTTTGTCCCCTAACGTTAGCCTGCAATCCTTTATCAAATTGGCTCTTGAAATAACGAACATCATAAGTTAGCTAGCTTTTCAGGGAAGATAGCAATAATCACTTACCGCTCTCTTGTTCGTTGCCTTTCTTAGCTGTAGCGGCGTTTCCCATCGTACTCAAATTAAGACACGGCGATATATTTGAAACGATGGTGGTGTTGATGGGTCCGTAGCTAACAAGCTATTAGTCTTCTGACAGATACTTAATGTTCTGCTTATTAGCCAACGTTACTGTAGCTGGATGGCTAACTAACATTTATTCCGTTAGTTGCACTACCGAATGGGACTCTGCCAACCCCTTTGACCTTTCTTGCAGTTTACTTTATCGTTAGATGCCTATTAGTGTAACACCTCTATGTCACTGACATAAAGACATAGTCAGGCTTTTCACCTCAGCCTGTCGTTCCACCAGCGCAACAAAAAAAACAACAACAATATTTTTGCTAACACCGGAAATTACGACAACTTAATCTTCTTCTATAATATTATGGTGGTCCGCAAACAAACGTTAGATGTGAATTCCGCCACCTACTGTACTGGAGTGTGTAGTCACTCACAGTTTAGACTAAATTAATAAAGAAACATTAAGATAAACTAAACCCTACTATCTAATCCTGTACTACAAAGAAAATAAAAAAGAGCCCTACTAACTTCAAACCCTCCCTCATCCACCAAATCCCTACACATCTATCTTTCCCTCTTCCTCATACCGGTACTTACAACAATACATCAACACATGCTTTATTGTTTCATCAACCATACACAAACCATTTGCATGCTTGCCAACCAGATATAAGGATATAATAAATGCAATGTACAATTTCCTAGCAAAAACTACTTCTTCCGTCCTAATCTGACCCTTGAATCTTAGTCCACCAACCTTTCTTTGGAGGGCATAAAAATGCCGCCCTTGGACTCTGATTCCTACCTCTGTTGCCATACATCTATCATAATGGCTCTAATCTTACATTTGATTTCACTTCTACACAGTGGAGCATGAATATAAATTGTATATCTTTTTAAAGGTCATTTGGCCCACTCCCGAATTCCCTACACCTTGTCTCTCGATTCTCCATAATAACAATAATGCCTAAATGTATTTATTTTTTATTTTTTATTTCACCTTTATTTAACCAGGTAGGCTAGTTGAGAACAAGTTCTCATTTACAACTGTGACCTGGCCAAGATAAAGCATAGCAGTGTGAACAGACAACAACACAGAGTTACACATGGAGTAAACAATAAACAAGTCAATAACACAGTAGAAAAAATTAAAAAAAGAGTATATATACATTGTGTGCAAAAGGCATGAGGAGGTAGGCGAATAATTACAATTTAGCAGATTAACACTGGAGTGATAAATTATCAGATGGTCATGTGCAGGTAGAGATACTGGTATGCAAAAGAGCAGAAAAGTAAATAAATAAAAACAGTATGGGGATGAGGTAGGTAAATTGGGTGGGCTATTTACCGATGGACTATGTACAGCTGCAGCGATTGGTTAGCTGCTCAGATAGCAGATGTTTAAAGTTGGTGAGGGAGATAAAAGTCTCCAACTTCAGCGATTTTTGCAATTCGTTCCAGTCATTTAACATTTACATTTAAGTCATTTAGCAGACGCTCTTATCCAGAGCGACTTACAAATTGGTGCATTCACCTTATGACATCCAGTGGAACAGCCACTTTACAATAGTGCATCTAAATATTTTAAGGGGGGGGTGAGAAGGATTACTTTATCCTATCCTAGGTATTCCTTAAAGAGGTGGGGTTTCAGGTGTCTCCGGAAGGTGGTGATTGACTCCGCTGTCCTGGCGTCGTGAGGGAGTTTGTTCCACCATGGGGGAGCCAGAGCAGCGAACAGTTTTGACTGGGCTGAGCGGGAACTGTACTTCCTCAGTGGTAGGGAAGCGAGCAGGCCAGAGGTGGATGAACGCAGTGCCCTTATTTGGGTGTAGGGCCTGATCAGAGCCTGGAGGTACTGAGGTGCCATTCCCCTCACAGCTCCGTAGGCAAGCACCATGGTCTTGTAGCGGATGCGAGCTTCAACTGGAAGCCAGTGGAGAGAGCGGAGGAGCGGGGTGACGTGAGAGAACTTGGGAAGGTTGAACACTAGATGGGCTGCGGCGTTCTGGATGAGTTGTAGGGGTTTAATGGCACAGGCAGGGAGCCCAGCCAACAGCGAGTTGCAGTAATCCAGACGGGAGATGACAAGTGCCTGGATTAGGACCTGCGCCGCTTCCTGTGTGAGGCAGGGTCGTACTCTGCGGATGTTGTAGAGCATGAACCTACAGGAACGGGCCACCGCCTTGATGTTAGTTGAGAACGACAGGGTGTTGTCCAGGATCACGCCAAGGTTCTTAGCGCTCTGGGAGGAGGACACAATGGAGTTGTCAACCGTGATGGCGAGATCATGGAACGGGCAGTCCTTCCCCGGGAGGAAGAGCAGCTCCGTCTTGCCGAAGTTCAGCTTGAGGTGGTGATCCGTCATCCACACTGATATGTCTGCCAGACATGCAGAGATGCGATTCGCCACCTGGTCATCAGAAGGGGGAAAGGAGAAGATTAATTGTGTGTCGTCTGCATAGCAATGATAGGAGAGACCATGTGAGGTTATGACAGAGCCAAGTGACTTGGTGTATAGCGAGAATAGGAGAGGGCCTAGAACAGAGCCCTGGGGGACACCAGTGGTGAGAGCGCGTGGTGAGGAGACAGATTCTCGCCACACCACCTGGTAGGAGCGACCTGTCAGGTAGGACGCAATCCAAGCGTGGGCCGCGCCGGAGATGCCCAACTCGGAGAGGGTGGAGAGGAGGATCTGATGGTTCACAGTATCGAAGGCAGCCGATAGGTCTAGAAGGATGAGAGCAGAGGAGAGAGAGTTAGCTTTAGCGGTGCGGAGCGCCTCCGTGATACAGAGAAGAGCAGTCTCAGTTGAATGACTAGTCTTGAAACCTGACTGATTTGGATCAAGAAGGTCATTCTGAGAGAGATAGCGGGAGAGCTGACCAAGGACGGCACGTTCAAGAGTTTTGGAGAGAGGCAGCAGATGACAAACTATTCAATACAGAATCTGAGCATACTACAATTCTGATAGGTTAAACGTCCTGGAGGGCAGCTACTACTATCGCCAACAGTTCAACAGAGTATACTGACAGTTCATCTGTTAGTCTTCAACATAACTCCACATCAACTTGCGTAATGTAAATGCCTGCTCCTGTATGACCACTATCTGGGTCCTTGGAGCCATCTGTAAAAATCTGTAAACTACAGTGCCTTGCGAAAATATTCGGCCCCCTTGAACTTTGCGACCTTTTGCCACATTTCAGGTTTCAAACGTAAATATATAAAACTGTATTTTTTTGTGAAGAATCAACAACAAGTGGGACACAATCATGAAGTGGAACGACATTTATTGGATATTTCAAACTTTTTTAACAAATCAAAAACTGAAAAATTGGGCGTGCAAAATTATTCAGCCCCTTTACTTTAAGTGCAGCAAACTCTCTCCAGAAGTTCAGTGAGGATCTCTGAATGATCCAATGTTGACCTAAATGACTAATGATGATAAATACAATCCACCTGTGTGTAATTAAGTCTCCGTATAAATGCACCTGCACTGTCATAGTCTCAGAGGTCCGTTAAAAGCACAGAGAGCATCATAAAGAACAAGGAACACACCAGGCATGTCCGAGATACTGTTGTGAAGAAGTTTAAAGCCAGATTTGGATACAAACAGATTTCCCAAGCTTTAAACATCCCAAGGAGCACTGTGCAAGCGATAATATTGAAATGTAAGGAGTACCCTCTAAACTTTCAGCTCATACAAGGAGAAGACTGATCAGAGATGCAGCCAAGAGACCCATGATCACTCTGGATGAACTGCAGAGATCTACAGCTGAGGTGGGAGACTCTGTCCATAGGACAGCAATCAGTCATATATTGCACAAATCTGGCCTTTATGGAAGAGTGGCAAGAAGAAAGCCATTTCTTAAAGATATCCATAAAAAGTGTTGTTTAAAGTTTGCCACAAGCCACCTGGGAGACACACCAAACATGTGGAAGAAGGTGCTCTGGTCAGATGAAACCAAAATTGAACTTTCTGGCAACAATGCAAAACGTTATGTTTAGCGTGAAAGCAACACAGCTCATCACCCTGAACCCACATCCCCACTGTCAAACATGGTGGTGGCAGCATCATGGTTTGGGCCTGCTTTTCTTCAGCAGGGACAGGGAAGATGGTTAAAATTGATGGGAAGATGGATGGAGCCAAATACAGGACCATTCTGGAAGAAAGCCTGATGGAGTCTGCAAAAGACCTGAGACTGGGACGGAGATTTGTCTTCCAACAAGACAATGATCCAAAACATAAAGCAAAATCTACAATGGAATGGTTCAAAAATAAACATATCCAGGTGTTAGAATGGCCAAGTCAAAGTCCAGACCTGAATCCAATCGAGAATCTGTGGAAAGAACTGAAAACTGCTGTTCACAAATGCTCTCCATCCAACCTCACTGAGCTCGAGCTGTTTTGCAAGGAGGAATGGGAAAAAATGTCAGTCTCTCGATGTGCAAAACTGATAGAGACATACCCCAAGCGACTTACAGCTGTAATAGCAGCAAAAGGTGGCGCTACAAAGTATTAACTTAAGGGGGCTGAATCATTTTGGACGCCCAATTTTTCAGTTTTTGATTTGTTAAAGTTTGAAATATCCAATAAATGTCGTTCCACTTCATGATTGTGTCCCACTTGTTGTTGATTCTTCACAAAGAAATACAGTTTTATATCTTTATGTTTGAAGCCTGAAATGTGGCAAAAGGTCGCAAAGTTCAAGGGGGGCGAATACTTTCGCAAGGCACTGTATAAAAGCTTCTACCAATGTAATTATTAACCGGTTCCCCTATATCACTCACTTTGGTCTCTTCACCAGTGGTTAATGCGTCTGACCAAGGACTTGGGCATGTCCTACTTTGACAATTTTGACTCCTTCTGGAATAGGCCTTGCTACTTTGTGGAAGACTGAATTCACCTGGGTGAAAATGGCTCCCGGCTGTTGTCATCAAACATTGGATAGGTTGTAGGTCAACTAAATTGATGCGATGACAATATTAGCATTACATGTAAGTCCGTTTTTACCATCTCCTCTTTGGTCTCTATGAGAGTTCCACATGTTGTATCTGAAAGTGGTGACATGCCAAATGGTGCTAACTGGATAAATGTCATTTTTATTCCTACTTTGTTTTATTTTCCTAATAAGTATAATCCAATCTTTGAGTCTCATGTTGTGCTGAAATCTCAAAGTAATCTGACTTGCATTGAAACTCCGTATGATTTTAAATGCAGAAATAGTTTGCAATTTTTACATCTTAATATTTGTAGTTTATTACCTAAAATAGATCATGTCAAGATCTGGTTCTCTCAGGCAGACACTGACATTTTTATTGATTTTGAGACATGGTTAAATGATAAAACCCTGGACGCTGATGTTTCTATGGATGGTTACAATGTGTTTAGGGCGGATAGGAAAGGCAAAGGTTGTGGTGTTGCTATTTACACAAGGAATATTCTTCCTGTGTCTCTGTTAAAGGCTACCTCCAATCCTAAACCATTTTAATTGTTGGCTTTAAGTCTTCAGTTGGGTTCAAACTCAAAAATAACAGTTATAGGAATCTGTCATCCACCCTCCGCCAAGAAGTGTGCACTAAACAAACTCATTCATATAATTGCCATTTTTATCACTTGAGATTTTCATCTTGCATAGGGAACGCAGGATGCTGACTGTTTAAAAGATTTTTGTACTAATCTAAATTTGACCCAGCTGATCACAAAGCCCACTCGTCCAAACTAAAAGGACCCTACGAAATTGACTTTGATTGACCTCCTATTTACAAATACTCCATAGAAATATGCTGGGAGTGGGGTATTTGCTTTGGATATTAGTGACCACTGTCCTATTGTATGTGTCAGGGATATACAGACGTCTCGATCCAAACCTTGTTTTATCAACAAGAGGAATTTAAAAAATGTCAATGAACAGGCCTTTTTGTGACCTTTATTTTGGTGACTTTGATTGTATTGCAACTATACCTGACCCAGAGTTGGCTCTGAACCATTTCACAAATGTTTTCAATTGTATTGTAGATAAACATGCTCCCTTTAAAAAACTGAGAATTAAAAATTGGTCTTGCCCTTGGTTCAGTCCAGAGCTATCTGAAGTCATACACAACAGAGATGCTGCCTGGGCCAAAGCTAGATTCATGGACTCGGGCCCAGACTGGCAGTCTTTTAGGCTGTTGAGAAATCTATGCATAAAACTAGTTAAAAAAGCAAAATCAGATTATTATGTTAATACTCTCATGACGTTACCCTGTTGGGTGAGGTTTATGGCCCCCCCATAAATACATTTTCCCCTTATCTCTCCACTCTACAGAATGGACTCTTGGAAAGCCCTGTGTTACCACCGAGAAAGTATGGTACCATCAAATGTTAGGGGAATGGAACAATATTTCCCTTTCTCAACCAGTTAAAAGTGTCCGTTGGTACTTAAAAAATGTGATGTCAGATCAGTTGTTGTCTGGGACATTATGTCATGTTTGTCATTTATTGTCATGTCTTGTCCCTGTGCTCCCCATGCTATTCGTTTCCCTCTGCTGGTCTTGTTTGGTTCTTTCCCTCCTTCTATCCCTCTCTCTCCCCCTCCCTCTCTCACTCTCTCGCTCTCTCTTCTCTCTGTCGTTCCGTTCCTGCTCCCAGCTGTTCCTATTCCCCTAATCATCATTTAGTCTTCCCACACCTGTTCCCGATCCTTTCCCCTGATTAGAGTCCCTATTTATTCCTTTGTGATCCGTTCCTGTCCCGTCGGTTCCTTGTATTGTATTCACCATGCTGTGATTGCGTTTCGCCCTGTCCTGTCGTGTTTTTGCCGTGATTGTGTATCACCCTGTCCTGTCGTGTTTTGTGCCTTCATCAGATGCTGCGTGTGAGCAGGTGTCTCAGTCGACTACGGCCTGCGCCTACCCGGCGACCTGCAGTCTGTGGCCGCTTCTCCAGTTGTTTCCCTCTACAAGTCTAGAGGATTTCTGTTATTCCGTTTTGGACTTTAATAAACTCTGTTTCTGTTAAGTCGCGTTTGGGTCCTCTTTCACCTGCATGACAGAAGGAACCGACCAAGGAATGGACCCAGCGACTTCAGACGCTCGTTACACTGCCGTCGAGATCCAAGGAGCCATGCTCGGCAGACACGAGCAGGAATTGTCTGCTGCTCGCCATGCCGTGGAAAACCTGGCTGCTCAGGTTTCCGACCTCTCTGGACAGTTCCAGAGTCTACGTCTCGTGCCACCTGTTACTTCCTGGCCTGCCGAGCCTCCAGAACCTAGGGTTAATAACCCACCTTGCTACTCCGGGCAGCCCACTGAGTGCCGCTCCTTTCTCACGCAGTGTGAGATTGTGTTCTCTCTCCAACCCAACACATACTCTAGAGAGAGAGCTCGGGTTGCTTACGTCATTTCGCTCCTTACTGGCCGGGCTCGAGAATGGGGCACAGCTATCTGGGAGGCAAGGGCTGATTGCTCTAACGATTTCCAGAACTTTAAAGAGGAGATGATTCGGGTTTTTGACCGTTCAGTTTTTGGTGGGGAGGCTTCTAGGGCCCTGGCTTCCTTATGCCAAGGTGAACGGTCCATAACGGATTATTCCATTGAGTTTCGCACTCTTGCTGCCTCTAGTGAGTGGAACGAGCCGGCGCTGCTCGCTCGTTTTCTGGAGGGACTCCACGCAGTGGTTAAGGATGAGATTCTCTCCGGGAGGTTCCATCAGATGTGGATTCTTTGATTGCTCTCGCCATCCGCATAGAACGACGGGTAGATCTTCGTCACCGGGCTCGTGGAAGAGAGCTCGCATCAACGGTGTTTCCCTGCTCCGCATCGCAACCATCTCCCTCCTCTGGCTTTGAGACTGAGCCCATGCAGCTGGGAGGGATTCGCATCTCGAATAAGGAGAGGGAACGGAGGATCACCAACCGCCTGTGCCTCTATTGCGGAGTTGCTGGACATTTTGTTAATTCATGTCCAGTAAGAGGCCAGAGCCCATCAGTAAGCGGAGGGCTACTGGTGAGCGCTACTACTCAGGTCCCTTCATCTAGATCTTGTACTACTATGTCGGTCCATCTACGCTGGACCGGTTCGGGTGCTACATGCAGTGCTTTGATTGACTCTGGGGCTGAGGGTTGTTTCATGGACGAAGCATGGGCTCGGAAACATAACATTCCTTTCAGACCGTTAGACAGGCCTACGCCCATGTTTGCCTTAGATGGTAGTCATCTTCCCAGTATCAAATTTGAGACACTACCTTTAACTCTCACAGTATCTGGTAACCACAGTGAGACTATTTCTTTTTTGATTTTCCGTTCACCGTTTACACCTGTTGTTTTGGGTCATCCCTGGCTAGTATGTCATAATCCTTCTATTAATTGGTCTAGTAATTCTATCCTATCCTGGAACGTTTCTTGTCATGTGAAGTGTTTTATGTCTGCCATCCCTCCCGTTTCTTCTGTCCCTACTTCTCAGGAGGAACCTGGCGATTTGACAGGAATGCCGGAGGAATATCATGATCTGCGCACGGTCTTCAGTCGGTCCCGAGCCAACTCCCTTCCTCCTCACCGGTCGTATGATTGTAGTATTGATCTCCTTCCGGGGACCACTCCTCCTCGAGGTAGACTATACTCTCTGTCGGCTCCCGAACGTAAGGCTCTCGAGGATTATTTGTCTGTGTCTCTTGACGCCGGTACCATAGTGCCTTCTTCTTCTCCGGCCGGGGCGGGGTTCTTTTTGTTAAAAAGAAGGACGGTACTCTGCGCCCCTGCGTGGATATCGAGGGCTGAATGACATAACGGTTAAGAATCGTTATCCGCTTCCCCTTATGTCATCAGCCTTCGAGATTCTGCAGGGAGCCAGGTGCTTTACTAAGTTGGACCTTCGTAACGCTTACCATCTCGTGCGCATCAGAGAGGGGGACGAGTGGAAAACGGCGTTTAACACTCCGTTAGGGCATTTTGAGTACCGGGTTCTGCCGTTCGGTCTCGCCAATGCGCCAGCTGTTTTTCAGGCATTAGTTAATGATGTTCTGAGAGACATGCTGAACATTTTTGTTTTTGTCTATCTTGACGATATCCTGATTTTTTCTCCGTCACTCGAGATTCATGTTCAGCACGTTCGACGTGTTCTACAGCGCCTTTTAGAGAATTGTCTCTACGTAAAGGCTGAGAAGTGCTCTTTTCATGTCTCCTCCGTTACTTTTCTCGGTTCCGTTATTTCCGCTGAAGGCATTCAGATGGATTCCGCTAAGGTCCAAGCTGTCAGTGATTGGCCCGTTCCAAGGTCACGTGTCGAGTTGCAGCGCTTTTTAGGTTTCGCTAATTTCTATCGGCGTTTCATTCGTAATTTCGGTCAAGTTGCTGCCCCCTCACAGCTCTTACTTCTGTCAAGACGTGTTTTAAGTGGTCCGGTTCCGCCCAGGGAGCTTTTGATCTTCTAAAAGAACGCTTTACGTCCGCTCCTATCCTCGTTACTCCTGACGTCACTAGACAATTCATTGTCGAGGTTGACGCTTCAGAGGTAGGCGTGGGAGCCATCCTATCCCAGCGCTTCCAGTCTGACGATAAGGTTCATCCTTGCGCTTATTTTTCTCATCGCCTGTCGCCATCTGAGCGCAACTATGATGTGGGTAACCGTGAACTGCTCGCCATCCGCTTAGCCCTAGGCGAATGGCGACAGTGGTTGGAGGGGGCGACCGTTCCTTTTGTCGTTTGGACAGACCATAAGAACCTTGAGTACATCCGTTCTGCCAAACGACTTAATGCCCGTCAAGCTCGTTGGGCGTTGTTTTTCGCTCGTTTCGAGTTTGTGATTTCTTACCGTCCGGGTAGCAAGAACACCAAGCCTGATGCCTTATCCCGTCTGTTTAGTTCTTCTGTGGCTTCTACTGATCCCGAGGGGATTCTTCCTTATGGGCGTGTTGTCGGGTTAACAGTCTGGGGAATTGAAAGACAGGTTAAGCAAGCACTCACGCACACTGCGTCGCCGCGCGCTTGTCCTAGTAACCTCCTTTTCGTTCCTGTTTCCACTCGTCTGGCTGTTCTTCAGTGGGCTCACTCTGCCAAGTTAGCGGGTCATCCCGGTGTTCGAGGCACTCTTGCGTCTATTCGCCAGCGCTTTTGGTGGCCGACTCAGGAGCGTGACACGCGCCGTTTCGTGGCTGCTTGTTCGGACTGCGCGCAGACTAAGTCGGGTAACTCTCCTCCTGCCGGTCGTCTCAGACCGCTCCCCATTCCTTCTCGACCATGGTCTCACATTGCCTTAGACTTCATTACCGGTCTGCCTTTGTCTGCGGGGAAGACTGTGATTCTGACGGTTGTCGATAGGTTCTCTAAGGCGGCACATTTCATTCCCCTCGCTAAACTTCCTTCCGCTAAGGAGACGGCACAAATCATTATTGAGAATGTATTCAGAATTCATGGCCTCCCGTTAGACGCCGTTTCAGACAGAGGCCCGCAATTCACGTCACAGTTTTGGAGGGAGTTCTGTCGTTTGATTGGTGCGTCCGTCAGTCTCTCTTCCGGGTTTCATCCCCAGTCTAACGGTCAAGCAGAGAGGGCCAATCAGACGATTGGTCGCATACTACGCAGCCTTTCTTTCAGAAACCCTGCGTCTTGGGCAGAACAGCTCCCCTGGGCAGAATACGCTCACAATTCGCTTCCTTCGTCTGCTACCGGGTTATCTCCGTTTCAGAGTAGTCTGGGTTACCAGCCTCCTCTGTTCTCATCCCAGCTTGCCGAGTCCAGCGTTCCCTCCGCTCAAGCGTTTGTCCAACGTTGTGAGCGCACCTGGAGGAGGGTGAGGTCTGCACTTTGCCGTTACAGGGCACAGACGGTGAGAGCCGCCAATAAACGCAGGATTAAGAGTCCAAGGTATTGTTGCGGCCAGAGAGTGTGGCTTTCCACTCGCAACCTTCCTCTTACGACAGCTTCTCGTAAGTTGACTCCGCGGTTCATTGGTCCGTTCCGTGTCTCCCAGGTCGTCAATCCTGTCGCTGTGCGACTGCTTCTTCCGCGACATCTTCGTCGCGTCCATCCTGTCTTCCATGTCTCCTGTGTTAAGCCCTTTCTTCGCACCCCGTTCGTCTTCCCTCCCCCTCCCGTCCTTGTCGAGAGCGCACCTATTTACAAGGTACATAAGATTATGGACATGCGTTCTCGGGGACGGGGTCACCAATACCTAGTGGATTGGGAGGGTTACGGTCCTGAGGAGAGGAGTTGGGTTCCGTCTCGGGACGTGCTGGACCGTTCGCTCATCGATGATTTCCTCCGTTGCCGCCAGGATTCCTCCTCGAGTGCGCCAGGAGGCGCTCGGTGAGTGGGGGGTACTGTCATGTTTGTCATTTATTGTCATGTCTTGTCCCTGTGCTCCCCATGCTATTCGTTTCCCTCTGCTGGTCTTGTTTGGTTCTTTCCCTCCTTCTATCCCTCTCTCTCCCCCTCCCTCTCTCACTCTCTCGCTCTCTCTTCTCTCTGTCGTTCCGTTCCTGCTCCCAGCTGTTCCTATTCCCCTAATCATCATTTAGTCTTCCCACACCTGTTCCCGATCCTTTCCCTGATTAGAGTCCCTATTTATTCCTTTGTGATCCGTTCCTGTCCCGTCGGTTCCTTGTATTGTATTCACCATGCTGTGATTGCGTTTCGCCCTGTCCTGTCGTGTTTTTGCCGTGATTGTGTATCACCCTGTCCTGTCGTGTTTTGTGCCTTCATCAGATGCTGCGTGTGAGCAGGTGTCTCAGTCGACTACGGCCTGCGCCTACCCGAAGCGACCTGCAGTCTGTGGCCGCTTCTCCAGTTGTTTCCCCTCTACAAGTCTAGAGGATTTCTGTTATTCCGTTTTGGACTTTAATAAACTCTGTTTCTGTTAAGTCGCGTTTGGGTCCTCTTTCACCTGCATGACACATTATATCTGATGATAGGATGGCATAAATTGTATCTTGGAAAGTCTACACATTCTATTTATCAGATTCACATGGAATTGTTCTAATTTAAATGTTTAAATATGAAACTATTTGTAATTCAAATTTAATGCAATTTTAGCCTCATAAATAAGATAATTGTTTCATAGTAAAACATAGGCCCAATCAGTGGCCACGCCCAAGTGAACAGACATTGGTTGAGAACTATGAAACATGCCCTTCTCTACCCCAGTACAAAAGCTCATTGACGGAAGTCAAACTCAGTACCCGATGACGTGAGGACTGGTGTCCATATGTTTAAAAGGGCTAATTTCAACTACAACTTACTAAATTTTACGTATAGTTCCAGAAATGTTAAGACTAAGACTACTGTCCTAACATTTAAAAGGAAGAATTTCAATGTGGAGGTGACGATCACCATGCTGGAATGATGAATTTTGACTAGACCAGCCAGAATACAGCGCAAGCTGATTATGAACTTGGTATGAACTTTGAATGATTATTCACTAAAGAAGAAGTGATACCTCCTAGACGTTGAGTTATCAGCTGCAGCTTTAAACGTACGTGGCCTATGAAAGGACAAACAATCTCAGAAGAACGACAGGGTGATTTAACATATCCATTCTACAACATCACGCCCAGAAAGATTCTTCAAAGGACAATGCCGATCTCTGCTGGGTAAACCAGTCTTCCATCTTCGACCCATCGAAGCTGTGTAAATATACAGTTGAAGTCGGATGTTTACATGCACCTTAGCTAAATACATTTAAACTCAGTTTTTCATCATTCCTGACATAATCATAGTAAAAATTCCCCGTCTTAGGTCAGCCAGGATAACCACTTTATTTTAAGAATGTGAAATGTCGGAATAAAAGTAGAGAGAATGACCTATTTCAGCTTTTATTTCTTTCATTACATTCCCAGTGGGTCAGAAGTTTACAAACACCCAATTAGTATTTGGTAGCTTTGCCTTTAAATTGTTTAACTTGGGTCAAACGTTTCGGGAAACCTTCCACAAGCTTCCCACAATAAGTTGGGTGAATTTTGGCCCATTCCTCCTGACAGAGCTGGTGTAACTGAGTCAGGTTTGTAGGCCTCCTTGCTCTCACACGCTTTTTCAGGTCTGCCCACAAATGTTCTATAGGATTGAGGTCAGGGCTTTGTGATGGCCACTCCAATACCTTTACTTTGTTGTCCTTAAGCCATTTTACCACACCTTTGGAAGTATGCTTGGGGTCATTGTCTATTTGGAAGACACATTTGCGACCAAGCTTTAACTTCCTGAATGATTCCTTGAGATGTTGCTTCAATATTTCCACATAATTTTCCTCCTGCAGCAAAGCACCCCCACAACATGATGCTGCCACCCCCGTGCTTCATGGTTGGGATGGTGTTCTTCAGCTTGCAAGCGTCCCCCTTTTTCCTCCAAACATAATGATGGTCATTATGGCCAAACAGTTCTATTTTTGTTTCATCAGACCAGAGGACATTTCTCCAAAAAGTACAATCTTTGTGCCCATGTGAGTTGCAAACCGTAGCCTGGCTTTTTTATGGCGGTTTTGGAACAGTGGCTTCTTTGTTGCTGAGCAACCTTTCAGGTTATGTCGATATAGGACTCGTTTTACTGTGGATATAGACTTTTGTACCTGTTTCCTCAAGCATCTTCACAAGGTCCTGTGCTGTTGTTCTGGGATTGATTTGCACTTTTCACACCAAAGTACGTTCATCTATAGGAGACAGTACGCGTCTCTTTCCTGAGTGGTATAACGGCTATGTTGTCCCATGGTGTTTACATTAGCATTCTATTGTTTGTACAGATGAATGTGGTACCTTCAGGCGTTTGGAACTTGCTCCCAAGGATGAACCAGACTTGTGGAGGTCTACATTTTAAATTTATTTTTTCTGAGGTCTTGGCTGATTTCTTTTGATTTTCCCATGATGTCAACCAAAGAGGTACTGAGTTTGAAGGTAGTCCTTGAAGTACATCCACAGGTAAACCTCCAATTGACTCAAATGATGTCAATTAACCTATCAGAAGCTTCTAAAGCCATGACATAATTTTCTGGAATTTTCCAAGCTATTTAAAGGCACAGTCAACTTTGTGTATGTAAACTTCTGACCCACTGGAATTGTGATACATTGAATTATAAGTAAAATAATCTGTCTGTAAACAGTTGTTGGTCAAATTACTTGTGTCATGCACAAAATAGATGTCCTAGCCGACTTGCCAAAACTATGGTTTATTAACAAGAAATTTGTGGAATGGTTGAAAAAGTGTATGTAAACTTCAATTTGTGTATTGCTGATTCAACGTATTAGTTAGGGTTCGTGCAGATAAACAAGTACTTACAACAATCAGAATGAGACCGATCGAGGTGACGATTAATAATTGACTGCTATTGATATAAAAGATCTTCAGATCTTTAAGAGAGTGGATTCGCGAGATAACCGCTCTATATGAATTAATGCTTCCATGGTGCCACAGGTTATTAGTGGTTTAATTGTTGTATGGTTTAATTCAATCACGTAATCAATTAAACGTTAGGTAATCGATTTGATAAAATAGCATGTCATATAATTTAATCAGTCAGAGACATGACAATACATGACCTGAATGGACAGGGAACCCAACAAAAATTTTGAAAGCTGTTAAATCACTGAAGGTTTGTGTCTCCTCTTCTCTCCCCAATAAATGAATTTAGATTCTGGCCCCATTACTGACAAAATTGATATGATTAATTCATTTAATCACCATTTTATCCCTGCTGGCTTTATATTGGAAGGAATTTCAAAGCCAGCTCTTGAAAAGAGTGGTTTGGATTTAAATGATGAAAATCTATTGAAAGATACTGAAAATTCTGGCCAGGAGTTTTCTTTTCGGGAAATTCACTGATAAGCTAGTCTGGATGCTTTGATAACATCAGACAAAAATAAATCCACAGGGGCTGATAATTTGGAGCCTGGTCTGCCTAAGTGTGCATCACACCTTATTCCTGGTTCTGTAGCCCACATTTTTTTTTTATTAACATTGTTATCAGGAAGTATTCCAAAAGCATGAAAATACGCACATGTGCTGCCACTCCATCAGGGTGGGGAGAGAACAAATATTGCCCCATTTATCTTGACAACTATTGCCCCATTTCAAGACTACCTTGTTTAGCTAAGATTCTTGAATCCTTGGTTAATGTACGACTTTGTTCCTTTTAATCTGTTAATTGTATCCTTAATATAAACCAATCAGGGTTTAGGCCTGGGTATAGTACTACCACAGCAACCACGCTTGTTGTTAATGATCTTGTCTATGCCATGGATGCTAAAAAGAGCTGTGCTGCCTTGTTCATTGACCTGTCAAAGGTGTTTGACACTGTTGATCATTGTCACGTTCTGACCTTAGTTCCTTTGTTATGTCTTTGTTTTAGTATGGTCAGGGCGTGATTTGGGTGGGTTGTCTATGTTCCTTTTTCTATAATTTGGGATTTCTGTGTTCGGCCTGGTACGGTTCTCAATCAGAGGCAGCTGTCAATCGTTGTCCCTGATTGAGAATCATACTTAGGTAGCCTGGTTTCACTTTTGAGTTGTGGGTGTTTGTCTTCCGTGTCAGTGTTTGTTACCACACGGGACTGTTTCATTAATTCACGTTTATTGTTTTGTTCCAGTGTTCTGTTGTGTTTTGATTAAACATTATGGTCACTTACCACGCTGCCCATTGGTCCTCCAATCCTTCTCGCTACTCCTCCTCAGAAGAGGAGGACGAGATCCATTACAATCATTTTGTTTTGCTGAAGAAATTATCAATAGTAGGTGTCATGTTTTGTCTTAGATTGTCTTGTCATTATGCTTTCCCTTCTGTTCATTTTCCCCCTGCTGGTCTTTTTAGGTTCGTTCCCCTTTTTCTCTCTCCCTTCCTCTCTCTCTTCTCTCTATCGTTCCGTTCCTGCTCCCAGCTGTTCCTATTCCTCTAATCAATCATTTAGTCTTCCCACACCTGTTCCTTATCTTTTTCCCTGATTAGAGTCCCTATTTCTCTCCTTGTTTTCCGTTCCTGCCCTGTCGGATCCTTGTCTATTGTTCACCGTGCTGTGTCTGTGTATCGCCCTGTCGTGTCGTGTTTCCCTCAGATGCTGCGTGGAGAGCAGGTGTCTGAGTCTGCTAGGTTCAAGTGCCTTCCCGAGGCAACCTGCAGTTCTTGATCGAGTCTCCAGTCTGTTCTCGTCATTACGAGTGGAATTATGTCTTATGTTTGTAGAAATACTTTACTGGATTAAAGACTCTGTTTTCGCCAAGTCGCTTTTGGGTCCTCATTCACCTGCATGACAGAAGGATCCGACCAAAGAATGGACCCAGCGACTACAGACGTTCGTAACACTGCCGTCGAGATCCAAGGAGCCATGCTCGGCAGACACGAGCAGGAATTGTCTGCTGCTCGCCATGCCGTGGAGAACCTGTCCGCTCAGGTTTCCGACCTCTCTGGACAGTTCCAGAGTCTTCGTCTCGTGCCACCTGTTACTTCCTGGCCTGCCGAGCCTCCGGAACCTAGGGTTAATAACCCACCTTGCTACTCCGGGCAGCCCACGGAGTGCCGCTCCTTTCTCACCCAGTGTGATATTGTGTTCTCTCTCCAACCCAACACATACTCTAGCGAGAGAGCTCGGGTTGCTTACGTCATTTCACTCCTTACTGGCCGGGCTCGAGAGTGGGGCACAGCTATCTGGGAGGCAAGGGCTGATTGTTCAAACAATTACCAGAACTTTAAAGAGGAGATGATTCAGGGTTTTTGACCGTTCAGTTTTTGGTAGGGAGCCTTCTAGGGCCCTGGCTTCCCTATGCCAAGGTGATCGATCCATAACGGATTACTCTATAGAGTTTCGCACTCTTGCTGCCTCTAGTGACTGGAACGAGCCGGCGCTGCTCGCTCGTTTTCTGGAGGGACTCCACGCAGTGGTCAAAGATGAGATTCTCTCTCGGGAGGTTCCCTCCAGTGTGGACTCTTTGATTGCTCTCGCCATCCGCATAGAACGACGGGTAGATCTTCGTCACCAAGCTCGTGGAAGAGAGCTCGCGTCAACGGTGTTTCCCTGCTCCGCATCGCAACCATCTCCTCCTCTGGCTCAGAGACTGAGCCCATGCAGCTGGGAGGTATTCGCATCTCGACTAAGGAGAGGGAACGGAGGATCACCAACCGCCTGTGCCTCTATTGCGGATTTGATGGACATTTTGTCAATTCATGTCCAGTAAAAGGCCAGAGCTCATCAGTAAGCGGAGGGCTACTGGTGAGCGCTACTACTCAGGTCTCTTCATCTAGATCCTGTACTACTATGTCGGTCCATCTACGCTGGACCGGTTCGGGTGCTACATGCAGTGCCTTGATTGACTCGGGGCTGAGGGTTGTTTCATGGACGAAGCATGGGCTCGGAAACATGACATTCCTTTCAGACAGTTAGACAAGCCTACGCCCATGTTTGCCTTAGATGGTAGTCATCTTCCCAGTATCAGATTTGAGACACTACCTTTAACTCTCACAGTATCTGGTAACCACAGTGAGACTATTTCTTTTTGATTTTTCGTTCACCTTTTACACCTGTTGTTTTGGGTCATCCCTGGCTAGTATGTCATAATCCTTCTATTAATTGGTCTAGTAATTCTATCCTATCCTGGAACGTTTCTTGTCATGTGAAGTGTTTAATGTCTGCCATCCCTCCCATTTCTTCTGTCCCCACTTCTCAGGAGGAACCTGGCGATTTGACAGGAGTGCCGGAGGAATATCATGATCTGCGCACGGTCTTCAGTCGGTCCCGAGCCAACTCCCTTCCTCCTTACCGGTCGTATGATTGTAGTATTGATCTCCTTCCGGGGACCACTCCCCCTCGGGGTAGACTATACTCTCTGTCGGCTCCCGAACGTAAGGCTCTCGAGGATTATTTATCTGTGTCTCTTGACGCCGGTACCATAGTGCCTTCTTCCTCTCCGGCCGGGGCGGGGTTCTTTTTTGTTAAGAAGAAGGACGGTACTCTGCGCCCCTGCGTGGATTATCGAGGGCTGAATGGCATAACGGTTAAGAATCGTTATCCGCTTCCCCTTATGTCATCAGCCTTCGAGATTCTGCAGGGAGCCAGGTGCTTTACTAAGTTGGACCTTCGTAACGCTTACCATCTCGTGCGCATCAGAGAGGGGGACGAGTGGAAAACGGCGTTTAACACTCCGTTAGGGCATTTTGAGTACCGGGTTCTGCCGTTTGGTCTCGCCAATGCGCCAGCTGTTTTTCAGGCATTAGTTAATGATGTTCTGAGAGACATGCTGAACATCTTTGTTTTTGTCTATCTTGACGATATCCTGATTTTTTCACCGTCACTCGAGATTCATGTTCAGCACGTTCGACGTGTTCTACAGCGCCTTTTAGAGAATTGTCTCTACGTGAAGGCTGAGAAGTGCTCTTTTCATGTCTCCTCCGTTACTTTTCTCGGTTCCGTTATTTCCGCTGAAGGCATTCAGATGGATTCCGCTAAGGTCCAAGCTGTCAGTGATTGGCCCGTTCCAAGGTCACGTGTCGAGTTGCAGCGCTTTTTAGGTTTCGCTAATTTCTATCGGCGTTTCATTCGTAATTTCGGTCAAGTTGCTGCCCCTCTCACAGCTCTTACTTCTGTCAAGACGTGTTTTAAGTGGTCCGGTTCCGCCCAGGGAGCTTTTGATCTTCTAAAAGAACGTTTTACGTCCGCTCCTATCCTCGTTACTCCTGACGTCACTAGACAATTCATTGTCGAGGTTGACGCTTCAGAGGTAGGCGTGGGAGCCATTCTATCCCAGCGCTTCCAGTCTGACGATAAGGTTCATCCTTGCGCTTATTTTTCTCATCGCCTGTCGCCATCTGAACGCAACTATGATGTGGGTAACCGCGAACTGCTCGCCATCCGCTTAGCCCTAGGCGAATGGCGACAGTGGTTGGAGGGGGCGACCGTTCCTTTTGTCGTTTGGACAGACCATAAGAACCTTGAGTACATCCGTTCTGCCAAACGACTTAATGCCCGTCAAGCTCGTTGGGCGTTGTTTTTCGCTCGTTTCGAGTTTGTGATTTCTTACCGTCCGGGTAGCAAAAACACCAAGCCTGATGCCTTATCCCGTCTGTTTAGTTCTTCTGTGGCTTCTACTGATCCCGAGGGGATTCTTCCTTATGGGCGTGTTGTCGGGTTGACAGTCTGGGGAATTGAAAGACGGGTTAAGCAAGCACTCACGCACACTGCGTCGCGCGCTTGTCCTAGTAACCTCCTTTTCGTTCCTGTTTCCACTCGTCTGGCTGTTCTTCAGTGGGCTCACTCTGCCAAGTTAGCTGGTCATCCCGGTGTTCGAGGCACTCTTGCGTCTATTCGCCAGCGCTTTTGGTGGCCGACTCAGGAGCGTGACACGCGCCGTTTCGTGGCTGCTTGTTCGGACTGCGCGCAGACTAAGTCGGGTAACTCTCCTCCTGCCGGTCGTCTCAGACCGCTCCCCATTCCTTCTCGACCATGGTCTCACATCGCCCTAGACTTCATTACCGGTCTGCCTTTGTCTGCGGGGAAGACTGTGATTCTTACGGTTGTCGATAGGTTCTCTAAGGCGGCACATTTCATTCCCCTCGCTAAACTTCCTTCCGCTAAGGAGACGGCACAAATCATCATCGAGAATGTGTTCAGAATTCATGGCCTCCCGTTAGACGCCGTTTCAGACAGAGGCCCGCAATTCACGTCACAGTTTTGGAGGGAGTTCTGTCGTTTGATTGGTGCGTCCGTCAGTCTCTCTTCCGGGTTTCATCCCCAGTCTAACGGTCAAGCAGAGAGGGCCAATCAGACGATTGGTCGCATACTACGCAGCCTTTCTTTCAGAAACCCTGCGTCTTGGGCAGAACAGCTCCCCTGGGCAGAATACGCTCACAACTCGCTTCCTTCGTCTGCTACCGGGTTATCTCCGTTTCAGAGTAGTCTGGGTTACCAGCCTCCTCTGTTCTCATCCCAGCTTGCCGAGTCCAGCGTTCCCTCCGCTCAAGCGTTTGTCCAACGTTGTGAGCGCACCTGGAGGAGGGTGAGGTCTGCACTTTGCCGTTACAGGGCACAGACTGTGAGAGCCGCCAATAAACGCAGGATTAAGAGTCCTAGGTATTGTTGCGGCCAGAGAGTGTGGCTTTCCACTCGCAACCTTCCTCTTACGACAGCTTCTCGTAAGTTGACTCCGCGGTTCATTGGTCCGTTCCGTGTCTCCCAGGTCGTCAATCCTGTCGCTGTGCGACTGCTTCTTCCGCGACATCTTCGTCGCGTCCATCCTGTCTTCCATGTCTCCTGTGTCAAGCCCTTTCTTTGCACCCCGTTCGTCTTCCCTCCCCCTCCCGTCCTTGTCGAGAGCGCACCTATTTACAAGGTACGTAGGATCATGGACATGCGTTCTCGGGGACGGGGTCACCAATACTTAGTGGATTGGGAGGGTTACGGTCCTGAGGAGAGGAGTTGGGTTCCGTCTCGGGACGTGCTGGACCGTTCACTCATTGATGATTTCCTCCGTTGCCGCCAGGATTCCTCCTCGAGTGCGCCAGGAGGCGCTCGGTGAGTGGGGGGGTACTGTCATGTTTTGTCTTAGATTGTCTTGTCATTATGCTTTCCCTTCTGTTCATTTTCCCCCTGCTGGTCTTTTTAGGTTCGTTCCCCTTTTTCTCTCTCCCTTCCTCTCTCTCTTCTCTCTATCGTTCCGTTCCTGCTCCCAGCTGTTCCTATTCCCCTAATCAATCATTTAGTCTTCCCACACCTGTTCCTTATCTTTTTCCCTGATTAGAGTCCCTATTTCTCTCCTTGTTTTCCGTTCCTGCCCTGTCGGATCCTTGTCTATTGTTCACCGTGCTGTGTCTGTGTATCGCCCTGTCGTGTCGTGTTTCCCTCAGATGCTGCGTGGAGAGCAGGTGTCTGAGTCTGCTAGGTTCAAGTGCCTTCCCGAGGCAACCTGCAGTTCTTGATCGAGTCTCCAGTCTGTTCTCGTCATTACGAGTGGAATTATGTCTTATGTTTGTAGAAATACTTTACTGGATTAAAGACTCTGTTTTCGCCAAGTCGCTTTTGGGTCCTCATTCACCTGCATGACAGTAGGACTGTGTTTTTTTTGTAATGTAATGTTTTTGTAATGTACTTATTTTGTACATAATGTTGCTACTACCATCTCTTATGACCGAAAATAACTTCTGGACATCAGAAAAGCGATTACTGGCAGAAGCTTTTTTTCCATTAACAAGTCCAATGAGCCCCACGTGAAGGACATACTGCTTTCCTGGGAACAAGAAAGCAGAAAAAAGAGGATACAGAGAAAAAGAGGGTGGAAGTCAGTCTGCCTTCTGAGAATTCCTAGCCAATCAAATAAGCCAACCACTGCCTTCCGTTCTACTAGCCAATGTGCAATCATTGGAAAATAAATCGATGACCTACGAGGAAGATTAAACGACCAACAGGACATTAAAAACTGTAATATCTTATGCTTCACGGAGTCGTGGCTGAACGATGACATTATCAACATACAGTTGGCTGGTTATACGCTGTGTAGGCAGGATAGAACAGCGGCGTCTGGTAAGACAAGGGGTGGCGGACTATGTATATTTGTAAGCAACAGCTGGTGCACGATATCTCAGGAAGCCTCAAGATTTTGCTCGCCTGAGGTAGAGTATCTCATGATAAGCTGTAGACCACACTATCTACCTACCGAGTTTATCTGTATTTTTCGTAGCTTTCTACACACCATTACAGACTGATGCTGGCACTAAGACCGCACTCAATGAGCTGTATTCCGCCATAAGCAAACAGGAAAACGCTCATCCAGAGGCGGCGCTCCTAGTGGCTGGGTACGTTAATGCAGGGAAACTTAAATCCGTTTAACCAAATTTCTCTTGGCATGTTAAATGTGCAACCAGAGTGAAAAAAACTCTAGACCACCTCTAGACCACCTTTACTCCACACAGAAAGACGTATACAAAGCTCGCCCTCCATTTGGCAAATCCTGATTCCTGCTTACAAGCAAAAATTAAGCCAGGAAGCACCAGTGACTCAGTCAATAAAAAAGTGGTCAGATGATGCAGATGCTAAGCTACAGGACTGTTTTGCTTGCACAGCCTGAAATATGTTCCGGGATTCTTCCGATGGCATTGAGGAGTACACCACATTAGTCATAGGTTCATCAATACGTGCATCGATGACGTCCCCTCCCCCACAGTGACCGTACGTACATACATTTAGCACTGAGCTAAAGGCTAGAGCTGACGCTTTCAGGGGAGTGGGACTCTGACATCCGACGCTCATCGGATGTGGCAGGGCTTGCAAACCATTACAGACTACAAAGTGAAGCACACCCAAGAGCTGCCAAGTGACAAATCAAATCAAATCCATTTTTATTTGTCACATACACATGGTTAGCAGATGTTAATGCGAGTGTAGCGAAATGCTTGTGCTTCTAGTTCCGACAATGCAGTAATAACCAACAAGTAATCTAACTAACAATTCCAAAACTACTGTCTTATACACAGTGTAAGGGGATAAAGAATATGTACATAAAGATATATGAATGAGTGATGGTACAGAGCAGCATAGGCAAGATACAGTAGATGGTATCGAGTACAGTATATACATATGAGATGAGTATGTAAACAAAGTGGCATAGTTAAAGTGGCTAGTGATACATGTATTACATAAGGATGCAGTCGATGATATAGAGTACAGTATATACGTATGCATATGAGATGAATAATGTAGGGTATGTAACATTATATTAGGTAGCATTGTTTAAAGTGGCTAGTGATATATTTTACATAATTTCCCATCAATTCGCATTATTAAAGTGGCTGGAGTTGAGTCAGTGTCAGTGTGTTGGCAGCAGCCACTCAAAGTTAGTGGTGGCTGTTTAACAGTCTGATGGCCTTGAGATAGAAGCTGTTTTTCAGTCTCTCGGTCCCAGCTTTGATGCACCTGTACTGACCTCGCCTTCGGGATTATAGCGGGGTGAACAGGCAGTGGCTCGGGTGGTTGTTGTCCTTGATGATCTTTATGGCCTTCCTGTAACATCGGGTGTTGTAGCCTACCAGATGAGCTAAACTACTTCTATGCTCGCTTCGAGGCAAATAACACTGAAACATGCATGAGAATCATCACAAATCTGTCTGCCACTCTGTACCTCCTGGACTCTGATTTGGTTTTTACCTTTTGCCTGTCCACGACCATTCTCTTGCCTACTCCTTTGGATTAACAAACTTTGTATGACTCCAACCATCTGCATCTGGGTCTCACTTTGTGTCATGATGGTAATAATAGCTATAGTCTTTAATTTTGTATGTAATAGTAGTCAATAGAGCAATGATCGGTTCAATGCCCTCTTGTCCACCTACTGTAGACATCAGGAAGCAATTTGTGAGTATATTTACTTGACTGCAGTGCTGCTAAAGGCACCTGAAAGCTGGGTGTGGCATTCCAGTTGATCTTGGTTAGCTAGCTAGCTTCTTCAACCCACATTGACAGTAGTGAGTTCTAGTGACGATAAAACCGTAAACCATTTCTCAGTAGTCAGAACACTCAAGAGGCAAAGCACAGCCCTAAAGCATCGGGAGTGGCTAACAAGCTCTTGCATGGTTTCCATGAAACATGTAGGTATTGCAGACTTGGTCAGGGAGAGGTTTAAAATGTCAGTGAAGACACTTGCCAGTTGGTACATGTCCTGGTAGTCCGTCTGGCCCCGCGACCTTGTGAATGCTAACCTGTTCAAAGGTCTTGCTCATATCGGCTACGGAGAGCGTGATCACACAGTCATACAGAACAGCTGGTGCTCTCATGCATGCATCAGTGTTGCTTGCCTCAAAGTGAGCATAAAAGGCATTTGACTTGTATGGTGTCACTGGGCAGCTCGCGGCTGGGTTTGCCTTTTGTGGTCCGAAATAGTTTGTAAGCTCTGCAACATCCAACGAGTGTCAGAGCCGGTGTAGTAGGATTCAATCTTAATCCTGTATTGATGCTTTGCCTGTTTGATGGTTCATCTGAGGGCATAGCGGGATTTCTTATAAGCGTCCGGATTAGCGTTCCAGCTCTAGCCTTTAGCTCGGTGCAGATGTTGCCTGTATTCCATGGCTTCTGGTTGGGATATGTACGTATGGTCACTGTGGGGACGATGTCGTCGGTGCACTTATTGATGAAGCCGGTGACTGAGGTGGTGTACTCCTCAATGCTGGTGGTTAGAGAGTTGGGCCAGTAAACGAAAGGTTGCTGGATTGAATCCCTAAACTGACAAGATAAAAAATCTGCCGTTCTGCCCCTGAACAAGGAAGTTAACCCACTATTCCCTGGTAGGCCATCATTAAAAATAATAATTTGTTCTTAACTGACTTGCCTAGTTAAATAAAGTTTAAATGCCATTGGATGAATCCCGGAACATATTCCAGTTTGTGTTAGCAAAACAGTCCTGTAGCGTATCATTCACGTCATCTGACCACTTCCGTATTGAGCGAGTCCCTGGTACTTCCTGCTTTAGTTTTGGTTTTAAGCAGGATTCAGGAGGATAGAATTATGGTCAGATTTGCCAAATGGAGGGCGAATGAGAGCTTTGTATGGGTCTCTGTGTGTGGAGTAAAGGTGGTCTAGAGTGCTGGTAGAAATTAGGTAAAACCGATTTAAGTTTGCCTGCATTAATGTCCCCGACCACTAGGAGCGCTGCTTCTGCATGAGCATTTTCTTGTTTCCTTATGGTTTTATACAGCTCTATTAGTGCGGTCTTAGTGCCAGCATCAGTTTGCTTTGTAAATAGATGGCTATAGATGAAAACTCTCTTGGTACAGTTTATCATGAGGTACTCTACCACAGGCGAGCAATACCTCAAGACTTCCTTAATATTAGACATCGTGCACCAGCTGTTATTGACAAATAGACCCACAACCCCACTCCTCGTCTTACCAGACGTAGCTGTTCTGTCCTGCCGATGCATGGAAAACCCAGCCAAATATATATTATCCGTGACGTCGTTCAGCCACGACTCAGTGAAACATATGATATTACAGTTTTTAATGTCCCGTTGGTAGAATAGTCTCAAACGGAGATCATCCAGTTGATTTTCCAGTGATTGCACGTTGGCCAATAGAGCAGATAGTAGAGGTAGGTTACCCAATCACCGACAAATTCTAAAATGCACCCGATCTCTGCCCAATTTTCTTCACGCAAATGACAGGGATTTGATCTCGGAGAAGCAGTATAACCTTCTAATTGGACTCATTAAAGAAAAAAAATATTTGTCCAGTTCGAGGTGAGTAATCGCTGTTCTGATATCCAGAAGCTTTTTTCGGTCATAAGAGACTGTAGCTGCAACATTATGTACAAAATATGTTACAATGTGAAAAACACACAAAATAGCACAGTTGGTTAGAGCCCGTAAAACGGTACCATTGTATTTGTAATCCTGTAACTGATTCTATCAAAAATGGAATTCTCCTCATGGTTACGGAGGGATTCAAAGGATGGTGCTTTTAAGTCTGAGGGGCTATCTCGTGCATCCAATTTTTTTTCATCTATTGACATTCCCAAATACACTTGCCCTACCTTAGGCTATTGTACCACTTCATATGGAAAAACAAGCTACATCAGATATAAAAAATAGATGTTATCACCAACAGGCATAGCCATGTAAGTAGGGGTGCTGAGAGTGTTGCTGCAACCCCTGAAAAATACAAACGTTGAAAAAAAGATGTTTTGCATAAAAGTAGTGGATTGGGCCTTTATCAGTCCTGTATTTGCAGACCGTAATAGATCGTTACAAAAAAAATTCAGCATCGCAGCTTTGGCAAAAAAGGTAGTTGTATAATTAAGAACAGTATCTTGATGGGTTCAATAGTTGGAATTGTAAGAGTTGTTGCTCTGTCCCTTTCTCTGCGATCATCATTCTAATGGAATCCAGAAAGAACAAAACCCTGTCCTCAAACATTTACATCAAAAGGTGCAAAGTTATGGGCAAAGACCCAAAACATCCACATCAAATTAAATATTCTTCTTGATCAAATAAGATGGAAAACAACCACTTTTTGTGCAGTATTAATTTACCATCCTTACAAACCACTTAATGTAAATGACTGTATTGTACATAGGATGGTCATCTAGGTTTGTACCTCTAGACTTTCCATCACCATGGAGAAAAACAATGGCAATTCAGTAATTGAGTACATTGGGACATCAAGTGGTTTGTAATGTGACGATGTCGCTCATTTGGTAGAGAATGGCGCTTACAACACTAGGGTTGTGGGTTTGATTCCCACGGGGGACCAATACAAAGAAGTTTGAAAATGTATGCACACAGTAATGCAAGTTGCTCTGGATAAGAGTGTCTACTAAAATGTGAAAGGAATGTATAGACCATTTCAGTTTCCACATAGAAATAAGTTGCATTTGCAAAGTATTTCAATAAACTGGAAAACATATCAAGCAAGCATTTACACCTAGATATGTTTTATTATTCAGATTAACTGTTTTGTACAGATAATTATCAGGCTCAAATTACAAATGCTGGTAAACACTGAAATACAAATACACTTAGTACATTTTCTTCACAAAAGTAGTTCACTGGGACTTTACTAGTCCTGTATTAGCGGACGATATACATGTCGATGTCTTCAGAGCAAGCATGTTTTTTCCTTCTGCATCGCATCTGAACTAAAATGGATCTATTGAACACTTATTTTGTAATTGTTTACATAGTGATGTGTTCTGGACTGATGTGAAGATATATCTTGGCAACAAGATACAAACAACCATTGAAATATCTAAATTTGACATATTATTGTACTACACTGATTCTACAATTGAACATGTTCATACACAAATAAAAGTATAAAGAAAGACCATTTTTATATTTTTAACTGATTTGAAAAATTATAATTAAAACATGCAACAGAAAATGTCTCAAATGCATTAGCTACATTTAAAAAAAACATTATTTAACTAGGCAAGTCAATTAAGGACAAATTCTTATTTACAACAACAGCCTAGGAACAGTGGGTTAACTGCCTTGTTCAGGAGCAGAACGACAGATTTTTACCTGGTCAGCTCAGGGATTTGATCGAGCAACCTTTCGGTTACTGGCCTAATGCTCAAAATCACTAGGCTACCTGCAACCCCATGTGTGTATTTGATTTGATATGTGGATTTGTGTTTTTATTTGTCCTCTTCGTAATTTATTCTTTATGTAATCCCTCTGTCTCTTGTATGTCACTGTTTAATAAAAATAAAAAAGCTAGCCTCAATGGCGCCCTGCTCCGGAGAGCAAAGCAAGCCACAGGTCCCCCCCAGGGTGAGCGGTGCGGATGTAGAGTCCACTTTCAGTTATTTCACCGATTCAACAGCCCCCAACCGCTTCTACACCAATCCAGACACCATATATGGATCAGCCAGAAGGCAAGGATCTATTCTCTCCAAAAAAATATCACTCCCACTGGGTTAGAATCATCCTTGTCATCATTGGGATGAGGCCCAAACACGGCAACCTTCACTGCACCTGCCACCGCAGGTAATTTATCTTCACACTTGTCAGGTTAAATTTCTGAACTACCGGAGTATGGTTTCAAGTACAAAAATCAAAAAAACAAATCTTCCTCACCACATCACTTCCCTCTACACTCAGCTCCTTTCCTACTTCCACTCTGTCCATTTCCACATCTCCATGCTCTTTCCGCTCCTTTATCCGCAGTCCAATTCAAATCACATCCCTCCAGGCACAGGTACCTGTGAGGACAGAACATTCTTCGACAGGATTCCTTGCAAGGCCTCAGCTGTAAAAATCATTGAGTCCCAAAAAATGTGGCACTGCACTTACAATAATAGCAACTTTCTCAGATTTCTTCTGTTTGTGCTGTGCATTTTATGACCATTGTGTGAATGGATCAGCTTGTCCAAAGCACCCTAACATGAACAGACCAGAGGCAGTGGTTGTGGTTCCTTTTCTTTTGTATCGTTTACTAAACGGGTCTTCTTTCACCCGACAAATAACTCCAGTACAGGAAACAGCCAATGCTGAAACACCAGCTTAACAAAACTAATAAACCTAAAAGTCATTGACCTAAAGGCCATGGCCAGAAATGGAAAGCAAAACAACAAAGGCTACTCCTGTCTTGGACAATCATCTACCCGTAAGAGTAACAGGACACTTCTCTCTGCCTAAAGCCTGCCTAGGTTAACAGAGAGACAAGGTGCCCAGTCACAGATGCTTTCTCAGAGGTAGGAAAAAACCGACGTCCTCACAGGTCCCGTCTCTACTCCCAATCCTCCCCCAGCTCCTCTCCTGACACACCTGTATAGAGGAAGAGACAAAGCAATTAGTGGTCCCAGCTGTGTACTAATTGGTTTTACACTGAGTACCTTTCTCCCGAGGAGGGTGCTGTTGTGCCGTCATCCTCCGGCTGATAACTGAACTCCCACAATTGCAATAAACGATACATAGTCCACCCTTTTAACATGCATTATATCAGGATCCATTGGTTGCCGAGAAACATTCACTGGTGCAGGCTCTACTACCCTTGCATCTTCAACGCAGCTCAGTCCTTTGACGCTTCCCACCGCCTTCGGATAGGAGACTTGATGGCCAGCCATTACTCTTGGCACCTCTGTATCCTTCACCAACAGGGCAATCCGGGCTTTTGGGTGCATGTTCGCCACCACAATTGCAACATACAGTGGCAATAATTGGAATTACCTGCTTCAACTAATAGCACACAAAGTATTGTGTTCTTCTTGTCTATATTGAAAACATCATTTAAACATTCACAGTGTAGGTTGGAAAAATGATGTGAACCCCTAGGCTAATGACTTCTCCAAAAGCTAATTGGAGTTAGGAGTCAGCTAACCTGGAGCCCAATCAATGAGATGAGATTGGAGATGTTGGTTAGAGCTGCCTTGCCCTATAAAAAACCCTCACAAAATTTGAATTTGCTATTCACAAGAAGCATTGCCTGATGTGAACCATGCCTCGAACAAAAGAGAGCTCAGAAGTCCCAAGATTAAGAATTGTTGACTTGCATAAAGCTGGAAAGGTTAACAAAAGTATCTCTAAAAGCCTTGATGTTCATCAGTCCATGGTAAAACAAATTGTCTATACATTCAGAAAGTTCAGCGTTGTTGCTACTCTCCATAGGAGTGGTCGTCCTGCAAAGATGACTGCAAGAGCACAGTGCAGAATGCTCAATGAAGTCAAAAAGAATCCTAGAGTGTCAGCTAAAGACTTACAGAAATCTCTGGAACATGCTAACATCTCTGTTGACGAGTCTACGATATATAAAACACTAAACAGAATGCTGTTCATGGGAGGACACCACGAAAGAAGCCACTGCTGTCCAAAATAACAAACATTGCTGCATGTTTGAAGTTTGCAAGTGCACCTGGATGTTCCACAGCGCTACTGGCAAAATATTCTGTGGCCAGATGAAACTACAGTTGAGTTGTTTTGAAGGAACACACAACACTATGTGTGGAGAAAAAAAGGCACAGTACACCAACATGACAACCTCATCCAAACTGTAAAGTATGGTGGAGGGAGCATTATGGTTTGGGGCTGCTTTTGATATGCTGAATATAAGGACAATTTCTGATGCGTTTCTGAGTTTTCAGCACATGGTCAGTAATTTAATAACAAATATGAAATCCATATTTATCTTTCATGCACAAATCAATTTTGGATTCCCTCAGGATATCACACATGGTATGGCCGGATATTGACTCATTAGATATTGTGAGATGTTTATTTGAGTATTGAGGACATGCTCAATCATTTGAAATATACAGTATTAAATCCATATCATTCTTTCATACACTAGCTATAACTGTTGTATTTACTCTGCACAAAGGTGCTCTAAAAGCACTGTAACTGGTAGCCTAACAACAAGAATCAATGTATTTTCTGCTGTGGCGTTCCAACTGTCATTTTAGAATTTGGGCGCCACAAATGAGCTTGTAAGCGGTGTGTGGTCGAACTGACAACTGGAGAAACAAAGAAGTGAGAAGATGTTCAGAAAATAACTCAAAGAAGTTAACGCTAAAATGAGTAGCTAATTTGAGGTGTTTCAATTATTTTAGTAACTAGAATAAAGAACGTTAATAGATTTGGCCAGCAGCCATAGGGCTAGCTAGCTAGCTAGTTTTGTATTTGTATTTTTGCCAAGGCAGCAGCTACTCTTCTTGTGGTCTAGCAAAATTAGGGCAGTTTATAAAATTTTAAAAACATGACAATAAATTCACTGATTTCAAAACACAGATTGTGCCTTCAGGCCCCTACTTCACCACTACCACATATCTACAGTCCAAAATCTATGTACACTTATCACAACTTCCGCCGAAGTTGGCTCCCCTGCCTGTTCGGGCGGTGCTCGGCGGTCGTCGTCACCGTCCTACTAGTTGCCACCGATCCCTTTTTCGTTTGTCTATTTGTTTTGTCTTATTAGTTTCACCGGTGTTTCTGTTGTTTGGTTTAATGAGCTTCCCTATTTTTAGTAGGTGGACCCGCCCTTGTTTTGTGCGGGATTGTCTTTATGTTACGTGTTGTGCGTTTTAGGTGGAGGGAAATGTATTTTCGTAACTTGGCACCCTGTGTTTTTTGGGTTGTCACGTTGTATGTCCGCGCCCTGTATTGTTGGGCTTATCATTTTATGTGCATTTTATCACTCTCATGATGGAACGGTGGCGGGGTGTCAGGGTTTCCTCCTACAACTGGAACTTTACCTGGCGACCATTTGTCCTACTCACTCCGGAGAGGAGAGGAGAGCGTGAGCGCCCTCATCTTCTGTCTGACTGGACGAGCCCTAGAGTGGGCAAACACAGTGTGGAATGGTCCAGACTCGGCAAGGGATCATTACCCCGAGTTCCCCCGCCGAATCCGAGCTGTCCGAGCACTACACGATCACCCCAGGTGAGTCAGCACCAGACTCACCCAGAGCTTCCTGTCAGTCATATGTATGTGTTAACCTCTTTCCCTGGTTTTTCTCCCTCTCTAGAGCATAAGGCGCTAGTCGATTCAGGTGCAGCTGTGAATTTCATGGATTGAGGGCTCGCGTTAAGGCTAGGGATTCCCCTTTAGGGTCAGGAGTGGTCAGGGAGGCCACGGTGCTGCTGGACATGGTAACGCAGGGGAGTCATAAGGAGCAGATTAGTCTGTTCCTTATCGATTCACCTGCGTTTCCAGTGGTGTTGGGAATCCCCTGGCTAGCTTAGTACAACTCGGTGATTTCCTGGTCGACAGGGGGATCTTAAGGGGTGGTCAGAGGAGTGTTCAGGCAGGTGTATAGGAGTTGCCGTTGGTGTGACTACGGTGGAGAGTCCAGACCAGGTTTCAACCGTGTGCATTTCCTCTGAATATGCCGATTTGGCTATCACCTTCAGTAAAAACAAGGCGACCCAAATACCACCCCACGTTGAGGGGACTGCGCGATAGACCTCCTGGAGAACGCTGCACTTCCTAGGAGTCACGTGTATCCATTGTCCCAGGAGGAGACAGTAGCTATGGAGACATATGTTGCTGAATCGCTGGGACTGGGGTACATTCATCCCTCTGCATCACCTGTCTCCTCGAGCTTCTTTTTTGTGAAGAAGAAGGAGGAGGGAAATGTGTGTTCTTTAAGCAGGCCGTTTCCGTCCTGGGTTATCGTATTTCCACCTCCGGGGTGGTGGTGGTGGTGGTGGGTGACCGCGTTACAGCCTTGCGTAATTGGCCGACTCCGACCAATGAAAGAGTGAAAGAGGTGCAGTGGTTTTTAGGGTTTGCCAATTACTACCGGAGGTTTATCTGAGGTTTTGGTCAGGTGGCTGCTCCCATTACCTCACTGCTGAAGGGAGGACCGGTGCGCTTGCGTTGGTCAGCAGAGGCGGGCAGAGCTTTCAGTCGTCTGAAGGAGCTGTTCACCAATGCGCCCGTGTTGGCGCATCCAGACCCCTCTTTAGCGTTCATAGTGGAGGTGGACGCGTCTGAGGCGGGGGACGGGCCGTGTTGTCCCAGCGCTCGGGCGTGCCACCCAAGCTCCGCCCTTGTGCCTTCTTTTCGAGGAAGCTTGGTCCGGCGGAGCCGAACTATGATGTGGGGGACCGGGAGTTGTTAGCTGTTGTCAAGGCTCTGAAGGTGTGTAGACATTGGCTTGAGGGGGCGAAACACCCTTTTGTCATCTGGACTGACCATCGTAATCTCGAGTATATCCGGGCAGCGAGGAGACTAACTACGCGTCAAGCTGGATGGGCCAACACTGCATATGTTATTGTGTGTGTGTATATGCATTCGTCTGTGTCTATGTTTGTGTTGCTTCACAGTCCCTGCTGTTCCATAAGGTGTTTTTTTAATCTGCTTTTTAAATCAAATTTTACTGCCTGCATCAGTTACTTGATGTAGAAAAAAATTCCATGTAGTCATGGCATTATGTGGTACTGAGCACCTCCCATAGTCTGTTCTGGACTTGGGGACTGTGAAGAGAACTCTTGTGGCATGTCTTGTGGGGTATGTATGGATGTCCGAGCTGTGTGCCAGTAGTTCAAACAAACAGCTCGGTGTATTCAACATATACCTCTCACAAATACAGGTAGTGATGAAGTAAATCTCTCCTCCACTTTGAACCAGGAGAGATTGACATGCATATTAATAATATTAACTCTCTGTGTACATCCAAGGGCCAGCCGTGCTGCTCTGTTCTGAGCCAATTGCAAAAAAAATATTTTTTTGTGGCACCTGACCACACGACTAAACAGTAGTACAGGTGTGACAAACTAGGGCCTGTAGGACCTGCCTTGTTGATAGTGTTGTTAAAAAGGCAGAGCAGCGCTTTATTATGGACATACTTCTCCCCATCTTAGCTACTGTTGTATCAAAATGTTTTGACCAGGACAGTTTACAATCCAGCGTTACTCCAAGCTGTTTAGTCACCTCAACTTTTCCACATTATTTGTTTAGTTGAGGTTTAGGGTTTAGTGAATGATTTGTCCAAAATCCAATGCTTTTAGTTTTAGAAATATTTAGGCTTTACTCAAAGCCAGCATGTCATTAGTAAAGATTTTTAAAAGTTATGGGCCTAGACAGCTGCCCTGGGGAATTCCTGATTCTACCTGGATTATGTTGGAGAGGCTTCCATTAAATTGGGGCAGCAGGGTAGCCTAGTGGTTAGAGCGTTGGACTAGTAACTGGATGGTTGACCCTGAACAGGCAGTTAACCCACTGTTCCTAGGCCGTCATTAAAAATAAGAATTTGTTCTTAACTGACTTGCCTAGTTAAAAAGGTAAAAATTAAATTAAAGAACACCCCCTGACAGGTCATTTTTTGTAACATTTTAAAATATATATATTTTTCACATTTAATTGAACCTTTATTTAACTAGGCAAGTCAGTTAAGAAATTTTTATTTATTTATAGTGATGGCCTACACCGGTCAAACCCAGACGATGCTGAGCCAATTGTGCGGCACCCAATGGGACTCCCAATCACGGCCGATTGTGATACAGTCTGGAATTGATCAAGGGTGTCGGTAGTGGCGCCTCAAGCACAGAGATGCAGTGCCTTAGACCTCTGCGCCACTTGGGAGTAAAGTTATCTCACATAGGTTTTTCCAGCAGCAGATTATGATCGATAATGTCAAAAGTTGCACGGAAGTCTAACATAACAGCCCACACAATCTTTGTATCATCAATTTCTCTCAGCCAATCATGAGTCCTTTGTGTAGGTGCTGTGCTTGTTGAATGTCCTTCCCTACATTCTGAAAGTTTGTTGTCAATGTGTTTACTATAAAATAGCAATGTATCTGGTCAAACACAATTTATTCCAAAAGTTTACTAAGGGTTGGTAACAGGCTAATTGGTTGGTTATTTGAACCAGTAAGTGGGGCTTTACTATTTTTAGGTTGTGGAATGACTTCTGCTTCCCTCCCAGCCTGGGGGCACACAAATTCTAGTAGGCTTCATTTGAAAATATGGCAATTGTCCTCAGTAATTTTCCACCCAAGTTGTCAGAACCCGGTTGCTTGTCATTGTTAATTGATTGATAAAAAAAAAAATCAAAAACAGTTCATTCTTCCACAGCTTCGTGGGATGTGTTGGAGGATAATGTGGCGTCGGTCAGAGTCACAAGAAGTCATATTCAGATTTTATGTCTGTCTGTAAGCAAAAGAATCATGCGTTGTACCTCAAAAACATATCGGAGTGGAATGTTTCGTGTGTGGCTCTTCAAAGCAGAGCACTTATCAAGCGGGTTATCTCTGGGGTAGCACATTAAGTTTGTGCAGATGAAATACCTGGGGAAGTACATGTAGGTGGGGTGGTTGGTGAATGTCAATTGACCAGTGTGGTGGATGGAGTGAAGAAATACATTTCATCCAAACTTTTGTTGTTTGATGAAGAGTCTCTCCCTTCTCATGCAAAGTTAGGCTTTACCCTGTAAGAGACTTCGGCGAAAGGGGTCAATAACTATTATCTATATATATCCTGATATCTGACATTTTATAAGATATAAGGAGTAGACATGTTCCAGATATGCATGTCCTTAATTTCATAAATGGAGATAGGATATTCTCTGTGAAGGGACAGTTTCTCCATGCATCCAATCTGGAATTCAGAAATCTCCTTGCTACCGTATGATTCCAGGGAGATGTCTGTGGTGAGATACGTTCAAGATAAGCAAATGATACACGTGCACGAGCTTACATATTTGTAGAATATTCAAACTCCGGAAAGGGTATGTGTCAACATGCTGACATATCTATATGTAGGCATGAACTACTCCACATATTTTCAGAAATGTATCATATCTGTAGTCATTACCTGATCATTTACAGTATGTCATAATTTCAATAGATATCCTTACATGATATTTAATATTCATCCTCATATGTCTGACTGAAAATTAGTAGGCTACAAGGCACCGAAAGCCAAACATCGTCAACTGTAATACAAGTTGCTATTTACAAAGCACATCAATGCTATTTATTTATTTAAAAATACAGCATAGCAAATCCAGAGCTCCAACCTCAAAGACAGTACAGTATGAAGATCCCCGGTCATTGGAGGAAATGTCATGGCGACGTTGGCTATCTAAACGCTCAGAAACACGTATTCGAGGCTAACGGTCGTCTTGCGCCGAACTGCGCATGTGCAAGCCGTCAAATCAAACTCAATGCTTCGAAATAAAAACAAAATTGACGAAAATGAGAACGTGTCCGTTTGTAAATTTCACGAGGTTTGTGTAATAACTCGTTAAATTACATAAGACATTGACTCGAACATAGTTTTCTAGAAATCTAAAGGCACAACCTTAGAACTAAGGAATAATTGTTCACTTCTCAAACCCCGACCTGATCTGCTTTGTCGTCGTCCCCGGAAATCTCGCGATGTTGCGACTCTGCGTATAGAAACTCTGTGGTATGCGTAGGTTGCCATGTCTCCTGTTTGCACTGAAACAGCAACTGCAGTAACGTTTGTGATTTTTATATTTATTGTAAAATCATACCGTTTTGTTCTCTCCAATGGCCAAATAATAAAAATGTGAATAATAAAAAATATCTGAAAATGTCATGCGCAATACGTCCGGTATTTGTCGTAAAGGGATAAATACACATTCAATTATTTACAACTCATGCACACCTATCGAGGAATTGGTTTCACCCACCCTTGGACGCTTTCTCAGGAACTGAGAGCACGCCATAGGACAAAATATTGACATAATTATGTGTATTTCTAGCTACATGAAATATTAGGATTTCCTATTACCTTTCAATATTGAAAGTTAGCATTTACCCCAACATCATAGAACCACGCGAGACTGTGCATAGGTTACTGGTTTATCATCACCATTTGTTTCGGCTGATCCAAGCACTAACGTTAGCCACAACTGCCTGGATAAAATAAGGTAGCTACCTTACCCTTCTATCATTTTCCCCTAAAATAACAGGGTTGTATCAGACTATTGTTCTTTCCAGCATGAGACGTCTGCAAATATGATATTGTTATTCATGCATGTTTGGCTATGTGCCATCCCACTTTAGCTTACTGGAAGTGTTGCCTGCTTTTGTGGGGTCTGGCTACTCTGCATGATAATAACGGGGGCCGTAGCTAGCATGCTATCTGGCTAGCTAGCTAGCTGGCTAATTAACTAACTACCTGGCTAGGTCAATGTATATACACATCTTTGGTAGCTGTACACTTTCGCATCATTTGGACACAATGGTGGCATCTATTTTTTTAACCACACAATTACATAGTTGTTTGGGACTCACTGACAGTTTCAATTTAATATTTGAAGCTAGCTATAACGTTAGATGGATGAGAATAATTCTGCAATCAGCAGAGATGGCCAGCTCCCATTGACATAAAGCTAATTTATCTGTATAGTTTCTCTGCCGATCATGGGACACCTGCACAACAGATTATGTATTTGTAGACTGTATTTGCTCATCCTCAATCACTATTCTGGTGACCCTTTACTAATATACAGGAACCTCCGATTTATCAAACTCCTTTCCTAGAACAATTTAAGACTTTCTTAGGATGTTGGCAGGCAAATGAGTAGTCTATGGCCAAGGGATGATTTGAGATGCCCAGAGGTGTCATTTCAGTTTACGCTATGGTATGCGGAGGGGGTTACCTAGCTACAGCCATCTTTATCTCTGAACTGTTTAGATAAAAAGTTGCGCTGTTCCCAGCATATGCGTCGATGCTCTCTCCATAAAGCCAGCTAGCCAGCCTTGCAAACAGCCTCCCATCCTGTTCCCAGGCGTCCGCATGGTCCTAAAGTCTGCGGGGTTGTACCGCTAAACTGTATTTAATCAGGATTGGAATGATTTTTGTATTCTATTGCAAATAGTTGGTGTTGGCGACCCATCCATACCCAATTGACTCCCCTGGAGATGCCATCCGATGGCCTGGTAAGAATTTGAGATGCCATCTGGCAACAATATTATTTACTTTACTAGGCAAGTCAGTTAAGAACAAATTCTTATTTTCAACAACAGATTTTTACTTTGTCAGCTCAGGGATTCGATCTTGCAACATTCCGGTTACTAGTCCAACACACTAACCACTAGGCTACCTTCCGCCCCAATAAATGGATGCATTGCATGAATGATTGTCTATAATAAATATATTATTGCTCACTGAATAATATCAATATTTGAGTAAGTCATATTTTATATCTAAGATTGATGTAATCTCAGCCTACTGGATGTAGGCTATACCTTGTTACTCTTCTGTGCCACTGTGAGTATTGTAGTTTATTTGTTGTCTAGGCTACATTATATTGCTACAATGCAATCACTCGCTACCCATCCAGAAATGACAATCCCCAGGGCATGTTGATTATGCAGCTAATCAGTAAGGTTTCAAGATATGTCACATCCATAAATTCAGCCGGGTCAGAAGAAACCGGAAACATCAAGTTTTCATGGGAAAATGACATGCGCCTCACATTTGACATTCCCCGGTGAAACATATAGCAGATGCCTATAGTGTCTGTTTTCTTCGAGATTAAGTTCTTGCCACAAAGTCGACAGACGCCACATATTAATTTTGTCGGTGATTCCAACACGGAGATTCCATTATTGCTAGGTAAAGCTAGCATATATCTGGCTAACAGCTAGCTACGGCACGTGCTAGGGTAATATAGGGTAATCTATATAATAGCGTAACCTAGGCCTATTAGCCTATACGGTGCCTTTGGAAAGTATTCAGACCCCTTGACTTTTTCCAAATATTGTTACATTACAGCCTATTTCTAAAATGGATTAAATAAAAAAAATACTCCAATCTATACACAATACCCCATAATGACAAAGCGAAAACAGGTTTTTATAATTTGCAAAGGTTTGCAAAATTTATAATTTGCAAAATTTGCAAAGGTTTTTATAATTTGCAATTACTAACAGAGTATTTGCAAAAAATACAGCGTGCATCCTGTTTCCATTGGTCATCCTTAAAATGTTTCTACGACTTGATTGGAGTCCACCTGTGGAAAATTCAACTGATTGGACATGATTTGGAAAGCCACACACCTGTCTATATTAGAGGTTGACCGATTATGATTTTTCAACGCCGATGCCGATTATTGGAGGACCAAAAAAGCCGATACCGATTAATCAGCCAATTTTTTTACATTTTTATTTTATTTGTAATAATAACAATTACAACAATACTGAATGAACACTTATTTTAACTTAATATAATACATCAATAAAATCAATTTAGCCTCAAGTAAATAATGAAACATGTTCAATTTGGTTTAAATAATGCAAAAACAAAGTGTTGGAGAAGAAAGTAAAAGTGCAATATGTGCCAGGTAAGAAAGCTAACATTTAAGTTCCTTGCTTAGAACATGAGAACATATGAAAGCTGGTGGTTCCTTTAAACATGAGTCTTCAACATTCCCAGGTAAGAAGTTTTAGGTTGTAGTTATTATAGGAATTATAGGACTATTTCTCTCTATACCATTTGTATTTCATATACCTTTGACTATTGGATGTTCTTATAGGCACTTTGTATTACCAGTGTAACAGTATAGCTTCCGTCCCTCTCCTCACAACAGCCACCCTCGAAGCAACGTTACCCATGCAGAGCAAGGAGAACAACTACTCCAAGCCTCAGAGCGAGTGACGTTTGAAACGCTATTAGCGCTCACCCCGCCAACTAGCTAGCCATTTCACATCAGTTACACGTGCCTAATCTCGGAAGCTGATAGGCTTGCAGTCATAAACAGCACAACGTTTGAAGCATTGCGAAGAGCTGCTGGCAAAACGCACGAAAGTACTGTTTGAATGAATGCTTACGAGCTTGCTGGTGCCTACCATCGCTCAGTCAGACTGCTCTATCAAATCATAGACTTAATTACAACATAATAACACACAGAAATACGAGCCTTAGGTCATTAATATGGTCGAATCCGGAAACTTATCATTTCGAAAACAAAATGTTTATTCTTTCAGGGAAATAAGGAACCGTTACGTATTCTATCTAACTGATGGCATCCCTAAGACTAAATATTGTTTTTACATTGCACAACCTTCAATGTTATGTTAGAATTACGTAAAATTCTGGAAAATTCGTTTGCATTGAGCCAGGTGGCCCAAACTGTTGCATATACCCTGACTCTGCATGCAATGAACGCAAGAGAAGTGACACAATTTCACCTGGTTAATATTGCCTGCAAACCTGGATTTCTTTTAGCTAAATATGCAGGTTTAAAAATATATACTTCTGTGTATTGATTTTAAGAAAGGCATTGATGTTTATGGTTAGGTACACGTTGGAGCAACGACAGTCCTTTTTCGCGAATGCGCAACGCATCGATTATATGCAACACAGGACACGCTAGGTAAACTAGTAAAATTTACAACCATGTGTAGTTATAACTAGTGATAATGATTAATTGATAGTTTAAAAAAATGCTAGCTAGCAACTTACCGTGGCTTCTTACTGCATTCGCGTAACAGGCAGGCTCCTCGTGAGGCAGGTGGTTAGAGCGTTGGACTAGTTAACCGTAAGGTTGTAAGATTGAATTCCTGAGCTGTCTGGGACAGGTAGCACGTCCGGTGATCAGGTCAGGATTCAATAGCCGCAGGCAGAACAGTTGAAACTGGAACAGCAAGGAGGTGGACTGGGCCAGGTGGACTGGGAACAGCAAGGAGTCATCATGCCAGGTAGTCCTGAGGCACGGTCCTAGGGCTCAGGTCCTCCGAGAGAGAGAAAGAAAGAGAGAATTAGATACTTAAATTCACACAGGACACTGGATAAGACAGGAGAAGTACTCCAGATATAACAAACTGACCCTAGCCCCCCGACACAAACTACTGCAGCATAAATACTGGAGGCTGAGACATAATGAGACACTGTGGCCCCATCCGATGATACCCCCGGACAGGGCCAAACAGGAAGGATATAACCCCACCCACTTTGCCGAAGCACAGCCCCCACACCACTAGAGGGATATCTTCAACCACCAATTTACCATCCTGAGACAAGGCCGAGTATAGCCCACAAAGATCTCCGCCATGGCACAACCCAAGGGGGGGCGCCAACCCGCGCCCACCTTTCTAAAGTCGAGGAGTCAAAGAATTGGACTTTGATTGGGTCGTAATCTTATACATTATGTGACTTTGTCACTACCAATTGATCTACTCACTTTCTGTAAAAGAGTATATACAGGATAAATAAATTCAGGGTTCATATAAATTCATAATAATACATATTTGGTAGCAGAATAACATTTGGCAAATCAGTTCCAGAGATTAATTTCCTTATTTATTCTAATAATTATTATAATCATTAAATAGCCTACCTAAACCATTTCATGAGTCTCAAAACAACATTTTCTTAGGTCCCTCAAATGAAACTAAATCAAGCTGGTAGTATAGGCGATCTCAATAAACAATAAGAGGGCGTGACATTTTTCAAATGTGAAAAAGGGGTCCCTGGGGAAAAAAGTTTGAGAACCCCTGGGCTAGATATTTATTCTTTGAATTTTATACAGTACACAGAATATGAAGTGCTGTGTCTTGATATGACATGTGCATGTACAGAATGTTACGATACTGCAGCTCAGGAGGTTAAGTTTAGAATCCAGCTGACCATCGGTTATCTCTATACCCATGACTTTACACCAGCTGCTTATCTTAGCACATTAAGAAGCCAGAGTCATATCGACAGTTTAATTTTAGACTCAGCGGCAACTTAAAACCGCTTGCTCCCTCCCAGTGCATGAGCACTGATCTCGAGACGTGCGTTTGCACCGATTTCACTGAAAAGACGATGTGGGGATGACTAGTCTTAGATGAGGCTAATTGTAGAAGACATAATGAATACCCCTAGGTCCATTTTCTCTTGGAAGAGAGATACAGGAAGTAGGCCTATAGTAGGCAGCCTATATGTGACCCACCGGCTTTCGGTCTTATGTAGCAAAATTTGAAATTGTGTTTTTTACATTGGGTAAAAGTAGAGACAAGAACATGGTATATCATACACTACAGTTGAGGAACAATGGGAAAGTTATTCTGCTTTGAAAGTTGATGAACTTGTAACCCCACTTTTGAGAAAATGATCACGTTAGGCCATGTACTAAACAACCAAAGATTTCAAGACTAAAGGCTGGTTTATACTATGTCAATCGGCAGCTGTCGCAGCGACATCATGAACCTTCTACCGTCGTCTGACATCCAACTTGTCATTGTCGTTATAAAAGAGTATAAACACAAAAACTACAGGCTATTTTGGACCACCAGGCTGCTGATATCATGCACATTATCAGCCTGGTGGTCCAAAATAGCATAACTGGTGTATTTTAACACCAATAAATCCACCTGTTTAAACATTTATTTAGTATATGTCAATCTAGCAAAACAGGCAACTGAAAGCAACTTTCAATGTTTTGGTTAGGTTCTAGCCTGTTAGATAGCTAGCTAATGGTAATGACCATATCATATAGCTGACATCTTCACTTTAGCTCATTTGTATGAATTATTACAGGAAAATAAACAAACAAAAAATATCATTATTTACAAATTAATGGCAAGCCAATTACAGAAAATAGCTTACAGTTGGACGTGTGTCGAAATAAAAGCAGGGCATTCTACCAGAGAATTTTAGAACTTGGGACATTGTCTTGTTGGCCTACCGTTATATCCTAATCTGACTTTGGTGCAGGTCATGTTTTTCTTCACATACTATATCAGATAAAGTCAAAGTTTATTTGTCACATGCACAGGATACAGAAGGTGTAAACAGTACATTGCAATGGTTAGCTAGCTAGCTAAACAATTAACTATAATCCCAACTCATGTTACTACCATGCATGAATTTGGAGGTAGCTAACCAACCAGGTTAAATGTTGGCTACCTAGCTAACGTTAGGCTATAACTAGCAATGCAAATTGCTATGCGATACGAATACTATTACCACAAAGATAATACACGTAACGTAAGCTATCTAGCTAACAGTACACTTTAGCTTGCAATGAAAACAACTTTGACAAAATAAGAAATGCAACGTAAACTCGTACATCGCCTTGGTACGCAAAATTGCCCTTATTTTAAAACAATAATACTTCCAGATCAACTGTAATGTCAATACAATTGTAAATCACAATTTCTCCCCTTTCCAACAGAATCAATTACATGTCCTAAATGTTGCCCGTTTCTGCATAATTCAAGCAGACAATGAGCCCCTTCAGGTCTTTTTAAAAATGGCGGTTGGGGAAGCGAAACTAATGTGTGATAGTGAGAAGGAGAGATGTGTTGGAAAATTGCTTTTTTTTTCACCCGATCTGTCCAACCTATCACCTTATCGCCTCTAAAATGTAAATAAAACACTATAAAGAGTTTATATAATATGTCATTACATACCTATTTAAAGATTTGTGTTGAATTTGAATCGGGTTTTTAGTGCGGTGCTAAAGTGATCTTAGAAGTAAACAGTGGCTTTGAGAATGATGATCCCAGGCAATGATGATGAAAAAAATGACTAGGTATCCCCCCCTTACCCCCGTAACTGTCCATTTCTTGTTTTTAAAGGATGATAGAAGTGCTACACCTGGTGGAGAGAGATTATAAGACATAAATAATTGCTTTATGTGTGCTGTACGTTATGACATGACAAGTTCAAGATGTAACGGAGGGTCAGTTTTTTCAACTTTTCTCCAATACTCTCAAGCCATTACCATGTCGATCAACGCTTGAATAGAAACCTAGTTCACCCTCCTTATTTTGATGTCAACACAGTTGCTACAGTCCCATTAGTTTTCTTTGTAGCCTCGTTCGAATGTTGCGGTTGCATGAAAACTTGAAATCGGCCCTAATTAATCGGCCATTCTGATTAATCGGTTGACCTCTACTACAGAGCTGCAAAAACAAATATTTAGGCCATCCACTATCACATTTGGTTACTCTAGTCTAGATGTTAGAGCAGAGATAGGAATTCCATTGGGCAATGAATGGAGAAATGTATAATGCCCCAACCAATCACACTGTCGACCAATCGATGTCACGTTGTCGTGCTGCGTTACGCGGTTGCTGAGCTATGTTGTCATGCTAATGTTGGGTTTCTGAGCTAGCGCCCAATTAATTCCCATTCACTCCTTGAAGGAGAGCTCTCCTTGTCCCAGAATCGCCTAGAATGCACCATTGACGACGCATGGGCAATGTGCATATTGGGCATGAATTCGATTCCATAGAAGTTCCAGATCTCCCCAAAACTATCTCTGGTTAGATGTAGTTTTTCTAGCTAATGGTAACTAGCGTTAGTGCAATAACGTTAGTGAGTAATTGTGCTACCTTCAAACTGCATGCAGACATACAAATGTTATCCACAAGTCCATCTGACTGTGAGGAAGTAGATAAAGTGCTTCATTGCCAAAATCCTAAACTGTCCCTGAATAGCTAGCATATCAATGTAACCTGTTGGTGGTTAATTGACTCTAACGTTAGCTAACTTGGCCTGTTCACCTGTCAGTCGGTACCGGGTTGCTATAATCAACATTCGCTAGAACAGTTTAAACTATTTTGATTAACTTGCATGTCTGATATATTGGGGAAATCTGACATGTTGAGCAGTACATGATATCTACCTCTGCGTCGACAGGTCGAGTACATGGAAACTCCTCTTTCCAGCGTTAATGTCGAGCCCTGCAATGATTCTATAAACTATACTTGTTTTGTCACATAAACTGAAATTAAGCAAACTACTACAATTTTAGCAACCAGGAAATGGCGGAGCGATTTCTGCATAGTGCATCTTTAAATCGGCTTTAAAATCTATGGCAAGACTTGAAAATGGCTGTCTAGCAATGACCAACAACCAACTTGACAGTGCTTGATTCATTTTAAAAGAATAATGTGCAAATAGTGTACAACCCAGGTGTGCAAAGGTTGACAAAAAGTATTCCGACCCCTTTTTCCACATTTTGTTACGTTAAAGCCTTATTCTAAAATGGATTAAATCATTTTTTCCCCCTCATCAATCTACACACAATACCCCATGATGACAAATCTTTTTTTCCCCCCAAAATGTATTACAAATAAAATGAAATCACATTTACATAAGTATTCAGACCTTTTACTCTGTTGAAGCACTTTTGGCTGCGATTAGAACCTCGAGTCTCTTTGGAAATGACGCTACAAGCTTGGCAGACCTGTATTTGGGAAGTTTCTCCCATTCTTCTCTGCAGATCCTCTCAAGCTCTGTCAGGTTGGATGGGGAGCGTTGCTGCACAGGTATTTTCAGGTCTCCCCAGAGATGTTCGATCAGGTTCAAATCTGGGCTCTGGCTGGGCCACTCAAGAATGTTCAGAGACTTGTCCCGAAGCCACTTCTGTGTTTTCTTGGATATGTGCTTAGGGGCTTTGTCCTGTTGGAAGGTGAACCTTCACCCCAGTCTGAGGTGCTGAGCACTCTGGAGCAAGTTTTCATCAAGGATCTCTCTGTACTTTGCTCCGTTCATCTTTCCCCCGATACTGACTAGTCTTCCAGTCCCTGCCGTTAAAAAACATCTCCAAAGCATGATGCTGCCACCACCATGCTTCACCATAGGGAGGGTGCCAGGTTTTCTCCAGATGTGACGCTTGGCTTTCAGGCCAAAGAGTTCAATATTGGTTTCCTCAGACCAGAGAATCTTGTTTCTCATGGTCTGAGTCCTTTAGGTGCATTTTGGCAAATTCCAAGCTGGCTGTCATGTGCCTTCTACTGAGGAGTGGCTTCCATCTGGCCAATACCATACAGGCCCGATTGGTGGAGTGCTGCAGAGATGGTTGTCCTTCTGGAACGTTCTTCAAACTCCACAGAGGAACTCTGGAGCTCAGTCAGTGACCACCGGGTTCTTGGTCACCTCCCCAACCAAGGCCCTTCTCCCCCGATTGCTCAGTTTGGCCTGGGGGGCCAGCTCTAGGAAGAGTCTTGGTGGTTCCAAACTTCTTCCATTTTAGAATGATGGAGGCAACTGTGTTCTTGGGGACCTTCAATTCTGCAGACATTTTTTCGTACACTTCCCCATTGTGCTTAGACACAATCCTGTCTCGGAGCTCTACAGACAATTCGTTCGACCTCATGGCTTGGTTTTTGCTCTGACATGCACTGTCAACTGTGAGACCTTATATTGGCAGGTGTGTGCCTTCCCAAATCATGTCCAAATAATAGAATTTACCACAGGTGAATTCCAATCAAGTTGTAAAAACATCTCAAGGATGATTAATGGAAACAGGATGCACTTGAGTTAAATTTCGAGTCTCATAGCAAATAGTCTGAATACTTAGTTAAGTAAGGAATTTAGGTTTTTTTATTTGTATTTTTTGTGCAAAAATGTCTACAAACATGTTTTTCGTTTGTCATGAGAAGGCATTGTGTGTAAATTGATTAGGATTGTATTTAATTTAATCCATTTTAGAATACGGCTGTAACGTTACAAAATGTGGAAAATGTCAAGGGGTCTGAATACTTTCTGAAGGCACTCTAACCTACTGACTTTGCTCTTTAAATGGCTATAAATCCCTAGAGGCCTCAGGAATGCTGAAGTGACAAGGCCAGAGAGTACCACATGTACAGGAAAGACCTGGCTGGTGTCTGCTAAACCCCTTTTCTCCAACATTACTTTAAGGCCCCACTCTGTAATTTGAACAACAACAAAATGGCAAGCTTGCAATAAAGCTGAGGGATGGGGATTGATGGACAGTCCTTGAGACGACTACCATGATAGTTTTAACCAATTTTTGTTTACAAGTGTTTGTTTACAAAGACATTTTTCATAAACAAAAACAACAACCATTTGGTTATGATAGAGTTAGGCTCGACAGTTGAACTAAACTCATTAAGCATTTAGGGATATTCTTCAAGAATCAATGGGTAGGCTAGGCCAATATGATCAAGAACAGCTGTCAATATCAGAGGTGGAACCAAGTCACTATTATTCGAGTCACAAGCAAGTCTCAAGTCACAAGGTCCAAGTCTCAAGTCTAGTAGAACGTCTCGAGTCAAGTCCAAGTTGTGTGTTCTAAGAGCATGTCTCAAGTCAAGTATAAAAAAAAATCTATACAGGCAATGTCTTGTTCAAATCTAGAAAGCTTTGTCTTTTTATTGAGGCTACCAAAAAAACGTTTTCATTATTTTGTCGACAACACATTTTGATTATGTAATTTATTTTAACAAAAAATTCCAAATGCAAAATCTTCATAAGAAAATGATCACTTTCATGCCAAAAAACCGTAGGCCTATGATAGTAATTGTTGCTTGATGCCCCATTGCTGTTGAACTTGCAAAGTAAACGGTTAATATTCTTGATCACCTAAATGTTTTGGAGCTGCATATTCATTTATGGCATCTCCCCTACAATTTTACATTTGCGCTGCCCCCGATCCGATAGCTGTACATGAAATCAGCAATCTGTTCTCTAGCACAGTGGTTTTATATATATTTTTTACCTGTGGCCCCCAAAAAGGAGCTTGCGATGCCAGCGCACGCACATGCACACGCGCACAGGGTGAACATGCACCTACCATCGCTGTGCAAATATGGCCTGTCATTACAGCCATAAATGGTGATGCATTTTCAAAATGCAAGATACAGAAATAAACTGTTTTACATAAGCATTTTGAGCTGAAAGTCATTCATGTTAGCGGTCAATATCAACTACGGATATCATGTCCCATTGACACCTTCTCTGGAGTCCAGAGCAATCTTACGGCCTGCTGGTCAGATGGAAAGCATGATCTGTCTGTAGACTTTTTCTTCCACGCAAATATAATGATTAATTCACCAGAATATGTTACATATTTATCCCATAAGTACTTCATTTAGTGCGGTGTCTTTAGACATATACAGCTATCTTTAGACATATAGCCAAAATAATACAATATTTTCCAGATTCAGTTTCACACTCGCAACACCACAAAACCTTCTCACTGTGTTAGCTCAAGACTCGAGTCCACACCTCTGGTAAATATCACAGAGTGGGCCTTTAAGTGGTGTTTTCAGACCCATCTATTGATGCCACGTTCTGCTTTGAAAACAAGTTTTCATGTGTAGGCGGACATGCATAAATCCTTTGGGGAGATCCTTTGAGCTTTGAAGGGTCTTTGTAAAGACAGCGTTGTGACACTATTGTATGGCTCAGATTGGATTGATTTTTATTATATTTTATTGTGTCTTTTTAGTTCCTTCTTGTGCAGGGAGACCGAGAAATGTTTTGAATTCTTAGGCTAATTTCTTGTTTTGAAATGAAGACATGACCTCTCTGTTTTATGTATTCTACAATGTGTGATAGAAAACGGTCAGTCTTCCTGTCTTGAATAAGATATGTGAGCCATCCACTGGATGTCTTAAGGTGAATGCACCAATTTGTAAGTCGCTCTGGATAAGAGCGTCTGCTAAATGACTTAAATGTTAAATGTAATTATTTTCATAAAATGAACATGACCAGCAGAGAACAGTGTTACAAAGTCTCAGCATATCTAGGGCTTGCTAATGGGACAGGATGAGGAGCCAGAGTTGCACTTTACTGCGACAGACCAACAAACACACTTTTGTTGTGAATGAGGGATAGTGAATGGAGAAGTGGATAGAGAGGAACTGGCCTTGACAATGACTCCTTAATTCATTGGGCATTAGAGGGCGGGTATTGGCATGAGCTCACTCTGGCTCAGCGTCCATAGAAACCCAGCCATTCAGCATGTCAGAGCCACCTTTCTATGTCCCTCTGCCCGTCTAAATAGTTTTCTGAAGGTTGTGGATAATAAGCAAGCAGAAATCATGTTGTCAATAAAATATAGAAAACAGAAGCCTATAATGTGATAATAATTTAAATGGTATGGTAAAATATTTGTAGGACTATAGTCAATAAAATGGCAATCATCTGGTTGTAAAAATAAATGGTCGGAATTGTGCTCTGAATTGACGTAGAATCTTTCTTTGGTACCATACTATTTATTATTTTACAGTTCTAGCTCGTTTATAATAGTTTACTCTGCATAATAGCACAGTGTAGCCTAAATATGATTCAAGTAGGCCCTCTTGTGGTTGTTCATGCAATTACCAAAGCGTGAGGCAACCTCAGAGACAGAGGAGCAGACTGACAGACAGACCGAGAGGCAAAGGCAAACAGACAGAGAAACCTAGCAAGAGAGGTGCTGGATTATGAAAGCAGACCAGGCCTATAGATAGCCTAATAGACAATATTCTCTTTCTTTAGCAGATTACATGACATGGTTGCAAGATTGCAATATCAAATGTTGCAAGATTGAATCCCCGAGCTGACAAGGTAAAAATCTGTCGATCTGCCCCTGAACAAGGCAGTTAACCCACTGTTCCTAGGCCGTCATTGAAAATACGAATTTGTTCTTAACTGACTTGCCAAGTTAAATAAAGGTAAAAAATAAATAAATAAATAAAACATAACAGAAACAGCTGCCATTTAACCCAGGACTTGTCCTTGACCTTCTTAAGGGTTGCTTAGTCCTTGGAATAAATAAGTAGGCTAGGCCTATGTCAATGAAGATGGAAAGTCCTGGGCAGCACATTACAGAAGTGTTCTGATTGTAACGTGTAATAGAATCCGATTTTATTGAATTAAACCATTATTCTTTCACACATACCCTCTTTGTACAAATGAGGAGACTCCTGCACATATAAAGTGCTTACCTGTAACTCTTTCTACAGTACTTTACACCTACCCCCTACCCCCTCTCCACCCCATCCCCCTACTGTCTAGGGAGAGGGCCCAGCCGTGTGGGACTTATTATTGGCAGGGGCAGCTTTGGGCTCACACAATAGCAGATGCACACAGTAACAGACACATACAGACAGATGCATACGGTAGTAGATTAATAGATGAGTTTGTACTAAAGGTTGACCGACTATGATTTTCCAACGCCGATATCGATACCGATTATTGGAGGACCAAAAAAAAGGCGATGCCGATTAATCGGCCGATTTTTTGCAAATATATTTATTTGTAATAATGACAATTACAACAATACTGAATGAACAATGAACACTTATTTTAACTTAATATAATACATCAATAAAATCTATTTAGTCTCAATTAAATAATGAAACATGTTCAATTTGGTTTACATAATGCAAAAACAAAGTGTTGGAGAAGAAAGTATAAGTGCAATATGTGCCATGTAAAAAAGCTAAGGTTTAAGTTCCTCGCTCAGAACATGAGAACATATGAAAGCTGGTGGTTCCTTTTATTAACATGTGTCTTCAATATTCCCAGGTAAGAAGTTTGAGTTATTGTAGGACTATTTCTCTCTATACCATTTGTATTTCATATAGCTTTGACTGTTGTATGTTCTAATAGGTACTTTAGTATTGCCAGCCTAATCTCGGGATTTGATAGGCTATAACAGCGCAATGCTTGAAGCACAGCGAAGAGCTGCTGGCAAACGCAGTAAAGTGCTTTTTGAATGAATGCTTACGAGCCCGCTGCTGCCTACCACCACTCAGACTGCTCTATCAAATCATAGACTTAATTATAATATAATAACACACAGAAATACGAGCTTAGGTCATTAACATGGTCAAATCCGGAAACTATTATTTCAAAAACAAAACGTTTATTCTTTCAGGAACTGTTCCGTATTTCATCTAATGGGTGGCATCCCTAAGTCTAAATATTCTTGTTACATTGCACAACCTTCATTGTTATGTCATAATTACGTACAATTCTGGAAAATTAGTTCGCAACGAGCCAGGCGGCCCAAACTGCTGCATATACACTGACTCTGTGTGCAATGAACGCAAGAAAAGTGACACAATTTCCCTAGTTTAATATTGCCTGCTAACCTGAATTTATTTTAACTAAATGTATTTTAACTAAACTAAAAAAAATATACTTCTGTGTATTGATTTTAAGAAAGGCATTGCTGTTTATGGTTAGGTACATTCATGCAGCGAATGTACTTGTGCTTTTTTCACGAAAATGCGCTTTTGTTAAATCACTGTTTGGCGAAGTTGGCTGTCTTTTTTAGGAAGAAATAGTCTTCACACAATTTGCAACGAACCAGGTGGCCCAAACGGCTGCATATAACTTGACTCTGTTGCACAGAACGCAAGAGAAGTGACACAAGTTCCCTAGTTAAAATAAATATGAACTAAATATGCAGGTTTAAAATATATACTTGTGTATTGATTTTAAGAAAGGCATTGATGTTTATGGTTAGGTACACATTGGTGCAACAACGGTGCTTTTTTTCGCGAATACTCTTGTTAAATCACCCATTTGGCGAAGTAGGCTGTGATTCAATGATAAATTAATAGGCACCACTTCGATTATATGCAACGCAGGACAAGCTAGATAAACCAGTAATATCATCAACCATGTGTAGTTAACTAGTGTTTATGTTAAGATTGTTTTTTATAAGATATGTGTAATGCTAGCTAGCACCTTACCATGGCTCCTTGCTGCACTCGCATAACAAGTCAGCTTGCCACGCAGTCTCCTCGTGGAGTGCAATATAATCGGCCATGATCGGTGTCCAAGAATTCTGATTACCGATTGTTATGAAATCTTGAAATCAGCCCCAATTAATCAGCCATTCCAATTAATCGGTCAACCTCTAGTTTGGAGTCTGCCTGTCTGTCTGCTTGCCCGCCCGTCTACCCGCCCGTCCGCCCGCCTGCCTGCCTGTTTCTCCTGCCTGTCTATTAGGCTAGTGGCCAATCCTCAAAATGGGATTTGTTTTTTGAGAAACACCTACCTGAGATAGAATGAAACACAACCATGTTTTTTCACAGCTCTTATGTTTCCCAAATATGAATGGGATTGTTGTGTAAAAAGATTTTATTGCAAAAGTTTATAGATATTGTGACACACCTCCTATAATATTTTTTTCATTCAAAGATTCCTCTGGATTTGATTTGTCTACTGTTCTTATGACCTTTACTCAAAACAATTTGTGTGTTCCTAGCTTCAACAGTGCTGTAATATCTAACAATACACATACATCTAAAGTAAAAGAATGGAGTTAAGAAATATATACATATTAGGACGAACAATATCGGAGTGGCATTGACTAAATACAGTAGAATAGAATACAGTATATACATATGAAATGAGTAAAGCAGTATGTAAACATTATTAAGTTGACCAGTGATTCCATGTCTGTGTATATAGGACAGCAGCCTCTCAGGTGCAGGGTTGAGTAACCGGGTAGTAGCCGCCTAGTGATGGCTATTTAACAGTCTGATGGCCTTTAGATAGAAGCTGTTATTCAGTCTCACGGTCCCAGCTTTGATGCACCTGTATTGACCTCGCCTTCTGGATGTTAGCGGAGTGAACAGGACGTGGCTTGGGTGGTTGATGTCCTTGATTTGTCTTTTTGGCCTTCCCGTGACATCGGGTGCTGTCAGTGTCCTGAAATTGTTGCATGTTGCGTTTATATCTTTGTTCAGTATAGTTTCAGTGGGGGAAAGGAAGGAGACGTTGTTGATATGCTGTAATTGTGTGAATGGGATTTAAACATGGACACACATTGAAAAGCTATTTGTTTTCAATGATTCAAACACAACCGTGGCATGGCAGTGCCACTCATAGTCCTAGATCAGGATTTCCATAAGCCAGTAATAGCCGGCTTTTGGCCCCAAAAAAAGACGATAAATAAAATTGCTGCCTGCCAATTGTCAGCAGCCTAGGCCTACTGGATGTATGAATTTGGGATCTATTGCCCAAGAACTGTCCCAGAGTCTGTTTGGAATAGGCTATTTCTTTCTCGCACTGAAGTACAAGCTGACCAATAGAATAGGTAAACTATTTTACTGTGGGGGATAGTAGATTGACATAGGCTAGTGATTTTGCTGTTCATTACTCGTCTTGTTGGCTGAGGAAAAGTTCATGTGGCAGTTTCAAGTTTGAGGAAGCTAATTGTCACCATAAAAATGCACCTTTATAATAAAGAATTTCACGCATCCTCACAGACTAGTATTATGGCTGCCATAATACCATTTGATGAAGGTTAAATCACATGTAAATCTGAATTTGGTAATCATGCCCATAGGGACTGTTTTGTTGTAAATCTAATTTATTGGACCCACCTTGGACCCCCAAAAATCTAATTGTCTGAGCCCACTTGTTTTGCTTAGAGCAGATTACACGAGCCACAACATCAAAAAACACGTGCAACTGTATGTATTTTTGTCAGGCCGGATGATACAGCACCGAATGAGAGCAAATTTGACTTGTAAAGTTGTCTATTAATCAGCTACGAAAAGGTAAAGCTTACATTCATCATAAATATTCATAGTTTACATTTCTGCATATTGCGCTTACAGGTCCATGTTTCTAAGATGTATTAAGATATCCTAATGCTGTTTGTTTGTGGACGTTGGACAGACAACTGACTAGTTTTTTTTCTCGAAATTGTTGCAATATCAGAGCTTGCAATATTGGGTTACATGAGCTTATGTGGCCCACCACCCTCCAGCCAGTTATGTCACAATATCTATTTACTTTTGCAGTAAAATATTTTTACACAACCATTAATTTCATACATGGGAGATATTAAGAATATGAAAAAACAAATGGTTGTACATTGGGTAGGGGTAACTAAAAAATGTGAGAGCCTTGGCACTAGCCTATATCTGCCTGGCCTCAGGGCCACAGAGAGTTAATATGACAACGGGAGGTGAATGCTCTCTGGCTATTTCTCAGTAGAAACAGAGAACAGTAGGCTACAACACCCAGGGGAGAGGTAGTGTCAGCAGTTCAGCTCGTCCTTTCTCTCTCCCTCGCTGCACTCTCTCCATCCTCACTGTGAATAGAGGGTAGAGAGCACAGCAACCCGTTGTTTGGATAGAAGTGACCGGGAGTTATTGAGTGATTGAGTAATGTGATTGGATTGTTTTCCCATTTTAATTAATTACGCTGACTTTGATGGAATCAATGGACCTGCTTTGCTTTAGATGGCTGGTAGTGTATGTTTGTGTGTGTGTGTGTGTGTGTGTGTCTGTGTGTGTGTGTGTGTTTGTGTTGTTCTTTCTGTATTGTATAGGCAAACGTATGAATCACTTAAAGAGCATTTCACAATATGACCACAACAGGCTACTGTTGATCTCTACAGTGGCATTTTTTTGTTGAAATAAATAAGCGATGGTTCATCGAAAAATATACTGTTGATCACAATTGACACCATACAAAATAAGCAAATGAGCTACAGATATTTTGATAGCCTCCTTTTACTTTTCAACAACAGTTGCATCTGATTGTGTTCACTCAAGCCATTAACGGGCACAGATGGCACGATCACGAGACGTGGAGAGAGAAGAGGGACAAGCCTGAAACCCTTTTATTTGACAGCCGCATTAATATTTAATGACTCTCCCATGCAGCTGTCCTGTATATGGGCTAGTTGTGATTACGGAATTGCATTAATTACTACATGACTGTACGTCTGCTATAGCGCCAGAGGGGTGCAGTATTCAGTCACGCAGCTCCATACAGTGAAGCTCTGTCACAGTGAACTCATTCCATAGCAATGCTTCGGATGTGTCCCAAATGACACCCTATTCCCTACATTGTGCACTACTATGGACCATATGTGCCCTTGTCAAAAGTACTGCACTACATGGGGAATAAGGTTCCATTTGGGACACAGTGCTTCGTGTCAGATTGATTTATATAGTGTGAGATCTGTGCGTGCTGCACATCGAAAGGTTGTCCAGGGCAACGAAGAGCAAAGCATGCATGGAGCCAAGCAGCAGTTATTCTCCTCCTCCTCAACCTTGGCTGTAAAAAAAGTCTTATTCTTCTCTTCCTCCACAGGCACTAGACACCCGACACATCCATCACTTTCTCTGCGGGCTCTAAACGCACTGTGGCTAGGCTGAAGGAGGAGTCCCACTCCCCGGTCCCCCCCTCTACCTCTACCTCCCCCCTCTGCTGTCCCCTCTTCCCTACCTTCATGACCAGACTGAGGGAAGAGGAGAGGTTGTTGCTCAGATGATCCCGCTCTGGGCTGCCGTAACCAAATTTGTCCAGACAGGGAAGACATAAGTAGTGTCTCTGGAGGGCCCTGCCCGGTGTCCCCTCGGCCGCTAGCCTGGCAGAGTGCTCCGTTCCCCCCTTTGATCCCCCGGCCCGTGAGATGCCCTCTCCCCCTGACGATGGAGGTGAGTATGACACCTCTACTCTCCAGGCCTGACACGGCCAATTACCTCATAGAGCTGAGATGCCCTCCTCTATCTCACACACACACACACACACACACACACACACACACACACACACACACACACACACACACACACACACACACACACACACACACACACACACACACACACACACACACACACACACGCACACACACACACACACACACACACACACACACACACACACACACACACACACACACACACACACACACACACACATATATATATGTGCATGAGAGATAGAGGAGGGCATATATATATATATATACAGTGCCTTGCGAAAGTATTTGGCCACCTTGAACTTTGCGACCTTTTGCCACATTTCAGGCTTCAAACATAAAGATAAAAACTGTATTGTTTTTGTGAAGAATCAACAACAAGTGGGACACAATCATGAAGTGGAACGACATTTATTGGATATTTCAAACTTTTTTAACAAATCAAAAACTGAAAAATTGGGCGTGCAAAATTATTCAGCCCCTTCACTTTCAGTGCAGCAAACTCTCTCCAGAAGTTCAGTGAGGATCTCTGAATGATCCAATGTTGACCTAAATGACTAATGATGATAAATACAATCCACCTGTGTGTAATCAAGTCTCCGTATAAATGCACCTGCACTGTGATAGTCTCAGAGGTCTGTTAAAAGCGCAGAGAGCATCATGAAGAACAATGAACACACCAGGCAGGTCCGAGATACTGTTGTGAAGAAGTTTAAAGCCGGATTTGGATACAAAAAGATTTCCCAAGCTTTAAACATCCCAAGGAGCACTGTGCAAGCGATAATATTGAAATGGAAGGAGTATCAGACCACTGCAAATCTACCAAGACCTGGCCGTCCCTCTAAACTTTCAGCTCATACAAGGAGAAGACTGATCAGAGATGCAGCCAAGAGGCCCATGATCACTCTGGATGAACTGCAGAGATCTACAGCTGAGGTGGGAGACTCTGTCCATAGGACAACAATCAGTCGTATATTGCACAAATCTGGCCTTTATGGAAGAGTGCCAAGAAGATAGCCATTTCTTAAAGATATCCATAAAAAGTGTCGTTTAAAGTTTGCCACAAGCCACCTGGGAGACACACCAAACATGTGGAAGAAGGTGCTCTGGTCAGATGAAACCAAAATTGAACTTTTTGGCAACAATGCAAAACATTATGTTTGGCGTAAAAGCAACACAGCTCATCACCCTGAACACACCATCCCCACTGTCAAACATGGTGGTGGCAGCATCATTGTTTGGGCCTGCTTTTCTTCAGCAGGGACAGGTAAGATGGTTAAAATTGATGGGAAGATGGATGGAGCCAAATACAGGACCATTCTGGAAGAAAACCTGATGGAGTCTGCAAAAGACCTGAGACTGGGATGGAGATTTGTCTTCCAACAAGACAATGATCCAAAACATAAAGCAAAATCTACAATGGAATGGTTCAAAAATAAACATATCCAGGTGTTAGAATGGGCAAGTCAAAGTCCAGACCTGAATCCAATCGAGAATCTGTGGAAAGAACTGAAAACTGCTGTTCACAAATGCTCTCCATCCAACCTCACTGAGCTCGAGCTGTTTTGCAAGGAGGAATGGGAAATAATTTCAGTCTCTCGATGTGCAAAACTGATAGAGACATACCCCAAGCGATTTACAGCTGTAATCTCAGCAAAAGGTGGCGCTACAAAGTATTAAGTTAAGGGGGCTGAATAATTTTGCACGCCCAATTTTTCAGTTTTTGATTTGTTAAAAAAGTTTGAAATATCCAATAAATGTCGTTCCACTTCATGATTGTGTCCCACTTGTTGTTGATTCTTCACAAAAAAATACAGTTTTATATCTTTATGTTTGAAGCCTGAAATGTGGCAAAAGGTCGCAAAGTTCAAAGGGGCCGAATACTTTCGCAAGGCACTGTATACACACACACACACACACACACACACACACACACACACACACACACACACACACACACACACACACACACACACACACACACACACACACACACACACACACACACACACACACACACACACACACACACACACACACACACACACTGCGATGGATGCCTTAATAGCGGGGCATACTAGACGCCTCAATGTCTAGTATGTATGCACGCCCAGCGAATAATAATAGCAGGGTCACCTCCAGCATAACAGAGCAGGGCCTCCTTTCTCTTTTCCTTTTGTATGTCCGTTTGCATCCATTTGAGTCACAACTGGACTGAAGACAATAGCTGTATGAATATCCAACCAACCAATCACTACATCCTATTCTCCCACCCTGTACTGGGGTTATTAATTAGTGCACATCGTTGCAAAACATTTTACAACTGGAAAATGTTTTGCATCGAAAACTAGAGTTTCTGCCCGTTTGCTTTTTTTTGGTTCGTAGTGAGTTCACCCCTGTACTGTAGCTAATCTTGTACTGTGGCTCCCTCCTTCAGAGGATCAAGGACCATCCCTCATGAACGGTCCATCTGCGGGCTCCCACCAGATCAGTGGGAGAAGGAAGGTCCGCACCAAGAAGAAGAAGGGGACCATTACGGCCAACGTGGCTGGCACCAAATATGAAATCGGTACGAGGGAATATTGTGCTTTGTGTTGTGATGTTATGTTTCCTTGCACGAGCAGGCCAGAATGGCTCATAGGAGCAGGAGCCTGTCTCCTGTTTCTGTAGCATGAGGCAGCTTGATGTACAAGTACACCACCTGGACAGGAGTCTATCTATCGCAGGGCCTTACCCCTAATATATCTTCTTAATGCTGAGTGCCAAGCAGAGATGCATCGGGTCCCATTTTTACAGTCTTTGGTAAGGCTCGGCTGGGGATCAAACTTCCAACCTTCCAATCTCAGGGTGGACACGATAACCACAAGGCCACGGAGTTGTGATGTTAGCTTAATCTTTAAATTATAGGGACAATTCAAAGCAAATTAATGTGATCCTATAGACAGTTTCTCATATTCAGGTGAACTCTCGCTCAGTGGTTGCCTAACTTTTTATGGAGTGACCCACCTAAAATGGGAGTTTTCTTGTGACTCATCAAGTAAACAAAGCCTATGTTTCTGGCTAGTGGAATCGCTGGCTAGTGTTAAGTGGTGACCCAAAAAGCCATAGTAAAACATAATTGAACTATATGATTTTGCAGACCATTTGAGCATTGCATTTGTTTTTGAAACTCTAAAAAACAATAAGTCATTGAGTCAAGCCTTCGAAAAAATATCCAAGACAATTCAATACTTTCTCAAGTGAAGTAATTTAACCTGGCAGTGGATTTTTCCAAGGAAGGTAAAAGAGCTGAGTAAGCACTTTTCAAGTATTCTGTAAATTGGGTGATGGTATCTCAGGGGTGAACCCACCACCTACTAAAGTATGGAGTCAGCAACACAGAGAGAGGTTGATGGGTAGAGGGATGTTGTGGTGGGTACTGTAGTTGTAAGTCGTGCTGTGAATCTGTTCTCTAGCTGTGCAGAGACTCTCATTTTGGCCATATTGTAGCCATAGCGGGTGTCTAGTGTAGCAAATGAACATGAAGGACCAGATGGACTAAGCATTTCTACTAGAGCTAATCTTGCACCTGTTCAAAATGTATATCATTAAAGGTAATGATGAAAGATGGAACATAATAGTGGTGGAGCCGTTAAGGCTGCGGCCCTTGGCATATATGCAATCCCCCTGCCAGCGAGGGATCGAATCCTGGCCCCACCGGTCTTCACACTATGTTCTCCCAGCTCATTTCTGTCTATCCCTTTCAGTATTTTCAAATATGTATACACATTTAGAAACAGGATACAGTATACAGTTGGACATATATTTTCGTTTTTGTAATGCTTCCCATAGAAATGGATGCCAAAGCTTTATGTAAATAGAGCTATTGAACCACACCTTAGTTTAATTTCGACATCCTACCATAATGACAATAAGAGTTACTGATGGGATTGTATGTCAGTCACTGCAGTGGATCAAAGGGAACAGACAAACCCACATAGTTTTTTGCTTTAGGTTAGCTGACTGCCATTAGACATTCCAGTGTAATTGGACTGTCATAGTCGCATTGGAAAGATTTGTACTTGTTAAAGTGCAATTACGCAACATTAGGTCCAGCATCTCCAGGTTTGCCAAAGCTTTCAAGAAATGAATTAATACGTTTTTTCGTTATGGCATATGCATTTTTAATTAGTCACTGAATAATGAATAGTCGGTCATTGGATTAATGTCTAAGTGTGCCAGCTACCTATCTCTCATACTTCGGGTTTCCACTGGGATTTGAATATATTATGGGCCATTTATTTATATTTTTTGTAAAATAGGGCATGGGTAACCTGTGTTCAGATACCTAAGCTAGGTTGGATATATTGAATCACTACAAGGCTGCCGGGTAGAGCACTATGGATGCTGTCTTAATTGGCTTGTCACCTCACCACCATGAACCACACACTGCTACTCTTTAAGGTTCTTTAATGAACTGTTGGATGTGGTTCTACAAGCAATAGAAAAATGAATAATATGCAATTATGACTAGAAGATGCATGCAGTATAAAAGCTTAATCAGCTTAGCTTACTACAGTATGCAATGTAAACGTAAGGAAATATGGCTTCACACAGATGTGAATACAACACTGACTTTAAATGATATGCTGTATGTAATCGGCTTCTATTACATCTAACTATTACATCTAACTAGATTTGACAATAGCAGAATACATCTGCAGTCTATACACTGCTACACATTAAAGTTCTAGTATGCTAACATTGACAGTAAACTATAAAGTGGCCCACAGTGGAATAAACTGCATTTACTCACCATAGAATGGCAGACAGAGTGAGTGCACTCACTTATACAACTTTATACAACGGGTGGGTCTAATCCTGAAAGCTGATTGGTTAAAACCGCATTCCCTGGTGTCTATTCCACAAGTTACCATCGGATAAATCTATGAAGTTAAAATGCCGATTTACTCTGTTCCATCGGACTGCGCAATCCACTTTCTCATCAGCCCAGCCAAGCAATTTATAAGCTTGATCTCCACTATAAAAAGCATCTAAACTCAGCAAAAAAATAAACATCCTCTCACTGTCAACTGCGTTTATTTTCAGCAAACTTAACATGGGTAAATATTTGTATGAACATAACAAGATTCAACAACTGAGACATAAACTGAACAAGTTCCACAAATGTGACTAACAGAAATGGAGTAATGTGTCCCTGAACAAAGAGGGGGTCAAAATCAAAAGTAACAGTCAGTATCTGGTGTGGCCACCAGCTGCATTAAGTACTGCAGTGCATATTCTACTCATGGACTGCACCATATTTGACAGTTCTTGCTGTGAGATGTTATCCACTCTTCCATGAAGGCACCTGCAAGTTCTTGGACATTTCTGGGGGGGAATGGTCCTAGCCCTCACCCTCCGATCCAACAGGTCCCAGACATGCTCAATAGGATTTCGATCCGGGCTCTCCGCTAGCCATGGCAGAACACTGACATTCCTGTCTTGCAGGAAATCACGCACAGCACGAGCAGTATGGCTGGTGGCATTGTCATGCTGGAGGATCATGTCAGGATGAGCCTGCAGGAAGGGTACCACATGAGGGAGGAGGATGTCTTTCCTGTAACGCAAAGCGTTGAGATTGCCTGCAATGACAACAAGCTCAGTCCGATGATGCTGTGACACACTGCCCCAGACCATGACGGACTCTCCACCTTCAAATTGATCCCGCTCCAGAGTACAGGCCTCGGTGTAACGCTCATTCCTTTGACGATAAACGCGAATCCGACCATCACCCCTGGTGAGACAAAACCGCGACTCGTCAGTGAAGAGCACCTTTTGTCAGTCCTGTCTGGTCCAGCGACGGTGGGTTTGTGCCCATAGGCGACGTTGTTGCCGGTGATGTCTGTTGAGGACCTGCCTTACAACAGGCCTACAAGCCCCCAGTCCAGCCTCTCTTAGCCTATTGCGGACTGTCTGAGCACTGATGGAAGGATTGTGCATTCCTGGTGTAACTCGGGAAGTTGTTGTTGCCATCCTGTACCTATCCCGCAGGTGTGATGTTCGGATGTACCGATCCTGTGCAGGTGTTGTTACACGTGATCTGCCACTGCGAGGACAATCAGATGTCCGTCCTGTTTCCCTGTAGCCCTGTCTTAGGCGTCTCACAGTATAGACATTGCAATTTATTGCCCTGGCCACATCTGCAGTCCTCATGCCTCCTTGCAGCATGCCTAAGGCACATTCACGCAGATGAGCAGGGACACTGGGCATCTTTCTTTTGGTGCTTTTCAGGGCCCATAGAAAGGCCTCTTTAGTGTCCTAAGTTTTCATAACTGTGACCTTAATTGCCTACCTTCTGTAAGCTGTTATTGTCTTAACGACTGTTCCACAGGTGCATGTTCATTAATTGTTTATGGTTCATTGAACAAGCATGGGAATGTCACGATCGCTGTAGTGAGGAGACCAAAGCGCAGCGTGGTGTGAATACATACTTTTAATGAATGGCGAAAAATACACGAAGTACACTAAAACAAACAAACTAACAAGATGAACGTGACTACTAAAGAAACTCTGTGCTAACATGCAACATCACATAGACATACAAAAAACCCTAGATGAGCCAAAAACACACATACCACCCTCGTCACACCCCGATCTAACCAAAATATATAAAGAAAACAACGAATATTCAGGTCAAGGCGTGACAGGGAAACAGTGTTTAAACCCTTTACAATGAAGATATGTGAAGTTATTTGGATTTTTACGAATTATCTTTGAAAGACAGGGTCCTGAAAAAGGGACGTTTCTTTTTTTGCTGAGTTTAGACATTATTTCACATTTCTTAAGACTAACATTTAGTTTTTAACAGTGTAGATTTGTATAAACCTTGCTGTCTATCTCTCCAACATTTGCAATATTGTTTCCATATTCAAATTTGATCTCCAGCTGTCCCATAGTAATGACCGTGTCGGGACGAAAGATCATGAATCAGCTGGCATAATTTTTATGGATATATACAAAGAAATGTAATCGAAAAAGGTTAAATGATGTGCAGCTAGTTTATAACCTTTCCAACTTCAGTTTGAAGTGATTGTGTTGGCTGTGTTGTTGGTGTTAATGACTTTGCTGTTATTCTGGCTGCACATGAAGCCTTATGAAAAAATTAATCAACATTTTTTATGAAAATATGTTAATCATTAGTTGAATATGTTGGTAACTTGTTGGATAAAAGTGATAATGCACTATCCCTTTTAATAGCCGGGTAACGGCACATATTTCAGCAAATAAACGCCTGTTTCAAATACACACTGGATCTAAATTAATTGTTTTTGAGGTTACCATGAATTACCATTCATTGTTTACAAGGTTTAATCTTTGATATGTGACATTAAATAATTCAGTAATGACTCAAAAAAATCATGGCAATCATGCCTTTTTATCGCCAGTAAGAAACTGCTTGCCATTGGCTGCTAACAGCTGAGAACTGCTAGCAAAATGGCAACCACAAAAACAGTCACCAACTTCGGGAGTACAAATCTGCAGAAATCAACCGTCGAGTTGCGAAAGTAAGAACTGCCGAAAATGCATAGTCAAAGAGGAGAATAATTATTCTGTCATGGAATTTTGTATTACATTTTTTAAATAGAGCCATACTAAGACAAAAGAAACCGTGTGTAAATGATAACGCGTTAGTGCAGGTAATAAAGAAATGTATTAAAATGCTGGAATTAAACAATTAACTATGCAAATAAGCAAAAACTGCGTGCATTAAGGAAATAGATGCCTTGCTCTAATTTAAGCCCGTCTCTAATAAACTTCTGTGGAGAAACGAACTGTCTGTTCTGTCTTCGCCACAACTCACTGACTGGAGGCAGGACCTACAACGAGCAGGCTAAAGAGAACGTCTCTTGATTGCACAGAAAGTTGGGGGTGATTGACTGAAGAGCTGTCGGCATTCTAAGTGAAGGGACAAACTGGGGGTGCATAAGGAAATCTAAATATGAAGGCTGTCTCTACTGCCGCCTCCTCATTTACAGTGGGAAACGTGTATCTCAAAGAATGCCACAACAAGGGTGTGACTACAAGTGACTAAAGCATCATTCCCCAATCTCACGATTGTGACCCCATGTGGCGTCGGGTGATTTTAAAATGTAGTCACGAGACCCGGTTCATAGAACAGTGCCTTAAGAACGTATGACTTATTCCACATTTTGTTTGGGTTACAGCCTGAATTTAAAATGGTTGAAATAGATTGTTTTTCATCCATCTACACACAATACCCATAATGACAAAGTGAAAACTTGTTTTTAGAAATATTTGCAAATGTATTGAAAATTAAATACAGAAATATGTCATTTACATAACTATTCACATCCCTGAGTCAATGCTAGAATCACCTTTGGCAGTGATTACAGCTGTGAGTCTTTCTGGTTAGTCTTACTAACAACGTTGCACACCTGGATTATACACATTATTCTTTAAAAACATTATTCAAGCTGTCAAGTTGGTTGTTGATCATGGCTAGACAGCCATTTTCAAGTCAAAACTAACTTTGCCACTCAGGAACATTCAGTGTATATTTGGGCTTGTGTTTTAGGTTATAATCCTGCTGAAAACTGAATTTTATTCCCAGTGTATGTTGGAAAGCAGACTGTACCAGGTTTTCCTCTAGGATTTTGCCTGTGCTTAGCTCTATTCCGTTTCTTTTATCCTAAAAAAAATCCCAAGTTCTTGCCAATGACAAGCATACCCATAACATAATGTAGCCACCACAATGCTTGAAAATATGAAAATGGTACTCAGTGATGTGTTGGATTTGCCCCAAACATAACGCTTTGTATTCAGGACATGAAGTTAATTTCTTTGCCACATTTATTGCGGTTTTACTTTAGTGCCTTATTGCAAACAGGATGCATGTTTTGGAATATTTGTATTCTCTATTCTGTCCTCCTTGTCACTCTGCCATTTAGGTTGATATTGTGGAGTAACTACTATGTTGTTGATCCTTCCTCAGTTTTCTCTTATCACAGCCATTACACTCTGTAACTGTTTTAAATTTACCATTGGCCTCATGGAGCGGTTTCCTTCATCTCCGGCAACAGAGTAGGAAGGACGCCTGTGTCTACGCAGTGACATGGTTTACTGATACACCATCCAATGTGTCATTTAATAACTTCACTATACTCAAAGGGATATTCCATGTCTGTTTTATTTTTTACCCATCTACCAATAGGTGCCCTTCTTTGCGAGGCATTGGAAAACCTCCGTGGTGTTTATAGTTGAATCTGTGTTTGAAATTCACTGCCTGACTGAGGGGCCTCACAGATAATTGCATGTGTGGGGTACAGAGCTGAGGTAGTTATTCAAAAATCATGTCAGCTGCTCCAACATGGACAGTAAGGAAGGGACTCTTAAGACCAAACATACATAAAGCCTTAACATCTCAACTGCGAATGTCAGGGCCATCCATAAGCTCAGCAATGTGTTGCAGGGCCAGCTGATGGGGTGGTCCAAACTGCTTAGTGAGAGAGAGACCATGGTGTCTGAATATGGGTACCTGGAGTTACTGAATGAATCTACAATCAGCTGGACCTCTTCTAGTCTCAGGTGATCAGTGAGGATTTGGAACTTTAACCTTTCGGTCACATCTGCGGACACAATGTTTTCTAAGGCTACTTTCAGATGCGCAAACTCCCCAAAGTCTGGTATGGTAGGAGTGGGCTCTGTATTTTTTCTCTGGTTTGGGTGCAAGCGGGGGGTGATGGGAATCAGAATGGCAGTGGTCAGGCGAGTAATGTCTGATGTGTCATAATAGTCCTGACGTTACCTGGGGGAGGTGTGCGGGATCCTGTCGAGACTGGACCCCCAGCCTTGACTAGGCGCCTACGTCTTTCTTCAGGGTGACGGTGCCCTCTGCTTGGGGCTACTGAGCGGTCAGGTGACACAACTGCTGCAGATCTGGAGTGGGCCTGTGCCATCTCTGTGTGTCTTATGTGCTCTCTGAGCGCAGCCACAAGGATGGGGTCTGATGGCGCACAATTGGCCCAGCATCATCCAGGTTTGGCCTGGGTAGGCCGTCATTTTAAATAAGAATTAGCTTTTAACTGACTTTCCTAGATAAATTCTTTGTGAGAATGCTGTTAATTGACTACAGCTCAGCGTGCCCACAAAGCTCCCCACTAAGCTAAAGACCCTGGGCTAAATACTTCCCTCGGCAATTGGATCCTGGACTTCCTGACGGGCCGCCCCCTGGTGGTAAGGGTAGGCAAAAACACGTCTACCACGGGGCTCCTCAACATTGGTACCCATCAGGGGTGTGTTTTTAGTCCCCTCCTGTACTCCCTGTTCACCCACGACTGCGTGGCCAAGCACAACTCCAACACCATCATTAAGTTTGCTGACGACACAACAGTTTTGAGATCTGATCACCGGCAACAATGAGATAGCCTATAGGGAGGAGGTCAGAGACCTGGCATTGTGGTGCCAGGACAACAACCTCTCTCTCAATGTGAACAAGACAAAGGAGCTGATCGTGGACTATAGGAAAGACCAGGGCACAAATAACAATATAATAATAATCATTTTGCTCTTTATTTAACCATCTTATATATAAAACCTTATTTGTTCATCGAAAATTGTGAATAACTAACTACAGGTTAATGAGAAGGGTGTGCTTGAAAGGATGCTCATAACTTTGCAATGTTGGGTTGTATTGGAGAGAGTCTCTGTCTTACATCATTTTCCACACACAGTCTGCCTGTATTTAGTTTTCATGGTAGTGAGGGCCGAGAATCCACTCTCACATAGGTATGTGGTTGGAAAGGGCATCAGTGTCTTAACAGAGCGATTTGCCAAGGCAAGAAACTCTGAGCGCAGCCCAATCTAGAAATCTGGCGGTGGCTTCTGATTAAATTAAATTTTCCACAGAACTGCTTGTTGTAATTTCGATGAGGCTCTCTTGTTCTGATATTGGTAAGTGGACTGAAGGCAGGGCATGAAAGGGATAATGAATCCAGTTGTTTGTGTCATCCGTTTCGGGAAAGTACCTGCATAATTGCACACTCAACTCACGCAGGTCCTTCGCTATATCACATTTGACATTGTCCGTAAGCTTGAGTTCCTTTGAACACACAAAAATCATACAATGATGGAAAGATCTGTGTGTTGTCCTTGTTAATGCAGACGGAGAAGAGCTCCAACTTCTTAAAACTTCTTCGGGATAGGGGGCAGCATTTTCTCTTTTGGATAAATAGCGTGCCCAAATTCAACTTTCTGCTACTCATCCCCAGATTATAAGATATGCACATTATTAGTCGATTTGGATAGAAAACACTCTGAAGTTTCTAAAACTGTTTGAATCATGTCTGTGAGTATAACATAACTTAAGTTGCAGGCAAAACCCCGAGGACAAACCATTCAGAATGTTTTTGTTGTTGAGGTCACTGTCTATTCAATGAGTTTTCATTGGGAAACCATATTTCTAAGGGACTTGTTTGCAGTTCCTACCGCTTCCACTGGATGCCACCAGTCTTTAGAAATAGGTTGAGGTTATTCCTTTGTGTAATGATGAAGTACGACCATCTTGAATGAGTGTCACTTGAAGTGTACTTTTTGAAAGAGGCGCATGACTCAAAGTAGCGTCAGTTTGTTGTCTTCCTGTATTGAACACAGATAGTCCCGTCTTCAATTTGATCGATTATAAACTTTTAAAAATACCTAAAGTTGTATTACAAAAGTAGTTTGAAATGTTTTGGCAAAGTTTACAGGTAACTTTTGAGATATTTTGTAGTGACGTTGCACAAATTGGAAGCTGTGTTTTTCTGGATCAAACGCGCCAAATAAATGGACATTTTGGATATATATCGACGAAATTAATCAAATAAAAGGACCATTTGATTTATATATTATTTCTGCGTTTTGTGTCGCGCCCGCAGGGTTGAAATATGCTTCTCTCTCTTTGTTTACTGTTGTGCTATCATAAGATAATAACATCTTATGCTTTCGCCGAAAAGCCTTTTTGAAATCTGACATGTTGGCTGGATTCACAACATGTGTAGCTTTAATTTGGTATCTTACATGTGTGATTTAATGAAAGTTTGATTTTTATAGTATTTGAATTTGGCACTCTGCATTTTCCCTGGCTTTGTCACGCCTTGGTCTTAGTATTTTGTGTTTTCTTTATTTATTTGGTCAGGCCAGGGTGTGACATGGGTTATTGTGGTGTGTTTTTTGTTTTGGGGTTTTGTGGGGTGTCTACGTAGTCTATGGCTGCCTGAGGCGGTTCTCAATCAGAGTCAGGTGATTATCGTTGTCTCTGATTGGGAGCCATATTTAGGCAGCCATATTCTGTGAGTGTTTCGTGGGTGATTGTTCCTGTCTTTGTGTTTGCACCAGATATGGCTGTTTCGGTTTTCATGATTTCATTTTGTTATTTTTGTAGTTTCTGTATGTATAGGTTTTCCTTCATTAAAATATCATGAATCATCATCACGCTGCATTTTGGTCCGAGCCTTGTTCTACCTCTTCGTCAGAGGAGGAGATAGAAGAGAGCCGTTACAGAATCACCCACCACACCCGGACCAAGTGGCATGGTAACAGGCAACAGCAGCAGCAGGAGCAGCGCGACAAGAATTTCTGGACTTGGGAGGAAATCCTCGACGGGAGAGGACCCTGGGCTAAACCAGGGGAGTGTAGCCGCGCCAAGGTGCAGCGAGAGAAGGACTGGACTTGGGAGGACGAACTGGACGGTGAAGGACCTTGGGCTCAGCCTGGAGAATATCGCCGCCCCAAGGAAGAACTGGAGGTGCAGAAAGCGGAGAGGCGCTGGTATGAGGAGGCAGCACGGCGACGCGGATGGAAGCCTGAGAGTCAGCCCCAAAAATGTATTGGGGGGAGGCTCACAGGGAGTATGGCTATGCCAGGTAGGAGACCTGCGCAAACTCCCTGTGCTTACCGGGGGGCTAGAGAGACCGGGCAGGCACCGTGTTATGCTATGGAGCGCACAGTGTTTCCAGTGCGGGTGCATAGCCCGGTGCGGTTCATACCAGCTCTTCGTATTGGCCGGGCTAGAGTGGGCATCGAGCCAGGTAAGGTTGGGCAGGCTTGGTGCTCAAGAGCTCCAGTGCGCCTGCACGGTCCGGTCTATCCAGAGCCACCTCCACACACCAGTCCTCCGGTGGCAGCTCCCAGCACCAGGCTTCCTGTGCATGTTTTCGGTCCAGTTCCACCAGTGCCAGCACCACGCATCAGGCCTACAGTGCGCCTCGCCTCTCCATCGCTGTCGGAGTCTCCCGCCTGTCTAGCGCTCGTTTCGTTCAAATGCCTCTCCTGTGAAGTAGTGACCCCCGACATACGCCTAGTTTCCTGAAACGGGTCCCAAATTGTAAGCTTCCCCAAACTCACTTATAAAGCTTAAACCTGCTATGAGTCTCTTTTTAGCTGCCACAGTTACAAGCAGGCTGTACAATGTAAACAAACTCTGCAGCCATGGTAAATATTGCTCTGAGCGTTTGAGCCTTACTTCTGGTACTTATTTCACTGTAATGTACAGTATGCATAAACAGAATTTGAAAAAAATATGTAGATGTAATATGTAGACATGTGTTTATAGTTGTTTGTATGAATTTTACATTCATGTCTTATCTATTGGCAAATTTGACCCATACAGACAAAAAACATTACAAATATATTTTAGATACATTTTAAATACATTTAAATACATTTCACATGCATCCCAAAATGTGTATCTAAAATATATATCACATGTTGAAGTTATCGGAAAATGTATTTAATGTATTTCAACATACATTCTGAAATACATTAAAGAATGTATTTTATAATATATTTTCACAATTGTTTATTGATTTGATATTTACTAAATATATTTTCAAATGTATTAGAAATGTTTTGTAAAATATATTCCAACATGATTTTTATATTTTTTTATTTAAATGTTCGGGAAAAATCTTAAAATTTGACAAATCATATTGTAACAAAATGGTGACTGTCTTAACCATGAAACTTTAGTAGGCTCTTTGGTATCACATGCACTTATCAGTCTCATTAAAACCTCTTAAAGATCGGACCCTCTTTTTCAGTTTTCGTTTCAATTTTTCACCTAAAATGACACACCCAAATCTAACTGCCTGTAGCTCAGCATCTGAAGCAAGGATATGCATATTCTTGATTACTTTTGAATGGAAACATTTTGAAGTTTCTGGAAATGTTAAATGCATGTAGGAGAATAACACATTTAGATCTGGTAAAAGATAATACAAATAAAAAAACATGTATTTTCTTTGTACCATCATCTTTGAAGCTCAAGAGAAAGGCCATAATGTATTATTCCAGACCAGATACAATTTAGACTTTGGCCACTAGATGGCAGCAGTGTATGTGCCAAGTTTTAGACTGATCCGATTAACCATTGCATTTCTGTTCAAAATGTTGTGTCATGACCCCCCAAATGTGCCTAATTTGTTTATTAATACATTTTCAAGTTCATAACTGTGCACTCTTCTCAAACAATAGCATGGTATTCTTTCACTGTATTAGCTACTATAAATTGGACAGTGCAGTTGGATTAAGCTTTCTGCCAATATCAGATATGTCTATGTCCTGGAACATTTTCTTGTTACTTACAACCTCATGTTAATCACATTAGCCTACGTTAGGGAAACCGTCCATCCGGGGACCCACCAATCCTGTAGAGGTTTTAAGACTGCAGAACTGGCAGTATACAAATTTAACCTTTAATCACAGAACACAATATATAACATTTACTGGCATGACAATCCATCTCATGGGTGGTATTCTGCCAGTTCCGTATGCATACTTTTTTTGCAAAAGAGTCCCCTTCTTAGCTTAGCGAATAGATAAACCCGGTACTGCTACTGTAGTGTTGAAGGATGATTTATTGCCACTGCTTCAAAGGTACAGTAATAGTGACTGAAATTAGTAAAACTGAAATATCGAATGGAAAGAACAATGAGTATGACTTATAGCTGAATACTTAATTCTCAATAATAACACAGCATGTATTTGTATACATTTTCATAAACACAGAAATATGCAGCATTACGCATTCAATCGGATGTAAATAATTCCGCTAAACATGACAAGATCAAATGCACTGAACAGATATCCATTTGGCAATTAAGAAGAGTCATAAATGTCATTAAACGATCATCCGTACAAAATATCATCATTAATTGAATACCAAATATGTTATGATTCCTTTTACTTACCATACTTCTACAAAATTATAGGAAGAAGGATGGTGTTTGATAACATCTGCAACTCCACGGTGTGACTTTCACCATTTTTAGAATCTAAACAATTCTTCTACAGGATTTAGCATATTAAATGAACAACGCACATCAACACAGGACAGTGGCCCCCATGTGGTCAACAATGGAATTACACGATGGCCTAATGGAAATCAAGCTCCGCTACAGGGGCCAGAACAGGGGGCCAAAAAACAATATATGTTGTCAAAATGCATTTTTATTGTACTTGACACATATCAAAAGCACAAACATGCATTTAAATGACTACAAAAATGATACATTATCGTAATGTAACTCCATGTCTTTCATGTACATATGACAAGTAAACAAACTTGATGAGAGCATTGCAACCAATGTCCAACAGGCAGAACTTAACGTGTACTGGGTTTTTCCACGAAATGAGTGTCTTTTTGCATCCTTTTGATATGTTAAGTATAAATTATGCACCAATATTGAATTTTAAAAGCCTGTCAGGCCTTTATGAAATGAAGTGCCCTTTAATATAGACCACATGGAGAATTCACTAAATCTGTTTGTCAATATGAATAAAGACTTTCTAAAGTGACAATTAAGCATTTTGACATGTCCCTCCGTGCACCCTCTGTGACTTTTAGGAAGAGTTTAACATGTCCCTCCGTGCACCCTCTGTGACTTTTAGGAAGAGTTTAACATGTCCCTCCGTGCACCCTCTGTGACTTTTAGGAAGAGTTTAACATGTCCCTCCGTGCACCCTCTGTGACTTTTAGGAAGTGTTTAACCTACTAACCCCCCCAAAATACTCAAAAAGTTTTCACCATTATTGTAAAGCCCTATTTTGTTGCTTTGACAAAGTCATTTCCAAAGATGATTATCTATTTCATGTGATTTAGGGATTCATTTACATTTACTGTCTGTCCCTCATTTAAAGGTCAACCCTGTTATGTGAACTGAACTCTCATTTGAATATGAAACATTGAACATCTAATAGTCAAATCATAGAGTGGAACCAGCTCGCCTTCTTTTACACTATTTGGCCCTTTCCTGGTGTTTTGTGTTGAACAAATGACCGCGTTGAGCATAACATGTCAACCCTGTTGCCCATAGATAAACAGGCTAGAAATGTTTGAACAATTAACAACTTTTTTTGTGAATCTTTCATTCAATTGCCCCTTCCTGTTGCACACAACAAGCTTTCCATTGCCCCTGTCACAAAGGGATTCAGGCTGATTTTACTAGTAAATACCTGTTTGAGGGCTGTTCAAGTGGATTTTTCCCTGATATGGTAAATTCCCACTTTCCACTTGGTTACGAACCCACCATAACACCGCTAACCATCCACTGTAGAGCCGTATATGACATATGGAGCGTTGTATGATTGATAGTTTTTGTTTAAATACATAAAAACTAAAATACTCTCCTTCACAATTTTAATTATATAACTACCCACCTTTCCATCCACTGTTTTTATGTGAGTAAAGTCATACAGTATATTTAAAAAATCATGACAGCTGTGATGGAAACAGTTATATCAGTCCCGACAGATCACTTGTTCATTCGACATGGTGGGATTTTCAGTCAAATTAATTATGTGAGAAATGGTGGTGGAAATGCCTTTATGTGCAAATATTGATCCAATAACCATCATATCAAAGTAAACTTGGAGTCACTACAACTTGGGAAACCATGCAGTTCATTAGGCTACAGATGAAATAAGTTATTATGAACTTCACAGGATGGTGAAAGTGCGTGGTGATGAGTTTGATGCTCCTTTCCAATAAATATTGAGGGTCTTATTCTGGTGACATGATGATCGATGCTTGACTGCTGTTTGACAAGTAAACATATTCTCATCCATAATAATCATGTAGACTCTAGTCTACCCACACAGCATACTACCTGCACTATCTGCGACCTGTTGGCTAGAGCACACACGCCAAGCACAGAGTAGGCACATTTGGTATTTTACGCAACAGTGATGGAAACACATTGAACTCTAGATTTTTATTTGGTTTGCATTACGTCATTACACACTGATTTGTGTCCAAAACAAGTCAGTTTGGTAGAAAACACCACTGTTGGGAAAATGTATTTATGCAGATTTTAGAATATTTGCATGAAAATCTGCCGCCAATTGGATGGAAACCTAGCTACTGACACAGTTTTTGCTTGGCAGCCAAAACAATTATAAAATTATTTAATTTAAGAAGCCGAATTAGGAACCAACCTGGAGATTAGATGTCATAGCCATGCATTTGTGGAATATTGCGGGCCTAACTGTCACGGATCCCTCCGGTTTTGTTGCTCATTCCGTGCACCAGTTTCGGAGGTCTACGGGCTAGAGTGGGCCTCCTGGATGTCACGCCCTGACCTTAGAGAGCTGTTTTATTTCTCTATTTGGTTAGGTCAGGGTGTGATGTGGGGTGAGCATTCTATGTTTTGTTTTCTATCTTTATTTCTATGTTCTGGCCAGGTATGGTTTTCAATTAGGGACAACTGTCTATCGTTGTCTCTGATTGGGAATCATACTTAGGTAGCCCTTTTCCCCTCCTTTGATTGTGGGTAGTTAACTTTGTTAGAGGCATCATAGCCCTGTTGAACTTCACGGTCGTTTTTGTATTGTTTATTGTTTTGTTGGCGACATTCTAATAAAAAGGAATATGTACGCTCACCATGCTGCACCTTGGTCCACTTCTTACGACGCCCATGACAGAACTACCCACCACCAAGGGACCAAGCAGCGTGGCCAGAAGGAACAAGGATCCAGGGCCCGGGAGAAGAGAGAATGGAGGACATCATGGACATGGGAGGAGGTGATGGCAGGGGATAAGACCCTGCCATGGAAACAGGCTGAAGTAGCGAGGGAGGAACAACTTCGCTCCCAGGAGTCACATCAACGAAGCAGACACAAGAGGCAGCCCCCCAAAAAATATTTTGGGTGTACACGGGGAGTTTGGCTGAGTCAGGTCGTACTGGTCAGGCACCGTGTTATGCGGTGGAGCGTACGGTGTCTCCAGTGCGCGTTCACAGCCCGGTGCGCTACCTTCTAGCTCCCCGAATCGGCCGGGCTAGAGTGGGCCTCCAGCCAGGTCAGAGGGTGCCGGCTCAGCGCATCTGGCCGCCAGTACATCTCTATGGCCCAGGATATCCTGCACCGGCTCTGCGCACTGTGTCTCTGGTGCATCTGCACAGCCCCGTGCGTCCTGTGCCTGCGCCCCACACGTGCCGGGCCAAAGTAACCATCCAGCCAGGACGGGTTGTGCAGGCTCTATGCTCGAGACCTCCAGTATGTACCTCCTGTATGTCTCTACACTCCAGTGATGATCCGTGGCAAGAAGCCTCCAGTGATGAACCATGGCACGAAGCCTCCAGTGATGATCCATGGCAAGAAGCCTCCAGTGATGATCCATGGCACAAAGCCTCCAGTAATAATCCATGGCAAGAAGCCTTCAGTGATGATCCATGGCAAGAAGCCTCCATGAATGATCCATGGCAAGAAGCCTCTGGTGATGATCCATGGCACAAAGCCTCCAGTGATGATCCATGGCACGAAGCCTCCAAGCCATGGCAAGAAGCCTCCAGTGATGAACCATGGCACGAAGCCTCCAGTGATGATCCATGGCAAGAAGCCTCCAGTGATGATCCATGGCACAAAGCCTCCAGTAATAATCCATGGCAAGAAGCCTCCAGTGATGATCCATGGCACAAAGCCTCCAGTGATGATCCATGGCATGAAGCCTCCAGTGATGATCCATGGTACGAAGTATCCAGTGATGATCCATGGCAAGAAGCCTCCAGTGATGATCCATGGCACGAAGCCTCCAGTGATGATCCATGGCAAGAAGCCTCCAGTGATGATCCGTGGCATGAAGCCTCCAGTGATGATCCGTGGCATGAAGCCTCCAGTGATGATCCATGGCAAGAAGCCTCCAGTGATGATCCATGGCAAGAAGCCTCCAGTGATGATCCATGGCAAGAAGCCTCCAGTGATGATCCATGGCAAGAAGCCTCTGGTGATGATCCATGGCACAAAGCCTCCAGTGATGATCCATGGCACGAAGCCTCCAGTGATGATCCATGGCAAGAAGCCTCCAGTGAGGAGTCATCGAACGACGGACTCCAGTCCGTAGCCTCCAGTGACGTCCTTTAGTCCGGAGGAAAATAACTTAAATGTTGGTAAATAGGACTCTGGCTCGCACAAGCCACTTAGTTTAACTTCTAAATACGAGGTCCACCGGCATCATCGCATCTGTCGTTTCATGATGGGCAAAATAATAACAGGAGCTGGCAAAAATAATGATTAAAAGGGGATGTCCGCTCACTGTTTTGCTTTTCCCAAACTTGAGGGGAGACTAAACTTGGTTTTTAATCAAATGAAACAAAAACGAGCGATCTGTTTTATAAAACAACAACGATATTTCTAAATAGGATTCATGATATCATAAATCACATCCCTCGTTCTACGGCACTGTGTGCACACCCAGGCCTAAATGTCTTTGCCCGTAACATTCACACGTCTATACAAAATACTAGGCTCCTGTGAATTGTATCGTTTCCTATGTGCAAGGCACATTCTCAAAAAGAATGTGTCGTTGATATGGCATTATAGGAGCACTGAATAGTTTTTGAGGACAGCGTCTTTGGTAATCGGACGAGGGGCGCTCTTTGGACGGATAGCTTACTTTAACTAGTGAAATGAAGTATGCAGGTATGTCAATTGTAAATCATGAAAAAGCATGAGGGCAAAAACCTATGAATAAAACCCCTTTATTCATAGGCTACTTAGCTAATGCATGCCCAGAATAAAAAGATGCACCTATGCGAAGATGCTGACCTGGCCTTGATTAAGGAGAGGGTAGGCTATGCTTGGTTTTTAATCAAATTAAACGAAATGGGGGAAAACCAATTGCTTTTTATGTTTCTCAATACGAGATTCACCGGCACAAAAGGCACATCTCTTGTTCGATGGGCACTTTGCGTCGCGACTGGATAGGCTGCACTTCCGCGCTCAAAATCCATGCGTTAAGACTATTAATACATACTGTTAAGACCTGCTTTTAGTGGGTCTTGAAACTTCCCTACAGCACTGCATGAAATTGTCACTTTTGCGCTTGTTTTTAAGGACACACCTTAAATATTGCCTCCCCTCCCACCTTAGCGTAAATTGCTGAGCCTGGCATAAGTGGTGGAAAATGCCAGTGCTCCAGTTTTTACATTATGAAATTGCAAACTCACTTGCATTTGACACTTGAACCTCTACCACCAGCCAGATATAGAGCCTGAGATGCATTACTGAAGTAAAAAAAACATATATGAATAGAGATAACCTACTTATTATTAGTGAGATGAATGTCTACCCACTGGGCACAAACTGGTTGAATTAACATTGTTTTATGTCATTTGTCAACGTATTGTGACGTGGAATTTAGGTAGAAAATACATTGGATTAGAAAAAAGTAATCAACTGCATTTAATGTTTTGATTTAGTCCCATTTTTTTATTTTGATCTTTAGTTGAGATGGAGACGTGAACGGACATTTTGATGATTAATTTGTAGACAAACTGGAATTAAAGCCAGACTAAGTGTTAAATGTTGATATTTGGTTGCCTTGTCAACCAAACACAATTCAACGTTACTTTTGTAATACATTAAATAGCCTAAAATAAAGGCTATTTTACAAAAAATGTAACATTCAACCTTAAAATGAGTAACATCCATGGCCGCATTTAGAGGTTACTGTAATTATACATTTCTTCTTATGTGTAGCATGCATGTTCAGGATAGCATGGATAGCTCTTCGCAGGTCTGTGGAGGTCTTCACAATTGCTGTAATAATCTGTTCTGAATCTCGAACGGCATTGATCACATGCACCATGTACTTTTAATGTGATCTCAACTGCAATCCAGGTCATTTGTCTCTAAAGTGATAACACAATCTGTTGTACACAAAAAAAAAGAAATCTGACATTGTATTTGGACTTTGCTGTGCTTTTCAATGGTTTGAAAGCATATTGATAACATATTGGAAATTCAACACCTTTTTGTCTGTCTTTTTGAGTGGGTGAACATTGGTGTTAATCTCTTTGAATCAACTTCTCAACCAAATATTTCCCAATTATCCATGTTGAAATTATGTGGTGTGACCAGTGGTTAATGACTTGACTAATTTAGTGACTATTCAATTATGTTATGTTTTCCAGTTCGGATAGCGATCAATGAAATGGCCTTCCTGAAAACCCGAGATGAGGACGAGACAGCCAACCTCATCTGGAGCGACTCGGCTGTGCAGCACGAAAAAATAGCTGATCTCAGGAACTACCAGGTATGTAGGGAACAGTTTGACACATCTTTGCCTTGGTATGCCTGTGACCTTCCACATGGGGTGGGGTAGAGTTTCTTTCTTTAAAGTAAAGACGTTTGTTTGTGAAGTAAGTTCTAAAGGGGGAAGGGTGCAGTATAATTCGTGTTGAGAAATTAATTAGAAAATAATGCAGTACATCTTTAAGGTAACACTTTTTAGAGAACATCGGAGGGTTTCCATGTCTGTGGTTTTCCCGTCAAATTGGGCTACTTTGATAACGATGCCGCTGATGAAACTGTACTAGTTGCGGGTGTTTGGGGTACTTCTAAATTGGTCAGTTCTATATGGGATCCTTGGGACATCCATTTACATTTAAGTCATTTAGCAGACGCTCTTATCCAGAGCGACTTACAACATCCCTACCTTAACCCTTACCTAAACCTAACCTTAAACATTTTACAGTTTGACTTTAATGGGGTGGGGACGTCCAAAGGACCCCGGATAGCATCGACCCTTCTAAATTACACCTCAGCCACCAAGGCATTTAAAAGCATAAATGTATTTCACTGACCTGCTGCTGACAATCAGGCAGTGAGGAAGGCTGTTGCTGAGTGAGTTAGTGAGTGAGTGGAGGGGGCGGGCCAGAGGGGGGTGTGTGTGTGTGTTGAGAAAGTGGTGCAGCAGGCAGCTGAGTCACATGAGTGAGAGGAGTGCAGCATGTGCGCACATCATGATAGGTGATGTGAGAACAACAAACTAACAAGTGATGTGAGAACAACAATCAAACTGCACAGGTGTTGTGGAAGCTACTCTGAAGATATATTTTACCAAGGTACCAATTACTTTACACTAAAAGAAGTTAAGCTGCACCAATGCTACCATTAAACTATAGTACTTAACTTTAGTTACTTTGAAAAGTAGATCACGACATCCAAGCTACTTAGTGATAAATTATCATATCTAAACCTGAAATGTCATAGACTACAAATTGCAAGAACACATGTTAAGAGTGTGCAATTTAGCCTATGAAAAACAATGTTTGAAGTGAGAATTAGTCAGGTCTTATGCTGAAAAATAAAGGGAATTCTTGCTTACCTCACCGATATTTAGGGGTTCACAGCTAAGCTGAGAAACCGATTGTTATTCTCAGATGTTTTTTTTCAAACAACTCAAGCATACACTGAGTATACAAAACATTAAGAACACCTGCTCTCTTCCATGACGTAGACTGACCAGACGCACTGGTTTGTGTCAACAACTACATTGCTGCTGGGTTTTTCCACACAACAGTTTCCTGTATGTATTAAGAATGGTCCACCACCCAAAGGATATCCAGCCAACTTGAGACTACTGTGGAGTCAACATGGGCCAGCATCCCTGTGGAACGCTTTCAATACCTTGTAGAATCCATGCCCTGACGAATTGAGGCTGTTCTGAGGAAAAAGGGGCAGGGGGAGGTAGGGCTGGGCAATATGGCCTAAAAGTAATATCTACATTTTTTTCAGAGGTTTGGACAATTCACGATATATATCTTGATTTCTCTTGTTTTTCTCTAAACAAATTAAAAAAGGCCAAGACATAATTCTTAATTGAATTTTCTTTATTAAAATAACAAAATATACAAGGCCTCAAAGCCTATTTGTGCAAAACAAATGAACAACACTGCTTGCCAGGCTGTCATCATTGTATGCAAATCCAATAAAAATTAAGAATGAAAACATGTATCCCTAAGAAGAATTTACACAATAATAAATCAAATAATAAATATTCTGTCAAACAAAATATCTTTCTTTACTTTCTTCTTCACAAGTTTCTGGCGAGGAACACAAGCCTGTCTAATGACTTGAGGCATGCCCTGTGACATGTCACAATGTTCCCACCTGTGCTAAAGACCCTCTCTGAAGGGGCACTTGTAGCAGGAATGCACAAGTAATTGTTAAGCAAGCTTACCCAGTCTTGGGAAGTTGGCCTCATGGAGCCTCCACCACTCAAGTGGGTCTTTGTCTGGGTCTGTGCCAGGGGACATCATCAAGTAACTTGACAACTCAGTTTTGATGTTGTCCTCCTCTGACTGTGGGCCAGACAGCACTGTCTTCTTGAAGAAGCTTGCAAGTGTTTTCTTGCCCTTCTTAGACACAGGTTCACTTTCTTCTTCTTGGTGCACAGTTGTGCCAGGGTGACGTGTGCTTTCCTCAGCTAGCAGAGACCAGCTCCAAAACAGCTCTTTGTTTGATGCTCTCAATCTTGTCATCTGCTTTATATGTTGTCCTGAACCAGGGATCCACCAGCGAGGCTATATCAAGGAGTTCAACTGTGAAAGGATCTTCATACTTGTCGTTGAGATACTGTAGTGTGGCACTCTTGATTTTCTTTGTGAGCGTGCCCTCACCTTTCTCTGGCTACAGGAGGCTGCTGTTGAACAGGTTTAGCACAGGCTTGAGGTAGGAGACGCTGACGTAGTTCTCCCCAGACAGCATGTCAGTGAATTCCTGTAGTGGCCCTATGGCTTTGTTCACTGACTCCAACACATCAATATCCTGATAGTTGGGCAGCAGGTGCCTGCTTTTCTTCTCTGAATCCAGACACGGGCAATGGCCTTTTCTTGTTCCAGGATTCATTCTATCATCTTCTGTCTTGATCCCCACCTGGTTGGGGACTCTGTTGAGAGCTGGTGAGTGTGTAGACTGAGCTCAGTCTGTGCTACAGACAAGTCTCTCTTCTTCCAGCTGAAGGAAAAGATACTGACCACCTTCTTGCACAACCCAATGGCACGGTCAACTCGTGTGTCTTTCCCACCATTCTCTGAAAAGAATGAAGAAAGAAAGGATTCTAAGAATGGCAGCATGTTCAATAATGTGACAAGTACAGCATTCAGTTGACCTGTCAAACCAACACCACCCCCCCTCCCACCCACATGCCTATGCTATTGTTTAGGAATGTTTGACCACTAGCTGTTTGAATATGTAATTTATATAATCATTTTGATTGAAAATGTATTAATTTAGTTAATGTTATAATTAAAACAGCCTGTGGTTAGATTGGCAGAATGACACAACTACTAACACATTAGCCTACAGCTGGCCTGAACATAACTTTTTTGTTGCACTTTATCCAATGTCACACTTACCGATGGCGAGGTGAAGTCTGTGTTCAAAGCAGGCGGATCCAGTTGTTCAAGCGCAAATGCTTTTATCATGTTGCTCCCAATGTCAGTTGTCATTCACACCTGTCGGTCTTCGCTCATCAAACGGTCAGCAGACGTTTTAGCAGATGTTTTGGGAATCGGGCGACTGGAATCGGCATTGCGTAGTCTCATCCATTCCTCCCATTCCACCTCGTGTTTCAGTTGCAGGTGATTGAAGAGGTCAGTTGTCCTGCTGCTTTTTGAAGCAATTGTCTTTCGACACGTTTTACACAGGACATTAGTTTGCTGAACATCAGACCTCTTAAACCCGAATCACTTCCACATTACTGAAAAAACATTGCTGCCCTTTTTGGGGATGATAGAGAGCAGTAGAGATACTCTGAATGATCGGCTATGAAAAGCCAACTGACATTTACTCCTGATGTGTTGACCTGTTGCACCCTCGACAACCACTGTGATTATTATTATTTGACCCTGCTGGTCATCTATGAACATTTGAACATCTTGGCCTTGTTCTGTTATTATCTCCACCCGGCACAGCCAGTAGAGGACTGGCCACCCCTCATAGCCTGGTTCCTCTCTAGGTTTCTTCCTAGGTTTTGGCCTTTCTAGGGAGTTTTTCCTAGCCACCGTGCTTCTACACCTACATTGCTTGCTGTTTGGGGTTTTAGGCTGGGTTTCTGTACAGCACTTTGTGACATCAGCTGATGTAAGATGGGCTTTATAAATACATTTGATTTGATGATATCCTCACGAGAGGCTGAGTTTGCTTCCTCACTTTCCATTTTGGTGGAACTCTTACCGCCGCTACACTGCTGCGGCGTGGTTATAATTAGTGAAAGGCTGTCTAGGGTTGTGATAGGTGGATAACCTCTGTGCACGTGTTGTCACACAATTGGGACATGATTAGACATTACCCTGAAAGAGAAGAGACAGTGAGATGCTGCGTTTGTAAAATGTTGCAACATTATAACAGAACCTCGATTCTTGCCATACAGGCATTTTCCATATCTATGCTAAAACACAGTCGAATATAACGGAAAAACTTGATATATCGCCCAGTCCTAGGGGGAGGGTTCATCTCGGTGTAAGTGTTCCTAATGCTTGGTATGCTCAGTGTAGATTGTTCACTTTATTTCTAATTTGGCACACAGAAACTAGAGGCCATGAGTAACTTAAAAAAAAAAATAATGGCGCTGATTGTCCTATAGGCGGTGCTGTTATAAGCGGTCTCACTAAAACTCTCATCTGCCACCCCGTTTGACCTAGAGACTTGAAACTGTATATGTAGGTGTCTTTCCTCATGCTGATCAAATTTGCCTCAAGGACCCATCATGATAGATTTTCCTCCATCTTGGACATTTTGGAAAACCTTTTGAAAAACCTATTCTAATGAATCATAGGTCCAAATAACACCAGATGTATCTTAGTTTGAGGAAAGCTAAGGGATAGAGTTAGCGCTAGTAGTTAGCTACATACTTCTCCAGTCATACCAATTAAATGGAAAAATGCAGAGAACAAGGTGAAGTAATTTTAGATTGTCATTATGGAGACACCTATTGGATAAATGTGGGCACTCCTCTCTTGCGGCAAAAAAAAAAAGAAAGTGGTTGAGTGATTATTGGGCTAAATTATTTTGCTAGATCTGGCAACCCTGGAGTCTTGTGACACACAGCTCTACTTCCTTTCCAGATACATGTTGCTTATCCCATTGTCATTTTATACAATGGCAAGAAAAAGTATGTGAACCCTTTGGAATTACCTGGATTTCTGCATAAATTGGTCAACACATTGTATCTGACCTTCATCTAAGTCACAACAACAGACACACACTTAAACTAATAACACACATATTATTGTATTCAATATAGACAAGAAAAATACATAATTAAAAAATTCACAGTGTAGGTTGGAAAAAGTATGTCAACCCCTAGCTATTCGAGTCAGGAGTCAGCTAACCTGGAGTACAATCATTGAGATGAGATTGAAGATGTTGGTTAAAGTTATACAAAACACTCACAAAATTTGAGTTTGATATTCACAAGAAGCATTGCCTGATGTGAACCGTGCGTCGAACAAAATAGATATCAGAAGACCTAAGATTAAGAATTGTTGACTTGCATAAAGCTGTAAAGGGTTACAAAAGTATCTCTAAAAGCCTTGGATGTTCATCAATCCATGGTAAGACAAATTATCTCTAAATTGAGAAAGTTCAGCACTGTTGCTACTTTCCTTAGGAGTGGCTGTCCTGCAAAAATGACTGCAAGAGCACTTTGCAGAATACTTAATGAGGTTAAGAATTAAGAAGACTCCTAGAGTGTCAGCTAAAGACTTACAGAAATCTCTGGAACATGCTAACATCTCTGTTCACGAGTCTACAATACGTAAAACACTAAACAGAATGGTGTTTATGGGAGGACACCACTGAAGAAGCCATTGCTGTCCAAAAAACCCAATTGCTGCACGTCTGAAGTTCGCTGTGGAACATCCAGCACCTGGACGGTCCACAACGCTACTGGCAAAATACTCTGTGGACAGATGGAACTACAGTTGAGTTGTTTGGAAGGAACACACAACACTATGTGTGGAGAAAAAAAAGGCACATTACACCAACATGACAACCTCATCCAAACTGTAGAGTATGTTGGAGGGAGCATCATGGTTTGGGGCTGCTTTGCTGCCTCAGGACCTGGACATCTTGCTATCATCGATGGAAAAATGTATTCCCAAGTTTATCTATATTTTAGGCTATCTGTCTGCCAATTGAATGTCAACACAAGTTGGGTGATACAACGACCCAAAACAGAGAAGTAAATCAACAACAGAATGGCTTCAACAGAAGAAAATACACCTTCTGGAGTGGCCCAGTCAGAGTCCTGACCTCAACCCGATTGATCTCAAGAGAGCGGTTCACACCTGACATCACAAGAATGTTGCTGAACTGAAACAGTTTTGTAAAGAGGAATGGTCCAAAATTCCTCCTGACCGTTGTGCAGGTCTAATCCGCAACTACAGACCAGCCAGAGTTTCCCCCTGTTGCTTGCATAGTTTTATGACCCTTCAGTGCTGTCGTGTCACACCAAGTGAGAATGGCCACGGTGAGCGCCTCAGCAGCAGCCAGTGTACCATGAGGGGAGCAAGAAGTAGCTTTGATTTTACTTTAACTCGTTTTAACTCGTTTCCTTGGTTCAACCCCCACGGCCCAGTGCTGCTTACACACTGCTCTGCTTCGGCATCCGAGAAGAGGAGATGGAGGGGAGGTTTGGAGACAAGGCATGTCAGAGTCCCTGCTGTGTCCCCAGGCTCCTCCAGTACAACAGCCAGATCACATGAAGAGTGTGCCGGCCTGTCATAGTGCCAGTCACTTTATAATGGCAGAACCTTTGTTCTTTGTAATCAGCAGGTGTAGACTAACAGTGAAAGCTTACTCACTGGCCCTTCCCAACTATGCAGAGTAATAATAGAGACATGATACAAAGAGGAATAAATACACAATGAGTAACGCTAACTTTGCTATATACACGGGGTACCAGTACCGAGTCGTTATGCTGGGGTACGAGGTAATTGAGGTAGATATGTACATATAGGTAGGGATAAAGTGACTAGGCAACATGATAGATAATAAACAGTATCAGAGTCAAAATAGTTCAAATTAGATAGTTAACCAATAGATACCCAGACAATCTAACTATTTAGTCTTATGGCTTGGGGGTAGAAGCTCTTCAGGTTCCCGTTGGTTCCAGAATAGGTGCATCGGTACCGCTTGCCGTGTGGTAGCAGAGAGAACAGTCTATGACTTTTTAGGGCCTTCCTCTGACACCTCCTGGATGGCAGGGAGCTTAGCCCCAGTGATTTACTGGGCCTTAGGCACTACTCTCTGTAGCACCTTGCAGTTGCCATACCAAGCTGTGATGCAGTCAGTTAAGATGCTCTCAATAGTCACGCTGCTCTCAATAGTGCAACTGTAGAACTTTTTTTGAGGATCTGACGACCCATGCCAAATCTTTTCAGTCTCCTAAGGGGGAAGAGGCGTTGTCGTGCCCTCTTCATGACAGTTGGTGTGTGTGGACCATGATCATTCTGTAGTAATGTGGACACAGAGGAACTTGAAGCTCTCAAACCGCACCACTACAGCCCCGCCGATGTGAATGGAGGCGTGCTTGGCTCTCCGTTATCTGTAGTCCACGATCAGCTCCTTTGTCCTGCTGACGTCCGTCAATTCAATTCAATGGGCTTTATTGGCATGGGAAACATATATTTACATTGCCAAGCAAGTGAAATGGACAATAAACAAAATATCAAATGTTATATTATTGTCTATGTACAGCATTGTAACAATGTGCAAATAGTTGAAGTATGAAAGGGAAAATAAATAAACAGTCTTTGTGCTCCACTGGTTGTCCTGTTCTTGTGGCAACAGGTCACAAATATTGCTGCTGTGGTGGCACACTGTGGTATTTCATCTCATAGATATGGGAGTTTATCAAGATTGGATTTTTCTTTTTCAAATTCTTTGTGGATCTGTGTAATCTGAGGGATATATGTGTCTCTAATATGGTCATACATTTGGCAGGAAGTTAGAAAGTGCAGCTCAGCTTCCACCTCATTTTGTGGGCAGTGTGCACATAGACAGACCTGGCTCTCAAAAGAAGACAGGCTATGTCAGTCTCTCTCTCGATAGCACGGCCATGCTCACTGAGTCTGTACAAACAGTACCAGTCAAAAGTTTGGACACACCTACTCAATCAAGGGTTTTTCTTTATTTTGACTATTTTCTACATTGGAGAATAATAGTGAAGACATCAAAACAATGAAATAACACATGGAATAATTGAATAACCAAAAAGTGTTAAACAAATCAAAATCTATTTTATTTTTTAGATTCTTCAAAGTAGCCACCCTTTGCCTTAATGACAGCTTTGCACACTCTTGGCATTCTCTCAACCAGCTTCACCTGGAATGCTTTTCCATCAATCTTGAAGGAGTTCCCACATATGCTGTGCACATGTTGGCTGGTTTTCGTTTACTCTGCAGTCCAACTCAACCCAAACCATCTCAATTGGGTTGAGGTCGGGTGATTGTGGAGGCCAGGTCATCTGATGCAGCACTCCATCACTCCCCTTCTTGGTCAAATAGCCCTTACACAGCCTGGAGGTGTGCTGGGTCATTGTCATGTTGAAAACAAATGATAGTTGGACTAAGCACAAATCAGATGGGATGGCGTTTCGCGGCAGAATGCAGTGGTAGCCATGCTGGTTAAGTGTGCCTTGACTTCTAAATAAATCACTGACAGTGTCACTAGCAAAGCACCATCACACCTCCTCTTCCATTCTTCACGGTGGGAACCACACATGCGGAGATCATCCGTTCACCCACTCTGCGTCTCACAAAGAACTGAAAATCTCAAATTTGGACTAAAGGACAGATTTCCACCGGTCTAATGTCCATTGCTTGTGTTTCTTGGCCCAAGCAAGTCTCTTCTTCTTATTGGTGTCCTTTAGTAGTGGTTTCTTTGCCTGATTCACACAGTCTCCTGAACAGTTGATGTTGAGATGTGTCTGTAGCTTGAACTCTGTGAAGCATTGATTTGGGCTGCAATCTCAGGTGCAGTAAACTCTAATGAACTGATCCTCTGCAGCAGAGGTAAGTCTGGGTCTTCCTTTCCTGTGGCGGTCCTCATGAGAGCCAGTTTCATCATAGCGCTTGATGGTTGATGTCTTAAAGTAACGATGGACTGTTATTTTTCGTTGCTTACTTGAGCTGTTGCCATAATATGGTCTTTTACCAAATAGTGCTATGTTCTGTATACTCTCTTGGGGCTCTGTGGGGTCTGTTTGTGTTAGTACCAGCTGTCTGAAGGGACTCTTCTGTAGGCTCATCTCTCTGTAGGTGAGGGCTTTGTTATGGAAGGTTTGAGAATTCCTTTTAGGTGCTTGTAGAATTTAATTGCTATTTTCTGGATTTTGATAATTTGTGGGAAACATCCTAATTCTGTTCTTCATGCATTATTTGTTGTTTTACGTTGTACACTGAGGATGTTTTTGCAGAATTCTGCATGCAGAGTCTCAATTTGGTGTTTGTCCCATTTTGTGAATTCTTGGTTGGTGAGTGGACCCCAGACCTCACATCCATAGAGGGAAATGGTTTCTATAACTGTTTAAGTATTTTTATCCAGATCCTAATTGGGATGCAAAATGTTATGTTCCTTCCGTAGATGGCCCTTCTTGCTTTGCCTCTCAGATCGTTCACAGAATTTTGTATTTGTGGTCCTGGCAACTGGACATTTTTTGGAACACCATTATTTTTCTCTTCCCGAGATTAACTGTCAGGGCCTAAGTCTGACAGAATCTGTGCAGAAGATCTAGTTACTGGTCTAGGTCCTTCGTTGGAGACAGAAGCTCTCTCTCTCTCTCTCTCTCTCTCGTAAATAACTGAGACATCAACAGTGATGCTCAGTCAAAAAAGTAACAAAGTAACAAAGGTTTTTCAGAGGTCTTTGTGTTCCTTTGAAAATGGCCCCAACTGCATTTGAGCTCTCACTGCTGTGTGAACTTGACCTCCTCAGCTAGCGCCATGTGCTAGCCATCCATCTTCGGAATCAGCTATTTGATTACCCCGGACAGTAATGATCGATTTAAAGCACTGCAGACTCAAAGGGAATTAGGCATAGCTAAGTGAAGATACAGGAAGTGTAGGTTGGAACAAAACTGGTTGAACATTACTTCTGTAGGGTATATGCTCAACATGTCTCTCTGTGGCAATTGGAAGTATCACTACATACTTTGCATAGCTAGAATGATTCGACTTTCAGATGCAATAGTCTCATAAGCTTACAGCAGAAAAAAAGGAGAATAAAAGGAATCCCTGAACAAACGGTTTTGATTTTCACTCATGATGCCTCTCACATGCACAGCTTTCAGCCTAATTGTGAGATTTCTTCCAAATCTCAGAGCACCTAATTACATCTGTCTCGTATGTATAATCACGGATTCCTTTCACACACGTGTTCGTGTTTATTTTCTTCATTCCTTCTTTCTCTCGTTCTGTGATTTACTTGGAAAGTTTGCTGTCAAGCTGCAGTTCATACGAGCCTAATTAACGCCCCTGTTCAACCTCATTTGGTCAAAGAATACAGAAAACCCAGGCTTTTTTCTCTCTCCCACATTCAAAGCAATTCATTCATCTGTCACTGCCTACAATTGCCGGAGCTCCGATGCACAACCAATTACCTTACCCCTTGGAGTAAAGATTGATCGTCTTTTTTCGTTTTAAATTAAAAACGATGGGGTAAACCAAATAAAGATTAAGAAACGTCTAACAGTCACCTTTTGTTTTGAGTCTGTAATTGGGCATAAATGTCAGAACATTGTAATCTTACATCAGGGTTTTCTCTTTAATGTTACAATTCTGGGGGCGAAGTTGGAGGTAAACGCCGCAATGGCCTCAAAAACATTATTATTTCTGCATGTCTTTTTCTGTAGAGAATTAACCATTTCCCTGGGATGGGGGAGATTTGCCGGAAAGACTGTTTGGCAAGGAATATGTCCAAGTAAGTGCTTTTCCTGTTCTTTTACACCACTAAGTTGGTTACTAGTTAGTAATTGGCTAAGCATTATACAAACTTTGGGGTTTGTTATATAAACAATTTTACAGTGAAGATATTTATTTCTCTTATTGTCCCCACTCCCTTTCTCTTCTCCCCGCACACAGAATGATCAAGAGCCAGCCTCAGGAGTACAGCTTTATTCCCAAAACGTGGATCTTCCCCGCCGAGTACACCCAGTTTCAGAACTACGTGAAGGAGCTGCGGCGGAAACGCAAGCAGAAGACGTTTATCGTCAAGCCTGCCAACGGAGCCATGGGTCACGGGTAGGTCAAGGGTGGAGGGTGAGGATGGATTGTCGGGCCATTACAAGTGACTGACTGAGAGAAAGATAATAGGGGGGAGATGGCCCTGACATAAGCTTGGAAATAATAATGTGCCAGGGCCTCAAATATGTAATTCAGTCGAAATAATAAAACAATTCTCATAGCATGCCTCGTTTACAACTTTTCGTACATAAATCAGTGGATAGCGAGGACGCGGCCGGCGCGCTGTCAAGTCCATTCCCCGAAGGTCCCTGCATGTGATTGTTGAATCACCACAGATCACCACGGAGATCGGGTCTGACTAGAAATAGACCCTGCTGCCCCGGGCTGCTTCTATCTCTCCTTCAGAAGGCAATGGCAGCCAGTTTAGGGTCGTTATCACTGGGCACCAAACGCAAGAAGACGCCCTGGAACAAGGTGGGACTGTACCTGGACTTTTCCAATAACAAACGTACCTATTCGTTGTCTGTTGCAAAATGTTTTTAAACCTTTTCCGTTGCTGCACAAATGATCACGGCCCAGGTCGATCACAAAGTCCAAAGGGTCTTTCAAATACCGTTTTTTTGTGTAAAAAATATAAGCCAAGTATTATGGCCCATCATTGCCATGATGTAAGACAAGAGTTGGCTACAGCTCAGACAGTATGCATACGAGGCTACCCTTTTTCATTTTAAATGGCTGATTCCTTTGGTACGCATTATTTCCAGCACTATGTAGACAATGTATAGGCTGTTTTTCAGGGTCTGTAGTATTGTAAATGCTTGAAAAGAAGCCTTTTCAGCCTTGTAGTATTCTAAGGGAGCTTAGGCTGTATTTTGACTTTGCACCAATAGATGGAGGTATTGAAGTGCGTATAACACTTGTGTGTGTGTATTGGCCCACACTCATTTCTGTTTGTCCTTGTGGGATATGAGCAATACTTATGGCCCCATGCTACAGTCAGTAAGCCCTTATTTATTAAAAAATAAAAGCTGGCAACGGCTGAATTATTGCAATACATTAAAAAAGTGAAAGATGATGAGATTAGCTCGGCCATTTGGAGGGGGATGCGAGAGATTTAGATTTGAGAAACGCACAGCGTGACGCAGGAAATTAAGTTATATCTTCCCCAGTAATTTATTTTCAGTCTGAGAACTAAATGAAGTTATTGTTTGTGTCTGAACCGAAGCTTGTTAAAAAGTGTTGGGCTTAAACACAAGATCCCCACTGGTGCTAAATTAAACCCAGGTTTTGATTACTTGACATGTGTGCTCATCAATCATGTCCTCTAATCTATAACCGCTCTGGCTACAAATACTTTTTAACCCTGTCCACATCATCCATCTTTCTATCAAAGTTATACCGCTGACTTCTCAGATCTTCATCATACTTTAGACCTACACTGAAGAAAAATATAAACTCAGAATGTGAAGTGTTGGTCCCATGTTTCATGAACTGGAATAAAAGATCCCAGAAATCTTCCATACACACAAAAAGCTTATTTCTCTCACATTTTGTGGACAAATTGGTTTACATCCCTGTTAGTGAGCATTTCTCCTTTGCAAAGATATTCCATCCACCTGACAGGTGCGGCATATCAAGAAGCTGATTAAACAGCATGATCATTACACAGGTGCACCTGGGGACAATAAAAGGCCACTCTAAAGTGTGCAGTTTTGCCACACAACACAATGTCACAGATGCAGTTTTGAGGGAGCGTGCAGTTGGCATGCTGACTGCAGGAATGTCCACCGGAGCTGTTGCCAGATACTTTTATGTTAATTTCTCTACCGTAAGCTGCCTCCAATGTCGTTTTAAAGAATTTGGCAGCACGTCCAACCGGCCTTACAACCGCAGACCACGTGTAACCACGTCAGCCCAGGACCTGTATCCTGGGCTGTACGGCAACTGTTCCGCCCAAAACCATAAGGCTCTCCAGAGGGTAGTGCGGTCTGCACAACACATCACCGGGGGAAAACTACCTGCCCTCCAGGACACCTAAACCACCCGATGTCACAGGAAGGTCAAAAAGACCATCAAGGACAACAACCACCTGAGCCACTGCCTGTTCACCCCGCTATCATCCAGAAGTTGAGGCCAGTACAGGTGCATCAAAGCAGGGACCGAGAGACTGAAAAACAGCTTCTATCTCAAGGCCATCAGACTGTTGAACATCCATCATTAACTCAGAGAGGCTGCTGCCTGCATAGAGACTCAACTCCAGCTCACTTTAATAATGGAAATCAAGTCTCAAGCCACTCAAGTCTCAATCACCACTTTATTTTAAGAATGTGAAATGTCAGAATTATAGTAGGGAGAAAAACTGAAATAATAAATCTATGTACACTCAATTAGTATTTGGTAGCATTGCCTTTAAATTGTTTAACTTGGGTCAAATGTTCAGGTAGCCTTCCACAACCTTCCCACAATAAGATGGCTGAATTTTGTCCCATTCTTCCTGACAGAGCTGGTGGAACTGAGTCAGGTTTCCTCCTTACTCGCCCACGCTTTTTCAGTTCTGCCCACAGATTTTCTATAGAATTGAGGTCAGGGATTTGTGATGGCCACTCCAATACCTTGACTTTGTTGTCTTTAAGCCATTTTACCACAACTTTGGAAGTATGCTTGGGCTCACTGTCCAGTTGGAAGACCCATTTGCAACCAAGCTTTAACTGATGTCTTGAGATGTTGCTTCAATATATCCACATAATTTCCCCCCCTCATGATGCCATCTATTTTGTGAAGTGCACCAGTCCTTCCTGCAGTAAAGCACCCCACAACATGATGCTGCCACCTCCGTGCTTCATGGTTGGGATGGTGTTCTTCGGCTTGCAAGCCTTCCCCGTTTTCCTCCAAACATAACGATGGTCATTATGGCCAACAGTACTATTTACCTCATCAGACCAGAGGACATTTCTCCAAAAAGTACAATCTTTGTCCTCATGTGCAGTTGCAAACCATAGTCTGTCTTTTTTTATGGCAGTTTTGGAGCTTCTTCCTTGCTGAGCGGCCTTTCAGGTTATGTCGATATAGGACTCGTTTTACTGTGGATATAGACACTTTTGTACCTGTTTCCTCCAGCATCTTCACAAGGTCCTTTGCTGTTGTTCTGGAATTGATTTGCACATTTCGAACCTAAGTACATTAATCTCTAGGAGACAATACACGTCTCGTTCCTGAGCGGTATGACGGCTGCGTGGTCCCAAGGTGTTCATACTTGCATACTATTGTTTGTACAGATGAACGTGGTACCTTCACGCGTTTGGAAATTGCTCCCAAGGATGACCCCGACTTCTGATTTCTTTTGATTTTTCCCATGATGTCAAGCAGAGAGGCGCTGAGTTTGAAGGTAGGCCTTGAAATACATCCACAGGTACACCTCCAATTGACTCAAATTATGTCAATTAGCCTATCAGAAGCTTCTAAAGCCATGACATAATTTTCTGGAATTTTCCAAGCCGTTTAAAGGCACAGTCAATTTAGTGTATGACCCACTGGAATTGTGATACAGCGAATTATAAGTGAAATAATCTGTCTGTAAACAATTGTAGGAAAATTTACTTGTGTCATGCACAAAGTAGATGTCCTAACTGACTTGCCAGAACTATAGTTTGTTATCAAGACATTTGTGGAGTGGTTGAAAAACTAGTTTTAATGACTCCAACCTAAGTATATGTAAACTTCCGACTTCAACTGTATATACTGTACTCTATACCATCTACTGCATCTTGCCTATGCCGCACGACCGTCGTTCATCCATATATTTACATATTATTTTTCATCCCTTTACACTTGTGTGTGTATAAGGTAGTTGTTGTGAAATTGTTCGATTACTTTTTTAGATATTACTGCACTGTCGGAACTAGAAGCGCAAACATCAGCTAACCATGTGTATGTTACCAAAAATGTTTCATTTGATATGACCTCCACATCCGGCTTCTTCACCTGCGGGATCGTCTGAGACCAACCACCTCGACAGCTGATTTAACTGAGTAGTATTTCTGTGTGTAATTTGTATTTGTATTTGTTAGGGATCCCCATTAGTTCTTGCCAAGGTAGCAGCTCCTCTTCATGGGGTCCAGCAACATTAAGGCAGTTATACATTTTAAAAACATTACACAACATTCATAACAGATTTCACAACATATTAGGTGTGTGCCCTCAGGCCCCTACTCTACTCTACCACATATCTACAACACAAAATCCATCTGTACATGTGTGTGGAATGCGTATGTTATCATGTGTTTGTTTGCATGTGTCTATGTTTGTGTTGAGGGACCGACTGACTTCTCCAAACAAGGAGAGGGACCGACTTCGCAAAAGTCGTGACAGTTCTCGACTTGGGGACTGTGAAGAGACCTCTAGTGGGAGATGTCTTGTGGGGTATGTGTGTCCGAGCTGAGTGCCAGCAGTTCAATCAGACAGCTCGGTGCATTCAACATGTCAGTACCTCTCACAAATACAAGTAATGATGAAGTCAATCTCTCCTCCACTTTGTGCCAAGCGAGATTGACATGCATATTATTAATGTTAGTTCTCTTGTGTACATCCAAGGGCCAGCTGTGCTGCCATGTGCTGCCATTTTCTTAAGTCCCTCTGAACAAAGTCCAGGTGCGACAAAACTAGGGCCTGTAGGACCTGCCTTGTTGATAGTTGTCACAAACGTCGTCAGGGAAATGACCGGACCAAGGTGCAGTGTCGTGAGCGTACAATTTCTTTTAATGTTATAAATGTCGCCAACAAAACAAGAAACAACAAAAGTGAAGCTGACTAGGGCTACACAGGCAACTACTCACAAAATACAAAGGAAAAAAGGCTGCCTCAGTATGATTCCCAATCAGAGACAGCGATAGACAGCTGTCCCTGATTGAGAACCATACCTGGCAAAAACATAGAAACAGAAAACATAGAAATAAAGAAACTAGAATGCCCACCCTAGTCACACCCTGGCCTAGAGAAAAGCCTCTCAATTGCCAGGGCGTGACAGTACCACCACCCCCAAAGGTGCGGACTACGGCCGCAAAACTTGACTTTAAAGGGGAGGGTCCAGGTGGGCATCCCTTACGGCGGCGGCTCTGGTGCGGGACGTAGACCCCCCTCCTTCTCTGGCTCCCCCACTTTACTGGCGCCTCTGGTGCTGGGACCCTCGTCGCCAACCCCAGACTGGGGACCCTCGTTGCGGGCCCCGGACCGGGGACCCTCGCTGCCGGCCCCGGACCAGGGACCTTCGCTGCCAGCCCCGGACTGGGGACCCTCGTTGCGGGCCCCGGACTGGGGACCCTCGTTGTGGACCCCTGACTGGCCCGTGGAGCAGGCACAGGACTCACCAGGCTGGGGAGACCTACTGGAGGCCTGGTCCTTGGAGGAGGCACAGGACGAACCGGGCTGTGGGGGAGCACTGGAGATCTGGGGCGTATCCTTGGCACCACTTTTCCAGGCTGAATGCTCACTTTAGCCCGGCACCTCCAGAGCGCAGGCACAGGTCGAACCGGGCTGTGGGGGAGCACTGGAGATCTGGGGCGTATCCTTGGCACCACTCTTCCAGGCTGAATGCCCACTTTAGCCCGGCACCTCCAGAGCGCAGGCACAGGTCGAACCGGGCTGTGGGGGAGCACTGGAGATCTGTTGCTTAGACCTTGCACTGGTCCTCTTGGCTGAATGCCCAATTTAGCCCAGCACGTGCGGAGCGCAGGCATAGGACGAACCCGGGCTGTCACAGCGCACCGGAGACACAGTGCACAGAGCCGGCGCAGGACCCACCGGGCTGTGGAGGCGCACTGGAGGTCTGGAGCGTAGAGCTGGCACAAGACGTGCAGGGCTGGGGCGGCGCACAGGAGGCCTGGTGCGTGGGGCTGGCACAGTCTTAACCAGATGGCTAGCACGCACCTCAGGACGAGTATGGAGAGCTGACTCAGGTGACATTAAACTGAGGACATGCTCCGTAGGGCAAATGTCGTACCTCATGCACCAACACAACAGCTCTCTCCTAACTCTCCCCTGCAATCTCCCCATCAACTCCTTAACTGTCACTGCTTCACTCCCTTCACTCCCCTCCAAGTTCACCTTCTTCTCCCCGACTGGCTCTGGTTCCAACCTCAGCTCCGCCGACCGTCCCGTGTGCTACCCCCAAACATTTTTTGGGGCTGCCTCTCCTGGACATGCTACTTGGTCCTTTGGTGGTGGGTAGTTCTGTCACGAACGTCGTCAGGGAAATTACCGGACCAAGGTGCAGCGTAGTGAGCGTACATTTTCTTTTAATATTATAAACGTCGCCAACAAAACAAGAAACAACAAAAATGAACGTGAATCTGACTAGGGCTATACAGGCCACTAACACAGACTACCCACAAAATACAAAGGAAAAAAGGCTGCCTAAGTATGATTCCCAATTAGAGACCACGATAGACAGCTGTCCCTGATTGAGAGCCATACCTGGCCAAAACATAGAAACAGAAAACATAGAAATAAAGAGACTAGAATGCCCACCCTAGTCACACCCTGGCCTGACGAAAATAGAGAATAAAAGCCTCTATGGCCAGGGCATGACAATAGTACTGTTAAGAATGCAGAGCAGCACTTTATTATAGACAGACTTCTCCCCATGCTAGCTACTGTTGTATCAACATGTTTTGTAATAAAGCCCTTTTTTGGGGAAAAACTAATTCTGATTGGTTTGGCCTGGCTCCCCAGTGGGTGCGTCCCTGCCCAGTCATGTGAAATCCATAGATTAGAGCCTAATTCATTTTTTTCAATTGACTGATTTCCCTTACTGTACATGGAGGATTAATAAAGCCAGGCACATTTAACAGTTAGGCTGTTAACTATAGTCTTAAAACATTTAGACAATTATGGCAAGGGCTGTTTTCTCGTCTCCTAACTCAACTGCTGCCTCCAACCCATTGTTCTCAACACCTATATGCTGGGTAACTTTGCTATTATGCACATACTGTATCTACATTGTTGAGGAGAAGGTGCCAATTCAACAGCACACTGATGTTTCAGAACCGCGGACAGTGACCTCTATCCAATGCAGGAGAAAGTGCATTTGTTATAAAATAATATGGTTTTTATTAGTGTTGCACCATTTTTCTTATGTAATAACCATATCCAAATTCAGTAGCACATGTCTTAAGGTGGTGGACTGTGCCACCCCCACGGCCTCCACAATGGATTAGTCCACTCAGCCAGGTGAGAATCAGGCAGGTGTCTTGTACAACAATATATACTGTGTATATATATATACCTTGCCAGTCAAAAGTTTGGACACACCTACTCAATCCAGGGTTTTTCTTAATTTTGTATTATTTTCTACATTGTAGAAAAATAGTGAAGACATCAAAGCTAGGAAATAACACATATGGAATCATGTACTAACCAAAAAAAGGAGTGTTAAACCAATCAAAATATATTTTATATTTGAGATTCTTCAAAGTAGCCACCCTTTGTCTTGATGACAGCTTTGCACACTCTTGGCATTCTCTCAAACAGCTTCATGAGGTAGTCACCTGGAATGCGTTTGAATTAACAGGTGTGCCTTGTTAATTTGTGTAATTTCTTTCCTTCTTAATGTGTTTGAGCCAATCAGTCGTGTTGTGACAAGGTAGGGGGGGTATACAGAACATAGACCTATTTGGTAAAATACCAAGTCCACATTATGGCAAGAACAGCTCAAATAAGCAAAGAGAAATGACAGACTATTACTTTACAACACGAAGGACAATCAATCAGGAAAATTTAAATAACTTTTAAAGTTTCTTCAAGTGCAGTACCAAAAACCACATGATGAAACTGGCTCTCATGAGGACCGCCACAGGAAAGAAAGACCCAGAGTTACCTCTGCTGCAGAGGATAAGTTCATTAGTGTAACTTTTCGCATCTCAACATCAACTGTTCAGAGGAGACAGCAGAATCAGGCCTTCGTGGTCGAATTGCTGCAAAGAAACCACTACTAAAGGACACCAAATAGAAGAGGAGACTTGCTTGTGCCAAGAAACACGAGCAATGGACATTAGACCGGTGGAAATCTGTCCTTTTGGTATGATGAGATATTTGGTTCCAACCACCGTGTCTTTGTGAAACGAAGAGTAGGTAAATGGATGATCTCCGCATGTGTAGTTTCCACCGTAAAGCATGGAGGTGTCATTCTGTGGGGGTGCTTTGCTGGTGACACTGTTTGTGATTTTATTTAGAATTCTACGCACACTTAACCAGCATGGCTTCCACAACGTTCTGCAGCAATATGCTGTCCCATCTGGTTAGCACTTAGTCCCACTGTAACGGCGTTCGTCTGTTGAAGAAAGAGAGTCGGACCGAAATGCAGCGTGTAGGTTACTCATGACTTTAATGAAAGATATGACGGTACATGAAATAACTGAAAGACCAAAACAACAAACGGAACGTGAAACTAATTACAGCCTATCTGGTGAATACTACACAAAGACAGGAACAAACACCCATGAAATACAAAGCGAAACTCAGGCTGCCTAAATACGGTTCCCAATCAGAGACAACGATAAGCACCTGACTCTAATTGAGAATCGCCTCAGGCAGCCAAGCCTATACCACACCCCTAATCAGCCGCGATCCCAAATACTACAAACCCCAATACGAAACACAACATATAAACCCATGTCACACCCTGGCCTACCCAAACATATAACAAAAACACAAAATACAATGACCAAGGTGTGACACCCACAATCATTTGTTTTTCAACAGGACAATGACCAAACACACCTCCAGGCTGTGTAAGGGCTATTTGACCAAGAAGGAGATTGATGGAGTGCTGCATCAGATGACCTGGCTTCCACAATCACCCAATTGAGATGGTTTGGGATGAGTTGGACCGCAGAGTGAAGGAAAAGCAACCAACAAGTGCTCAGCATATGTAGGAACTCCTTCAAGACTGTTGGAAAAGCATTCCAGGTGAAGCTGGTTGAGGAAATGCCAGGAGTGTTCAAAGCTGTCATCAAGGCAAAGAGTGGCTACTTCAAAGAATCTCAAATATAAAATATATTTTGATTTTTTTCATACTTCTTTGGTTACTACATGATTCCATATGTGTTATTGCATAGTTTTGATGCTTCACTATTATTCTACAATGTAGAAAATAGTAAAAATAAAGAAAAACCCTGGAATGAGTAGGTGTGCCCAAACTTTTGACTGGTACTGTATGAACTGCTCGGCTAAAGAAATATTGGACGACCAACTGCCTGTCGACCAAACAACCGACCAGTTTACTAAATGGGTTCAGCCCTAGCCTGTACCATACCTCTATTCCATTGAATGTGATCAGGAAAACATTAGAAAACCTGTAAAAACATGGTTTCTGTCATGCCCTGACCTTAGAGCTTTTATTCAATTACAGTCAGGTGATTCTCGTTGTCTCGGATTGGGAACCGTATTTAGGTAGCCTGAGTTCGTTGTATTTTTTGGATGTTTGTTCCTGTCTCTGTGTTTGTCACCAGATAGGCTGTAATTAGTTCTCGTTTCGTTTGTTGTTTTCGTAATTCAGTTATTTCATGTACCGTTGTCATTCATTTAAGTCATGAGTAACCTACACGCTGCATTTCGGTCTGACTCTCTTCTTACAACAGACGAATGACGTTACAGACACCATTCTGTATACTTCTGGCCCTTCTTTGGACACTGTGTTAACAACCCTCCAGACGAGCTTCAATGCCATACAACTCTCCTTCCGTGGCCTCCAACTGTTCTTAAATACAAGTAAAACCAAATGCATACTCTTCAATCGATCGCTGCCTGCACCTGCCCACCCGTCCAGCATCACTACTCTGGACGGTTCTGACTTAGAATATGTGGACAACTACAAATACCTAGGTGTCTGGTTACTGTAAAGTCTCCTTCCAGACTCGCATCAAACATCTCCAATCCAAAATTAAATCTAGAATTGGCTTTCTATTTCACAACAAAGCATCCTTCACTGACAATCCTACCGATCCTCGACTTCGGCGATGTAATTTACAAAATAGCCTTCAATACCCTACTCAATAAATTGAATGCAGTCTATCACAGTGCCATCCGTTTTGTCACCTAAGCCCCATATATTACCCACCACTGCGACCTGTACGCTCTCGTTGGCTGGCCCTCGCTTCATACTCGTCGCCAAAACCCACTGGCTCCAGGTCATCTATAAGACCCTGCTAGGTAAAGTCCCCCCCGTATCTCAGCTCGCTGGTCACCATAGCAGCACCCACCTGTAGCACGCGCTCCAGCAGGTATATCTCTCTGGTCACCCCCAAAACCAATTCTTCCTTTGGCTGCCTCTCCTTCCAGTTCTTTGCTGCCAATGACTGAAACGAACTACAACAATCTCAAACTGGAAACACTTATCTCCCTCACTAGCTTGAAGCACCAGCTGTCAGAGCAGCTCACAGATTACTATACCTGTACATAGCCCATCTACAATTTAGCCCAAATAACTACCTCTTCCCCTACTGTATTTATTTATTTTGCTCCTTTGCACCCCATTATTTCTATTTCTATATCGCACATTCTTCCACTGCAAATCTACCATTCCAGTATTTTTCTTGCTATATTGTATTTACTTCGCCACCATGGCCTTTCTTTTTGCCTTTTACCTCCCTTATCTCACCTCATTTGCTCACATTGTATATAGACTTATTTTTCTACTGTATTATTGACTGTATGTTTGTTTTACTCCATGTGTAACTCTGAGTTGTTGTATGTGTCGAACTGCTTTGCTTTATCTTAGCCAAGTCGCAATTGTAAATGAGAACTTGTTCTCAACTTGCCTACCTGGTTAAATAAAGGTGAAATAAAATAAGTATATGAGTCTTAATATTTAGTCTAGAATTAAAGACCACTTTTGCCTTTTAAAAATTATATATTTTCATATATTGAGAAAAGGTCATTTAGTAACACTTGGCATCAAGTTCTTATACAGGTGTAGCAACTTTGTGATTACTACAATATTAACATTGTTGTTACATAGGACTTTGGAATTGCTTTATGATTGCATAACAATACATAACAAGTCACTGTTCCTCTGATGTACAGTAGTTGCCAAAACTCAGCTCATTGCTATGCAATTAATGCAATTACTAAAGTATTATTTAACAGCATGCTAATAAAATGTTCCAAAAGTAATTAAAGTGTTATTACACAGGCACAAGACCGGTTCATGTTAATTGCTACTAAGAATGCTAACAGTAACAACATTTGTCTATTAACTCTGGAAAGGAAACAAAATATCAACAAAAACTGCCTTCTTGAATGAACTACAGCCAAGGTAGATGGAAAATCATGTTTGTTTGTATACTGAGTAAACTATCTCTTTAAAGATGGTATAGGGTGTGTTTGAAACAAGATGGGCAAAGAGGTTAAAAGTTGTTTTTGCTAAGCTTCCATCTTCCTGTTTGCAATGTTTGGAAATGGCTTTTAATTGCTCTGCAGTATTTCCAGGTGTCATAATGTCAATTGCAGCTTTCAACCTTTTCAGTGGCATGTTGAAAGAGTCATACAGTAGTTGAGCATCACTCCTTATTTATAGGTATCAGTACAACATATCATTGGTTTGACTTGATTATCTACACCAGGGACAATGGACATCCAGGAGAATGGACATTTACAAAATGTTAAGATATAAATGTATCATGTAGATCAAATATGATCTAATGTCAGATAGATTTGAATAGTATAGGAAACAATGTTATACTTTCCACAAAGCATATTTACAAGTATATTTATCCAATGTCTGGTCTACTCCCATGAAACAAAAATGGGGGGATGCACCAGTATGTAACCAATTTAGCTCTGAGTGATGGTGATATGTTTTAGCCTTGACCAAGTTTTCTTAAGGGTGGCTGTTTGGAAAACACCCTCACCCCCACTCAATGGCCACAAGTCAGGCTAACTGGGGGGGAACTGCAGCCTGCATACTATAACCCCTGAGTGCCAGTGACAAGAGACCAAAGCAAATAAATGAAAGAGGTTGAAATGGACAAGCATTTCCTTTTCTATTAACCTGCACATAGTCAGAGGCCATGGAACAGAATTTGATGTCGTTTACTGCTCCCAAGGATGGACTTTGTAGGTTTTGGACTGTTTGACATTTTTGGTCAAAGCAAACTTACAATCCACTCCAGATGCTGCACTAGTGCTCATACAGGCTTCCATTTAAGTTATTCGTAGGACTTTATGTGTTTGTATATTTGTGTAGAGCACTTGTAAACCGGAGCATTAGTGAGAGAGATTTGGCCTTACCTTTTCTTTGTCCTCATTCATATAGAGCATATTTTCTGTTTCCAAATTCTCAATACACTTGAGGATTTGAAGCTACGTCAATAAAAGTAGTGGGAGACAAAGTCCTTATGTTGTTGTTCTTCTGTCAGGATCTCCTTGATACGAAACTGTGAGAAGCTCCCGGCTCAAGCTCAAGACCACTTCATAGTGCAGGAGTACCTAGACAAACCGTTCTTAATGGAGGGCTACAAGTTTGACCTCAGGATCTACATCCTTGTAACGTCCTGTGACCCTCTACGCATCTTCCTCTACAATGACGGCCTCGTCAGGATGGGCACAGAGAAATACCACACGCCCAACGAGGCCAACCTGGTGAGTGTGAAATACAGACACGGGGATGCACATACACACAGGCACATACATACACACACACTTACGGAAATACACACACTATAAAGGGCATATGGTGCCATTATCCGATGCAGCCCATGACTGCCAGCCTGTTACTGTATCAGGGAATAGAGTGCCCATGGTATTACTGCCATGTAGGCAGGGATATCTTGTCTTCTTGTATGAGATGCTGCCCAACTACAAATTGCATTGGTCTTAGTACCAAAGTTTTTTTTGTCAGTATACTTTTATCATTGGCTTTAAATACAAAATACATATTGTATTTGTATCAATATGCATGGTTAATTAAGCAATTAAAAGCAAAAGGAGTAAGAACGACAGCAATGTAGCACACATTTTGTTAACTGACCCGGGCCCGTATGGGTCAATATTTAGGATCAGTTTGGCTTTTTAGATCACAATGAATATGATTTAGATGGACAGACGGGATCTGATCCTAGATCAGCACTTCTACTCTGAAACACTTGATACATACTGAACTAGGGATTTGAAACGATTCAATCATTCATTAAACCCCCTACTCTCTCCACAGAGCCAGCTGTACATGCATCTAACAAACTACTCCGTCAACAAACACAACGAGAACTTCGAGAGGGACGAGACGGCAGACAAAGGCAGCAAGAGGTCCATTGGCTGGTTCACTGAGTTCCTGCGCATGAATGATTACGACGTGGCCAAGTTCTGGGGCGATGTTTCCGTAAGTGTGAGCACAGGTACACACACACACACACTGAGCATCCGCGTACCATTCCAGTTTCGGCCAAGGTTTGAAGACTTTTGCTATGACAGGGATTCAACGACCTCCAGGCTTGTTTGGCTTTTGGATGGGCAAAACAAAACAAGTGGAGGCGTCTCTTGGAAGTCTCACATACTCATTCTGCTTGCGGTTTGTCCATCCAAACACCTTTCTCCAGTATCTTTCATCTTGTCTGAATCGGGGCGTTAGTTTGGTTTGCGTTCTCTCTCTTAAATCTCGCTTGGTGCAGCTGTTTCTCAACTCCTCCTGTAATCTGTTATTATCTATGCATACATGTAGTCACTTTAAATAACTCTACCTACATGTACATATTACCTCTACTAACCGGTACCCCCTGTATTAAGACTCGCTATTGTTATTTTACTGCTGCTCTTTAATTACTTGTTCCTTTTATTTCTTATTCTTATTCATATTTTTTAAAATGCGTTGTTGGTTAGGGGCTTGTAAAGTAAGCATCTCACTGCATGTGACTAATACAATTTGATTTGATTTAAACATCTCTCCACTGTATACCCCTCAGTCCTCCATTTTTATTTTCATTCTATAAGCCTTCATCCCTTTTCAATCCGATTGTTTGCTCTCACCCTCAAATCAAACACCTTTCCTCCCTCTTGAATTCCTGCCTCATACTTTCTCCTCTAGCCTCCAACATCCCCTAGCTTTGAAAACTTTTACTTCTGTCTTTACTTACTTCTTAATCTCTCATTCCCATTTTCTCCTTATTTAAACTCATGGCTGCCAATTTACCCTCTAATCCTTGTCTTCATAACTCTCGGTGTGTCTGAAATATCTCTCCTTTCTCCAGGTTTACAATTGTTCACTTTCCTTTAAGGATTTGAAAGGAAATGACTGGTGCATACACCAATCCAATGCTTTCAAATTTGTAGGTAGTAAAGAACGAGTGCACACTTCAGGAGAAAGGAGATATTATTGGGACACACCCTTACTCTATCCACCTCCCCCTCTCGGCATCCCGCTGTTGTTGTGTCCAATGTTTTCATGTATCACCTCTTTTAACCTCTTGCTCTCTCATCTCTCCCCAAAACACATACTTTTTTCTGTCAGTCTGTTCTGCTGACACCTCCGCTTCAGACATCCCTCCACTTCTCCCTCTTGATCCTCTTTACCTCCCTCTCCTTCCCTCTGTCGTGACATGATGCTGTGCTGTTGATGTGAACATTGTCAGCATCAGATACAGTGCCTTGCGAAAGTATTTGGCCCCCTTGAACTTTGTGACCTTTTGCCACATTTCAGGCTTCAAACATAAAGATATAAAACTGTATTTTTTTGTGAAGAATCAAAAACAAGTGGGACACAATCATGAAGTGGAACGACATTTATTAGATATTTCAAACCTTTTTAACAAATCAAAAACTAAAAAATTGGGCGTGCAAAATTATTCAGCCCCTTTACTTTCAGTGCAGCAAACTCTCTCCAGAAGTTCAGTGAGGATCTCTGAATGATCCAATGTTGACCTAAATTACTAATGATGATAAATAATCAAGTCTCCGTATAAATGCACCTGCACTGTGATAGTCTCAGAGGTCCGTTAAAAGCGCAGAGAGCATCATGAAGAACAAGGAACACACCAGGCAGGTCCGAGATACTGTTGTGAAGAAGTTTAAAGCCGGATTTGGATGCAAAAAGATATCCATAAAAAGTGTTGTTTAAAGTTTGCCACAAGCCACCTGGGAGACACACCAAACATGTGGAAGAAGGTGCTCTGGTCAAATGAAACCAAAATTGAACTTTTTGGCAACAATGCAAAACGTTATGTTTAGCGTAAAAGCAACACAGCTCATCACCCTGAACACACCATCCCCACTGTCAAACATGGTGGTGGCAGCATCATGGTTTGGGCCTGCTTTTCTTCAGCAGGGACAGGGAAGATGGTTAAAATTGATGGGAAGATGGATGGAGCCAAATACAGGACCATGCTGGAAGAAAACCTGATGGAGTCTGCAAAAGACCTGAGACTGGGACGGAGATTTGTCTTCCAACAAGACAATGATCCAAAACATAAAGCAAAATCTACAATGGAATAGTTAAAAAATAAACATATCCAGGTGTTAGAATGGCCAAGTCAAAGTCCAGACCTGAATCCAATCGAGAATCTGTGGAAAGAACTGAAAACTGTCGTTCACAAATGCTCTCCATCCAACCTCACTGAGCTCGAGCTGTTTTGCAAGGAGGAATGGGAAAAAATGTCAGTCTCTCGATGTACAAAACTGATAGAGACATACCCCCAGCGACTTACAGCTGTAATCGCAGCAAAAGGTGGCGCTACAAAGTATTAACTTAATTAAGGGGGCTGAATAATTTTGCACGGCCCAATTTTTCAGTTTTTGATTTGTTAAAAAAGTTTGAAATATCCAATAAATGTCGTTCCACTTCATGATTGTGTCCCACTTGTTGTTGATTCTTCACAAACAATACAGTTTTATATCTTTATGTTTGAAGCCTGAAATGTGGCAAAAGGTCGCAAAGTTCAAGGGGGCCGAATACTTTCGCAAGGCACTGTATATATATATATATATATATATATATATATATAGATATGTTAATATATATATAATATATACATACATACATATATATATATATATTATATATATATATATATTATATATATATTAATGTGTGTTTGTATATATGTGTATGACTATTTATGTGTATGTGTTTATATATATATATACACATCCCAAAACATAACATAAAAAAATTATGTGTATATGTAATGTGTATATATATTATATATATTTATTTATTTATTTATATATATATATGTGTTTATATATATACATTATACATTATTTTTTGGTAAGTGTATATATGTGTATGTATATATATATATATATATATATATATATATACACATATATATATATACACATATATATATACACACATATATATATATATACATTCATATATATATACATATACATATATATATATACACATATATATACACATATATATATACATATATACATATATATATACATATATATATATACACATATATACATACACACATATACATATATACACATATATATATACATGCATATACATATATATATACATACACACATGTATATATATATATATATATATATATATATATATATATATATATATATATACACACATATATATATACATACACACATATATATATATACACATACATATATATATACATATATACATATATATATATACATATATATATATACATATATATATATACATATATGCATATATACATATATATATATATATATATATATATATATATATATATATACATGCATATATACATATATGCATATATATACATGTTTAAATAATTACAATTTAATTTACCAACAAGGTAACGGTATTGTAGGATTGTTTACTGATAAGTAGAGATTTTCTCCTCTCTGTCCAAAGTGGGCCAAATCTACCTGGTTTGAAAACACAAACATCTGGTGAAACACACAAACACATACCAGTCTCCAGCCTGGCGAATGACACAAGCCAATGTTACACTGGGCATCTCTTTACAGGATACCTTTCTGCATCTCTCTCACCCCCACTGCCTACATGAGATACACATAGACCCGTCCTTCCTGCAGTACACACACCGCAGGCTGTCCCTGAAACACAGTCCGTCTCATGGGGAGCCCACGCCTGCCTCAGCCCTGATAAGAGAACACAGGGTCTGGTCTGTGCTGGGCCTGTTCTCTCTCGCTCTCTCTCTCTCTCTAACTAATGTTACTCCTCACGTTGCTCTGTTCACTGCCTGCAGTATTTTGTGATCTTGTGTGTGTATCATGTTTACATTTAAGTCATTTAGCAGACGCTCTTATCCAGAGCGACTTACAAATTGGGTATGTGTATCTTATGTGTGTGTCTTTAAGAGAGCAGGCAGTTATATCATCAATACATTTTTCATTTTCTTTACACATTAGATAATGTACGTAAAAATTATGTCTCAGACCTAGACAATGAATTAGATGTTGTTTTTTAAATAATAATTCCCAACAAAATTAACATGTTTACATCTGAGTTCTCTGCAGTGCAGACTTTAGATTCTGGCATACACCACTTAGAATGCAGGCCTAATATGTTTGAATGATTGTTGAATAATTAGAGGTAGAGGAAAGAGAAGAGGAGGTTTGTGTGGGTTGATAGGATCTTACTATCTGTGTGTGTTAACAGGAGCTGGTGGTGAAGACTCTGATAGTGGCTGAGCCCCACGTCCTCCATGCCTATCGCATGTGTCGCCCGGGACAGCCACCAGGGAGCGACAGTGTCTGCTTTGAGGTGCTGGGCTTTGACATCATCCTGGACCGCAAGCTCAAACCCTGGCTTCTGGAGGTATGACATGCACTGAGACACGCATAAATGCACACACATTTTCAGATATTTGTTGTTATTAAAAACATGGTTGGGGTCTTTGCCATTTTGATTCAGTTTGAACTCAGGAAGTGAACTGAAACTCTATTTCAGGAAAGGTGAATGACAATTTATTTTCAATGAGGATATTAGGAGTAATAATTCACAATAATTGCTCCTTTTATTCTTGCTTAATTCTTTAAAGTTTGTTGAGCCTCTTTTAAAAAGCTCTTAAATTTTTTTGAGTTTAGTTAGATTGTTTATTTACATTGAAATGGAGTTGACACCAACCCTCATTGAAAATGAGCAAGCTTCCAGGTAGAATATTCCAGGCAGGTTATTGCACCATCATTGTAGAATTCCCTGAAAATGTTGAACTTTTGTATCTGGACCCAGTTCCCATCAGCTTTATATAATCCTAATTTAAAACGGACAGCCGTGTGTTATTAAGTAACTATTATGGCTCTACTACAAATGTACATATTAATGTAGTCATATGTAGTGGGAGAAGTGAAGTGTTATTTTTTTATATTTTCATACTTGCTACTAATGCAGGCTAGTGAACATACAATTGACGTAGATAGGAGTAATGATGTATCTTTCTGGTTATGCCTGTCTCTCGGCCTGAGAGAGGAGAGGCACCCCTGTCTGTGGTGTTTCAAATGTCCGATAGTTTGACAACGTGACAGCGGTGATAAACTGAAATAATGTGGCATCAGTGGGCCAGCGAGAGTGACTACCTCACAGTGACTGCTATCATAAACACAGGCTGACTTTGCTTACACTCCATCCCGGTTTGTGAGTGTTGCGCAAACAGCTATACACACAGAAGCAAACAAATGGACACAATCACACATATACCCACACACATACACACTTGTTTTTCTATCTTCGTGGGGACCCTCCCCCCAAAATCTTTCAAAATCATATTTTCCCTAACCCCTGACCCTGACCCTAACTCCTAAACCTAGCGCCTAAACGTAACCCCTAACCCTAATTGTAACCTTAACCCTAAACCGAACCCTTAAGCTTAAACTGGAAAGTTGCAATAGGCCCGTGCAACCCAAGATTTGATACCAGCATAAACAGAAACCCTCTAAATCCTAAACCTAACCCTTAAGCTTAAAATGGTCTTTGTCCTCTTGGGAAAATGTCCCCAATGTCGATATTGTGGTGAAATGGAAGAGGAAATAATATTTAACTATTGTGACCTTGAAGAAATAGAAAATGAAACTAATTGTATCCTCTATTGCCCTTTTTACCACAATATATGCTTGCTCTTATTCCAGAAAGCCCACCAGATATACCTTGGCACGGCATTATGTGGCTGAGCGATGAGGAGAAACTGAAATGTTTTTTTGTCCATTGTGTATTTCCATTTGCGGAATATTAAGATAAAGCCTGTAATAAACGAAAAAGGGTTACCTATAATTATATGATAAACATATTTAGTTTCTATGTACCAAGTGGCACAAGTGTATGTAGATTGTGTGCAGGCCTGTTTCCCACATGAATCTTTTCTTTGTGCCGGACTGGGTTCAAATGCTTTCTGTTAAATTGTTCTATATTTATCTGTATATGTTATGTATGCCTGTATGTAGGTATCTTTTTTACAGCTCTAGGAATGTAATTATTGTTTGGATAACCTTATTTACTATTATGTACTGATTTTTAGTTAACTTATTTAAAAATATATATAATATTACTCTATGCGATGCAAAATAATTATCACTGAATTATCACAGTGAATTATTGTGATGTTTGTTTATGTGTCAATTAAGCCCATAAGGGCTGCTAACTGGCGATTTGACATGAACATTTCATTCACACACACACGACAGACAGACATACAGGTCAGGACTACAGTTTGATCCAGTTCCGATTGGGAGCTTATAACTCCAGTCCAGGATTTCTATCTTCCCAATACTGATGTCAGGCAGTTAAAGCATGACCTAAATCAGTGGTCACCAACCTTTTCTGAGCCGAGATCACTTTCCGACTCAAAATGCAGGCCAAAATGTACCTCTCAGATTTTTGTTTTAAACGTCGTTTAAAAAATGGAAGCCTATGCAACATCAACCTATTCAAAACAGTACTGTAGCAATGACATTTGTGCAGTAGGCTCAATACATTATCACTATTCTTGAGTTGCCCTGCCAATGTTCTTCTCAGGCCATTTTAAAATAATATGTCAAAACTTGAGGTATCACACTGGCAATAGATAATTTGTTGTATTACTCGTGAGGCATCCATTTAAATAATTTTACTGGGCTGATGGTGCCTGTATCTGATGGTCAGTCTCAGTGGAGGGAGAGCGAGACCTGCGGAGAGGCTGCCTTTCACCGTCCCTCAGCTCTCCTTCCCTCCGCTTAGTGCTGACTGGCCAAAAAGGGGGCACTGTCTTCCAGCTAATGACGAAACTCGAGTCACACTCTATTATTTCTGACTTATACACCAATTCATGTTGTTAATCGTATGACCAGAGATCGTGAAATATTCCTTGATATTAAAAAGACACAAGCAAGTCTATCGATACACTTTTTAGCACGAGTGGATAGGGAGAGGGCGTTTTATGGCGTATAAAATTGTTGAATGAAGTGTTGACAGTGCTGAATAAAGTCTTAAACATGAATTCACTAATAAAAATAGCAGTCTCTCTAGTCATGGTTTTTAAAGTTTTGAAATCTCACACCGTAGAGTCGACTATCAACTTCGCTTTGGGCTCGTGGAAGCTGCAGACCAATGACTGTATATACTGCAGACATGGTGATCGGAGCTATCTGATTGACCAGCGGTATACCTATAGGTGTACTTGATTTGGTCTCCAGGATTGCTGGGTAGGGGGAGTTTGTACCTTCAGACACATGAAATGGTTAAAAATGGGAACACTACAACTACTCGGTGTGCAGGGCAGCTGAATCAAGTGCACCTATCGCAAACAGCGTGACACAAATAAAAAAAATAGGAAAGCAAGCCTCTTTGGGCTTTTTACAGAAATGTTTGGTCGACCGATTGGCGACCACTGACCTAAATCCTTTAACCCAAAGTGCTGCACGCCGTTTTCTTTCTCCTCTCACAAATCGACTCTAGGATGTGAAATGCTGATAATTCTTTGTTTTCACTATTGTGTGAACCCAAAATAATAATATCAGTTTTTTAAGTCTCAATAGTAAAATCTCCACTCTTCCTGAGAGAGTCATGGTGGAACACAAATGTCGTGTGTGTGTGTGTGTTGTTGAATGACAAAAGGACACAGAGTGAGGCGCTCTCAGTGACTGCTGATGCCTTTGCCGTGTAAGTTTGGAGCCGTGTGTGCGTGCATACTTTTGTGTTCATGCATGCGTGTGTGTGTGTGTGTGTGTGAGTAGGCAAACAGCCGTGGATGCAGTTGTTACACTTCAGCAGTAATGATTCCCCCAGTGCAACTAGCAGCCCGCCTTAACTCTCATCAATTAACATCCTTGCCAGTTTCACAGCGCCCCCCAAAAAAATGCTTCTCTTTCACGCTACATTTACAGCAACAATCATTTATTTCCAAAATTCAAGTGATTACTCAGGATACACTTGTGAGTGCAGAAACCCTCCCCAGCCCTCAGCGCGTATCCTACGAAGCCTGAAAATAACTTTAGTAGTTTTCTTTGCAGCTGCTTGGCTCATGGTAGTGGTTGTATGACTTTAGTAGTGAAGTAAATATTAGTTTACTCACCTGGAATTTTAACAATTTGCAAACCCTGTCCCTGTATCCCATCACCTCTGATACACATTTTTATTAAACTAAACATTACAACATTTTACGGCAAATGTAATATTCTCCCTAGTCTATTACTGTCTAGTTTTCTTTTTAGATTCCCACACAGTAAAAATTATGCTGTGTGTGTGTGTGTGTGTGTGTGTGTGTGTGTGTGTGTGTGTGTGTGTGTGTGTGTGTGTGTGTGTGTGTGTGTGTGTGTGTGTGTGTGTGTGTGTGTGTGTGTGTGTGTACACTTGTGTGTGTATGTGTTCAACATAATCTAGGCAAGATTGTTTAACTGTGGAGACTTCATATCTCAGGTTACTTTATTGGTGTCAGCCCAGATTACATGGAGTCTCTATATGCTGTGCTTTTACTCTCCTGGTGTGTCTGTGTGAGCTGGTCCGGCGAGACTGACAGGCAAACTTAACCAGGAAATGAAACTTCAGGCCATGCCAATTCAGAGCATGTTGGCTTTAGAATCTGACCTGACGTTCATTACTGCTCTCTAGTCGGAATGGTGCTATGCCTTGATAAGGACAGCTCTGAGCCGGCGCAAGATATGACTGGGAAAACTACCTCCGTCCAGGGATGGCTGCACTCCTAATTATCGAATTATCCCAATTGACATGTCGAGAAGCTTGAAATACTGCTAGTTTTTAATGAAACGGCCTTGTTCGTCCGCATGCTAGGCTAGCTAATGCTATTAGCAGCCCATTGGATTCCATGAAAATGCGAGGCCTAGCGTTGTGGTGAGTAGCTACCGGAAGTTTTGAATCCAATGGGTTGCTTTAGCATCAGCTAGCCTAGCATGCTGACGACAAAAGCAATTTCATTCAAAACTAGCAGTATTTCAATCTTTTCGATGTGTCAGTTGGGATAATGAGATGATTAGGAGTACACTGCCATCGGATTGAGGTATGTTTTCCGAGCCATATCCTGCTCCGCACTGTCCTGATCATGGCATAGCACCGTTCCAACTAGAGAAAAGTATTGAACTTCCAGTCGGATTATTATGGCTACCTGAAATTTAGATGGTATCATATTAAAGAAAATGTCAAATACGATTAGCTTTGCTGTGTGTGTGTGTGTGTGTGTGTGTGTGTGTGTGTGTGTGTGTGTGTGTGTGTGTGTGTGTGTGTGTGTGTGTGTGTGTGTGTGTGTGTGTGTGTGTGTGTGTGTGTGTGTGTGTGTGTATGCGTGTATATTTCATTCTGGGGGTGGGTTTCAAGAAAAGAACATGATTGCGTTTCACATCCTACAATTACGCTTGAAAAGGCGCCACACAGCTTTGACAAGGCATTCGCCATTGTGTGGCGTTGCAAACACCCTTGATTAGGGACACTTGCTCGTAGCTGAACAGACCCTCGGCAGTCTCGAGCTCCTGCGATTTCCCAATGAACGGACACAAAGGAAAATCAACTGAGCTTGAAAAATATTGAAAATAAGTGCTGATACTCAGAAAAGGGGACTGTACATTTGTACAAACACACACCTGCTCGATAATAACCAAAGCATTACTTCAGCATTGTGGCTGTAGGGTTGAAGATGGAGGAGAAAATGGAGAAGGCGGGAGGGAGAGATTCGAGGCGAATCAAAGCCACATCAGACGCAGAGCTCATTGTACTGAGCAGGGAGAGAAAGACAGGCTTTGTGCGATCCTTATCTTAATTCCTTGGGTTTTCAACACCGGTTATACCTCCTATTGACAGTCAAAACACCAGCATTACACAGGGAGAGACACACAAATGGTGTAACCCAAGAAACCTCACTTTCATTGACCCGCCTGGGTTGATGCACACACACAGTTATACATGCACACAGACATGCACACGCAGGCAAACACGCACGCACACACACAGCATCTGCATCTCTTCGACAGCTTTTCATTCATCGCCATTTGACGCTCACCAACTGGTTAGACTGTTGTTGGCTTTCTAATTGTTTTAATAAGGGTTCATTTTGCACACATGCGAGAAAAGGAGGAAAAAAATCTATGAAAATAATTAACGCTGGTGAGGTAAACTGGGTGGTTGTGAGGAAACTTCCACTGAAAGAAAATCTAACAGATACAAGCAAAGGTATCTTGGTATATAGTGTCGAAAAGGGTCAGAGAGAGACATGCGGGATGATGCTTTTGCTCATTAGCTAAGTATTGCGGTGCGACACTGATATCATTCCCCCCATATCATTCCCCCAGGGCCCTCGCTTTCCCATTGTTTCTCAGGTCTTTCCAGGACCCAAGACACACTAGAGATGTTAAGCCAGCATGACGAATAATGTCAAAAGCGGGCGACGGGAGAGAATATTCAGGGCGCACAGCGAGAGGGCGAAAAGGGAGAATATACATGCAAACTGTCCCGTTAAATTATTTGGCATGTCTATCCCACAGCCGGAGCGCCTGGGTGTGAGCATATTTATTGTTTAGGAATTATTAGTGGGTTTTCTCTGGCCGGGAACACTGGCCTGTGGACCACTCGTCGAGTTTGGCCCTCATTAAATCCTGTTTTGCTCTTTTTCTGTATGTGATCAAAAGAAAGACACCAGGTTTTGCAAATAAAAGGAACAACTGTTTGCAGCTAGCAGGAATAATTCCTGGGCTGGACTCCAAGTGGCAATCTGTTACCAATATTTTGTGCAATACTTTTGACCAGAACGTTATGGGCCCTGGTAAGAAGTATAGTGTATTATATCAGGAATAGGGTGCCGTTTGGGATGCAGTCCTGGAAGGTCACTGTGAGGATGACTTGAGTCTCGTGCCGCGGCACTGGTCTCCAGCTCCCCAAAGACATCAGGGAGCTTCTTAGGGCAGCCTCTGCATGTTTTGTGCATGCAGAACTCCTGTGTTTGGGTGTAGGGGTTACTCTGTCTCTCCAGGGTAGCCACTGCGACCTGCTCTGATCTCTCCCATCATCAAACCCATGCTTTCATACTTCAGGAGGAGCTGGGAGGGACTTGACACTTGTGAAACATGCAGCAGACCCATAACAAAATGGCAGGTGGATAAAAATAAGAAAAAAAGCTCACACGCACAAAAGTGTTTTGCCGCCTTTGTTGACGCGGCTGTCTCAAAGAGGTGGTGTGTGAGAATTTGAAAACACTCTCACGCCATATGTACACACACACATACACACGCGCACATAGTGTTGAGTGATGTCACTGCTCTCCAATGTGAAGCGCACTCATTACAGGGTTTGTTTGTTGAAGGCTGCAGCGTAACTGCCCACCTCCCTCCTCCTCCTCCTCTCAGCCATCCCACCATTTCACCACCTCAGGGGGCGTGTCGCAAGGAGTGATTGGCAGCTAATGAGGCGGGCGTGCTTTGAGTCAAGCGTGCTGCTGGTGTTTGGGACGGGCGATAGCTCCGCCCCCCCCACCCTCCCCACCCCCGGTGGTCAGACGAAGCTCGCTCTAACCCCCTCTCCGATTGTTTCAAGATGAGTTTGGTTCGCTTGTCCCTTCCTGAGAGCCTATATAACCAGACATCCTTTCTACTGCTAGGGGGGGTGAATGGAAATGATCTGCACTGGCGAGCGTAAACAAATACTGCAGCTCTTTTCAAGGCACGCACAAACACACACAAACAAGCACACACTCGCTCGCGCTTTCTCTCACACACATACACACACTTTGATCTTCTGCTGTTATCCTCTACGCAGCGCGACGGCTACTTCCCCTCCTTGCCGCTGTGTCCAGTCCAAAGTTGTCTACATCAAAAGGCAGACACATCCAACAGTGTCTATAAAATACAATACCCTAAAATACCTCAGTCTATTTTCATTTCAGAAAAGATTAAGTAGGTTGTAGTTGAATAAACTTTCATACAATTATATTTAATCTGTGGAGATAACTGGTTATTTTGAGCCTATATATTATATGATATAATTTTTGTATTTATAGAGCTAAAAATACATATACGTGTAGGAATGTGAGGTGTAGGGGATAAAGGAAACAGTGCCCTGCATACTCTTTTTGTTAGAATAACTCTGCTTTATAACTTCAACAAAGCTTTGAAATACATTTTGTTCCTTAAATATTCAAGGTGAATTCAGGGTGATTAAGAATGAATTGGCATGCTCCTTTTCCTCCTTTCAAGACATTTCCACCATCTTGATTTCCTTTCCAAGAATTCAAAAACATACATATAGTTGTACATATTTCATTATATTTGAGTTGCTTTATCCTCGAATATATTTTATTAATCTAAGTTATTGCACTGATTAAATCCATTATTTTTGATTCCTGTAATATTTGAAATGTTTATGAATAATATGTACCTTCATGCCCCTGCCTATTTAATCTCCTATGGAACTCTAGATGGCAGTATTCACCTTCCAGCTGTATGGCTTCATAAGGGGTTTATTAAAGTGGCAATCAGCAGTTTGAACAATAACAAACTAACTGGCCACTGCTGTTTTGGGAAAAACCTGATGAATAGGGCTGGAGAAATGTAACCACTCTCAAATTCATTGACATATCTATGGATGTAAGGACCATGATATACAAATGATAGTTTTAACCATGTTTTGAGGTTATATAGTGTTTATTTACATTTACTTTGTTTACAAACATTGGAGTGAAACAAGCTTATATTTTGGGCTCTGATGGGTTTCAACAGTTGAAATAAGCCCATGAGCCATTTGTTATATTCTTCAAGAATCGATGGGTACTTTTCGTTAAGTCCAATGGATGGAGCAACTGCAGATTGCCCCTTTTAACGAAACATTTCAACAATCCATGGGATCTGTCTGTCTCCATCCATAACCATGGCAACACTAAGTTAGATAATTTAAACATTTTTTTTTTTTTTTTAAACATGACTATTTCACAGAATAAGCATCAAATTAGGAATGTACAGGTCTGGTATATGGGCCAGCTGAAAACGAGCACCAGCATTTAGTAATTTATCATCAGGCTGCGATGGCAGCAAGTGTGTGCATGTCTGTGTTGTTTGCCTTGGACAAGCATGTGTACAAGCCATTCAAAACGGGTCGAAACAGGTAACTTTTTGTGAAGTGTTGGTCTGGTAAGTCCCAGGACCTTTAACATGCTCTGGACTGCTCCCACTGCCAGCTCAAGTTTCTCTGTCGGAATTAGCCATTATAAATGCCACAAAGGAATAAAACAGTAATTGAGAAGGCGGCGAAACCGGAGCCCCATTTAACCGGCCGACCAGCTGGATCACCGCTCTCCCTTTTTGCCTTTGTGCTGCAATAACAGTCCATTCTGGTGGCTGTTGAACTGTGCCGATATCCCTGAGTGTTTGAGGCCGTATCGGAGTTTGAGAAAGCCAGGGTTTGTATACACTAATGTAGGCATAATAAGGCGGGTTAATCTTACTGAGAGAGATTAATCACGACCGTGCATTTCAGTGTCTGCAGAGTATTTAAACACAAACACAATGGGAGTTGACCATGAGCACTGATTCATTGATCCATTAATACGTATATTATTATAGAGCTCTCTCTGCGCTATCCAATGCCCTTAAGGCCCTGCTCAGCTCACTGTGAGTCAGACAGCTATGTGGGGAGAATTTGTACTTTTTCTCTTATTTTTATTTCGACTGAACTGTCCAAAATCCATCCATCATATGAATTCGCTGGGTTGCTCTGCGCGCTCTTCTGTTTGTGCTTTAAGGCTAATAATCAGGATCATTATAGCACGAGTACATCAAAGTCGATTCAAACCAAATGGTTGATTCACGTGGGGCTAACCGCACGCAGAACGCCCGACCACAGAGCTACATTTTACATGTGCCCATAGAAACGTTGGCAGGTTACTTATGCATCAAAGACACGTATCCAGGTGCAAAAGAAAAAGAGAGAGAGAGACATTTTTGCTGGGGTATGTAACTGATTCACTATGCACCCAGCTGACATTCACTCTGATCCCAACCTTTAAATTGGAAGAATTGAAATCGACCGGGGGAAAATAAATAAATAAAACGATGATATAAACATGTATGTTTTTGTTTGTTCTCGTTTGCTCTCGCACTCTCTTTAGTTGGATTGATATATTCAGAGTTGTCAATGCGAATTTGGGAAAACTCAAAGGGTAAAACGTATAATCTTTTGTTTTTATTGAACGCCTCTTGGAGCACGCGCTCTTTAAGCCCCTGACTGAGACACTTAAGGAAATCAGAGCAGGATTTTAGAGGCTGCGGGGGTTCATTAGACCCAGACTGGCCTAACTTCCTACCTCAGAGCAAGAGAAGAGGGAGAGAGAGGGAAGGAGATTGAAAGGGTTGAGAGAGAAGGAGAGAAAAGAGACAAAGTGAAGGAGATCAACAGAGAGCGAGATTAAGAAAGAGAAAGAGTGTGTTATGCTGCCAGTCTCCCCGTGACACCACAAATCACACTGAAAAATGAGACAGGCTGAGAAAAACGCAGCCGGGATTACCAATGGCAACTGCACTAACCATGCAGCATACAGCACAGCACATACCCCCATGCTCTCTTTGTGTGTGTCATACACTATGTGAGGGGCATATAAGTGAAAATCACACTTTTCTCCCTTTCTATTCTCTTCTCTCTTCTGAAAGTGGGACATGAGGCTAAAATCTCCCAGGCACGGGGAAAAATATAGTTGACTGAGCGGGAGAGAACACTGGGATAGGAAAAGCTAAATGGCTGACACTGTAAATCTATGGCACCTTGTGTGAAGGGACAGCTCTCCGATGGTACTGTTGCCCGTATGTGCTCAAAGGACCCAGGGGCAATGGGGGCATCGGGACCTGGTAGGGTTATGGCCGCTACAGTTTATTCATTGATTTAGCTCACTGTTGCCAACCCTAGCTACATTATGCTCAGTGGTGAATGGAGCCTAGGTTGTGATGTAAATATGATCTTACAGCAGCGCTCCCTAAGCCCTGGCACACATCAGCAAGCACCTTTGTGCTGGGGATTAGTGATTGGCCGGCCAGGAGAGAAACGGCGAGTCTTGGTACCTAGGGAGCATTTCCAGTGTTTCTGTCTTGGGGCCATTTGCTGACGTAAATACAGTGTGTAGATTGAGCTTACTACAGGAAATAGAATTGAAATGAACTGACCCAGTGTGTGCACCTAGAGGTTTCCCGTCTTCTTTGTGTAAGTGGAGCATTATTGAAATGTCTGTGTGTGCATATGTGTGTTTTCTCAACCTAATCCTAGACTAATTACACCAAATGGTGGCAGTGCTGTGTGTATGAAAAGGTAAAGAGGTGGCGCGAATGTGTCACCGGGGGAGTAGTGTTATCTCGTTGTGACGCTCAAGGACTGAAACCTGATCCCGCCGTTAGCGCTGGCTGCGCCGCCGTCATTTGAACTCCCTTTTAGGCAGAATTCAATCAGTGTTCTCTCCTTGATATGCTGGCCCCTTTTTTGCCGCTCACAAATCCCCCACCATCTGGGGATGAGAACTTTTGTCATGTCAGGTATAATGCTTGATATCTGAATCCGCCGCCCCGACTGACGTTTTTACCCTTTTTGAGAAAAGGGAGGCCATTCTTACATTTTGCAAGAATGAAAAGGAATGATATAGGGCTTTTGTGTGGAGCACTGTGAGTGAATCCTCTGAACGTTTTATCCCATTCATATGGCTTGTGCTGCTTGTACTGAGCTACTGTACTGTGTTATTGGGCTTGTTCGACATTGTAGCTGACATTACCGACGGACTGATCTACAAATCATCTACCATCATAAATAAATATTCCTTATTATTTGTAGATCAGTCAGTCAGGCACAATTTACCCACAATGCTGCACAGGTTTGATGCTCTCAAACACGGAGAGATAAGAGCCTGTTTGTATTGGCTGGAGGTGCCAGAGTCCCATAGGACAAAGGGGGCAGTAGCATGCCATGGACCGAGCTACCGGTCGCTGTCATTGGCTCACAGCGACGGGGTCACGTATTTGGTGACAGCTGCCCCCCCCCCCCCCTTCCCGGCCCCCACCAGACAGGATGTGGGCTAGGTCAAAGGTCACAGGACCAGGCTCTAAAGTGTCCTCCAACCAATAAACACTAACCCCCCTCCCTAACATACACACACGTCCACCTCCCTCCTCTCACTAGTATCCCTAAAGTGCAGTAGCACAGACCACATTGGAAATAAGTGTTGAATAATTTTGCATAATCCATTCTTATAATCATAAGAAACACGACATAAAGGGGGATGTTACAATGGTATCCTCTGGGCTTTGTACTTCATCCTCTGGGCAACTGTACAATGTCTTAAGACAATCAATCAATCAAATCAATTCAAGTGTTGCCCATAGGTCATGTTCTTTCAAATTGTATTTCACTGTTGAATGTTTTTAAAAAGTGAATCTTTTCTCCCGCAGATCAATCGAGCGCCGAGCTTCGGGACCGATCAGAAGATTGATTACGACGTGAAGAAAGGGGTCTTGTTCAACGCACTGAAACTTCTCAACATCAGGTAGGCCTATAAATGCTGTGGAGCAGCAGCATTTCTACAATATCATCCGCACGGCCTCCCGAGGCCCATTATGAGTTCATCAAAAAGCATACGCTGAACTTTTGCATGGCCAAGGCTTTTGAATGTTTTAGATTTGTATTGATTCTCTTTATTTCACCACCAACATTTTCAATTCTTTGATGTGCGCACTATCTACCCCTCTTGTTATTCGTTGCAGAGTGATTTCATTAGTATGCTTTGTTTACGAGGCTTCTGTATTTAGTTTTAACAACTGCTAAATCTGCAGTCCTTGTAAAAGTGGGTTACGTGCTGGATTGTTGGATGGCGAAAGAAAAGAGTTACAAAGCTTAGGCCCTCTCCATTGTTCTCTTTGTGCATTGTTCAATCGGGCGTTGTGTATGTTGCTTACAGTATGCTTTATAGTGAGTTTCCCCTATATTCCTTTAGTAGCGGTGGCCCACCCCTACTAAATTATTGCCACTTCTGCGAAAAAAAAAAAAAATGTTTTTAAAAATGATGCTTTTAAATGGATAGTCGTTGGCTCAATGACAGGAAGTATATGGGAATCAAATAAAATATCAATTGTTTTATTTTTTATTGTCTCGTACAAATATATTGTTGATGTTATCGCGGGTGTAGAGAAATGCCTGTGTCTAGCTCCAACAGTACAGTAATACAAAACAGAATATAAATATTTAGGTGTATGATGGTGTGATGGAATGGAAAAGGTTTGTACAGCAGTAGTTATATAGGATGAACCTTGACTAGAATACAGTCTACACAGTTGAAGTGGGTAAAACATTATGTAAACATTATTAAAGTGACCAGTGTTCTATGACTATGTACATAGGGCAGCAGTCTCTAAGCTGCAGGGTTGAGTACCGGGTGGTAGCCGGATAGTAACTAAAGTTCAGGGCAAGTTTCTGGGCGGAGCCCGGTTAGTGGTCACAATAGGTGTATGTGTACGTGTCTGTGCGTGTCTTTGTGTGTGCGCATGTGTGTGTACATGTTTATGTGAGTGTGTGTGTGTGTGTACACGTTTGCGTGTGTGATTGTATCTATACTGACTAGTTGTGGTTGTGCTGTCCCCGGGCTGCCTTGAGTCTCTACACTGATTGATCATCCCAGACCTGACCTCCAGCTCTCTGCTCTCTCTGTGCCTCTCCATCACATGGCTAAATATAGTCCCCATACACTCCCCATAAACAACAAGGAATGCCACTACATTAGGACTTACACACTGGAGTGGATCAAATACACCCCTACAATAGATCTGTTTACAGCACTGTGTCACAGTGATGCACAGTGATACACTGAACACAGCTCTATCCCAGTGCAGTACAATATAAATACCTTATCAGAAGAATTTCAAAAGATCTGTTTACAGCACTGTGTCACAGTGATACACTGAACGCAGCTCTAGGTCAGCCCAGTACAATATAAATTCCTTATCAGAAGAATTTCAAAAGATCGGTTTACAGCACTGTGTCACAGTGATACACTGAACGCAGCTCTAGGTCAGCCCAGTACAATATAAATTCCTTATCAGAAGAATTTCAAAAGATCTGTTTGGCAGCACTGTGATACACAGCGATACATTGAACGTAGCTCTAGGTCAGCCCAGTACAGTATAGTAAATCATTAGGGGAAAAAGCATTGTTTAACAGCTCTAGCGCAGTACAGTACCATTAATCCCCGATCAGAAGAATTTGTTTCATTGCCGATGTTTACTGCGTTCCTAAAGACAAAAAGGGGAGATTTGATTAATACCCAACAAACAAAACTTGGCCTGGTGATAGAACATTGAAACAACGTCTGGCACCAGACAAAGTGCGTATGTTCACTGAGTGAAAGAAACGTTGTTACATTTCTTTATATAGTTATACCTTACCCCTGTAAGGAGCGGGCCGTGGTGGCTGGGTGGGCTTGTGACTTGGTTCATTTGGAAAGATGTAGAGCTGTGCGATATGAAAGAAAATCCATATTGCCTAAATTGATGTGATAATGATAAATAGAGTGATATGTTTCTAATTTTAACGTGCAGCAGGTTTTTTGGTTGGTTGTAGTCATCAATTGTCCCATAACAATGACTGATATTAGCAAACGTATTTAATTTCAAACTTCACATTTCTTCAGTATAGGCTACTTATTGTAATGAACAAAATATCAGCAAAATAGCTGCGATAAGTGATCGGTATGGTCAGTATCGATAACTTTCGGTTTAGTCTCCGGCTCAAGAAAGGCGTCAGAAGACAATCCGTATCCCTCTGCCCAAATGAGCTAGGGCAGTTCCCGGGGAATCGAGGACACAGAGTAACCCCAATGCCCACCACTGGGCACAATATTACATTTAAAGGGCCAGTGAGTGGCTGAAATATCTTGCTCCCACTAGGTCAGAGAGTTAGGACCATTGACTTCTTTATTAGGAATATGAAGAAAGTCAATGGTTCTGACTCCTTCCAACTTTGCTTTTTTCAAATGTTTTGAGCATTTGATTGGGCCTGTCAGGATTGTGGGTTTGCACTTTTTGGATGATATTCATTCCATTACTCCAGGGCAAACTCAAGTGCAGCTATGGTTTTTGAAAGAACCCAGGTTTGGTACGTTCAGCATTCCACTTTTTGTGCTTCAATGCCAAAAGAGAGAGGCTGTGGGCTTTGCAAGACGAATCAAATTATACTTTAGAGAGTACGTAAATAAATAACGGTAATGGAGGGAAGCTAAATGAGAGAGAGAAAGAAAGAGAAAGTTTGCTGTTCTCATTGTTTGTCTCTGTTTCTTCTTTCAGAGCGAGCGACAAGAAGCGTAACCTGGCCCAGCAGAAGGCGGAGGCCCAGAGACGGCTCTACGGCCAGGGCTCCATGAAGAAGCTCTCGGCCGCTTCCTCCGAGGCAGAAAAACAGCGCCACACGCTGGAGCGGAGGAAAGAAGAACTGGTGCGTAAAAAAAAAAAACTTAAAAATGATTGTTATAATTTCAGTAGTAGGAGTTCCCTCTGCTTTAATATTTTTTTACGCATAATAATATATAATATAATATTTACCATTTAGCAGATTATGCACATTGATATTGAACACATGTGGAGAGATCGACAGAAAGATGGATGAGATGTGTTAAAGGACAGTAGGCCTAAATAAAAACCTATGTCGGCATAGCCTTACCTGTGCCTGTGGCAGCGACCCGAACAAGAAAAACAACATTTGATAGAATGAGAGAAACTACTGCTCTTTCCTTGCCCTTGTCACTGTAAAAGTTTCAGTCGACAGCGTAACATTTCATTATACATGCGTTCGGAGTAGCCTGGATGAGGTTGTCACGTGTTCCAGAGCTAAGTGCCAGGTTTAAGTAGCTAGTGGGTTCTACCCCTTGATTAGTCCATTTCAACACTAGGCCTTTTGTGCTTTTCCGCTCTGTGCCTCTGACTTCATTAGTCCGATTCTTAATAGAGAAAAGTGTCATTCCTTCACTCATTGTTATTCAGATAGAGGTGCATGGGGGGAATTCAGACCCAAGTTACTTCCACATTATTCCATTTTTGTGTATTCTGACCTTGAACCTACGCATGGGGAAAAGCCAGTGCCAGCAAAGTACCCATTGGGGTGGATATCAAATAAATGGAGGTATGGCGTAGGTGTATACAGATATGCCATATTCTGACCTTGACTTAATTCCCTAGTAATTCCACCATCTTTACACAAGTGGAAACCATGAATAAGGTTGAGCACCTGTCGGTTTCAAGTGAAAAAACATTTGGATAGAAATCCGATAGAAATAATACCATTCTCCAAACACTGTAATTTATAAATTGATAAGAGTTAGGTAAATGAGTAATCGGTTTGGAGAAGGTGATTGTGAATACAAATAGCAGTTGTTTTAGATGATTTTTCCTTATGATCGCTGGAGATTGAAGTGAAACAAGTCATATGGAAGCGAGCTGAAAATCATATCAACATGACGTGTATTTCAGCCCCTTTTCCACAGTGAAGTAGGCTATAAATAGCTGTGCCGTTATTCTGAAATTTACAGTGCCTTCATCAATTATTCACACCGCTTGATTTACTCCACATTTTGTTGTGTCACAATATCGCATAATGACAAAGTGAAAACCCATTCTTTTGCAAATGTATTGAAAATGAAATGCAGAAAATATCTCATTTACATAAGTATTCCCACCCCTAAGTCAATAGATGTTAGAATCACTTTTGGCAGCGGTTAAACTGTGAGTCTTTCTGGGTAAGTCTCTAAGAGTTTTGCACACCTGGATTGTACAATATTTTCCCATGTATTATTTTCAAAATGCTTCAAGCTCTGTCAAATTGGTTGTTGAACATTGCTAGTCAGCCATTTTCAAGTCTTGCCCTAGATTTTCAAGCAGATCAGCCACCAAGGAACATTCACTGTCTTCTTGGTAAGCAACTCCAGTACAGATTTGGCCTTTTTTAGGCTATTGTCCTGCTGAAATGTGAATACATCTCCCAGTATCTGGTGGAAAGAAGACGGAACCAGGTTTTCCTCTAGGATTTCTCCTGTGCTTAGCTCCATTCCGTTTCTTTTTATCCTGAAAAACAGTCCTTAATGGTTACAAACATACCCATAACATGATGCAGCCACCAATATGCTTTAAAATAAGGAGAGAGGTACTCAGTAATGTATTGGATTAGATTTGCCCCAAACATAACACTTTGAATTCAGAACAAAATGTGAATTGCTTTGCCACATTTGCATTACTTTAGTGCCTTACATTACTTTAGTGCCTTGTTGCAAATAGGATGCATGTTTTGGAATATGTTTATTCTGTACAGGCCTCCTTCTTTTCACTCTATCAATTAGGTTAGTATTGTGAAGTAACTACAATTTGTTGATCCATTCTCAGTTTTCTGCTATCACAGCCATTAAACTCTGTAACTTTTTTAATGTCACTGTTGGCCCCCTGAGCGTTTTCCTTCCTCTCGGGCAACTGAGGAAGGATGCCTGTATCTTTGTAGTGACTGGGTGTAATTGATATGGCATCCAAAGTGTAATTAATAACTTCACCATGCTCAAAGGGATATTCAATGTCTGTTTATTTTTTTATTTTTTTTTAACCCATCTACCAATAGCTGCCCTTCTTTGTGAGGCATTGGAAAACCTCCCTGGTCTTTGTGGTTGAATCTGTGTTTGAAATTCACTGCTCGACTGAGGGACCTTACAGATAATTGTATATATGGGGTACAGAGATGAGGTAGTCATAAAAAAATCAAGTTGAAAACTATTATGGCACACAGAGTGAGTCCATGCAACCCATACTCCTGAACACAGGCTTGCCATAACAAAGTGGTTGAATACTTCTTGACTTGAGACATTTCATCTTTTAAATTTGTATTAATTTGAAACAATTTTGAAAAACATAATTCCACTATGACATTATGGGGTATTGTGTGTAGGCCAGTGACAAGAAAAATCTAAATTTGATCCATTTTAAATTCAGGCTGTAACACAACGAAATGTGGAAGAAGTCAAGGGGTGTGAATACTTTCTCAAAGCACTAATTGTATGTCCTAATCATTTACGGGGATGACATTTGGAGACCCAAGCGATAGGCTGTAGTGCTGAACCTACCGAGTTGATTTATGCTCTTTACAATGTTTTAATTGTATGACCGGGCTTTTCAAAAAATGTTCAACAATTTGTATCATGTTAAATATTAGCTACTATTGGGAGCCACAGTCAGTAATACCCACGTACATTTAGAACTGTCACGTTAGTGTTACTCTCCTTCAATTTGTAGCCTACATTTTGCAATATTCAGTTCTGTTAACCTTTCTTTCCTCTTGTTACGTCCGTGTAGTTGTTGTTGAGGGTCGCTAGCAATACTGGATTATATTAGGCTAACGTGTGTATTCATTTCGAACATGTAGCCTATTTGAATCATAATGGAACTCACACCACAGGTAGCAGTTCAAACCTGGAGCCTGGGGCACGGTTCACGACGACTGGACCATTGTTATCACAGATCCATGATTAGTGAGGAATAGAGTAAATTTATAGGACTATTATTATTATTCATTATTCATTCATTATTAAGTATTATTAATATATTACCCTATTGTGCACTTTTCTCACCTTCCAATATTTAATGGATTGAACTTGAATATGGCAACTTTCAGGATGAATCAAACCACTGTATTTGTGATTCATCAATATATTTTGTTTTATATATATATATTACAATATCAGAGTATTTTCCAACTACCAATTGGTGCTGAAACAGAGCCGAATATGCATATATGTAATGTATTTCATTGATCCCTAATATTTTGAACCCGTCTGTCACGCCCTGACCATAGAGAATAGGCGTGAATAGGGGTTGATCTAGTATTTCTATGTCTATGTTGTGTTCTAGTTTCTTTTTCTATGTTGGTGTTTTGTATGATTCCTAATTAGAGGCAGCTAATCGTTGTCTCTAATTGGGGATCATATTTAAGTCGTTATTTTTCCCACCTTTGTTTGTGGGATCTTGTTTGTGTTAGTTGCCTGTTAGCACTTTATTGACTTCACGTTTCGTTCTTTCTTTATTGTCTTTTGTGCGTTTCACTAAATAAATATGTGGAAACAATATCACGCTGCACCTTGGTCCGATGATTCTAACACGATCGTGACAGAAGATCCCACCAAACCAGGACCAAGCAGCGTGTTCGCCAGCTGAAGGAGTTTTGGACGGGAAGAAGTCATGTGAGGATGCGAAACCCTTCCTTGGCGGCAGACGGAAGTTAATATGGCTGGGGGCAGTTTTGAGTAGCTTGGAATAATAAGGTGCCCAGAGTAAACTGCCTGCTACTCAGTCCCAGTTTCTAATATATGCATATTGTTAGTATATTATTTGGATAGAAAACACTCTGAAGTTTCTAAAACTGTTTTAATGTCTGTGAATATAACAGAACTCATATGACAGGCAAAAACCTGAGAAAGAATCCAACCAGGAAGTGGGAAATCTGAGGTTGGTCGTTTTTCAACTCATTCCCTATTGAAGATACAGTGGGATATTGGTCATGTTGCACTTCCTAAGGGTTCCACTAGATGTCAACAGTCTTTAGAAACTTGTTTGAGGCTTCTACTGTAGAGGTGGTGCTCATAAGGGCTCTTTGAGTCAGTGGTCTGGCAGAGTACCACAAGCTCGTGACGCTCGTTTATTTGAGAGGTAGCTCGCGTTCCATTGCTTTTCTACAGTCAAAGGAATTCTCCTGTTGGAACATTATTGAAGATTTATGTTAAAAACATCCTAAAGATTGATTCTATACATCGTTTGACATGTTTCTACAGACTGTAACGGAACTTTTTGACATTTCATCTGCTCCTAGTGAACGCGCTTCGTGACTTTGGATTTGTTTACAAAACGCGCTTACAAAAGTAGCTATTTGGACATAAATGATGGACATTATCGAACAAAACAAACATTTATTGTGGAACTGGGATTCCTGGGAGTGTATTCTGATGAAGACCATCAAAGGTAAGTCAATATTTATAATGTTATTTCTGACTTCTGTTGACTGCACAATATGGCGGATATCTTTTTGGCTTGTTTGGTCTCTGAGCGCTGTACTCAGATTATTGCATGGTTTGCATTTTCCGTAAAGCTTTTTTGAAATCGGACACAGCGGTTGCATTAAGGAGAAGGGTATCTAAAGTTCCATGCATAACACTTGTATTTTCATCAACATTTATTATGAGAATTTCTGTAAATTGATGTGGCTCTCTGCCAGATCACCGGATGTTTTTGGAACTACTGAACATAATGCGCAAATGTATACTGAGATTTTTTTATATAATCTTTATCGAACAAAACATACATGTATAGTGTAACATGAAGTCCTATGAGTGTCACCTAATGAAGATCATCAAAGGTTAGTGATTCATTCTATCGCCATTTCTGATTTTTGTGACTCCTCGTTTTGGCTGGAAAAATGGCTGTGTTTTTCTGTGACTTGGCTCTAACCTAACATAATAGTTTGTGGTGCTTTCGCCTTAAAGCCTATTTGAAATTGGACACTGTGGTGGGATTAACAAGAAGTGTATCTTTAAAATGGTGTGAAATACATCTTTGTTTGATGAATTTTAATTACGGGATTTCTGTTGTTTTGAATTTGGCGCCCTGCACTTTCACTGGCTGTTGTCATATTGATCCCGTTAGCGGGATCTCAGCCCTTAAGGATGGAGGACAACATCAATATATTTTTTGGGGGGGTGGCACAAGGGGTGGTCGGTCGAGCTGAGGAGAGTCCCAGAGCCCGAATGTTAAACTCTGGAGGAGTGTATCGTCAGACCACAGCCACAGAAACCCCAAGATTTTTTTGGGTGGAGATGGAGCTGGTGGCTGAGCCGCGGGAAGAGCCAGGGTCTGTTAAGGAGGCAATGGAGAAGTTGGGAGAGAAAGAGATGAGAGAGATGTTGTGCAAGTGTGTTCTGCTCAACATCCGACCAGAGGATCCGGTTAGCGGGCTGGTGCAACCTGTACCAGCGCCACACTTCTGGCCTTCAGTGTGCCTCCCCAGTCCGGTACGTCCTGTGTCTCCTCCTCGCACTCGCCCTGAAGTGTGTGTCCCCAGTGCGGTAGGTCCTGTGCCTCCTCCCCGCACTCGCCCTGAAGTTCGTGTCACCAGTCTGGTGCCACCTTTACCGGCCCCACGCATCAGGCCTCCAGTGCGCCTCCCCAGTCCGGTACATCCTATGCCTCTTCCCCGCACTCGCCCTGAAGTGCGTGTCACCATCTGTGCCGGATCCACGCACTAGGCCTCCAGTGCGCCTTCCCAGTCTGGTGTGTCCTGTGCCTGCTCCTCGCACTCGCCCTGAGGTGCCTGTCACCAGTCTGGTGCCACCTGTGCTGGCTCCACGCATTAGGTCTCCAGTACACCTTCCCAGTCCGGTGCGTCCTGTGTCTGCTCCTCGCGCTTGCCCTGAGGTGCGTGTCACCAGTCCGTTGCCACCTGTACCGGCTCCACGCACTGGGCCTCCATTGCGCATTCCCAGTCTGGTGAGTCCTGTGCCTGCTCCTCGCCCTGAGGTGCGTGTCACCAGTCCGGTGCCACCTGTGCTGGCCCCACGCACCAGGCCTCCAGTGCGCCTCCCCAGTCTGATACTTCCTGTGCCTGCACACCGCACTCGCCCTGAAGTGCGCGTCACCAGTCCGGTGCCACCTGTGCTGGCCCCACGCACCAGGCCTCCAGTGCGCCTCCCCAGTCTGATACTTCCTGTGCCTGCACCCCGCACTTGCCCTGAAGTGCGTGTCACCAGTCCGGCGCCACCTGTGCTGGCTCCACGCACTAGGCCTCCAGTGTGCCTTCCCAGTCCGGTGCGTCCTGTGCCTGCTCCTCGCGCTTGCCCTGAGGTGCGTGTCACCAGTCCAGTGCCACCTTTGCCGGCCCCCAGTCCAGAGCTTCTAGCGACGATTCCCAGTCCAGAGATTCCGGCAACGGTTTACAGTCCAGAGCTTCCGGCGACGGTTCCCAGTCCGGAATCTCCGGCAACGGTCCACGGTCCAGAATCTCCTGAGACAGTCCACGGTCCGGAACCTCCGGCGACTGTCCATAGTCCGGAGCTTCCAAACATGGCGTCCAGTCCAGCTCCATGGCAGGAGCCTTCCTCAGCACCGAGGTCCAGTCCAGGCACAGTGTTCAGCATGGGTCCATGGATGGATCCGCGGGATGAGTGGGTTCTTCGTTCTGCACGAGAGCCGCCACCAATGCTGGCGGAGCTGCGAGCTGAGTGGGTACTTCGCCCCACACCGGAGCCACCACCGGCACGAATCCCCTCCCTACCCTCCCCGTTTGGTTTCAGGTTTTGCGGCCGGAGTCCGCACCTTGGTGGGGGGGGGGTACTGCCACGCCCTGACCATGGAAAGCCATTGTTTCTCTATGGTATAGTAGGTCAGGGCGTGACTAGGGGGTGATCTAGTATTTCTATGTCTATGTTGTGTTCTAGTTTCTTTTCTATGTTGGTGTTTTGTATGATTCCCAATTAGAGGCAGCTGGTAATCGTTGTCTCTAATTGGGGATCATATTTAAGTCGTTATTTTTCTCACCTTTGTTTGTGGGATCTTGTTTATGTTTAGTTGCCTGCTAGCACTTCATTGACTTCACGTTTCGTTCTTTCTTTATTGTTTTTTGTGCATTTCACTAAATAAATATGTGGAAACCATATCACGCTGCACCTTGGTCCGATGATTCTAACGACGATCGTGACACCGCCCTCTCAATATAGTTTGTTGACAAAATTGTAAAAAGGTACAACGTATTTAACCCTATCAGTCCCGAGACCCCAGATAAAAACAGCTTTTCATTTATCTAACATTCATTTAGCCTTTATATTTAGCCTCACAATGATGTTTTTTACAACAAAAAAATCAGGACAACCAGGGCCACAAGTAGAGCAGAAAACAACTTGACAAACAGTTGTATTCATGAGTTTTATTAATAAGTGTCAATAAACAAAGCAAAAACCTGATATAAATGAAATTATATGAATGCTATAAGTACATAAATTGTTTGCTCAATGTGAAATTAATATATAACTAGTCAATGACAACTGTGTGGAGTTTGGAGTTTGTGACAGCAACTGTCAGTTTATTACAGTATTATGGACACTATGTCCTGGGGTTTCCTATGATCGTCTATGTAGAAGAACCCTTTATCTTCTAATGACTTTTGTGTAGCTTGTGAGCTGCATAGAGATACACGTGTATGTGTGTTCATAAGAGTCTCAGCTTTTCATATATATATATATTTGAATAGTGTTTAGCTCAAACCATTCGGACTCTACAGACGTTCTTTAAAAAAAAGACTCGGCCCTGGGCCACTTTGGGATCCGTCATTGTCTCACAAACACAGCTCTAGCTCATCACCCGTTAATCACACAGACTAATGGTTGGTACCAACGATTGCAGAAGAAATAGACAAAACCAGTGGTACCTTGACGTCTGTAGCTCAAACACACAATCTTTAAAAGAGGATAGATGTCCAAAATCACGCCAGCACAATGGTGGGTCTCATTGGGTTAAAGGTTCCTTCAAGTGGAAATGATATTGATTTTGCACAATTTAAATCTTATTCAAATCTGTTCATATACACCCTCAAAGAATGCCCATTTTTTGTGTGTTAAGTGAACATGTAGATATCCAAATGTTAATGTTTTCATACATTCATAGAATGTAGAGTCAGGTATTTGTGAACATTCCATAGTAATATGAATGTGAAAGACATGCATTTGAGCAATTTATAGACACTGCACTCAATAAAAACTCTGTCTTGTCCAGATCCAGACTCCACACAGACTGGTGCGCCAAAACCAATCACAGCTAGAGTAGGCCTATTATACAAATAGGCCATGCCATACGAGAATGTGCCATTCACGTTGATGTTGCACTGCGCTGGACTGTGTTTACAGGCAGCAGAACGGCGCAACTTTGTTTGGATCATTGTTTAGAAAGCAGTAGCAAAAGTCACAGAAGAAACCTGAATTGTTTTCTGCAAATATATAAATAACAGGAGTCTTACTTTTTGGAACTTTACAGTCCTATTGCTCAATCAACAAACTATTTCTCCCTCAGCCTTAGCCCATTCATAGACGCTAACTACCTTTAGCGTCTATTCATGAAGGTATGTTCTGGCCGGTGGAGTTTTGTTAAGTGCCCCTTGTTCTGAAAGGTAACAGGCATTGCTTGCGGTACATTATCTTTCATATCAGCAATAAATAATAGAATTCAAATAAAAGGTTCATATTACCTCACACTTAAAAAAATATATATTATTTCTCACTGATTTGTTCCATATGTTTCATAAACCTTATCACAGGCAATGATTATTGAGGTTTCTAAATGTTAAAACGGAGTGTCGGGATTGTTGTTCACCTGGTGCCACCGGTAAGCGATGCTGAGATAGCTGAGAACCCTTGGGATAAGGCAGAATGCCTTGTTAATGCCTTGGGTTCTCGAGAACGTCAGCCTGTGCAGAACAACAACAACAATATTAGCCTGAGCCAGATGAGCTCAAGTCTAGCACAGGGGACAGTAGATAAACCCTCTCATACTTTTTCAGTGTTTCATTGACAGCCAAAATTGCACTGTGAATACGATGGGGGGGAAGTCTACCACTCACCCACTTGTCCAGGTGATAACATAACATCTACAGTATAGGTCTCTGTGTTATTTAAGGTTCTAGATAGCTAAATGACTTAGCTACCACGTACTGCATAGCTAGATTGATTGTGTTGAGATTCCCAATCACTGCCCTCTTCCCCCCCAGAGATATTGGGTTTGTGAATCTGAAGCAGCTCATCTCCTGAATTGTTGGAGGCAGCAAACAATGTACTAGCTGTGATTTACAACTGATAACAATATTTATTAGACTATCTAGTGATTTATTGTCGAATTTTATTAATCATGTATTGACTGCATCCTTTTAATTCTGCCAACAAAGCCTTACTCTATGTAATGGAATTTTGTAATGGAACTCTTATAAAGTTGGTTTTGAAACATAATATTAAAATACCTGTTGGTTTCATTTCAGCAAAGTAGTAAAAACAATGTCAGTTCCACTTTTAAGATAAGATAAATGTACTGACAACCCGATTGAATGAAAAATCAGCAAGAAAATCCGTTGGCCAGCAAGCGAGAGGGTTTTCAGCAGTTTAATTCAATGTTTTCGCTGCGTGCAAGATAGCCACACCTGTAGAGTGTGTTACTCGCCTGCATAAGGTAAGTCTGAATACCAACTACTGAGAACTGCATCGGAAAGGCGTTCGTAGGAAAGGCATATATTATAAGTCTGAATCAGCCCCATGGTGAATTTGGGCTGGTAATATATTAATTTGTTTTTTTTCTGTTACCTGTTGTTGTATTTTCTGCAGAAAGAGCAATTGACTCAGGTCCGCAAGCAGATCTCCCGGGAGGACCATGAAAAGAGACATCTGGGGAACTACAGGTAAAGGGGGAAGAGGTACCGAGTGAGGAGGGCTTCACTTACATATACGGGGTCACATGCGGAGCACCCAGATCTCAGGAGGATAAATAACATTGGGAGAGAAAATAAATGGAATGTTTGAGTGGGACGAAAGTGAGAAAGCAACAGTGTGGGGGGGGTGCAGAGGCTTGAGTTGTGACTCTTATGCGTGAGTGGTACCAAGGAGTTATTGAGAGAAAGAAAGAGAGAGCGAGTGCTTTGCAGAGGCTTGAGTCGTGAATCCCATGTGTTCACAAAGGCAGCGCAGCCACGTCATGCGAAAAGAACAGGCAAACGAGTAAGCGTCTGATCTCCTCCTCACTGATAAAGACTTCAAAAGACGTAGGCCAGTTAATTCTTTATAGTATCGTTGACGTGTCTGAGTCAGAGCTTGTTTTTCGTTCATTGTTAATACTCTCTCCGTCCCTCAGCTTTCTCTTTCTGTCTCTCTTTCCCTCTCTCTCCCTCGCTCGCTCTCTCCTTTTGCATAAGTGACCTCTTCCCTGAACACTCAATGAGCGGATAGTCTAATGGCGACGTGCGTCTGTGAATTATTGTCGGTAGCTAACCCTGCCAGACACACCAGTCTGGAACCCGAGCTAATAGACCCCGCCTGTGTCCCAAGTGGCACCCTATTCCCTTTATAGCGCACTACTTTTGACAAGGTCCCATAGGGCCATAGTGTACTATATAGGGAATACAGTGCCATTTGGGACGCAATCCCTGGGAATCATACACGGCATCGGGATCTGATTTAGGCTCGCTCGTTAGCATCCCTTAACGAACTTAGCCCGTCATTAGATGAAATGCACTTCAGGTACGGGAGTCAGACGAGAGACCGGCATCAAAGGGAGCTCAGGTCCAGTGCCTGTCACCGTTCGTTTATCAAACTTCTCAGAAGTGTGTGTGTGCATGCCTGTGTGCGTGCATGTCTGTGCGTGTGTGTGTGCGTGTTTATGTGTGAATGTGTGAATATGTTTGTGTGTGTGTATTAACCAGCGTAGGGGACTTATACAAGGCTGGGAAGGGACAAGTCAAGTCGAAATTCATTGAAATAGGTCAAGTTTTTAGCTGATGTAATTGCCAGTTCTTACACGATCCCCAACTAATCAAAACAAGGGCTGAAATATGCAGAAACATTCTGAACATGAACAACTCCTTCAGAAGAAACATGTGGGTCAAATCGCAGATTAAGCAGCCATATGTTTAAAAGCTGGGGCCAAAATATGAGCGATGGCGAGCACACAGGTTGCGTCCCAAATTATACCCTATTCCCTATATGGTGTACTACTTTTGATTGGAGCCCTATAGGGCCATCGCTAAACTTTGCCTCTCGAGTTGAGCCATCACTCACATGTGTAGCTCTTAAAGGATTGACAGCTTTATCCCCCCACGATCTCAACATTTACATTGGTTTATCCCCTTGATTATGGTGGGTGAGGGGGCCGTTCCAACCCCAAAGCAGGCTGTTCGCGCTTCAAAATGACTGGCTATACAGATGTTCGATCACCCTGTTGCAGGAGAACTTTCCTTTAATGCCAAACTTATTTGAGGTTTAAAAAGGCTTCTGAAGATTGTAATTTCCACTTTGAAATATCAGACTTGATTTCCCCTTGCGAAGCATCAACCCTGCAAAAAGGTCCATTAATTATAAAGTCACATTTCCTGTTGCTGCAGGATTATTTTCCTGCTGCAGCAAACTGGCGAAAATGTAAAATCCTACATTTAAGCCAGTCTCCACCATCAATTAAATTAGCCGTATATTAGCACTGAGCCCACTGAGTGAAAACTGATTGAATCAACATTGTTTGCACATCATTTCAACCCAAATGTTCAAGATGATGACGTTGAATCACCGAGGAAAACTGATTGGATTTGAGAAATGTGATCAATGTAAGAGAGTTTAGTCTTCTTGAATGTAGGTGACATTATTTGTTGATTTTTACATTGAATTCACATTAGTTGACAACTCAACCAAAATCAAATCTACACGTTGAACTGACATCTGTGCCCAGTGGGAGGGAACATAAACTGACATTCAAAAAAACGTCAATAGAAAAGGGTACTGGTTGACTTTCCTCGGTGGTTAATGTTTATTTAAATTAATGTTATGTCATTGTTTTTGTTCCCCCTCTCTCCTCCCACAGACGTATTTACCCCCCAGATGACAAGCTCCTCCTGGAGAAGTATGAAAGCCTTCTCTCAGCTGCCTTTCAGACCTTCCTCGCCGGCCGAGCGGCCTCACTTCAAAAGGAAATGAATAATCCTCTGAAACGAATGAAGGTATGTACCTGAGACTGAACAGCACACACACACACACTCTCTCCTCTCTTTTACCTCTCTCTCTCTCTTTCACTCGTCCTCTCTATCTCTCGATCTCTGTCTTGCCCCTCACCTCTATTTAGATGCTCTCTGCTGCAAAAAAAAAAAAGAAGAGCGAAAAATACACACAGAGAGAGAGTGTCACGCCCCCTCCTCAATCCGTGTTTGTCACCTTGTCCTTGAAAGCATCCATTGATCGCTGATCATAGCATTTGTTAAAAGCAGGACGAACCCGTACAACCTCTCATCTTTGTTTCCAGTTGCTTCGTCTGGCTCTGGCCTTTCCCCTTCTCCTCAGTCTAGGCGCTCACTGTTATTCCTTAGCTCTTCTCTGTGAATTGTCACGGTGTTAATTTGTAGTGGTTTCTCAAAGATCTCAACGTATTTGTAGGTGCCTGTGATGGTTGAATTTCTTATGGAATGCAGTGGAAGCAGCTGTGTTGCTGCGGTTTGTGGTGCGAGAGTACGTTCATAGGGAAAATAATTGTTAATAGGGAAATCGCAGGGCTGCTCTGGCATTGGGGGAGAGACGGACTGCATCCCAAATGGCACCCTATTGCCAATAGTGCAGTACTTTTGACAAGGGCCCACAGAGCTCGAAAGCTCAAAAGCTGGGCTTTTGTAGGGAATAGGGTGCCATTTGGGATGCACACATGCTTTCTGAGGAGTTTTATTCATGATGCATTTCAGATGGAGTGGTGGTGTTTGGTTTCTATTCTGTGAGAAAGGGATACAGAAAGGGAGAGAGAGAGAGAGAGAGAGAGAGAGAGAGAGAGAGAGAGAGAGAGCGAGAGAGAGAGAGAGAGAGAGAGAGAGAGAGAGAGCGAGTAGGTAGACAAGGAGGAGTATGAGAGAGACGCGATAAAGCGGTAAAGTGGTATGGTTGATATTTGGGGGGTTTGGACTGTTAGGGAGTTAGAAAAAGGGGAGAAAGTGTGTTTGAGAGTAGGAGAAAGGGAGACTGAGGGAGGAAGAGAGGGAAAGACAGAGGGAGTTTTAGGAGAAGGGAAGGTGAGACAGATAGCCAATCAGAGAGTTAGCAATAGCCTAGAATGGAGGGAGAGAGAGGGGAAGAGAGCTGGAGGGAGGGGGAGAGGGATTTGGAGGGATCTGCCATATGTACATGTGGCTTTGAGTCTATATGAGCTAACCTCCTGCAGAGCGAGAGGCTGGCTGCGCTGGTTGGTTGGTTCATGATCAGGGATTCAACCAAATGCCAACACAGCTTTGGCCTTATGACCCTGGCACACACACACACACACACACACACACACACACACACACACACACACACACACACACACACACACACACACACACACACACACACACACACACACACACACACACACACACACACACACACACACACACACACACACACACACACACACACACACACACACACACACACTTTTGTCCCCGCATTTGACATTTGAGCAGCCTAAAACTACTTGATTGCTAATCTGAGAGACCACAGTCACGTTTAATCTGTATTTGAGAGACAATGGGAGGGTGCCATGCACGACAGCAAAGCAACATTAATCACCCTCTCTCTAATTCAGCCGCGGCCAAAAAGGAGAAGGGGCCCAGCGTATTGGCCACGGGTAACATAAAGTTTCCAGATTGATCATGGCTGCGTTCCAGATGGCACCCTATAGATGGCACCCTATTCCGTACATAGTGCACTATTATAGGGTATAGGGTGTCATTTGGGATGCAACCATACATCAATAAAGAGTAACACATGTTGTGCCAGGTCTTTCATGGTCTAGCTATGCAATGGTACTGAGGCATTATGGAAGTGGAACACCTGAGTTTTCACGACTGCTTGCAGGTCGGGAGTAGCAACAGAATCTTACAACTCTTATTAGTGGTAGTTGATTGATTAAATGTGTAATTGATAGAATTCATAATTTGGCAGTTGGTTTATGGTACTGTGTTTTACGGTACCATAGGCTGTTCTACTGACTTGAGATCTGCACTCATACTCAAACTTCTGGTTAAGTCTCCCATTGGCGTTAATGAATGATCAAGTACTAACCAACTGTATTCTGTGTGTTTGCAGGAGGAGGACATCTTGGACCTGCTGGAGCAGTGTGAGCTGGACGACGAGAAGCTGCTGGGGAAATCGTCACGGCAGAGAGGACCCAAGGTGAGATATGGAGGAAGAGAGGCCTCTTCATCTTCTCCAAACGTCTTTGGGTCCATGAAAAGTGCTATGTAAAATCCTTGTATTATCATTATTAACAGAGAAAAAGAGAGATGGAAGAATGAGCGAGAGGAGAGTATGAGGAGGAGGAGGAAGGTTTGAAAGCGAGGAAGGAAGGAAGGAAGGGAGGTAGAGAGAGGGGGCAGATGCCCTAAGGGAACACACAGAAAGAGAGAGAGGGAGAACGTCTGAGAGAAGAAGGACAAAAGGCAGAGAAGCAGATGTATAAAAGGGGGCTGATGCCATAAAGCAGCCATTCCCAAACTTTTTTCCACTGGGCCCCCTTTTTCACATTTGAAAAAAATGTTTATTGAGATAGCCTATATTAAATACACCACTAGCTTGATTTTGTTTTAATTTGAGGGACCTAGGAAAATGTTGTTTTGAAGCTCATTTCCTGCAATTATACATCCTGCAACTCATGACATCTTTTAGGTAGGCTTTTTTAGTAATAATAATAACTATGAGGAAAGTAAAGTCTAGACCCGATTTCTCTGAATGTTCTTCCCCTACCAAATATGTTTTATGATCATTTACATGAACCCTCAATTGAATTATACATAATTCTGTTTTACAGAAAGTGAATAGATAAGTTGATAGCAACGGAGTCACACATTGTATAAGATTACTTCCCAAGCAAAGTCCGTTTTCTTCGACTCTTCGACTTTTAGAAGGCTGCAGCTCAGCTTCTGAATGTCATAGAGTCAATCCAAATATATTCCAATGTGCATCAGTCATGTCTTCCTATGGCATTTCACCTCTTGCTTCTAGCAAACATTGAAGACATTGGGGTTGTTTTAGATCTGTCCTAACAATCGCAAATTGTATTTGCAAAACGTTGGCGCCCCCTAGGTTAGGAACCCCTGCCTTAAGGTATCGGAGAGAGAGAGAGCGAGAGAAAGTGATCCAGAAAAAGCATGTAATGGAGATGGAGAGTCAAAGCAAGATAGGCCCTGGTACAACCAATCCCCTAAGGGAAGACCTGTCAGCTCTCCCTCTCCCTCACTTCCCCTCTCCCTCTCTCTCAGTCCGTTACCCCACATGCCTCAATCCCCCCAATCCCCCATCCCCCATGACAGCACATTACTCTCCCCATCGCCTTTCCCCTATCTCCCTTTCTCCATCTTTCTCTCCACAACCCTACATCTAAACCCATCCCTCACTCCTCCTCTGAAGTGGGGGAAACGCACGACGGGTTGTGTCCCAAATGGCACCCTCTTCTCTACATTGTGCACTACTCTTTACCAAAAATACTACACAGGGAAAAGGGTGCCATTTGGGACATAGTCACCAAGCAGCGAGTCAATGGGACAGTTTTCTGCTGTATTAGGGCCCTTTCCGCGAGGATAACGACTCGTTCAGACACAATTGCTTTTGTCGAAATTAATTTGTGCCTGTCGCTTTGGACCATGCCAAGTGCGGGCTGACGTGGACTGACTGGCCTGCTGGCCCTCCTCTGAGTGCTCTGATGGATCGACACACTCCCAGGGGCTGTATTACGGGCCATCTGGAAAAAGAGGGAGAGAAGGAGAGAGGGGTTGAAATGAAGCAATTTAAATACTGTGGATTCATACTTAAGCAGTGTAGAAAGGGTTGATAGAGGGAGAGAGAGAGGTGATAGAGAGAGATGGTTTTCTTTTCTCCCCTTTCTCTTTTTTCTGTCCCTCTCTTTCTATCCTATGCTATTTTTGTCTCTCCCTTTCTCGCTTTCTTCCCCCTCTCTCACTCTCGCCACTTTGTTCCCCCCTCCGGTGATTGTATATAAGCTCATGCCTAGGATCACATCCTGCACATACATTTTGTACGCGAGAAGCGCTTGCTAAATTAGCTGATGAATAACAGATGTGAATGCTTTATTAATGCTAACAATGTGTTCCTTCCATGGTGTGAAATAGACATTCAATTTAATTAACTTTTTTTGTGTCTGGTGGTGAGGGGGGAAATGATAAATTCATGCTACAAAGGCCAAGAAGGAGGATTTGAGTGGCCGCTTGGATTTAATTAATATGTCTCTCTCCACCGTCGCTTTAATCACAGCTACAGAGACAACACACACACACGGCTCATTGGGTGTGTACACATGAATGGCGTGTAGAACACGCTCACCTGTGTGTGCGCAGACGAGCACAGATGCACATACAGAAGTAGGACTTAATTTGATCACTCTGTTTTTGCTGAGAAGTTTCCTGCATAGCAGGAAATGCAAAATATTAGTGTATTCACGGTTTAAAAAGGCCTATTAAGTTTGTCATTCCCACTTTAAAATGTCAGACTTGATTTGCCCCAATGAAAAATGTATTAACCCCTACAAAAAATGTCCATTAATTATAATCCACCTAATAATTCACATTTCTTGTTGCTGCAGGATTATTTTCCTGCTGAAGCAAACTGGCTCAAATGAAGTTTGTACATCAGTACACATAGACAGACACACATATACACAAACACTCATACATATAGTACACAGACACACACCACATACGCTCAGATAAACACACAGTCATACACTGAGACACATACACACCGATGCACACGCGTATTTGTAGACACATGAACACTCACACTGACACACACACACGTACGGGCCCGTGGTGTCACCTCTGCTTCTCACAGTGACGGACGGTAATTGGCTAGGGTTGAAGGGTGTGTCTGTGGGTGCTGACATAATCTTCTCTCTCTCTCTTTCTCTCTCACTGTGTGTCCGTGTCTCTCTGTCTGTGTGTCTCTCTGTCTGTGGGTGTGTGTCTCTCCTTGTGTGTGTGTCAGCCCCTGTCCTCCATGCCTGAGAGCGCCCAGACGCCGTGCGGCAGGAGACAAAGAGAGTACGGAGGCGACGGAGGAGACGCCAGTGGCAGCAGCGTCAACAACAGCAGCTCCGAGGAGGGCCCTGAAGAGGAGGATGACAGGGAGGATGAGAGGGAAGGAGGGAAGACAAGGGAGAAAAAGAGTGTCTCTTACGACCTGGGAGAGAACAAGTATAAGTCGTCGTCGGAGCGCTCAGGTGAGGAGGAGAGCACCCCAGACACGCACCGAAACACACAAATGCACAGACGTACACGCACAGAGACAGACAGAGACACGCACAGAAACACACAAATGCACAGACGTACACGCACAGAGACACAGACAGAGACACGCACAAAAACACACAAATGCACAGGTGTACACGCACAGAGACAGACCGAGACACGCACAGAAACACACAAATACACAGACGTACACGCACAGAGACACAGACAGAGACACGCACAAAAACACACAAATGCACAGGTGTACACGCACAGAGACAGACCGAGACACGCACAGAAACACACAAATGTACAGGTGTACACGCACAGAGACACAGACAGAGAGACGCACAGAAACACACAAATGCACAGGCGTACACGCACAGAGACACGCCCAGAGACACACAAATGCACAGGTGTACACGCACAGAGACACAGACAGAGACACGCACAGAAACATACACACACTCCTTCCCCCTTCACACACACACACCCTCGTAAAATGGAGGAGGGGGGTCTGGGAATGTCTTTATTAGCAATCAGAGGCCTCTTCTATAAGAAGGCTATTTCACAGACATTCTCTCCATTTCCTCCTTTCTTGGGCTGCATCCCAAATGGCACCAAATTCTCTATAGAGTGCACTACTTTTGACCAGAGTCCGATGGGCCCTGGTCAAAAGTAGTGCACTAAGTGTATATAGGGAATAGGGTTTCATTTGGGATGTAGTCCTGGTATATTGGGGAGAAGGCTGTTTTATGAGAGGGCTCTCTCTGGCCATGATGCCTTCCAGATGACTACAAGGGTCCAATGATTACTAAAACAAACTTGTGTCACACACGTGCACGCATGCAGACACACACTTAGGTTGTCCCATACACCAGGGCAGACAGGGAGGTTGTTAAGTAGGTAGGTGCCGATGCACGTACACGCACACACGTACACGTGTGCAAATACTCATAGGCATTAGACACATGATTGCTCTATATTACCCTCACACACACATACACTCTCTCTCTCTTGCTCTTTCTCTCCAGCATGCCAAGTTCCTAGATATACTGCAGTGTTGGGTTTGGTGGTGTCGGCCAGGTCCCGGTCTAGCTAAATTAGTGATGTAAATCTGTACAATGCATTTGTTTACCTAATTAATACATGAAACAGGCTAAATCCATATTTTTTAATTAGGGTCATCGTCTGATGATGGCTCCATGGGAAGGCTTTTTATTCTACTAGTTGTTGTCGTGTGTGTGTGTGTGTGTGTGTGTGTGTGTGTGTGTGTGTGTGTGTGTGTGTGTGTGTGTGTGTGTGTGTGTGTGTGTGTGTGTGTGTGTGTGTGTGTGTGTGTGTGTGTGTGTGTGTGTGTGTGTGTGTGGCATGTAGTAGAGCGAGATAGAGAGGCTTGTGGTTTACCTTGAAAACTCTCAGAAAATTGGCCTGAAATGTGCTCTTCGGGAAACTAGAGGGAAAGATTGATAAGTTGGATATTCCTACAGGTGTATAAGGTAATGTGTCTTTTCCACCAAGTTTCAAAGTCCCAATACAGGTAGAAAAAACAAACAAAAACGTATTTGTGTTGCATTGTGAAATATTGGTTGGTTTTCTGCTCTAGCATTATATTTTCCATTAGGGGTATATCCCAAATGGCACCCTATTCCATATATAGTGCACTACATTTGACCAGAGTCCAATGGGCCCTGGTCAAAAGTAGAGCACTACATAGGAAATATGGGGCCATTTTGTACACAGCCTAGGTCCAGAATGAAGGACAAAGAAGTGATTTGGCTGGATTTGAGGGGCTGCTCTTCGCTGGAGTGACTTTGCCTCCGCCTACCGACTCCATAAGCGCCCATCTGGGGGCGGCCTCAGCTAAGCCCTATAATGTGGCCGATTTGGCAAGTTCCGTGCTCAAGGTTCGCCGGTGCAGCAACACACACACACACACACACACTGTCTCATGTCCAGACACACACACATATACGAGCAGACGCACACACATGCACACAAACTTTCATCACCAGGCTTACACACACACACACACACACACACACACACACACACACACACACACACACACACACACACACACACACACACACACACACACACACACACACACACACACACACACACACACACACACACACACACACACACACACACACACACACACACACACCACACACACTGGGCTGGCTGGACGTGCTGCTGGAGGTGGTTCAAGCTCCGTGGTCCTGGGGAGGTTCTGTGGCTGTGACTGGGCTGGATGGGCCCGCTGCCCTGCTCTCTAATCCGGCCTGAGGAGGGAAGAGAGCAGCCGGCCCACAGCCACAGAAACACATGCTTTAGTGATTAATGAAAGCCACATTCAATAGGCCACCACGTCGGGTCCCGGAATGGGACTTTTAATGCCACACTTCATTTCCAACGATGGAATGAAAGTGGACAGTATGGAAAGCAGAGCATGAGAGGACAGATGAGAGGGGGAGAAAAAGAAAGAGAGAGCGAGAGAAGTGAGAGAGTTCCCCCTCTTTGGACTAAGTTATTTAGGTCACCACTTTATTCCTTCATTTCATGTAATCTTTTTTTCTTCTCCTTTTCTTCATCCCTCTCTCTCAGGACGAGTTCACTGGAAACCTCTGATGAAGCCGGTCAAGGCCGGCCTCTCTGCCTCCTCCTCCCCGACCCTCTCTGGGCCAATCAGACGCTCCATCTCCTGCCCGCGTTCTATATCCTCCCTGGCAGCCCAGTCACCCACCAATGAGACACGAGCCTCGCTGGCCAGGCCCTCCGTTCCTGCAGCGACGGCCCTCGTTAGGCCAAGCTCCGCTTCTCTGCGCTCTCATTCGCTCAGCCGCAGCGGCTCCACCCACAGGGTGCCGCACAGTAGTAGTCTAGGTACCATCCACGCTAACATGGTGAGTTACAAACATACACACACACGCACTTATCATTACACTTTCTACATTCACACTTTCTACACTCTCTGTCTCCTGCTCTTTCTCCTCCTCCCTTGGGAGCATACAGTAGGCTACCATTACCATACCATATAGTGCCTGACGAAACATTTCAAGTTGCTAAAACTATCTCCACATTCTTTGGAAGGTCCTTCTTTGGATGCGGCCCTGTGCTGTGTGGCTCTAAGCCTGTACAGATAGCTGTCCTCCTAACCCAATGTCGGTCTGTGTCTGGCCTCTCTTGACACACACACACATTATGCCCATTCTCTTTATATGCCCAGTCTCAGTCTGTTCCTGGAGGCCTCAGCAATATGGACTCTGAGCTGGAGTGCTCTCCAATTACCATGGCCACGCTGTCTTCTCTCGCTCTATCTCGTTCCCTCTTTCTCTCTCTCTCTCCCTCTCTTTCTTTCTTTCTTTCTCTCTCTCTCTCCCTCTCTTTCTTTCTCTCTTTCTCTCTCTCTCTCCTCTCTTTCTACCACATCTCTCTCTCTAGCTCTCTTCTCTCTGAGATCTCAGCTGAAACCCATGATGAAAAGCATTTAATCCCTATTCATGTTCTTTTCTCTCCTCTCTTTCCTTTGTGTGTCTGACCCTTGTGTGTGTGTGTGTGTGTGTGTGTGTGTGTGTGTGTGTGTGTGTGTGTGTGTGTGTGTGTGTGTGTGTGTGTGCGTGTGCGTGTGTGTGTGTGTGTGTGTGTGTGTTTGACCTATATGTGTGTCTGTCGGGCCTGTATTCATTTGTTTTGTTTATTTGTTTGGCTTATGTATGTGTTTTGAACATTTGTGTGTGCAGGGTGATCCCGTGCTGATCCTGAGGAGTAAAGACCAGGAGACAGAGCTGACAAGACAGAGCCTGGCCGCTCTCAGCGCCATGAGGATCCGCTTCCCGGGGAAGACTGAGGAGGAGGCCGAGGCCGTTCTGGATGAGGTGTGTGTGTGTGTGCGTGCGTGAAAGTATATACAGCGTATCTCCAAAGAGAGACAATGGCCAGAGCCAACCATACAGTATGGGACTATTCCTGACCTCCCAGCCCCTCCACAGTGGCCTCCTGACTGCCTATTGTCTTTGAAAACTCCCTCATGGCCAAAACGTGGGCAGCAGAAAGCCTCACTGTATTCCCCTCAGCTCCTGTGTATTTATCAATGCCTCTTTTCCCCTGGACGGATCGCCTCCGCTACATTGGTGTCGAGGTCGTGTGACACAATTGCAGTTCCAACTGTTCCGCTAATAAACTCTTAATAGGTGCGCAGATGAGCAGCCGCACCTGGCTGACTTGTTACCTCACTCGTGAGATGACTGTGTAAAAATAGTGAGCCACCGTGGTTGACTGTGAACTCTAAGCTGCAATATGTCACTTTGTAGACGACCCGACCAAATTCACATAGAAATGTAGTTATAGATCTGTCATTCGCATTGAAACCAAGTCTAAGAAGCCATAGATCTGTTCAATGTGCGTTATTTCTATGCTTCCCGTGCTTAAGTTTAGTTTTTGTCTTTTACTTTCAGTTTTGTACATCAGCTTCAAACAGCAGAAAATACAGTATTTTTGGTTATTAAAAATATATTTCACAGCAGTTTAGATGGTACAATGATTCTCTACACTTGCTTGTTTTGTCACATGAAATAAAATTAGGCAAACTATTAGAATTTTAGCAACCAGGAAATATTATATTGCACCTTAAAAAAATGTTATATTCATAGTTGACTATGGTGGCATGCTATTGTTATATTCAAAACATTGCTAGCAACTTGCTCCTACCTACTGAGTCAAACAGTAAAGCACGGGGGCTAGCTATTTTTACTTTAAACAGGGTTTCAAGTTGCGAAAATGACAAATTGAGATGGTTTTGTGATTGATGTTATTTTCAAAGTCATTTTGATATCTGTTACAAATCATGAGCCAAGTATTATTCAGAACCACAGCAATCATGTGGAATCGTCGTATCACAAATGGCACCCTATTCTCTTTCCCACTGCATTTCAAACATAACGATTGGTAAAATAGCAAGGTTAGGATCGAAATAGAGAATAAATAAAGTGTGTACATGGTAATGTAAATTAGGTGTCAGTTTGATTTCATATAGGTTCAGCTCAGTTTCAGTTTAACACTTTCCCCTCATATTTTATCATTGATCAGCACCTAAATTGGAACGCAGTGGCTGTACAGTAACATGACATCGGAGCTCAGGTTCTCTGCGTCACAGCGCTGTATGGGTTTTGACTGAGAGCCGTTATAAACCTGAGCGCCATGCGTGACAAGAAGATGCCCCATCCCTCCCGCTAATTGAGCTACTTTTGCGCTTTTGTTGTTGTCTGAGTGAAGGAAATGCTATACATTTAGAGGAGTCGATGTGTTTTGAAAGATAAGATGTTGAGGATAATATTATTTTAAAAAATACCGCTTTGATGTCATCCAAGAAAACCACATACCCATGAGTCCAAATGTGCACTACACATTTCCATATTTGAAAACTCATTGAAAACTCATTTACAGTATCAACATTTATGATCGTTATGATTGATCCACAGTTAGAAGGATGACACGTGTTATACCCCAGGTTCTCCTGAACAGATTGATCCTACGTTTGTCATATTGTGCAGACAATTTGCGCTAGAACACGCACTTGAATTCACACATGACTCCATGCTACACTCTTAGAAAGAAAAATATGCTATCTAGAACCTAAAAGTGTTCTTCGGATCTCCCCATAGGAGAACCCTTTGAAGAGTCTTTTTTGGTTCCAGATAGAACCCTCTTGGTTCCAGGAAGAATCTGGATCAGGTGGGCATAAATTAAAAGCTTATTCTATTGCCAACGTGTGTAATATAATCTTTCAAAAAATGTCAATGAATATTATTCTAATGTTACTGAATGTATCAAGAGTATTTTCAGATGTTGTTGTTGACAAATGCTGTGAAAATGCACATCAAATCAACAGTGTGATGCTTGAATTTAGTCTTGTGTCAGGTGAACTGTTGTGTCCTCATCTTTGGTCTGATAATTTCCCCATAATAAAGTTCTCTCTGTCATTTGCTACCACGGTCAATCATATGGTTTTTATAGTTCTTCTGTTAGAAACATTTCAATTTGGCCCTATCCATATAGGCCGAATTCGACGAGTGTAAGGGGTTTAAGGCCTTTCTTCACTGGACACATTCACAGCCACACCATAAAAGAAGAAAATAAAAAATGCAGGTCAATTATAACCGTCCTAACACCAGACTCCACAGAATGACAGACGGCCATAGACTGTGAAAAGGTGCGGTGGTCTGAGGCGGCCGGGTCTATAGAATATAGTTTTGGGTTGTGCGTCTTGGATGAAAAGGCCCATTCGGTTGCAGCCGGCCTTGTTCGCAGTTCCCGGCGTCTCTACCGCAAGACATTGATTTAGTCTCCAAGGCACAATGCAAATGCAGACCCTGAACTGTTTGAATACTTGAGTAACAATACCCCGCCGGTTCCATGGGCTGATTGCAGAAAATGAGGGATGAGATGGAGAGGGAGAATAGAAATGGGAGAGAAATTGTTTTTTTTTTATTCCATGAGCTGATTGCTGAGAACAGGGGGATGAGTGAGAGAGAGAAAGCTAGACAAAGAGAGAAACACACACACACACACACACACACACACACACACACACACACACACACACACACACACACACACACACACACACACACACACACACACACACACACACACACACACACACACACACACACACACACACACACACACACATATAGGAAAAGGAGATCATTTTAATTTTTGTCTTCTTTCTTTGCAAAATGCTGCGGGGGGGTCTAAGTTTTTGTTCAAAGGCTACTCCTCTTTGCACAATGTCCCAACTGGTGAATAATACAGTAATTGTTGAGTTATTATTGCAGATTGTTGATTTTATTCTGTGCTTTTATCTCTCAGATACTAGACAACTGGAAGTACCACAAACCCAAAGTGGCCTCTTACTGGCTGGTAAAGTTGGATTCCACCAAACAAAGGAAGGTGAGTATCATCAAAGCCACTATCCTGATTTGGATAGTGGCTCTTGATTCTTAATGAAGATGAGAGATGGGGCTGGGGAAATGTACCCACTCTTTTATAACCTACAATATATGGGTATACAGTATATCATTTATTTAAATTGTCATTGGACAGCTGTAAATATTGCAGATTATACCTTTAATGGTTGTATTTGTTGTCATAATGAGGCATTTGGTAATTCAGTATACCAGCGTTTCTGGATGTGTGCAGATTTATCAGTGAATGCTATCAAAAACATTTCATTCCGTGCATTTCATTCCAAAAAACTTGCTCCTCCCTTCTGGCCTCCCCATTCAGTCCCCTTGACAGATCTGGTTAGGTGAAAGCAATATGGTGGAAACTAGGAGGAGCTGTTACTTACACCTGCCTTGTTGTCTCAGATCTGTTCAAGGGAGTGAATGATGACTGAGGGGGAGGGAGGAAGTGGCTATGTCTTGCATCACTGTTGTTGACAGCCTTAGCTAGACGTAGCGAGGAATAACAAGCAGTAAACAAAAACAAAGTCACATCTGAAATGACATGAATGTTGTTGATCTCATATGTGGGCTGTGGTGGTGGAATGTGCTGGAACGTATGCTACAGAATCTCTTGTCCCTGGGCCTTTCTAATGAACACCAGACATTGGCTGGGCTTGTAGCTATCCTAGCATTCTGCTATCTGATTAGCATTGGAGGCTGCCTAGTGATGGTGGAGGTAGCAGTCAAATAGAGACAACGTTTTGCTCTATACCCTACGCTAGCCCATTAATAGTGCATCTCTACCTTTAGAAACACACATGCTCCTACATCGACAAACACACATATGCCAGCACACACGGGAACACACACACACACATCATGGCCATCAGTAATAAGTCAAGAAATCTAAGGCTCCACAACAATAGCAATTACATTGCTCTGAAATGAAAGAGAATGAAAAGGAGGGATGAGGGATCCCTCATTGACCGCCTGCAATCTCTGGTCCCTGTACTTCTCTTTCTGCCTTCATCATATACTGCCTACCTACACACTCCGCCTGATTTCTGTGTGTGTGCGCGTGTGCGTATTATGTGCTTCTTTTTGTATGCATTTGTGTCTGTATTGTGTGTGCATCGGCTTCCATGTATACACAGCCACACCAGCCAGCTAAGAAAGAACACTCCCAGTAAACTAGAAACCTCAGGTTAAAACTAGAAAAGTAAGTTTCAGTAGAAACTTTGTTTTTCTTGCTCAGCTGGCTGAAAGTATTAATATTAATGGTAGTGGAAAACTGCTCGTTTTATAGTTATAGGATAGCCTAATGGATTATAAATATTGCTTTCCAATTATTGAATTGACATAAAATTGAACAACAAGATATAGGCTGTATAGGATGTAGTTTGATGACTTCCATTAAACCCCAGGCTTGTCCCAAAGGCTTAGACTACAAATGGTGTAGTTTTCCAGAAGTATTTTTCACACTTAGCGACCACTTTTTGTCTCGCGCCTCTGTTGATGATTTTGATCCCACAATGTTGGCAATTCTACAGGGGAAACAACTCTGTTGATCCCACAATGTTGGCAATTCTACAGGGGAAACAACTCTGTTGATCCCGCAGTATTGACAATTCTACAGGGGAAACAACTCTGATGATTCCACAATGTTGACAATTCTACAGGGGAAAACAACTAACTGTTGATCCCACAATGTTGACAATTCTACAGGGGAAAACAACTCTGTTGATCCAAATCAAATCAAATCAAAGTATTGACAGTATTGACAATTCTACAGGGGAAACAACTCTGTTGATCCCACAATGTTGACAATTCTACAGGGGAAACAACTCTAAATGTTTATCCCACAATGTTGACAATTCTACAGGGAAACAACTCTGTTGATCCCACAATGTTGACAATTCTACAGGGGAAACAACTCTAAATGTTTATCCCACAATGTTGACAATTCTACAGGGGAAAACAACTCTGTCGATCCCACAATGTTGACAAGTCTACAGGGGAAAACAACTCTGTCGATCCCACAATGTTGGCAATTCTACAGGGGAAAACAACTAACTGTTGATCCCACAATGTTGACAAGTCTACAGGGGAAACAACTCTGTTGATCCCACCATGTTGGCAATTCTACAGGGGAAATAACTCTAAATGTTTATCCCACAATGTTGACAATTCTACAGGGGAAAACAACTCTAAATGTTTATCCCACAATGTTGACAATTCTACAGGGGAAACAACTCTAAATGTTTATCCCACAATGTTGGCAATTCTACAGGGAAAACAACTCCAACTGTTGATCCCACAATGTTGACAATTCTACAGGGGAAAACAACTAACTGTTGATCCCACAATGTTGACAATTCTACAGGGGAAAACAATTCTGTTGATCCAAATCAAATCAAATGTATTTATATAGACCTTCGTACATCAGCTGATATCTCAAAGTGCTGAACAGAAACCCAGCCTAAAACCCCAAATAGCAAGCAATGCAGGTGTAGAAGCACAATGTTGGCAATTATACAGTGGGAAACAACTCTGTTGATCCCACAATCTTGGCAATTCTACAGGGAAACAACTCTGTTGATCCCACAATGTTGGCAATTCTACAGGGAAAACAACTCGGTTGATCCCACAATGTTGACAATTCTACAGGGGAAAACAACTTGTTGATCCCACAATGTTGACAATTCTACAGTGGGGAAACAACTTGAACTGTTGATCCCACAATGTTGACAATTCTACAGTGGGGAAACAACTCTGTTGATCCCACAATGTTGACAATTCTACAGGGGAAAACAACTCTGTTGATCCCACAATGTTGGCAACTCTACAGAGGAAACAACTCTACATGTTTATCCCACAATGTTGACAATTCTATAGGGGAAAACAACTCTGTTGATCCCACAATGTTGGCAATTCTACAGGGTGAAAACAACTCCAACTGTTGATCCCACAATGTTGACAATTCTACAGGGAAACAACTCTGTTGATCCCACAATGTTGACAATTCTACAGGGGAAACAACTCTAAATGTTTATCCCACAATGTTGACAATTCTACAGGGGAAAACAACTCTAACTGTTGATCCCACAATGTTGACAAGTCTACAGGGGAAAACAACTCTGTCGATCCCACAATGTTGGCAATTCTACAGGGGAAAACAACTAACTGTTGATCCCACAATGTTGACAAGTCTACAGGGGAAACAACTCTGTTGATCCCACCATGTTGGCAATTCTACAGGGGAAAACAACTCTAAATGTTTATCCCACAATGTTGACAATTCTACAGGGGAAACAACTCTAAATGTTTATCCCACAATGTTGACAATTCTACAGGGGAAAACAACTCTGTCGATCCCACAATGTTGGCAATTCTACAGGGAAAACAACTCCAACTGTTGATCCCACAATGTTGACAATTCTACAGGGGAAAACAACTCTGTTGATCCCACAATGTTGACAATTCTACAGGGGAAAACAACTCTGTTGTTCCCACAATGTTGACAATTCTACAGGGGAAACCAACTATGTTGATCCCACAATGTTGACAAATCTACAGGGGAAACAACTCTAAAGGTTGATCCCACAACATTGACAATTCTACAGGGGAAAACAACTCTGTTGATCCCACAATGTTGGCAATTCAACAGCGTGAAAACAACTCCAACTGTTGATCCCACAATGTTGAAAATTCTACAGGGGAAAACAACTCTGTTGATCCCACAATGTTGGCAATTATTCAGGGGAAAACAACTCTGTTGATCCCACAATGTTGGCAATACAACAGGGGAAACAACTTTGTTGATCCTTCAATGTTGACAATTCTACACTGGAAACAACTCTGTTGATCCCACAATGTTGGCAATTCTACAGGGGAAAACAACTCCGTTGATCCCATAATGTGGACAATTCTACAGGGGAAAACAACTCTGTTGATCCCACAATGTTGACAATTCTACAGGGAAACAGCTCTGTTGATCCCACAATGTTGGAAATTCTACAGGGGAAAACAACTCTGTTGATCCCACAATGTTGGCATTTCTACAGGGGAAAACAACTCTGTTGATCCCACAATGTTGACAATTCTACAGGGAAACAGCTCTGTTGATCCCACAATGTTGGAAATTCTACAGGGGAAAACAACTCTGTTGATCCCATAATGTGGACAATTCTACAGGGGAAAACAACTCTGTTGATCCCACAATGTTGACAATTCTACAGGGAAACAGCTCTGTTGATCCCACAATGTTGGAAATTCTACAGGGGAAAACAACTCTGTTGATCCCACAATGTTGACAATTCTACAGGGAAACAGCTCTGTTGATCCCACAATGTTGGAAATTCTACAGGGGAAAACAACTCTGTTGATCCCACAATGTTGACAATTCTACAGTTGGAAACAATTCTAACTGTTGATCCCACAATGTTGGCAATTCTACAGGGTGAAAACAACTCCAACTGTTGATCCCACAATGTTGACAATTATACAAGGGAAACCAACTCTGTTGTTCCCACAATGTTGACACTTCTACAGGGGAAAACAACTCTGTAGAATTGTCAACATTGTGGGATCAACAGTGTGAAAACAACTCTTACTGTTGATCCCACGATGTTGGCAATTCTACAGGGGAAAACAACTCTGTTGATCCCACAATGTTGGCAATTCTACAGGGGAAAACAACTCTTAACTGTTTATCGGATACAGTTTTGACTATTGGTTTTCTGAGATGAGTATCTGCACATTATCTACACAGTGAACATATTCCCATACCCCTTGTTGAATCAATATTTTTATTTGGACTTTTTACGTTGAATATGATCCGCGATTGCCAGTGACCCTATGTAGTCCTACAGTAATAATACAGGCATTTACAGATGAGAAAGGGTTTTAAGTGAAATTGTATAATGTGGTCTGCAGTTATGTGGTTGCGGTCAGTAGTTGTGGGGTTGTGGTCCGTAGTTGTGTTCTCAGTAGTTGTATGGTTGTGGTCAGTAGTTATGGTGAGTTGTTGTGTTGTTGTGGTTAGTAGTTTTGCGGTTCAGTGGTGGTCAGTAGATTTCTTAAAAGACAGAGCTAGCTAGCTAACTAGAGACATAAGAAACTTGCTAGTGAGCTAACTAGCTTGCTAGCTACATTTTTGGCCGTGAGAGCGTGAGAAGAGAGTCAAATGCGTGTCTCACGGCCAATGCATTTCTTATCTCACGCATTGAAAAGTACTGCTTTTATTTTTCTGATTAGTCAGCTCATTAACTTTCAACTGTGCTCCAATTTGTTTCGAAATTGGAGCATCTGCGCCTGTAATTTAACATCATGAGCGGAACCTTTGTCCTGTCTTGCCACAGCATGTACTGAAGTCAATTTATTCCACACTTGCATTAGTCCCCTCGTTTGGTGACTGGCATTTAGACTGTGACAACGAAAAGGCAGAAGACAGTATGTTTTAGCAGGGAAGTTTGGTATGGTGACCTGATCATTTTGTCAAATAGATTGTGAACCCAAAAGTGTAAGTTTGATTTTTAAAAATCATTTGGTTAGGTTGTAGGGGCACATTTACGTAATCTTGTCTTCATGAGATGTTTTCTATTTACAGATCTTATTTAGGGGCTTCATAGCGAAGGGAGGGAATACATATGCATTCACCACTTTTCCTTTTTTTTGTAATTTTCACAAATTTTCACTTAACCAATTTGGACTATTTTGTGTATGTCCGTTACATGAAATCCAAATAAAAATCAATTTAAATTATAGGTTGTAATGTAACAAAATAGGAAAAACGCCAATACTTTTGCAAGGCACTGTACTTTATTTAGTCTGATCAGTGGAACAATTCTCATTCTTTACATTGGGCTAAAACACAACATTACTGCTCTTGTCAGTGAGAACACTGTAGTGTAATCACATATTTGAAATCTGATGTGCGTAATTGTGTCTTTGAAAATTAATTATATGAGGCTATGTATTTTTGCAGCCATTCATGGACAGTTTGAATACAAATAAGCATTGGATATTAAATACTTGAGGAATCAAATATAATTTTTTACATTTTAGTATTGTTCACATGCTAGGCAGAGATTGTATGGTGGGTCACAACTCAGAAACGCTTCATATTTGTCTATGTAGAGTAAGACTATGGCAATGATCTCCAACTAGTTGGCATAAACCACCTGAATTTTATATTCTTTAGATTTTTCTTGAAGGCTGGGTGATTTTGACACGGAGCACTTGGGAAACATTGATCACGGGTGGCCAACCCTCCTGGAGAGCAAGCAGGATTTATTTTTTTTTTTTCTAAGTAAAAAAAAAAATAGCATACTTTATATTTCATTCACCCCAAAAACTCAAAGTAAGAATGTCATCAAATTATGAGTGTTCATTTAATGTTCAAAACATCCTGAATACACCTGACCTGTGGTTTTTATTACAATACAATTCACCCTGGTCATAGGCCTAAGCCATGTCAAAATACATAGAATTGCAGGAAATTAGCTTTAAAACGGTGCAATTTTCCACCATCTAAGAGTTGTCCCACTGAAATTCACAGCAAATTTCACTCCAAGCTTTCTTCAAAAGTTGGCAGCCCTATAAACGGATTATTTTATCAGTAAAAAAGCATTAGTAGGACTATAGGAAACATCAGGTATTGAATTTACAAGTGTTATTTGACACTATTACAATAAAACAGCTTATTAAAGGAGTTACTTGTTCATATAAAACTGGTTCCTGAGTTGCTGGGCAATTAAGTTTAGTTTTGAACCACCATGTTAACTAATGGGAGTTTTTGGAATTACAAAAAATGTAATATTGTAAAAGGAGGTATAATAGTTATCAGAATGATTTTTGCAGGGTTTGTAATTTGGCGTGTTCTGTATCGTAAAAGGTGTATCAATAGCAATGTTTCAAAAATGTCATATTTTGGTCACCCAAGAGCTCCGTGTTAAAATGTGCATTTTTAAGTGATTATATTTTTTAAAGTATGATGACTATAAAAATCATATGTCAGCAACTCAAGTTAGGCCTCTCTGCACATTATAAAGTGAAATGGTATGTTCCACATAAAAGCTGTAGGACGAGTAGTGGTGGGAATAATAATAAGATGAAGAAGTATGACGAATGACAGTAGTGTGTTGCTTTGCAAGCACACTCTTAATTAATTATTGTGTTGCGGTGGTCTTTCATGCTGTCCCTCTGGCGTCTGTTGAAACCTTGATTTATTTAGATTTTCTTTTTCTCTCCCTTCCTATCTCGTGCATTTTTTTCCATGTTTGATGAAGTTTCTTGCAATCGTACGTACTAACGTTGTCCTCTTCCTATCACTTTCCCCTTTTTTTCGTCTGTTTCTTTAATGTCCCATGAAGGTTCTGGACATCGTCCGTACCAACGTACGCTCGGTGCTGCAGCGGCTTTGGAGGGAGCCCGACGTGGACAGTTTACATTTGTATCGCCTTTTCAACCGCGTCTTTAACCGACTGCTCTGGAGCCACGGACAGGGCCTGTGGAACTTGTTCTCCAACACTGGGTAAGTCTCATTCTCTCTCTTGTTGTCTCTCTGAATCAATCTCTCTCCCTTTCCTTTTCTGTCTCTGTCTTTCACTCTCTCTCTCAATACTTGATTTCTCTTCAATACTTGGTACTGTAGTGCTCAATCTCATATCGACCTCCATCCACTATCCCCTATGCACCTGCAAAGATATGAGGGTATTAACAATATGGGAATAGCTCCACCTTGCCCTCGTCCTCTGATAGACTAAGTGGAATTTTCACCATTGTTCTTACACCTTTCCAATTCTCTCAGATCACTCCAAGTGCAAAGAGGGTAGGGATCGTGCGTGTCTTTTTCTGCCTTGATAAGTGCATATTTCAGTAACAAATCTCCAGAAAGTATGTGGCAATCAAGTATGTAACAACTGAAATCCATGCTACAGCATGATGATAACAGCATTTATTAGGCTCCACATTCTGCCCAATGCACGTTTGATTGACAGCTGGTGCACTTATTGACAGGCCCAGCCATGCACTGCTGTGGAGATGACAGACAGACAGACAGACAGACAGACAGACAGACAGACAGACAGACAGACAGACAGACAGACAGACAGACAGACAGACAGACAGACAGACAGACAGACAGACAGACAGACAGACAGACAGACAGACAGACAGACAGACAGGCAGGCAGGCAGGCAGGCAGGCAGGCAGGCAGGCAGGCAGGCAGGCAGGCAGGCACACATCCGGACAGACAGACAGACAGACAGACAGAGTAGACAGACAGTCCCTCTCATCCTGCAAAGAGCTACAGGGATGAAAGCAACACGTGTCTATCAGAGTCGAGACACATTTCTCAGTCTGCATAATGTGGCCACAGATCTTGTTTTCTTATCATCGGGGCTTTCTATGTGTCAGGAAGGAAGGAAGGAAGGAAGGAAGGAGGGCTAAAGTAGGTCCCATACTCTTCTTTCCTCACTCACTTCTGTTTGTAGAAAGGTCCTTTGATGTCTCTCCCGACTTTTTTTGTGTGCCATTTTTGTGCCGACTGTAAGTGGCTTTCTACATAGTGACTCATCTCACTCTGCATCCTTATAGAAACACACACACTCCTATTCACATATCTACAGACACACACACACACATACATTATATTATATCATCTTCAAGAGCCAGCTGTGGTGCAGCCAGCTTCTCATCTCGTTGCTGATAAAGGTTCAACCTTTTCCTCCCTCTCCATATTCTTTTTGTAAGCAGTTAGCAGCGCTCGTCGTGGGGGGCTACGTGGGTTTTTGTATAGCTGCCCCGGCAACTGCCACAGCTGGTAATTGATTGTCAATGACCGAGTGTGCCGTACTGTAGCCTTGTTCGAGTCAGTGAGTGGCTTTATTTCACTTGATGAGAGTCCGAGTCTCCGGGTGGATTAGCCAGCAGATGCGGCTCAGGCACCACATGCTGCTTGCGTCTAATTAGGGAGCGCGCTCTGGAGGATGTGGGCCGCTGTAGCCACAGGATAAACGCTGCAGGGGGGCCCGGCGTCATGCAGCGTTGGAGCCCACCTCGCTACTCGCTAAGACCAGGCGGTGTAAATGTACACTTGAGCTCCACGAAACCCCTCGTTTGATATTTCATCTGAGCAACTTCGACAATCAAACGCCGCCGCGACTATTGCGGTCGGAATTTAACAGGTCTTTGAAAGGGAAAGAAGAAAAAAACGGTCTCTAAACCGTTCAAAAACCCAAAGAATTGAGAGGGAAGAGGAGAGACATTAAAACGCCCCGACCCCTCAGTTCTCTCACTGTTCTGAGCCCCTCACAGTCGGGGGGAACGGCCAGTGTGATAAAGGAGGTTAAATGTACAGCATTTGTTTTATCCCCTATTATGTCTTTGTGTGTGTGTGTGTGTGTGTGTGTTCTGTGGCGCAGCTCGTCGTGGGAGACCATCTTCAGTAAGAGCAGCGAGGTGGTGTCGCAGCAGGAGCTCCAGTGTTGCCAGAGGCTTGTGCAGCTGTGCAGGGACTGCCTCCTCGTTGTCTACAAATTTGTCTCCGAGTCCCGGGGCTCGCTCACCGGCCTCAGCCCCGAATGGGACGACACTAGGTGAGGATCAACATCCAATCAACGTCCATTCCTCCTTTGTTTTCTACTGATGAAACAAATCATTTTTGCAACTGATATGCTTCCAACTTGAGTTGTAAAATTCTGTACACTTTAAAAAAAATATTGGTTGGAGGTAGGAACTTTCCTGATGTTCCTGGGTTTTTCCCGAAATCCTGGTTGGGGGAAGAAACCTTCCCAGTTCCCAGGTTTTACAGAATTCCTGGATGGAGGTCTCTATGCTAATTCCCTCCTGATTCTGGGAAGCCTCCAAACGGGATTTCTGAAAAAAAGTATTTGTTTTTTTACTCCAACTCCCAATATGGAGTTGTTAGTGAGACAACACACAAGACTTGGACAACGTTATGATTCCCATTGGTATTACAGTGTTTTGAATCTCAGACTTGATAAAAATTCTAGTAGGGATCAGAATGTTATGTGTTGTGCACCCCACCAATATATATATATATATATATTTTCATTCATTTTCTTTCTCTATCTAGCACCTGAACCAAGTAGTAGGTGTTTATATTTCCTCTTTCGGTGTTTCTCCTAACAATACCTGGGCTAGGTGGTACCCCCCACTTCCCTGCCTAACTCTGTTGCCCCCCTGCCAAGCTTTAATATTACTCCTTAAACCCCCAACACGTCTACCCTTCCTAATCCCTAAAAAAAGTATGGTTTTCATTTGAAACGTTTGGTGCCGGCAACTCACAGTGTTATTTCCGAACCTTTGTACCCCGACAGGAATCTCACCTGACCAACAACTGACCCCAGCCTCTATACCCCTTCTACAACTCTTCTATTTTTAATGTCGATCCTCATAAGACTTGGTGGGGGATTGGTTTTGAACGTGTAAACTTTTAAGATGCGTCCCAAATGGCACTCTATCACCAACAAAAGTTCAGACACACCTACTAATTTTTCTTTATTTTTACTATTTTCTACATTGTACAATGATAGTGAAGATATCAAAACTTTGAAATAACACATATGGAATCATGTTGTAACCAAAAAAGTGTCAAACCAATCAAAATAGATTTTAGATTCTTCAAAGTAGCCACCCTTTGCCTTGATGACAGCTTGGCATTCTCTCAACAGCTTCACATGGAATGTTTTTCCAACAGTCTTGAAAGAGTTCCCACATATGCTGAGCAGGCTGCTTTTCCTTCACTCTGAAGTCCAACTCATTCCAAATCATCTCAATTGGGTTGATGTTGGGTGATTGTGGAGGCCAGGTCATCTGATGCAGCACTCCATCACTCTACTTCTTGGTCAAATAGCCCTTAAGCAGCCTGGAGGTGTGTTGGATTATTTTCCTATTGAAAAACAAATTATAGTCCCACTCAGCGCAAACCAGATGGGATGGCATATCGCTGCAGAATGCTGTGGTAGCCATGCTGGTTAAGTGTGCCTTGAATTCTAAATAAATCACTGACAGTGTCACCATCAAAGCACCCCCACAGGATGACACCTCCTCCTCTATGCTTCACGGTGAGAACCACACGTGTGGATATTATCCGTTCACCTACTCTGCATCTCACAAAGACACAGCGTTTAGAACCAGAAATCTAAAATTTGGACTCATCAGACCAAGGAGAGATTTCCACCGGTCTAATCTCCATTGCTCGTGTTTCTTGGCCCAAGCAAGTCTCTTCTTCTTATTGGTTTCCTTTAGTAGTGGTTTCTTTGAAGCAATTCAACCACGAAATTCAACCACGAATGCCTGATTCATGCAATCTCCTCTGAAAAGTTGATGTTGGGATGTGTCTGTTACTTGAACTCTGTGAAGCATTTATTTGGGCTGCAATCTGAGATGCAGTTAACTCTAATGAACTGCAGTAGAGGTAACTCTAGTTCTTCCTTTCCTGTGGCGGTCCTCATGAGAGCCAGTTTCATCATAGCACTTGATGGTTTTTGCGACTGCACTTGAAGAAACTTTAAAAGTTCTTGATATGTTCTGCATTGACTGACCTTCATGTCTTAAAGTAATGATGGACTGTCGTTTCTCTTTGCTTATTTGAGCTGTTCTTGACATAATATGGAATTAGTCTTTTACCAAATAGGGCTATTTTCTCTATACCACCCCTACCTTTTCACAACACAACTAATTGGCTAAAACACATTACGAAGGAAATAAATTCCACAAATTAACTTTTATCAAAGCACACCTGTTAATTAAAATGCATTCCAGATGACTTCCTCATGAAGCTGGTTGAGCGAATGCCAAGTGTGTGCAAAGCTGTCATCAAGGCAAAGGGTGGCTACTTTGAAGAATCTCAAATATAAAATATACTTTTCTGGTTACTACATGATTCCATATGTGTTATTGCATAGTTTTGATGTCTTCACTATTATTCTACAATGTAGAAAATTGTAAAAATAAAGAAAAACCATGGAATGAGTAGATGTGTCCAAACTTTTGACTGGTACTATATATAGTGCACTACTTTTGACCATAGCCTATGGGCCCTGGTCAAAAGTAGTGCACTATATAGGGAATGTGGTGCTATTTGGAACACAAGCTAAGAACACACAGGGCTACAATGTTAACAGGAAGTAATGACCTTGGGATTAGCGTGCAGGTTAGCAAGCCCCCTGAGGCCAGTTTAATTCAATTATGAGCCAGATGAGGCGCGCCACAAATGACCTTACGCCTGCTCCTTCCCCCAGAACGCTTTAGATGATTCATAACCAGCGTATATTTAACAGGCTATCACTTTGCACTTTCTAATTTAGTCATTAAAAAGGGTGGGGGTCGGGGGGATTTTGGATAGTCTGGATTAGGTCCCCATCAACATCATGAAGGGGAAAGTAAAAATGTAACAAATGCCTACATTAGTTTAAAACAAAGTAACTTTAGCTACTTTGTTAACTGTGCGCTTTCTCCCCTTCCTACAGTAAATAACAACTCCATTCAGATTATTAAGTAGCAGCCTACCAGTTTTTACACCTGTCCTAGATTTCTCCTAATAACTTGCAATACGGAGGCTCTAGCTCTATGTCTGTGGCCTAGTGCCAGTTTTTTGACTTGTGATTGGACGACAACAACAGCAAGCTACACACGCCACTGTCATGAAAAGCAAAATCAGCAGAAATTATAAAAATATCTCTCTTTCTTTGTGGGACACATGATGTAGACCATCTATATTGTGAATGCACATGGAATTGTATGATTTCTTTCTTACAGTTTTAACAGAAAACCAGCAGTTTAAACATTAAGAAAATGTTTCCATTTGTCACATTTGTCTGCTTTCCAAATGATACCCTTTTCTGCGTTCCAAATGATACCCTTTTCCCTAATAGTGAACTATTTTGGACCAGAGCATAATAGTCGACTGTGTTGAAGAATCTCCTTTAAAGAACTTCATGCCATATCTTTGAGTGGGGTGGTGTGTGTGTGTCGGACTAAACAATTATTTTTGGGGTATTTTTACGTTTCTATTGACAGGTATTATTTTAGAATATGAGGTGGGGAGATAGATGAGAGGGATTCAGCATAGAAAAGTGAGTGTCGGGAAACAGGTATTGAACCACTGCCTCCAGGGGAATATGTTGTTCGGCACCGACCAGCCAGCGGCCCACGTTTAGCACTCCTATGGGGAAAGTCATGCATATGAAAGAGAATTAAGCAACCTGCCTGAATTATACTATTTACCTGCTTCGCCCTTGAGGGGTATCCTTCCCTCTGTCCATTCAAATAATACATTGGTCTATCTCTCAACGTCGTGTGTGTGTGTGTGTGTGTGTGTGTGTGTGTGTGTGTGTGTGTGTGTGTGTGTGTGTGTGTGTGTGTGTGTGTGTGTGTGTGTGTGTGTGTGTGTGTGTGTGTGTGTGTGTGTGTGTGTGTGTGTGTGTGGGTGGGTGGGTGGGTGGGTGGGTGGGTGGGTGGGTGGGTGGGTGGGTGGTGTGGGTGTATGTTTGTGTGTGTGCTCACCATGGAAGCTCACCATTGGCTGCGGGACCAGCCACCTCCGCCCATGGCTCGTCTTCCTCTTCCACTGCCTCTTCTTCCTCTGCCATCTCGCCCATTGACGCAGGTCTATGCTCGATTCAGTGACCTCTATTCCTCCCCTCACTCTGGCCTCACCCCTTTTCTGCCTACAGTCTGACTGAGTCCTGACTAGGGTTAATCTCAATTTGCTTGGAAAGACCACACGTTGCAAACATCCAAATGTTAGTAGAGACCGCTTGCTAGTTTTGGAGGGAGCTTTATGTTTTCTAGCAAAGAGCAGTGTGGTAGCTGACTATCTGTGAATAAGTTCATTGTTTCTTCCCACAGTTTGCCATGTTAATTAGCTAGCTAGCCAAAGGCAGCGTTATGTTTGCTAGCGAAGATCATTGCTGTAGCTAACTGAATAAGTGAATTATTTCGCCCCTCAGCTAGCTAGCTAAATGCAGCATTACGTTTGTGAGAAAAGAGAAGTGTGGTAGCTAACTAACTGAATATAGTTTCACCCCACAGTTAGCCAAGTTAGTTCGCTAGCTAAAGTTATTGACAGTTAGCAACTGCTCCTACACTCTTTCACTAGCTACCGTAATGCTTTCAAAAACATGGTAATGACGTGTTTCCAGTTGTGTTTACACTTTCCAAGTGTATTCCATTTAAATTCAGTCAACTCTGGACAGGAATCAAAATAAAAAATTCAAGAATCCAAACATCTTGGACCCTTGGACTTTCAATTCACCATCAGAATTTGACTGAACTAAAAATGGAATTGAGCCCTACCCCAATTCCCCACTGCACACCTTCCTGCTAACTGTGGCTTACTGTAGCTGTGTCCCAATAGTCTCAGATAGATTCCTCACCTTGTCTCCTTTTTTCGTCAGACTTAGTCTAAAGGTCAAGAAAGCTGACTGGTGAAAGGACAGATTAGAGGTTATGTAGGAAAGGAGGCAAGGGAAGTAAACAAATTGAGACTGTTGGGAAGCAGCCTGTCAACATGCAATCGCAAGAGACTGTGAGCCCTGGCCGGCCAATAACCTAACCTCTTCTCGTCACTTCCATTGCACTGCGTGCTTAGCACAGTTTCACAACGATGGCCCTCCTTCCTTTGATTCCATCAGACACTTGTGATTGCCCCATGGCCACCATGGGGCTGGTTACAGTTCTTTTGTCATTAGCCACATGCTTTGTCTCGATGGGGTGACATTATGTCTGCCTATGAGAAGAGTACCATCTTGCACCTGTCACCTCCTTCTGCTAGCCTGTGACTCATACCCTACTCACTGCCGTTGTGTCTGGACCCCCTGACCTGCATCCTTATGCTGCCTACTTACCTGACACACACACACACTAACATGCTCGTAAATGCACACATATGCAACACACACGCGCATGCCGAACACACACACACTCACACTCTCACATACGCATTTTACACAGACATATATTCTGCAGCACACACACACTGGAGTGGGTCTCAGTGATGAGAGACTCTAACTTAAGCACTTCTCATGGTAGGAGTACAGAATACGTGTCAGTGATCACTTACAATAGGTCTGAGAACAGACCTTCTCTTTCTGTGTGGGCAGAACATATAGTCACACAACAGTATTATTGTGAGCCTAGATGGCTTTTCACGCTAGTGAATTGAACCAAACTGAACAGACCAATATTTACTGAGCTGGCTTGGTTACACATCCAACATAGCTGCTTGAATCCAGCTGAAAAGTACAATGTGAATTATTCTAGTCAGTACAGTTAAGGTTTTGGACCTTATTTCATTTTTTCCCTTTTTTTATGAATAACAATCAGGTTAATTGGGTTTTGTCTGTGGAATCAGTCAAAGATGACCTTTTCCGTACGGCTTTTGATCATGTTCACTTCTTTCACTTAGTCACGACTCTGTTATTCCGCTTGGCAGTTGTGTCGCTAACAGAGACCTTGAACAGTGCAGGGCCAGTTGGAGGTACTCCACATAATATAGCGGTGAGTTTGGAGCTCGTTCTCTTCACACTGACGATTTGAATTGAAGCAGGGCTCCACAGCAGTGGCTTCTCCTGGACTTTCAACTGGCAGGTTACTGCAAGCAGCTCATCCATGATCAAAAGCCCAAGTTACCTGGAAGACGTGTTAGAGGGTCCAATTAACTGCACCCCCGCAGAGTGATCAGGGCTCGGAAAGTGTCGGGACCGTATCTCGCGCTTGGCCTACCTAGTGTGGACAGAATGTTCTCTGTGTGAATTCATGAGAAATAAAAAGAGAAAATAGTACACACAATCACTAACCACCACCCACAAGCATCACCGCATAGTTCATGTTTGAATTTCAATTCTTGCAGTGGAATGTCCATACATTGGCCAACAAGTGTTCCGTGGAAGAAATATGGTTATGCCTTCCAGGAAGTGTAACACACACCAAAGTTTCGGACTGAACACGGTCTAACGAGTTTGTAATAAAACTCAAACAGAACAGAACAGATACAGAGGAAAGCCTTCAGGAGAAATCAAAGCTTCTTCCAGAAATGGATCCCTATTCCCTATGTAGTGCACTAAACACTTTTAAACAGATTAGGGAATAAGGTGCCATTTTGGACACAGACCGACATAATCAGAAACGAGGAAAGGGATGAACCCGAAAGGTGACAGAAAATCCTGCAACACCATCTTAAACTGTAAGTTTAAAAGTCAATGTCCCATCCGAAACCATTGTAAGCAGTGCCCCTGAAGTCGCGAGGATGTAGCGAAGCAGTGCAGCAATTCGAGAGGGTATTGGCTAAGTAATCCACCCTCCCTCACTCTCCTTCTCTTCCGGCCTTGCTCCATTGAATGGTTGAGCTCCAGAACAGGCCAAGTAGTACTGTGGGTGGGTAGTTTAACAACCGCAATCGAAAGTACCCGCACGGCCCACTTGAGTGGTTTTCAAGGACATTCTACTTGAACTAAATGAAGTTAATTTGAATCCTGCCCAACTCTCCTGGGTCTGGCTCTATTGCGGCAGATGCCCTCGACGCAGCAAGTCTTTTTTTGGTCGACTTTAAAAAGAAGAAGAAGCAGCTCGACTAATTTGTCCAGGAGATATTTTACAGGGAAAGTATGTCAGAGTGAACACTGTTATCTGCCAGCAAACAGAAGAACATTAATTCACACCATAATCCATATGGTTCAGTTGACAAACTGTTTTATTAGTTAGAATTTTACAGATTTGAATGGCTATCAAGCTTTTTGCTCAAATGCCATTTTCGTTCTCCCTGAGTTACTTCATTGATGTCCCTTGCCATTTTGAATGAGTTGAAATGTTGATACATATCATTAAATAACATATTATACGCCTTGTTATAAGACATTATACAGGTGCATACATGCTTATAAGTTATTAAGCAAAGTGTTACAGCGAGTTGTTTCTGTTTGAGCTGTACTCGTATTTAAAGAGGAAATCTGCAATTCAAACAATAAAGTGGTGAACACGCCACTTTCTTGGTAATTAGCTTAGGCATGGGGCTGGAGAAATGTAACCACTCTCAAATTCATAAACAGAGCAATGGATGCAAGAATTGACCATGCATGATCTCAGAATTATAGTTTTAACCATGTTTTGAGGCTATACAGTATTTGTTTACAATTACATTGTTTACAAACAAGGTATTTAAACAAGCTTATATTTTAGGTTCTGATGGGGGGTAGGACAGTTGATCGAAGCTCATTAGGCATTTGTAAGTTATATTCTTCATCAATCAATCGGTTTACAGCATTAATTTTCAAAGTGAAGAAATGGGCAAATCAATCACAGATTGCTGTTTTATTCAAGCTCTCCGTAGCCGATGTGAGTAAGACCTTTAAACAGGTAAACGTTCACAATGCGGCAGAGCCAGATGGATTACCAGGACCCGTACTCAGAGCATGCGCTGACCAGCTGGCAAGGGTTCGACTGACATTTTCAACCTCACCTTGACCCAGTCTTTAATACCTACATGTTCCAAGCAGACCACCATAGTCCTTGTGCCCAAGAACCCCAAGGTAACCTGATGAAATGACTATCGCCTCGTTGCACTCTGTAGCCATGAAAAGCTTTGAAAGGCTGGTCATGTCTCACATCGACACCATCATCCCAGACACCCTGGACACACTCCAATTCTCATACAACCCCAACAGATCCATAGATGACACAATCTCTATTGCACTCTACGCTGCCCAATCCCACCTGGACAAGAGAAACACCTATGTGAGAATGCTGTTCATTGACTACAGCTCAGCGTTCAACACCATAGTGCCAACACCAAGCTCATCACTAAGATAAGGGCCCTAGGACTGAACACCGCCCTCTGCAACTGGATCCTAGATTTCCTGACTGGCTGCCCCCTGTTGCTGAGGATAAGCAACAAAACATCTGCCACACTGACCCACAACATGGGGATCCCTCAGGAGTGCGTGCTTATTCCCCTGCTGTACTCTCTTTTCACCCACGACTCCAACACCATCATTAAGTTTGCTGACGACACAACGGTGGTAGGCCTGATCACTGATGACAGTGAGATGGCCTATAAGGTAGAGATCAGAGATCTGGCAGTGTGGTAATAATCATAATAATATAATAATAAATAATAATAATATATGCCATTTAGCAGACGCTTTTATCCAAAGCGACTTACAGTCATGTGTGCATACATTCTACGTATGGGTGGTCCCGGGGATCGAACCCACTACCCTGGCGTTACGAGCGCCATGCTCTACCAACTGAGCTACAGAAGGACCATGGCAACAACCTCTCCCTCAACGTCAGCAAGACAAAGGAGCTTATTGTGGACTAAAGGAAACGGAGGGCCGAGCACATCCCCCATTTACATCGACGGAGCTGTAGTGGAGCTGGTCAAGAGCTTCAAGTTCCTCTGCACTAAGGATCATTCATGGTCCACACACACCAACACAGTCATGAAGAGGGCACGACAATGCTTCTTCCCCCTCAGGAAGCTTAAAGGATTTGGCACGAGCCATCATATCCTCAAAAAGTTCTACAGCTGCAACATTGGGAGCATCTTGACTGGCTGCTTCACCGCTTGGTACAGCATCTGCTTGCATCCTACCACAAGGGACTACAGATGGTAGTGTGTACGGCCCAGTACATCACTGGGGCCAAACTACCCATCATCCAGGACTTTTATACCAGGTGGTGTCAGAGGAAGGCCCATCATTTTTTCAAAGATTCCAGACACCCAAGTCATAGACTGTTCTCTCTGCTTCCGCACTGCAAGCGGTACCAATCAGATTTCTCAACCAAGTTAGGAACCAACAGGACCCTGAACAGCTTCTACCCCCCAAGCCATAAGTCCGGGTAGCTATTAGTTAACTATTTAACTATCTGCATTGGCCCTTTTTGCACAAGTTTTATTTTTTACTCATCACATACGCTGCTTCTACTGTTTATTATATATCCTGTTGCCTAGTTACTTAATTCCTATTTATATGTACTGTACATATCTACCTCAATTACCTTGTACTCCTGCACATTGACTCAGTATTGGTACCCTGTGTATATAGCTAAGTTATTGTAATTCATTGTGTATTTATTATTACACTGAACAAAAATATTAATGAAACATGCAACAATTTCATGATAAATTGTAGACCACACTATCTACCAAGAGAGTTCTCATCTATATTATTCGTAGCCGTCTATTTACCACCACAAACTGATGCTGACACTAAGGTACACTCAATGAGCTGTAAAAGCCTATTTGGAGGAGGTCAGAGACCTGGCCATGTGGTGCCAGGACAACAACCTCTCCCTTAATGTGATCAAGTCAAAGTAGATGAATGTAGACTACAGGAAAAGGAGGACCGAGCACACCCACATTCTCATTGACGGGGCTGTAGTGGAGCAGGTTGAGAGCTTCAATTTCCTTGGCGTCCACATCACCAACAAATAACATGGTCCAAGTACACAAAGACAGTCATGAAGAGGGCACGACAAACCCTATTCCCCCTCAGGAGACAGAAAAGATTTTGGGTCTTCAGATCCTCAAAAGGTTTTACAGCTGCACCATCGAGAGCATCCTGAGTGGTTGCATCACTGCCTGGTATGGCAACTGCTCGGCCTCCAACCGCTAAGCACTACAGGGGGTAGTGCATACGGCTCAGTACATCACCGGGGCCAAGCTTCCTGCCATCCAGGACCTCTACACCAGGTGGTGTCAGAGGAAGGCCCTAAAAATTGTCAAAGACAGCCACCTAGTTGTAGACTGTTCCCTCTGCTACCGTACGACAATGGGTACCGAAATGCCAAGTCTAGGTCTAAGAATCTCCTAAATAGCTTCTAACCCCAAGCCATAAGACTCCTGAACAGCTAATCAAATGGCCACCCAGACTATTTACATTGACACCCCCCCCCCCTTTTTGTTTTTACACTGCTGCTATTCACAGTATTATCTATGCATAGTCACTTTACAAATTACCTTGACTGACCTGTATATATCCTCGTTATTGTTATGTAATTATCTTGTGTTACTTTATATGATAAAAAAAAATAATAATAATACTTACGTTTATTTAGTAAATCTTTTCTTAACTCTATTTCTTGAACTGCCTTGTTGGTTAAGGGCCTGTAAGTAAGCATTTCACGGTAAAGTCTACACCTGTTGTATTCGGTGCATGTGACGAATAACATTTGATTTAATTAGAACAGATCCAGGCGCTCTAGATTCACTTTCTCATGCCATCTCACCTCATACTGGAGTTATTCCCACCTTCTCTACCTACTGTATATATTTTTGCCAGGTGTCTAGGTGTCTATTTGATGGCTGCAGATCTCATAGTCATAGCTCATCATTAGAACGGTACTGTATTTTAGTCTAGGCTGAAACAAAAGGGGAGACGTATCCTCATCTCGTGAATGTGTCGTCAGCTTGCAGGGATAATGGGCTAATGCGGCCATGATCTCTTCGCTGTGACCCTTTGGGCCTCTAATCCTCGCATTATGTCCCTTGTCCACCTTCCCCCTCCTCTCTTCCCTCCATCCTTCCCTCCGTCTGTGCAGGTATCTGCTGCCAGTGACCTCCCAGTTCATCATGAAGTGGCCTTCATCCAGCTTCGGCCATGTCTCCTCGGCCATGCCGCGCTCACGCAGTCTGTTCACCACCCGGATGGGTCAGTTCTGACTGACCGCCCAGGCCCACCCTCATGAGCTGTAACCCCCAGCCAATCCCTCCTCCCCTCCACTAACCAGTTGAGAGGGCTGAACTGGTGGACCTTGGACCCCTCAGCAGCCCCACAAAGGCCAGAGCATATGGGTGAGATTAGTGACACCCTTGCTCTGCCCAGAACACTCCAATGTTCCAACAGGACTCTTGATCTGAGCTCCACTTAGTGTCAGACAATGGGTCATTCTCATGTGCCCCGACCCAGTCGTTCTCTGTCTCTCTCGATCTCGCTTTATCTCTCTTTCTTTCTCTCTCTCTCTCTCTCTCTCTCTCTCTCTCATTGTACCTGACATTGCTGTAGTATATCCGCTCACTGTACAGTTACAAGTCAAAGTACTGTAAAGGAAACAGAACAAGGTTTCTTACATTTATTTTGTCAAATGTTCCATGAATGCAGTGAATGCTGACGCAGTGTGCAGATGGAATGAGATTAACAGGTTATCCCTTTGTTGAGAAAAAAATAAGCTTTTTTTTGCTGGCTATGAAAATTGCTAAATGTATTTTGGTGCTGTTTGGATTTTATTTATTTTTTTAACTTATTTCAATGTGATGCTTTAGTTTACATTGTTTTAACAGTCACTTTATGCTCCTGTCAATACAACCCAAAGTACAGTAGAGCGAGGAAAGATTAATTTATTTTAAACAATTGGGTCAATTGCAACCAACAGGTAGAACGTGCAGCTGCAGGTTAGCTCTTGATTTCTTAAAACGCAACTACACTATTCTGCACTCTACTGAGATATACTCTACTCAAGTACAGTAAAGTATAATACAGTACATTATAGAAGTTTATGTTTGGGCCACATTAGAATATAATTTGTAATTTGACATACCTTGATTAGACTCTAATTTAATAAAAAATATAGGTTTGTATTAACAAAATCATGATTGTTTTGAGTTGATTTTAGTTCAGGAATAGTTTATTTTCCCCTTTTGATAAGAAATTACCACACTGTATTAAGGCAAGTTATTCATGGATTAAATATTGGAAATGAAAAGTAAGTATAGCAACACAATCTTCACATTAATAAAATGTATAGCGTAAATTGGCACAGTAGATTATCGCTTGTAAACGAGTAATTATTGCAGTTGTACGGAATGATTGTCATATATTTAAATCTGTGCTTAATCTGCTCAAATATTAGGTTTAGTTTATACCGAAGATAATACCCAGAGGGCTAAATAGTCTTGAAAATGTTTTGCAGCAACAGGGACTGAAAGTTAACATCGATATCAGCTTTAGGGAGGGGTAAAATGGCCGCCAATAGTGGTTGCAATTGAGATCGGCAGTGTGGGTGATTTTAGGGCATATTGATGCTTTAACGAGAGACCACCTCATTTTGAGACCGTGCTCAATGTTGGTTGCAGTTGACCCTTAAACGTTTAACTATAGCTTATATTTTGGGTCTGTATTGACAAGTGCAGCACAGTATAGCCACAGAGTGTCTAGAATGTTTATTTCCAACTAGCGAGCCAAGCATCCCTGCTACTTAGTGAATGAGTTGACTTTGCAGCCTCACCGTAGGGAGCCAAAATGGATTCTCGGATATTGTCTTGTTGAATATGCACCTTGCAGTATATCACAATGTGGCTGGGTCATGTACAAGGTCAACTACATTGTTGACGACATTGCAGTCGTCTGCCATTTCTCACAACGTCTGTATAGGTGTTTATAGAAATCTGACGCCCGACTGGGAAGTCGTTGACATGGCACGCATGCTTGCTGCGTGCAGCAAGACTGCAATATAGGTGATTTGGAACATGACCAAGGACTTACTCCACATACTGCTTATGATGCTGTAAGCAGTAGTTCTTGCATGCATAGATTATAGTTCTACACCCAGACGTTGTCCATAGACAGAACAACTGCATTATGGGAAATACTTGAATTTTTGTGTTGTTAAATCTTTTGGTCTGCGCTCGCATTAAATACACAAATTTAGATTTTTGGGTATCTTTCATTCAAGGGTTTTTCTTTATTTGTACTATTTTATACATTGTGGAATAATAATGAAGACATCAAAACTATGAAATAACACATATGGAATCATGTAGTAAGAAAAAAGGGTTAAACAAATCAAATTATATTTAATATTTGGGATTCTTCAAAGTAGCCACCCTTTGCCTTGATGACAGCTTTGCACACTCTTGGCATTCTCTCAACCAGCGTCACCTGGAATGCTTTTCCAACAATCTTAAAGGAGTTCCCACATATGCTGAGCACTTGTTTTCTGCTTCGCTTCACTCTGCAGTCCAACTCATCCCAAACCTTTTCAGTTGGGTTGAGGGCGGGTGATTGTGGAGGCCAGGTCATCTGATGCAGCACTCCATCACTCTCCTTCTTGGTCAAATAGCCATTAAACAGCCTTGAGGTGTGTTAGTCATTGTCCTGTTGAAAAACAAATTATAGTCCCTAAACGCAAACCAGATGGGATCACTGACAGTGTCACCAACAAAGCACCCCCACAGCATCACACCTTGTCCTCCATGCTTCACGGTGGGAACCACACATGTAGAGATCATCCATTCATCTACTCTGCGTCTCACAAATCATCAGACCAAAGGACCGATTTCCACCGGTCTAATGTCCATTGCTCATGTTTCTTGGCCCAAGCAAGTCTCCTCTTCTTATTGGTGTCTTTTAGTAGTGGTTTCTTTGCAACAATTCGACCATGAAGGCCTGATTCATGTAGTCTCCCCTGAACAGTTGATGTTGAGATGTGTCTGTTACTTGTACTCTGTGAAGCATTTATTTGGGCTGCAATTTCTGAGGCTGGTAACTCTAATGAAATGATCCTCTGCAGCAGAGGTAATTCTGGGTCATGCGTTCCTGTGCTGGTCCTCGTGAGAGCCAGTTTCATCATAGCGCTTGATGGTTTTTGCGACTGCACTTGAAGAAACTTTAAAAGTTCTTGAAATTTTCCGAATTGACTGACATTCATGTCTTAAGGTAAATGATGAACTGTCATTTTTCTTAGCTTATTTGAGCTGGTCTTGCCACAATATGGAATTGGTCTTTTACCAAACAGGGCTATCGTCTGTATACCACCCCTACCTTGTCACAAAACAACTGATTGGTTCAAACGCATTAAGAAGGAAATAAATTCCACAATTGAACTTTTAACAAGACACACCTGTTAATTGAAATGCATTCCAGGAGACTACCTCATGAAGCTGGTTGAGAGAATGCCAAGTGTGTGCAAAGCTGTCAAGGCAAAGGGTGGCTACTTTGAAGAATCTCAAATATGACGTTTATCACTTTTTAGTTTACTACATGATTCCATATGTGTTTTTTCATAGTTTTGATGTCTTCACTATTATTCTACAATGTAGAAAATAGTACAAATAAAGAAAAACCCTTGACTCAGTAGGCTTTTGACTGGTACTGTATGTGTTGTATCACATATGGATTGTATGACACATGATTTAGTGTGTGACATTTATGAGTGGGGGGGGCAAAAGTGGTTGCGATAACGTAATTATGTCATTGGCACCTCTGATGTCATACTTGTTGTCAGAGATTGGAACTCAAATTATTTTCCAATCGTTCCGAGCAGAGCCCTTATTTTTATGTTCTATTCCGGTGGTCCCACCAGAAAATAAGGTTCTGAACCGATTCGAAAACAAAAAAGTAATGGTTCTATAGTTCATATATAAATGGAACATGGGAATTCAACTTTGTTTTTACATTCAGCTCATTATTTTACTCCTCCAATTAGCGCTGATAGTGTAGCTTGCTCTGGAAAGGGTAAAATACTTTTGACTGGTCAGATAAATGCAGGCGCGAGATGTGACTGAATTTTTACAGCTGGGGAGAGAGCAAGAGAAGAGGGGTGGACATGGAGATGGCTTGGCTTGGCTTGAAGCGCTGAACATCATAACGTGAATTGGAATATGTTTAGGCTATTAGTAGCATTATAACATCACCAAATTACAGAATTATATACTAGACTTTAGGAATATTTTTTGAAGTAAAAATAACATTATCAAATGTTTTTCAAGATTTATAGATAGCGGTTCTGTTCCGGAACACTGGAAATCACTTTCGTTCCTGGTTCTGTTTTCGTTCCTCTGACAATGTCGTTTGTTTTCGGTTCTGTTCCCTGAACCGGTTTGAACCCCTGTTGGTTTTAATAGGAAGTTTTGTAAATGTCTTGTTATGTAAAACAAATCTTACTAGATAACAACAAGAATATGATTTATTTTCCATGATGTAATATCGTCATGAGAAAGACATCTTTACCTGGTTGTAGACAGTCTCAATCTACAACTAGAAAATTACATCATTATGATGTCACATGTCCATTTTTGAGTCTCTTTGGCGATTCTCTGTAAGTCGTACTGTTACTGCAGTGCTTTGCCTCGTCCGAGAAGCTGCCATTTTGTGTTTTAGCAGCTGTGTCCTATTTCCCACTCCCGCAGGTACAAGTGCCAGTGCAAACAGTGAGGTGCCAATACACCGCATATCCATTCACTAATGTGTTCCATTGGTCTTTAATTAAGGTTAATTAAAGTTAATATGTGATCAATTACAGTAGAAACCCTCATTAGGAACTATTTAAATGTTAATAGGGAGAAATGCAGTATTACGTGTCTAGGCTAGATTGTGTTACTTTTCTCACATAATTTATGGGTTTGATTTTCAACGGTAATAGGAAGCAGTCAGACTTCATGATAAAGTATATTGTACGTTTTACAACAACTCTCTTACTAATAGGTGTGGCGGGAATTCTGTGCTAAAAATGTATTTTCCCCTTACACTTTGCTGAATATTAATTCACAATGCCAAATATTTTATTTTGCCTGAACTTTGTGTTATTTAAGAGAAATACCTTTTCAGTTGAGGTATGGATTTTTAAGTTTACATAGCAATAAAATGCTTAAAACAAAAGAGGTTCTCAAGTTTCTATTATTATTTATCCTATATCGGCATACGGGTGCTTTGCGGTTCCATGTAGAATCTTTTTGACTGACATATTCTGTATGAAGCGAGCCATTGAACTCTTTGGTTCTATATAGAGCCTTTACTTCAATCCCAATAGTCCATCTGAGTGACTGTGCTTGGTCTCTGTGCCTTTGATAGCCTGACAGAGTGACTACACGACATGTAGCTATGACAGGCTGTCCATGTTAGCCCTGACCTGGATCACATTTCCCATTTGGAAATGTCAAACGTCACTCATGTCAAGGAGTGTGAGAGAGAGACCCGCAGCCCTGTCTTGTCTTGACCCGGACCCCCGGGGAAGACAGGTGAGCCCGGACTTTGTTTGCCATCTCTACACCGGACTGGCGTCCAGCTTCCTCTGGCGTCTCAGATGACGCAGTGAATTTCCCCCCAATCCCTCCCTCCTGTCTTCTCTCTGTTAGTAGAAGAGGTGGATAAGTCTACAACCTTGAGTTCCTACTGCATTGTGGTCAGAGGCCTCTGCGCCAAACAGGCAGCCACTGACAGCCAGCCTTGTGTTTCAACAAGTCCCAAAAATATATCCCATGCGCTATGGCGCTGCACTGTCCTTTTGACCTCTGTCCCCCTTCTACTCTCTCTCTCACCCTCAGCTGTCCTGGATCCTGGTCCAGACAGTTGTGCAGGCAGCCAGGGTCCAGTGTACGCTCAAGTCCACAAGCCCCTCATCTCTGAATCTCCATCCCTGTGACCTGAGTGAAAATTGGCCTGGGAGCAGAGTGTTAGAGGTGGATTGCTCAAATGTGATAAAGCGGTACACTTTGACCGTGTACATGTGCGAGTGTGCATCTACAATGACATGCTTCAAAGGACTTTATCAGGAGGCAGTGGTTTACAGCATCGTCGTCGCAGCTGGGGGCTGTCTACTGACAAACACACAACCACATTGCACACCACCTAACCATCTCAGGACTGATAACAGGCATTTGCCTCCTGGATAGCAAGGGCTCCTTTTAATGTTCTCCCCGACACTCCTCCATGCACCGAGAAACTATTTCAAGGTGATTTTTTGGTATCTTCATCCTAAAGGTCATTCCCTCTTCCATAAGCTGCACAACAAAAGGCTACATTCATCAACAAACAAATTAAGAAATGGCTGCTATACTTTAATGATCTGGAAAGTTTTTTTTTTTTTTGACAATGACGGCCTAGCAAGAGGCAAAAAGCCTCCTGTGGTAACGGGGGAAAAATATTGTAGGTCAAAACGCACATCAAGACAAAAGAGAGAAGATTACATAAAGAGAGGCCTAAGACAACAACACAACATAGGAGCAACACAACATGACAACAACACAACATGGTAGCAGCACAAACATTGTTAGGCACAGAAAACAGCAAGAATGTCTGTGACTATCATTAAATGTGTTAGACTTATTATGTCAAATCAATTCTCTGTAATTATTATTATGTGATTAAACTAATCATGTAAACTTTAATTGACTAGGAATTCGGGGCACCACAGGAAAATCTTTATAGTCTCTCTATTTCCCCAATCAACTCTTCAGATATTTTCATATAAAGTACAAATGTATTATTATTAACTCATCAGATGAACGTGGTACCGTTTGGAAATTGCTCCAAAGGATGAATCAGACTTGTGGAGGTCTACAATTTTTTTCTGAGGTCTTGGCTGATATCTTTTGATTTTCTCATGATGTCAAGGTAAGAGGGACTGAGTTTGAAGGTAGACCTAGACACACATCCACAGGTACACCTCCAAATGACTCAAGTTATGTCAATTAGCCTATCAGAAGCTTTAAAGTCTTGACATCATTTTCTGGAATTTTCCAAGCTCTTTAAAGGCACAGTCAATGTAGTGTATGTACATTTCTGACCACCTGAAATTGTGATGCAGTGAATTATAAGTGAAATAATCTGCCTGTATCAATTGTTGGAAAAATGACTTGTGTCATACACAATGTAAATGTGCCAACCGACCTGCCAATACTATAGTTTGTTGACAAGACATTTGTGGAGTGGTTGAAAAACAAGTTTTAATGATTCCAACCTGTTTACATACAAGTGTATTTAAACTTCCAACTGTATATATTTTAGAGATGGGTTAACTGCCTCGCTCGGGAGCAGAAAAACAGATTTTTACCTTGTCGGGGGATTCAATCTTGCAACTTTACAGTTAACTAGTCCAACGCTCTAACCACCTGATTACATTGCACTCCACGAAGAGACTGCCTGTTACACGAATGCAGTAAGCCAGGGTAAGTTGCTAGCTAGCATTAAACTTATCTTATTAAAAAGAATCTATCAATCAAACATAATCACTACACATGGTTGATGATATTACTAGTTTATCTAGTGTGTCCTGCTTTGCATATAATCGATGCGGTGCGTATCGTTGCTCCAATGTGTACCTAACCATAAACATCAATGCCTTCTTCAAATCGATACACAGGCGTATATCATTTTAAACCTGCATATTTAACTAAAAGAAATCCAAGTTAGCAGGCAATATTAACCAGGTGAAGTTGTGTCTTGCGTTCATTGCACGCAGAGTCAGTGTATATGCAACAGTTTGGGCCGCCTAATTTGCCAGAATTTTACATAACATACGTATGACATAACATTGAAGGTTGTGCAATGTAACAGGAATATTTAGACTTATGGATGCCACTCGTTAGATAAAATATGGAACGGTTCCGTATTTCACTGAAAGAATAAACGTCTTGTATTCGAGATGATAGTTTCCGGATTTGGCCATATTAATGACCTAAGGCTCGCATTATTTAAATCAAATTGAACATGTTTCATTATTTATTTGAGGCTAAATTTATTTTATTGATGTATTATATTAAGTTAAAATAAGTGTTTTTTCAGTATTGTTGTAATTGTCATTATTACAAAAAAAAATTAAATCGTCCGATTAATCGGTATCGGATTTTTTTTTGGTCCTCCAATAATCGGTATCGGTATCAGAGTTGAAAAATCATAATCGGTCGACCTCTAATATTTACACACATATGTTGTTGTTTACGCCCGTATGTAATTGTTGTCTCTCTGTTGGAATTGCAGGTCCCTCTGCTGGAGAGTCGGTTCATCAGCGAGTCTCTGGTTAACTTCCCCAGAAGTCACAATGTCTTTTGTAGTTGTCGCTTTCTCAGCGGCTCTGGATATTGTCTGTTATAATGGATATGTCAGGCGTACAGATGGTCGTTGCATAGAATAGATGCCTCCGCGGTTGTCGGTATTCTCGTACTAGATTTATGTAATTTCCAGCTGCAGACTAGTAATTCAATGTCTAGGATTTGCTCTTATTCTGTAGTGATCGATAATCTCCAAGTTTCATCATTACCAGCCGTGTGGCCAAAGTATCCGCTGCCTGGTCTCCTGGGCCTATAGAGTTGTAGTTCTTAGCCATTTCAACATGTAGCGTCAGCTCCATGTTTTCTATTCTAATGGCCTATAGAGTTGTAGCCATTTCAACGTGGGGACTCCGTCCCGGCTTTCTCTGACTTAATGTATATTTTTGTAGGATGTGGTTTTATACTCGGTGGAAAAAGGTGTGATTCCATAACAGCTGATGTAATGTATAGTCTCACGGGGGCGTGTATGTGAGCCTTACAGAAGGCTCACATACATTACATATTTTCACAAATAGTTTCATATTTATTCATTATTTCTATCCAACATCTAGATGGAAATCTGATCATTGAAAAGTGACACAAACAGAGATACAGTAATGTGGGTCTCCTGTCTTTCATGAGGTCACCAAATGAAACAACTTTGACAGGACTTTTCTTTAAATACCCACAGACCATTCCCACATTCTCAAAAATAGAAATATTGTTTAATTATTCATACTTTTGATTGTCCAAGTGTCTCTCTGTGTTCCACAGTTTATATTCCACTCTCGAACACTACAGAGCATAGAGGCAGCGTATTTTACAACCGCCATAAAACAGCCGACTTCCCGCTCTCCCCCTCTACGAGAGAGAGCATGCTGTAGAGTGGACCCACTGTAACCTGACCTGATCCACACTAACCTGGTCAGATCGTCACAGGAGAGGTATGAAAGTAGAAACAAAAGCACATCACGCAAAGCAGCCACAAGTGTCAGTAAGTGTCCATGATTTGAATGTAGAGATGGAGTAAAAAATGTCTAGTTTGAGTGTTTTTTGCAGCTCATTCCAGTCATTAGCTGCTTTGGGGACCTTTAATAGAATGTGAATGGCAGAACGGGTGCTCTATGTGAAGGATGAGGGTTCCAGTAGGTATCTTGTGATGGAAAATGTTATGTTGATGCTTTTCTATTGATACATGTTTTTGCTTTTCTAGTAACTGTTTTCTGTGTTCATGCAAGTGACTGATTGAATGAACCCTCACTATCAGTATCTGCAATTTGGCATTTTCCCAGACCCTTGTTTTGAGAACGAAAGATCTCAGTTTCAAGGTCTTAGAGAGAAGAAGCCTCGTCAGTATTGGTTGGTCACATGAATGAAGCAAACGTTAATGATGAATTAATTATGAATGAATAAGCTAAATCATGAAAATATAACTTGTCGGTATATAACAGATCTAACGGGGCTGCCCCGAGAGAGGTCCTGATTGACATGTTCTTGGTGCATTGAGTTGGTTGGAACCTCTCTAGCGAGCTAATAATAAACAATGATTTATATAAGATTGACCTCTTCTCCCTGTGTAAGAATTTCCATGACAATTTGGCTTCAACGAACAGGATGATTAATTCTGCCTGCGGAGCATTCCAGTGGGGGTCTGCAAGAAAAAACGGGTGGTGCATTTTATGAAGCATGAAGGAAATTCTCGCCTGACCAAAAGATGACAAGATCCAAGCAGACCAGACCCTTACCGTAAGTTGCTCAGGAGAAGACACATCATCTGCAAACAATTGAGGGACCACAAATGATTTCAGTAAGTCAATTTAAATTAATCTGTATAAAGAAATCAAATAAAAAAATCTGAAGGCGAGTAATGCATAAAAAGGTACCCATAGTCTTGTAGAGAGAAGGCTATTCACTAGACTTATGAGAAGAATAGAGTGAGGGCATAATGGTACCATGGAAAGCCCCGCTGCCAGCTGTCTGTAGGCATTTAGAAGAAGTGTCTACGTGGTCTGCAGCCACTACAAATAACACAAGGTGTTTTTGAATATGGTGTGTTTTTTATATGTATAGGAAGTAGCGGCAAGAGAACCATTGAAGATACATGTGGTGCATAGCAAGTAAAAACAAGGGAATTGTTGTAGATGCACATGGGTTAATAAGGGAGATTTCCGAGTGTGTTTGGGAATAGTACCAGATGAATGTGATTGTGAGATACGACATATTAACCTATTAGGGATAGTGAGACGCTAGCGTCTCAAGTGGCCAATAGCCTCGGGAATTGCATAGCGCCAAATTCTAATAAAACGCGATAAAACTCAAACTGTAATTAAATCACACATGCAGGGTACTCAATTAAAGCTACACTCATTGTGAATCCAGCCAACATGTCAGATTTTTAGAATACTTTTCGGCGAAAGCATGAGAAGCTATTATCTGATAGCATGCACCCCCCCTGAACCACCTGAACGAGTTGTAAACAAAAGAATTAGCATAGCCGGCGCTACACACAACGCTGAAATAAAATATAAACATGCATTACCTGTAACGGCGTTCGTCTGTTGAAGGAAGAGAGTCAGACCGAAATGCAGCGTGTTTGTTACTCATGACTTTAATGAATGAAAACGAAACATTTACAAAAACAACAAACGGAACGAGAACCCTATTACAGCCTATCTGGTGAACACTACACAAAGACAGGAACAATCACCCACGAAATACAAAGCAAAACTATGGCTTCCTAAATACGGTTCCCAATCAGAGACAACGAGAATCACCTGACTCTGATTGAGAATCGCCTCAGGCAGCCAAGCCTATACAACACCCCTAATCAGCCGCGATCCCAAATAATACAAACCCCAATACGAAAACAACATATAAACCCATGTCACACCCTGGCCTACCCAAACATATAACAAAAACACAAAAGACCAAGGTGTGACAGAACCCCCCCTATGGTGCGGACTCCCGGACGCACCTCAAACCATAGGGAGGGTCTGGGTGGCCGTCTGTCCATGGTGGCGGCTCCGGCTCGGGACGTGGACCCCACTCCATTAATGTCCTTGTTCCTCCCCTTCGCGTCCTGGGATAATCCACCCTCTCCGCCGACCATGGCCTAATAGTCCTCACCCAGATCCCCACTGGACTGAGGGGCAGCTCGTGACGGAGGGGCAGCTCGGGACAGAGGGGCAGCTCGGGACAGAGGGGCAGCTCGGGACAGAGGGGCAGCTCGGGACAGAGAGGCAGCTCGGGACAGAGGGGCATCTCGGGACAGAGGGGCATCTCGGGACAGAGGGGCAGCTCGGGACAGAGGGGCAGCTCGGGACAGAGGGGCAGCTCGGGACAGAGGGGCAGCTCGGGACAGAGGGGCAGCTCGGGACAGAGGGGCAGCTCGGGACTGAGGGGAAGCCCGGGACTGAGGGGAAGCCCAGTACTGAGAGGAAGCCCAGTACTGAGAGGAAGCCCAGTACTGAGATGAAGCCCAGTACTGAGATGAAGCTCAGGCAGGTAGTAGGCTCCGGTAAATCCTGGCTGGCTGGCGGAACTGGAAGATTCAGGTTGACTAGCAGATTTGGAAGATTTAGGTTGACTAGCAGATCTGGAAGATTCTGGTTGACTGGCAGATCTGGAAGAGACTGGTTGACTGGCAGATCTGGAAGAGACTGGTTGTCTGGCAGATCTGGAAGAGACTGGTTGTCTGGCAGATCTGGAAGAGACTGGTTGTCTGGCAGATCTGGAAGAGACTGGTTGTCTGGCAGATCTGGAAGAGACTGGTTGTCTGGCAGATCTGGAAGAGTCTGGTTGTCTGGCAGATCTGGAAGAGACTGGTTGTCTGGCAGATCTGGAAGAGTCTGGTTGTCTGGCAGATCTAGAAGAGACTGGTTGTCTGGCAGATCTAGAAGATCATGGCTGACTGGCGGATCTAGCTGCTCTATGCAGACTGACAGCTCTGGCTGCTTCTTACAGACTGATAGCTCTGGCTGCTTCATGCAGACTGATAGCTCTGGCTGCTTCATGCAGACTGACATCTCTGGCTGCTTCATGCAGACTGACAGCTCTGACTGCTCCATGCAGGCTAACAGCTCTCTGCAGACTGGTGGATCCTGGCTGACTGGTGGATCTAACTGATCCTGACAGACTGGCGGCGCTGGGCAGACTGGCGGCGCTGGGCAGACTGGCGGCGCTGGGCTGACTGGCGGCACTGGCGGCGCTGGGCAGACTGGGAGCACTGGCGGCGCTGGGCAGACTGGCGGCACTGGCGGCGCTGGGCAGACGGGAGACTCCGGTAGCGCAGGAGAGGAGAAAGGCTCTGGCTGTGCTAAACAGGCGGGAGACTCCGGCAGCGCAGGAGAGGAGAAAAGCGCTGGCTGCGCTGAACAGGCGAGGCGCACTGAAGGCCTGGTGCGTGGTGCTGGAACTGGTGGTACTGGATTGAGGACACGCACAGGAAGCCTGGTGTGGGGAGCTGCCACCGGAGGACTGGAGTGTGGAGGTGGCACAGGATGAGCTAGACCGTGAAAGCGTACAGGAGATCTTGAGAGCAGTGTGGGCACAGGACGTGCAAGGCTAGGGATGTGCACAGGAGGCCTGGTGCGTGAGGCTGGCACCAACTTCACCAGCCGACTAACACGCACCTCAGGTTGAGTATAGAGCGCTAACTCAGGTGCTATCAAATCCCCGACACGATCCGTCGGACGAATATCGTATCTATAGCACCAAGCTAGCAACTCCCTCATTACTCTCCACTCCACTTTCCCCATGAACTCCTTCACAGTCTCTGCTTCGCTCACCTCTAACACCTGCTCTGGTCTCCTCCTTGGCTCCTCACGATAAACAAGGAGAGTTGGCTCAGGTCTATCTCCTGACACAGCCATACTCTCCCTGAGCCTCCCCCCAATACATTTTTTGGGGTGACTTTCGGGTTTCGCTCTGCGCCGCCGTGTTCTCCTTTTCCACTCCATTCGCCTATAGCCCTCCTCGCATTGTTCCAGTGAATCCCAGGCGGGCTCCTGCACTCTCTCTGGGTCGGCCGCCCACCTGTCGATTTCTTCCCACGTCGTATACTCCATGCCTCTACCATCCATAATGTCCTCCTTTCGCTGCTGTCTGTTAACATGCTGCTCGGTCCGTGAGTGGTGGGTGATTCTGTAACGCCGTTCGTCTGTTGAAGGAAGAGAGTTGGACCGAAATGCAGCGTGTTTGTTACTCATGACTTTAATGAATGAAAACGAAACATTTACAAAAACAACAAACGGAACGAGAACCCTATTACAGCCTATCTGGTGAACACTACACAAAGACAGGAACAATCACCCACGAAATACAAAGCGAAACTATGGCTCCCTAAATACGGTTCCCGATCAGAGACAACGAGAATCACCTGACTCTGAGAATCGCCTCAGGCAGCCAAACCTATACAACACCCCTAATCAGCGGCGATCCCAAATAATACAAACCCCAATACGAAAACAACATATAAACCCATGTCACACCCTGGCCTACCCAAACATATAACAAAAACACAAAATACAATGACCAAGGTGTGACATTACCTTTGACGAGCTTCTTTGTTGGCACTCCAATATGTCACATAAACATCACAATTGGTCCTTTTTTTTCGATTAATTCCGTCCATGTATACCCAAAATGTCCATTTATAAAGCAGGTTTGATCCGGAAAAAACAGCTTTCCAAAACACAACGTCACTACAAAACATTTCAAAAGTTGCCTGTAAACTTTGCCAAAATATTTCAAACTACTTTTGTAATACAACTGTAGGTATTTTTAAACGTTAATAATCGATCAAATTGTAGACGCGGCAATCTGTATTCGATAGAGAAAGTAAACAAAACATGCACCATTTTCCCTCTTGCGTAACTATCAACAGTGTAACGTTGTTCCAGGATGTGCCTCTTCTTTGTTTCACCAATGATTAAATTCAACCTAATTCCAAAGACTGGTGACATCCTGTGGAAGGCGTAGGAACTGTAAAATGGATGCTATCTAATTTCCCTTGGCAAAGACAGAGGGAACTGTCAGAGGAAAATAATAATATTTTAACAGTTTTCCTTGGGGTTTTGCCTGCTACATAAGTTATGTTATAGTCACAGACATGATTGAACCAGTTTTAGAAACTTCAGAGTGTTTTCTATCCAAACCTACTAATCATATGCATATAATATATTGCTTGCATGAGTAGCAGGAAGTTGAAATTGTGCACGCTATTTATCCAAAAGTGGAAATACTTCCCCCTATCCCTAAGAAGATTTATTAAGCTGATTGAAATTTAGCTGATTGAAATTTGAATAATAAGATTGAAATGTAGCTATTAATTACTGAGTGAATGAGATCTGTCAGGGGACTAGCGCCAGTATGAAAGAGAATTATTGATTGTGTGAAAGAAGGGATACCCCAACCAGTTCTGTGTGACAGCATAGACAGGGAAACAGATGCAGTTTCCATTTTGCCAACTCACAAATTGTTTTAGAACGTCATCATTTGGGACATCAATGAAAATGCCATTGGGAGTACAATACATGGTAGCCGTAAGTTTATTTAAAAGAAAATCATTGGTTCTATTTAACAGGGTATGGGGTTTATTTGAAAATGTATTACCAGGGTGGAGGAAATCTCATAAGTATTTATCATTTTATTGGTTAGGGGTAAGTCAAGTCACGTACAATGCTTTAACTTTATCTTTATCAAATGATCCATAAAGGGACCACTCTGAACATTTCTCAGAATCCTTTTTATACCACTTACATACGTTTACGTGTGGGTGTACAATTTGCATATTATTAATATTTGTATTGTTACTTCATCAGACCTCTAGTACCCCATTCTATACATTTTTGTTACTTTATATCCAGTAACCCATTATACATTTGTGTTACTGTGACAGGTTAAAGGAAATATTCATAGCCTGTTATACATTAAAAAGTATTAGTAAGTTCATAGTACGTGAGGATTTTAAAACATCTAAGGTTTAAAAGATGCATTCAGTATTAGTTGATAGAGATTGATAACATTCATATAATTGTGTTAAAGTTACAATCTGTCAAAGGGTACGAATTGTGAGAGTTATGTGTAAACGTTATATTAATTTATTTTGTGGTGCCTAAATGTGTTGATCTGTGAGCCACGAAATGCTCTTAATCTATGAGCCGGAGATCGATTGCTCTGGTCTCCACCCATATTCCTGGGGAAAATCGCGGTCTTTTCTCATTGAAGTTAAAGTTGAATTGAGAATACAACACCGTATCACTCTCGTGATTATTTCTCCCCTATTTTCAGGGGCGTAACATTTTTGGAGGCTCCGCTGAGATTGCTGCTCAGATGTCCAGTTTCCACACCCTGGTCGCTGAATTCCGAGCCAGCTAAATCTCCACATAACAACTCAGGCAGGCTGAAGTGAGGAAAGTGTTGCTGTTCGAGGGAAGTTCGAAGTTAGTGGTTAAGTACGGGTCAACTGAGGCCATTGATTGACCATCAGAGACAGTAAGGACCATCTAATTCAGAGTCAACTCCTGCACAGTAAAAGTTCCTCCTGTTCTGTCAACATGACAAGCGCCTTGGAAGAACTACAGGAAGAGGTAGTAGGAGAATTGAACACCCTGACTAAAGACAAATTACTAGAGATATGTGATTTCCTTGAAATATCAGGCGAACAGAGAAGAGATGTTAAAAACAAATCCCGCATATCATTGATGACTCACTTTATGATTTTCCTTGAAAGAGAGGAAGTTGCAGAGTTAGAAGATGGTGGCATGTCAGAATTGTTGCTACTTAAAGACGAAATGACAGAGATGATCAGTGGCATAGATAACAAAACAGGGCAAATTGACCATGATTTTGAACCAGCCAGAACACATCACAGAACAGAGGAACTGAGAACTGTAACCCCACAACAAGGGGTGGGAACTGAGCAGATTACTGCAGCCAAAGCCAGTGATTCTCTGTGTCAGCCCCAACACCATGCCAATCTTCAGGGGAGCGTGCCGCTCTCACCCAATGCACAGCCCAGCTCATACTGGCGTAAAAGTTTAACATTTTTGGTCAGATAGGTGAACTGGGCCAGAAAGAAAAACTGACTTTTTCCAGCCTTGCCCATCAGATTGAAAATGGACTTAACAGAGGCTATCCTGAGGTAGAAATAGTAGACGCAGTAGTCAGGGCTATTTCTCCAGGCTCACAGCTACGCAGCTACTTGGAAGGTAAACCCCAGCTAACTCTTCCCACACGTAGATGTATCCTGCGTTCCCACTTCCAAGAGAAGAGTGCAACAGAGCTTTACAAACAGCTAGCTTCAGAAGCACAGCATAGCAAGGAGACCCCTCAAAGCTTCCTGATGCGCGTTTTAGATTTGAGGCAAAAAGTACTGTTTGCATCCCAGGAGTCAGAATCAGGGCTTAAGTATGACCCTGCTCTAGTCCAGAGCATGTGTTTTCACACAGTCCTTACAGGTCTCCAGAGTGACAATATCAGGATAGACATGCAGGCTCTCCAGCTAGAGAGCGAAACATCAGATGAGGTTTTGCTAGAGAAGCTTAACATTGCTTGTGCTAATGAGATAGAAAGACAAAACAAAAAGCAGTTTAATGCCCCACAGTCTACTACAACTGTAAGTGTAGTCCAGTTAGAAGATATGCCATCTGCAAAGTGTCCTGTGAAGGAAGCCAAAACTACGAGAGCGTCTGCTAAATGACTTAAATGTAATGTAATACCCACAGAACTGTTAACAGAGTTAGCTGAACTTAAGACAGGTGTAGCTTCTCTAAAAGGTCTCAGTGCAGAGATTGCTCAGATTAAGGAGACATTACAGCAGCCTATGTTTCAGTCACCGCCTTGTGCCTATGCCCCACCCCCAGTTAGGAGGCCAGATAGGGACCCCCAGCCACCTGTTTCCCAGCAGCAGTATTACAGCAACTACAGTCGGTCCCAAGCACCTGACCCTGTGCAGCATCAATATGCATCTAACCAGTATACCAACCGCTCTGCTCAAGCTCCAAGGAGGTGTTTTGTCTGCCAGCAGGCAAGAACAGATGCACGCTACACACACTGCTTCCGATGTGGGAGTGGAGAACATTTTCAAGCTGGATGTAAAATCCGGGGAGCCAGACCATCATCACCTTTAAACGGAAACGGGTTACCGTGTTAACGGTTAAACGCTTTCCCAAGCCTCAATAGAAACAAGGTGAGAGCTTTTATGCAGGCTGTTAGCGCAGAACAGACAGATGAATACGCAGTGAAAACCAAGAAAGAGAAGGTTGCTGTACCAAAACACAGTAGCATTCAGATTGAGTGCCTTGTAGCTTCCCAGCCTTTCAAAGATGACATGACAATGCTTTTCCAGCCAGACCTGAACTCGCAGTGGCCAGACGACCTTGAGTTCTTTGACACACTAGTCAGAGTCAGGAAAGGTGTTTTTCCAGTTATCCTGCTTGATGTCTCTAACCCCACTGACCACGACATTGTACTGTACAATAATCGGTACAGTACAAACCATTATGACTGTGTTACCTGCCCAAGTCTTTGAAAAAACTGTCACCTCAGCCACAGTGAATCACACCAGCGTTCGAACCCCATGTACTGCTACTGAACAGTGGGATACACCAGTAGGTTTAACTCACCTAACCGAAGAGCAGAGAGAGGTTGTTAGGAAAATGCTTAGAGAGGAGTGTCACTCCTTCTCCAGAACAGATAATGACATTGGCTGCATTGAACGATTGAAAATGACTATTTCTCTAAAAGACTCTGAACCAGTAAAGCGCACATACTCGTCAGTGCCCAGGACACTGTATCAGGAGATGAAGGGTTACATTTATGACCTCATAGTCCAGGGCTGGGTTAGGAAGTCAAACTCTTCATATTCTTCACCTGTCGTGTGCGTTCGTAAGAAGGACGGGACCCTCCGGTTGTGTATAGATTACAGAGACCTGAACAGAAAGACACATCCCGACCGCCAGCCCATCCCTCGGGTCCAAGACATCATGGACAGTTTAGGTGGTAATTCCTGGTTCTCCCTCTTAGATCAGGGGAAAGCGTATCACCAGGGGTTCATCTCTGAAGAAAGCAGACCACTGACAGCATTTGTGACACCGTGGGGACTCTATGAGTGGATACGTATGCCATTCGAACTCATGAACGCTCCTACAGCTTTTCAGCGGTGTATGGAGGAGTGTTTGGAAGGGCTCCGGGATAACATCTGCATTCCTTATCTGGACGACACGCTAGTTTTCAGTAAAACATTCAACAGCCATGTGAATGATGTGCGAAAAGTTTTGCAGCGTCTCAGAGAGTATGGCATTAAACTCAAACCAAGTAAGTGTGATCTCTTTAAACCCCAGGTCCGTTATTTGGGCAGAATAGTGTCTGTAGAGGGCAGCCGAGTTGACCCAGCCGATTTTGAAGCAGTAAGAGCATTGAAAGAAATCAGACCAGAGACTGTGGGCAAGCTCAGAAAAATGCTTGGTTTACTCACTTACTACAGACAGTATATCAAAGACTTTTCTAGGAGTGCCAGCTGCCTGTATGACCTCCTGAAAGCAGATTCAGAGAAATTACCTGACCACCTACGGAAAACAAAACAAAGAAAGTAAGTCATGTGGTGCCCTCAAACAAGCCAATCCTGTGGACTGACCAGCATCAACAGGCACTTGAACAGCTGATTGAGTGTTTGCTTCACCCACCATTTTTAGGTTTCCCTGATTTCACTCAGCCATTTGTTGTACACACTGATGCGTCACACCAAGACTTGGGAGCAGTTCTTTATCAAAAGCAAGAGGGGAAGCTTAGGGTCATTGCTTATGGCTCTCGAACCTTAAGACACTCCTCCTTCTCTCCGAAACATCTAACAGGAAAAGAGTAACAAGATCCCAAACTTGTATTACTCCCTTCTGGTGATCTGTCCTCACCTCCTGAACTCAACCCCTCCTTCATCTAATCCACAGATGTCCATCTGTCTTTCCTGTATCAACACGTTGCTCTGCTCCCATCCCCCAACACATTCCACAGCTATCTGTCCTACAGAGAACCCTTAACTTTCTCCTTTGATTCTATGCTTCTTCTCTATAATTTATTTAATATCTCAATGTTCAAAATGTCGAAACCAACAGTGGTCAAGATGTGTTGGTATCTGCACTGATGGCACAAAAGCCATGACAGGGAGACATAGTGGAGTGGTAACGTGCATGCAAGCAGTTGCTCCCGACGCGACTTTGGTACACTGCAGCATCCACCGAGAGGCTATTGCTGCCAAATTAATGCCTGACGGCTTGAAAGACGTTTTTGGACACCACAGTGAAAATGGTTTGTTAACTTTGTTAATTGAAACTCTGGGGGCGGTATTTCATTTTTGGATAAAAAACGTTCCCGTTTTAAACGGGATATTTTGTCACGACAAGATGCTCGACTGTGCATATAATTGACAGCTTTGGGTAGAAAACACTCTAACGTTTCCAAAACTGCAAAGATATTGTCTGTGAGTGCAACAGAACTGATGTTAGAGGCGAAACCCAGATAAAATCCAATCAGGAAGTGCCCCATATTTTGAAAGCGCTGCATGCCAATGACTCCTTATATGGCTGTAAATGGGCTACGAATGAGCTTACGCTTTCTACGTATTCCCCAAGGTGTCTACAGCATTGTAACATATTTTTACACATTTATGTTGAAGAATAGCCGTAAGGGACCACATTGAGCAAGTGGTCACATGATGTCTCCCGCAGAAAATCTTGCGTAAAGTACAGAATTAGCCATTATTCCAATCGCTCCTAATGAGAAACCAATTGCCAAACGTGAAGAACAAACAGCTATTTCGCCTACAAAAATAATATTTTGGGGAAAAAAAGGAACATTTGCTATCTAACTGGGAGTCTCGTGAGTGAAAACATCCGAAGTTCTTCAAAGGTAAATGATTTAATTTGATTGCTTTTCTTATTTTTGGGAAAATGTTGCCTGCTGCCAGCAGAGCCTAGCATAGCATTATGCCATGATAAATTTACACAAATGCTTGTCTAGCGTTGGCTGTAAAGCATATTTTGAAAATCTGAGATGACAGTGTGATATAGCCTTAATAATTAACTAAGCAATCAGTTAAGAACAAATTATTATTTTCAGTGATGGCCTTGGTTAACTGCCTTGTTCAGGGGCAGAGCAACAGATTTTTACCTTGTCATCTTGGGGATTCAATCTTGCAACCTTTCGGTTACTAGTCTAACACTCTAACCACTAGGCTACCTGCCGCCCCAAATGCTTTCAAGAGAGGGGCTCTGGGATTGTTCAGCTTGATTGCAACACTATCATCTGATGTGTCTGAAGTATGATTCTGTATACGACTGATGGAATGTCCGCGACCAATTATTTTTCTTTACATCTCTCCCTTTGAAAGGCTTCCTAAGGCAAGTGCCTTGGGAGAGCAGTTAAAGGTACCCGGATCCATAAGGGAGCTCCCAAATGAAGTAAGGCTTGGCCATTTTGCTTGTTTTTAACCTACGATTTTTTATCACACACACACACCAGCACCCCCACACAACCCATATGTTAATACTTAGTTGTTACTTAGTTGTTAGTTGTTAACCTCTCTGGGATATGTAGGACGCTAGCGTTCCACCTGGCCAAAAGCCAGGGAAAATGCAGAGCACCAAATTCAAATAAATTACTATAAAAATCTAACTTTCATTAAATCACACATGCAAGATAGCAAATTAAAGCTACACTTGTTGTGAATCCAGCCAACATGTCAGATTTCAAAAAGGCTTTTTGGCGAAAGCAAACGATGCTATAATCTGAGGATAGCACCTCTGTAAACAAAGAGAGAATAGCATATTTCAACCCTGCAGGTGTGACACAAAACGCAGAAATAAACATATAATTCATGCCTTACCCTTGACGAGCTTCTTTTGTTGGCACTCCAATATGTACCATAAACATCACAAATTATCCTTTTGTTCGATTAATTCCGTCTATATATATATCCAAAATGTCCAATTATTTGGCGCGTTTGATCCAGAAAAACACAGGATCCAACTTGAGCAACGTGACTACAAAATATCTCAAAAGTTACCTGTAAACTTTGCCAAAACATTTCAAACTACTTTTGTAATACAACTTTAGGTATTTTTTAGCGTAAATAATCAATAAAATTGAAGACGGGATAATCTGTGTTCAATACAGGAGTAAAACAAACTGTAGCATGCTTTCTGCTTTCTGGTCACACGCCGACACTCGTTCAAGATGGCCGTACTTCTTCATAACACAAAGGAAAAACCTCAACCAATTTCTAATGACTGTTGACATCCAGTGGAAGTGATAGGAACTGCAAGAAGGTCCCTTAGGAATCTGGATTCCCAATGAAACCTCAAAAACATCTGAATGGTTTGTCCTTGGGGTTTGGCCTACTAAATAAGTTATGTTATACTCACAGACATGATTCAAAAAGTTTTTGAAACTTTGGGGGATGAGTAGCAGGCAGTTGAATTTGGGCATGCATTTCATCCGGACGTGAAAATACTGCCTGTGAAAGTCAATATACATGTGCCCTTGACCAAATTTGGGAGATCTCTAGAAGTAGAGAAAAATTGGCAATGCTAAAAGATTTGCGTAAACTGGCTCTACAAATCGAAGAGTCTCTTGACTAGGGGGCACTTGTGCAATCATGAATGTTGTACTTTTGTCCCAGATCTCTCTTCTTATATGACTGATCTTGCTGATTACATTGCCGCTGTTGGTAAGAATAATTCCCCACAACCAAAGTGGACTCCGCAAACTTGATTGGAATACCTGTTTGGAAGTTGGAATCCCAAATTGCCAAATGGGCTGCAGTATGTGTTATTTTCTTAGTTTTTCTATATTGTGCTATTTAACATGCTGTGTATGTGTGTGTATTTTTGATAAATTCATTCCCATTAATAGAAGTAGTGTCACGTCCTGACCTTAGTTATCTTTGTTTTCATCATCATTTGGTTAGGTCTGTTTAGGTGTTGTATTGTCTAGGGGTTCCCTAGTCTAGGTGTTTATATGTCTATGGTTGCCTAGATTGGTTCTCAATCAGAAGCAGCTGTTTATAATTGTCTCTGATTGGGAACCATATTTAGGTAGCCATATGCCTTGTGTATTTTGTGGGTTGTTGGTCTATGTTTAGTTGCCTGTTCGCACTAGTCATATTGCTTCACGGTTCGTTTAGTTATTTTGTAGAGTTTTGTTCAGTGTTGCATTCATTTAATAAAATGTACGCTTATCACGCTGCGCCTTGGTCTCCTCATTATGACGAACGTGACAGAATAACCCACCAAACCAGGACCAAGCAGCGTGAAAAGTAGGAACAGCGCTTAATGGGGAAATGGCCCTGGGAGGAGATATTAGATGGAGCAGGACCCTGGACAGAGCCGGGGGAGTATCGCCGTCCTAAGGAGGAGTTAGAGGCAGCGAAAGTGGAATGGTTATACTACTAGGAAAATACAGGAGAATAGAGGAACAGTGAAGATATGAAGGAACACGGCTAGCACGGAAGCACGAGAGGCAGCCCCAAGATTTTTTTGGGGGGGAGACACGAGGAGATTGGGTGAGTTAGGTAGGAGACCTGAGGCAACTCCTCGTGCTTACTGTGGGGGAGCGTGTAACTGGTCAGGCACCGTGTTATGCAGAAATGCTCACGGTGTCTCCAATGCGAATGAATGGGCATCCAGCCAGGACGTATTGAGCCAGCTCTATGATCTGGATCTCCAATGCGTCTCCACAGTCCAGTGTATCCTGTGCCTCCTCCCCGCACTCACCCTGAGGTGCGTGTCACCAGCCCAGTACCAGCAGTGCCAACAGCATGCACCAGGTTTCCTGTGCTCCTTCAGAGCCCAGTACGCCCTGTTCCTCCTCCCCGCACTCGCCCTGAGGTGTGTGTCCTCAGCCCGGTACCACCAGTGCCGGAACCACGCACCAGGCCTACAGTGCGCCTTGGCAGTCCAGAGCGTACGGCGACGGGCCACAGTCCGGAACCTTCAACGATGGGCCACAGTCCGGAACCTCCAACGACGGGCCACAGTCCGGAACCTCCAACGACGGGCCACAGTCTGGAAGCAAAGGTCTCCAGCAAAGGTCCCCAGTCCAAAACATCCGGTGATGATCCAAGCAGCGAGGGTCCCCAGCCCGGGGCCTACGGTGAGGATCCGCAGTCCAGAGTGTCCTGCAATGATCCACGGGTCAGTGCTACAAGAGCGAACTCAGTGTAAAGAAGGGGGGCGGCGTACAGAACCAAAGCCGCCACCAAGGTTAGATGCCCACCCAGACCCTCCCATTTAGGTTTAGGTTTGCGGCCGGGAGTCCGCACCTTTGGTGGAGGGGGAGAGGTACTGTTATCTTAGTTATCTTTGCTTTCTTTATTATTTTGTTAGGTCATGGTGTCACACGGGTGGTTTGTTGAGTTTTTGACATTGTCTAGGGGGTTTTGTATGTCTCTAGGGGTTTACCTACTCTAGGTGTTTATATGTCTATGGTTGCCTAGATTGGTTCTCAATCAGAGGCAGCTGTTTATAGTTGTCTCTGATTGGGAACCATATTTAGGTAGCCATAATCCTTGGGTATTTTGTGGGTTGTTATTCTATGTTTAGTTGCCTGTTCGCACTAGTCATATTGCTTCACGGTTCGTTTTGTTGTTTTGTATAGTTTTGTTCAGTGTTGCATTCGTTTAATAAAATAGAATGTAGGTTTATCACCCTGCGCTTTGGTCTCCTCATTATGACGAACGTGACAAATAGTACTACCATACTAATTAGATTGTATAATCCAGAATTAAGGGTTTGAAATGATGAAGTGTCTGGGTTTTTTTCTGTGTTGATTTTCCTGAATTTAATAGGAGTATAAAATATTTTGATATAGAAGCTAAAATATAGATGCTTACCTTAAAATGTTTTCAGATATCTCTGTTTCAAGGTCTAGCTTAGAAAGAAGAAGTCTCATGAGGTATTGGTCTGAGTCGTGGAAATTTCCGCTATTTACCAAATCATGAGCGCAAACCACACACAAGTCAGAGTTAGTTATCAAAGTCCATCTTTAATTATATGAGCTCTATCACAACCCTGTGACTCTCAGATCAATTCAGTGTCTATCAATGAATTCTCTGAGAGCCCCCTCTACATTGAAACTGAGATCCTTTAATAGCAAAGAACATACATAGTCAGACAGCATAGACATAATAAATCATTCAGCTTTGTCTCCTTACTCAAACCCAGAACCATAAACCAATCCTCCATATCAACAGGCATATATCAAATTGTCATTTAGATACAACCAATTCCAAATACAACCAATCCTGGACAAGCTCACAGGGAGCATAGAATGATTCCAGACACTGCCATCCTCCTCTCCCCAATGGGAAAAGTAGGGAGTGACTGGCACACAGACACAGTGGAGCAAAATATATGTTTACACATGATGACACCTTGACCTCTCCCCTCTCTGCGGCCCATGCAACTTAGTCTTGACATAGAACAGATAACTGCCAATGGCCACCACTATAGTACAACAAAATACATTCTTATGAGAAATAACTCATAAGCATATCATGAAAATAAAACATCTTATCTATGTTACCCACAAATTCTGATTATTCCACAACATCTGTCACATGCATGACCCAGTATTGGTCGGTCACATGAAGCAAACGTTAATGATTAATTTATTATAAATTAATAAGCTGAATCATGCAAATATACCTTCTCTGTATATACGAGATCTAATGGGACTGCCCCAAGAGAGCTCCTGTGCGATATTTGTACATGGTTCATTGAGTTGGTTGGAACCTCTCCAGTTCGCTGATAATAAACAATGATTGATTTAAGATTGACTTCGGGTATCCGTGTGTGTATGAATTTCCACAATAATCTCAAATTGGAGGAAGTGAAGCCTAAAAGGGTTTTATAAATAAGCATCAACCAGTGGGTCTTGCACCGGGTACACAGAGATGGCCAGTTTACAGAGGAGTACAGAGTGCATTGATGTGTCCGATAATGAGCATTGGTGGCAAATCTGATGGCTGAATGGTAAAGAACATCTAGCTATGAGAGAGAGCACCCTTACCTGCCAATCTCTAAATTACATCTCCGTAATCTAGCATGGATAGGATGATCATCTGAATCAGGGTTAGTGTTGCAGCTGGGATGAAAGTTGGGTGATTATGCTGGTTGAAACCAAGTCTAGATTTAATGTTTGCCTGCAGCTTAGATATGTGCTGAGACAAGTACTTGCATGATGTACTAATCACACTGGTGTGTGTGATTACTTTGTTTTGGAGGTGTTCAGAACAAGGTTAAGGGCAGAGAAAGTTTGGACCACAAGAAAGCTTTGTTGTAAAGCGTTCAACATGAAATCCAGGGAGGGGCCAGCGGAGTACAAGACTGTATCATTTACATATAAGTGGATGAGAGAGCTTCCTACTGCCTGAGCTATGTTGCTTTTGTAAATTGAGAAGATTGCGGGGTTTAGGATTGAGCCTTGGGGTACTCCCTTCGTACCAGGCAGGGGCTGAGACAGCAGATGTTCTGACTTTACACATTGCACTCTTTGAGAGAGGAAGTTAGCAAAGCAGGCCAAAGACTCCTCAGAGACACTAATACTTCTTAGTTGACCCACCAGAATGGAATGGTCTACCTATCGAAAGCTTTGGCCAAGTCAATAAATATAGCAGCACAACATCAAGGGCAGTGCTGACATAATTTAGGACCTTTAACCCTTTGAGACTTACAAACACACAGGTGTGATCATTCTACAGTGGTCATTGCAGCATTCGCTCAAACCAGTGTGATTAGGACACTGATTTAGAACATCCATTTACGAATGATGCAACAGTCAGCTTTTAAACTGGTCACTGTTTTTTCACAGAAACATTTTGTACAAACAGTACTTACAACGTCATGTCCTCAATGTAAGCAGTTTATTTTTGGATGCAATGTTCAGACAATCACAGAAGTCGCGACAACATAACACAATTCTCATCTAAACCAGAAAATGTAGGCTACATTAGTCGTAGCGCTAACTGAGGAAAGAGTGACCTAACACAAGCGGTCATATAACTATATGACCAAAAGTATGTGGACACCTACTCATCATTACAAAATAATGGGCATTAATATGGAGTTGACTGCTGAAACTGCTAAAACAGCCTCAAAGTTTGAAGCACAGAATGATCTTGAATGTCATTTTATGCTGTAGCGTTCACTGTAACTAAAGGGCCTAGTCCGAACTATGAAAAACAGCCCCAGACCATTATTCCTCCTCCACCAAACTTTACAGTTGGCACTATGCATTGGGGCAGGTAGCGTTATTCTGGTATCCGCCAAACCCAGATTCGTCCGTCGGACTGCCAGATGGTGAAGTGTGATTCATCGCGTTTGCACTGCTCCTGAGTACAACACTCCAGCCGACGCTTGGTATTGAGCATGTTGATCTTAAGCTTGTGTGCGGCCGCTCGGCCATGGAAACCCATTTCATGAAGCTCCCGACGAACAGTTATTGTGCTGATGAGGCTTCCAGAGGCAATTTGGAACTCGGTAGTGAGTGTTGCAACAGAGGACAGACAATTTTTATGCGCTTCAGCCCTCAGCGGTCCTGTTCTGTAAGCTTGTGTGGCCTACCACTTGTTGCTTCTAGATGTAAAAGCACTTACAGTTGACCGGGGCAGCTCTAGCAGGGCAGACATTTGATGAACTGACTTGTTGGAAATGTGTCATCCTATGTCAGTGCCACGTTGAAAGTCACTGAACTCTTCAGTAAGGCCATTCTACAGTCACTGTTTGTCTATGGAGATTGCATGGCAATGTGCATGATTGTATACACCTGTCAGCAACGGCTGTGGCTGAAATAGCTGAATCCACTAATTTGAAGGGGTGTCCACATACTTTCGTATTCATAGTGTATTTAGCTAACTCTCGGCTGACAGAAACCATAATATGAATGAGCTAATAGCAATTACTATTTACAAATCACCCCATCACGGGTGACCTCACCAGTGATTGAAATAATTAAATTCAGAAGTAATCTGACAATGGGTAGCTTGTGTGCGCCGCAATGTTTTTTCGCATCAACCAAAAATGTTACAAGATGAATTGGGTATTTTTGCAATATGCATGTTGAAGGGAGTGTAGTTATATCTTTGGTCTGACATACGTTTATGTGACAACCAAGATGCATTGTATGATGTCAACAAACAAGGTGCCACACACATAGCTGGTAATTAGTTTAGCTTTTGCTCATTATAATAAAGTATTTTACACACATCTTGTGTCCATTACAATCTATGCAAGAATTAGAATGCATGATTTGTCATCAGAATTTGAAAATGTGAAGAAAACAGTAAATACATTATGCTCCCAAGCATACAGTGCTTTCAGAAAGTATTCAGACCCTTTTTACACATTTTGTTAGGTTACAGCCTTATCCTAAAATGTGTTAAATAGTTTTTCCCCTCATCAATCTACACACAATACCCCATAATGACAAAGCAAAAACTGGTTTTACAGATTTTTCCTAATTTATAAAAAAGATATAAATTAAATGTTTACATAAGTATTCAGACCCTTTACTCAGTACTTTGTTGAAGCAGCTTTGGCAGCGATTACAGCCTTGAGTTTTCTTTGGAATGACGCTACAAGCTTGGCACACCTGTATTTGGGGAGTTTCTCCCATTCTTGTCTGCAGATCCTCTCAAGCTCTGTCAGGTTGGATTGGAAGCATTGCTGCACAGCTATTTTCAGGTCTCTCCAAAGATGTTAGATCGGGTTCAAGTCCGGGCTCTGGCTGTGGCCTCTCAAAGACATTCATAGATTTGTCCTGAAGCCACTCCTGCATCGTCTTGGCTGCGTGCTTAGGGTTGTTGTCCTGTCAGAAGGTGAACCTTTGCCCCAGTCTGAGGTTCGGAGCGCTCTGGAGCAGGTTTTCATCACGGATCTCGCTGTACTTTGCTCTATTCATCTTTGCCTCAATCCTGACTAGTCTCCCGGTCAATGCCGCTGAAAAACATCCCCACATAGTTACTGTCATGTAACAATGACAAGCAACTTTCATGTAACACTGATGTCACAATGTCAGATGAAAAAGAAAGACATTACTTACTTTCAGAGGAGCAGCGTGGCACACACCATTGAGGCTCACAAACAAAGCTGTGGGCTGTTTCCTAGAATCCAGAACATAAAGAAAGAACAACTACTAATGCTGAAACCCGGGAACAAACCAGGGACATTTAGATTTTCAGTCTAACACTCTCCCAACTGAGCTATTTCTGGATGTTGTTAAAATCAATTCTGTGGCACACTTGACGATACGCACGCATGTGACTCACAATTTTGACATTAAAAATGTTACTCTTGGCCAGTACGGGGATCGAACCCACGACCTTGGCGTTATTAGCACCACGCTCTGACCAACTGAGCTAAACGGTCACTGGCACGCAATTGTTGAGATGCACCGAGCCTCTGGGTTAATAATGCCTTATGAACCTGTCTTCGATGACAATCCATCAAGCCACAATGAGGTCTAACTGTGTCGATTCTAAGCTTCCTGGAGCAATCGGAAGTGGTTAAAATCACCCTAAAAGTGTTTTGCCTTACCCAACCTTTAGTTTGTGAGAAATAGTGCATTCAACCCTGTGTAAATCAGTCAGTTCTTAACGTAAATACTTTAAACTCAGGATTCTATAAATGCATACCCCAATCAGGATATGTGTTTACTTTAAGCTTCCTGTGCCAACCGGAAGTGCCTTTAATTGGGGTCAGAGTGTCTGTTTTGAAGGGTTAAAAAGGTAAAATCTTTTCAAAACTTCATATGTGTGATTAGGCAACCCTCATGAACTGTAAGTCAGTCATTTCTCCCAACAGATGTCAAAGAAAAGATCTCTCTCTCTCTCACACACACACACACACACACACACACACACACACACACACACACACACACACACACACACACACACACACACACACACACACACACACACACACACACACACACACACACACACACACACACACACACACACACACACACACACACACACACACACACACACACACACACACACACACACACACACACACACACACACACACACACACACACACACAGCAAGGATGGAGTGACAAAGTGCGGTGCTTAAAGACACACAGAGCCTGCAATGGCATTACCATAATCTCTAGGCTGTGCTGAGTTCAATGAGATGCCCAACTTGACCGTAGCTCGCTCGGACTAGGCGCAGCGACCGTGAAAAAGTAGGCCCAAAATGAAGCCTGGCCCCAAATTTCATTTGCTTTGGATGACAGTGAGAGAATCGTTAGGTTGAGAAGCACAATTCGACCTCAGGTACGTTCCTGAGGTCCTCCCGATCTGTGCAAGCCTAACCTTGACCGTGTGGCATTAACCCTTAACCCAGTGGTTCTTAACCTTGTTGGAGGTACTGAACCCCAACAGTTTCATATGCGCATTCACCGAACCCTTCTTAATTGAAAAAAAATCAAATTCAAAACATAGGTATATATTTGACTGGTGCACAAAATGAACCGTGCATCAACATCACTATGTTCAAACAACAAAATCATCAAAACATTTTCACACAGATGATCATTTTCACACAAAAACAAAAACATAACAATGAATATTTACTGCAAATCAGTGTGACTTCTGCTGTTGCCTTTCAGAGACCAGTTCAGAAATACTCGGCTTCACCTTGGCAAGTGCCATTCTCATGTCATTTCGCAACAAAGTCTGTTCCTTTTCTTCGTTTTTATGTCTAGCATCCTCGAAAAGGATTGCTCGCAAAGATATGTTGTAACAAACGGTATGAAAATCTCCAGAGCTTTCTTAGCAATAACAGGGTACGTTACCATTTGTTGACACCAAAACGTTGAAAGCGTTGTTGTTCTGAAGAGTTGCTGTTGAACCTGGCTCTGCTGAATTTCAATGATTTCATCGAGGTATTCATCATTGACATCTGTTGTCTCAACACTAAACGTGAACGGCTGTCTCACCCATGCTGGATATGACTCTCTTGTAGGGAAGTATCCGTCGAGAGACTTTGCAAGTTCATCTAAGTGCGTGGCAATTGCTTGCTTCAGTTCAGCGGGTACAGAAATGTCTCCGATTCCAGATACATATTCGATCTTACTTACACAGTCGTCCAGCAGGGGAAAGTTTCCAAAGTTATTGTTCTCTGTTTTCCTCCGCTTCGATGATGTTGACTCCACCGCCCTGCATCCTTTGATTGAGATGATTGAGAGCTGCGAAGATATCGGCCATGTACGCTAAAATGAGAATGAACTGAATTTTTGAAGCAATCTGCATGACAATGTTGGTGCTCTTGCAAAAACAGGGCTAATTCCACAAGCACGGCAAAAACACGATTCAGCACCTGTCCCCGGGATAACCACCTAATGTTAGAATGGTACAGAAGTACCTCAAATTCAAAGCCCATTTCTTTAAATCAAAATCAAATCAAATCAAATTTTATTTGTCACATACACATGGTTAGCAGATGTTAATGCGAATGTAGCGAAATGCTTGTGCTTCTAGTTCCGACAATGCAGTAATAACCAACAAGTAATCTAACTAAAAATTCCAAAACTACTACTACTACCAAACTAACAACACTTATACACAGTGTAAGGGGATAAAGAATATGTACATAAGGATACATGAATGAGTGATGGTACAGAAAAGCATAGGCAAGATACAGTAGATGGTATCGAGTACAGTTAGGGATAGGGCTGTCTACTGCCCCCGCTGGAGTAATTGCGTGCCCATGGTAAACATAATTATTTTTTGTCAAAAGTTGCTAATATATGTAAATAAAAAATATTATTGAATAGAAAACACTCTAAAGCTTTTAAACCCGTTTAAATTGTGTCTCTGTGTAAAGCAGAACTCTCAAAATATGCATTCTCCCAAACTATCTCTTCTCATCTGAAAACTTGGGCCACCTTTGACGTCATCACAGACACCCTCCACAAACAGTTACCGGTCCCAGAACAGTCTCCACGTGTTCAGCGTGATCTCAGCTTTCAATGGGGCTTGTCATTGTGAGAATCGCCCGCTTGCGAGAGTTTGAGCACTCTGTATGCTCCCAGTCAATCAAAAACAGATGTCACTTTTCTCTGCGCAGTGGTCAAGACCTCTCTTTCTTCCAAGATCAATTGAACGGTGCCTGTGTTTCTGTTTGTTCTCAAAATTGCTGTACACCTTTATAACATGTTAAAGCTGGATTATGAAGTTAGTTTGACAAGTTAACTAGACATATAATATATAATTTCAACGTTTTGGTGCGCAACTACTTCAATTTTGCGTAAATTTCGACCGAAATGTGGGTATTTTGAGAACCGAAAGACGTAGACTTGAAAACTAAACGCTGGTTTGGTAAGTATAATCCCTTCCAGGTCGTTTGATGGAAGAACAACAAAGGTAAGGGAATATTTAATGTATTAATTTTGGGTTTCTGTCGACTCCAAGATAAAGGAGTCATTATGCTACTGTGGGAGCGCCGACTCCATATTATAGTCTAGTGAACGCAAAATGTAACGTTAAAATTAAATGTAACAATGCAATTGCATTTAGAAGAAGTGTATCTTGCTATACATATGTAAAACATGCATATTTAGTCAAAGTTTATGATGTGTATTCCTTGTTAGCTGACGTTATCTGCCGGGGCTATCGTCATTTCTCAGGACATTTGGGTAGCATTTTTGAACGATGCATCATTGTAAACAGAGATTTATGGATATATATAGCATATTATTGAAAAAAAATGAATGTACTGTGTAACATGTTATATTACTGTCATCTGATGAAGATTTCAAAAGGTTAGTGAAATGATTTTTCTTTTAATCCTGCGTTTGTTGATTGCATATTTTTTCCTACTTGGCTATGCTAATGAGCTATGTCTGCGGTGGTGGTTTGACATAAATATGTGCTATGTTTTCTCTGTAAAACATTTTAGAAATCTGACTTGCTGGCTAGATAAACAACTTGTTTATCTTTCATTTGAGCTATTTTACTTGTTAATGTGTGGAGGTTAAATATTTTTAGGAATATTTATTGCGTTCCCTGCGCCACATTCCAGCTGGGGGGGTGGGGGCGCGTGCCCAAATGGGAACTGGTGTCTCTAACAGGATATACATATGAGATGAGTATGTAAACAAAGTGGCATAGTTAAAGTGGCTAGTGATACATGTATTACATAAGGATGCAGTCGATGATATAGAGTACAGTATATACGTATGCATATGAGATGAATAATGTAGGGTAAGTAACATTATATAAGGTAGCATTGTTTAAAGTGGCTAGTGATATATTTACATCATTTCCCATCAATTCCCATTATTAAAGTGGCTGGAGTTGAGTCAGTGTCAGTGTGTTGGCAGCAGCCACTCAATGTTAGTGGTGGCTGTTTAACAGTCTGATGGCCTTGAGATAGAAGCTGTTTTTCAGTCTCTCGGTCCCAGCTTTGATGCACCTGTACTGACCTCGCCTTCTGGATGATAGCGGGTTGAACAGGCAGTGGCTCGGGTGGTTGATGTCCTTGATGATCTTTATGGCCTTCCTGTAATATTGGGTGGTGTAGGTGTCCTGGAGGGTAGGTAGTTTGCCCCCGGTGATGCGTTGTGCAGACCTCACTACCCTCTGGAGAGCCTTACGGTTGAGGGCGGAGCAGTTGCCATACCAGGCGGTGATACAGCCCGCCAGGATGCTCTCGATTGTGCATCTGTAGAAGTTTGTGAGTGCTTTTGGTGACAAGCCAAATTTCTTCAGCCTCCTGAGGTTGAAGAGGCGCTGCTGTGCCTTCTTCACAATGCTGTCTGTGTGAGTGGACCAATTCAGTTTGTCTGTGATGTGTATGCCGAGGAACTTAAAACTTGTTACCCTCTCCACTACTGTTCCATCGATGTGAATAGGGGGGTGTTCCCTCTGCTGTTTCCTGAAGTCCACAATCATCTCCTTAGTTTTGTTGACGTTGAGTGTGAGGTTATTTTCCTGACACCACACTCCGAGGGCACTCACCTCCTCCCTGTAGGCCGTCTCGTCGTTGTTGGTAATCAAGCCTACCACTGTTGTGTCGTCCGCAAACTAGATGATTGAGTTGGAGGCGTGCGTGGCCACGCAGTCGTGGGTGAACAGTGAGTACAGGAGAGGGCTCAGAACGCACCCTTGTGGGGCCCCAGTGTTGAGGATCAGCGGGGAGGAGATGTTGTTGCCTAACCTCATCACCTGGGGGCGGCCCGTCAGGAAGTCCAGTACCCAGTTGCACAGGGCGGGGTCGAGACCCAGGGTCTCGAGCTTGATGACGAGCTTGGAGGGTACTATGGTGTTGAATGCCGAGCTGTAGTCGATGAACAGCATTCTCACATAGGTATTCCTCTTGTCCAGATGGGTTAGGGCAGTGTGCAGTGTGGTTGAGATTGCATCGTCTGTGGACCTATTTGGGTGGTAAGCAAATTGGAGTGGGTCTAGGGTGTCAGGTAGGGTGGAGGTGATATGGTCCTTGACTAGTCTCTCAAAGCACTTCATGATGACGGAAGTGAGTGCTACGGGGCGGTAGTCGTTTAGCTCAGTCACCTTAGCTTTCTTGGGAACAGGAACAATGGTGGCTCTCTTGAAGCATGTGGGAACAGCAGACTGGTATAGGGATTGATTGAATATGTCCGTAAACACACCGGCCAGCTGGTCTGCGCATGCTCTGAGTGTCACACCTTGGTCATTGTATTTTGTGTTTTTGTTATATGTTTGGTTAGGCCAGGGTGTGACATGGGTTTATATGTTGTTTTCGTATTGGGGTTTGTATTATTTGGGATCGCGGCTGATTAGGGGTGTTGTATAGGCTTGGCTGCCTGAGGCGATTCCTATTCAGAGTCAGGTGATTCTCGTTGTCTCTGATTGGGAACCGTATTTAGGCAGCCTGAGTTTCGCTTTGTATTTCGTGGGTGATTGTTCCTGTCTCTGTGTTGTAGTCACCAGATAGGCTGTAATTAGTTTCAAGTTCCGTTCTGTTGTTTTCGTATTTAGTATCAGTTATTTCATGTACCGCGTTTTCTTTCATTAAAGTCATGAGTAACCAACACGCTGCATTTCGGTCCGACTCTCTTTCTTCAACAGACGAACACTGTTACAGAATCACCCACCACTCACGGACCGAGCAGTGTCAGAATCACCCACCACTCACGGACCGAGCAGTGTGTAAACTGGCAGGAGTGAAAGGAGGACGTTATAGACGGTAGAAGCATGGAGTATACGACGTGGGAAGAAATCGACAGGTGGGCGGCCGACCCAGAGATAGTGCAGGCGCCCGCCTGGGATTCGCTTCAGCAGTGCGAAGAGGGCTACAGGCGAATGGAGTCAAAAACGAAAACAACGCGACGCAGAGCGAAAACCGAAAGAAACCCCCAAATATTTATTGGGGGAGAGCGCAGAGAGAGAGTGGCTGAGTCAGGGTTCAGACCTGAGCCAACTCTCCCTGTTAATCGTGAAGAGCAGTTGCAGTGGGAGAGGCTGCACCACTTGGAGAATTGTACATGGGAGGAGGAATTAGACGGGAAAGGACCCTGGGCTCAGCCTGGAGAATATCACCGTCCCAAGGAAGAAATAGAAGCGGATAAAGCGGAGAGGAGCTGGTATGAGGAGGCAGCACGGCGACGCGGTTGGAAGCCTGAAAAGCAGCCCAAAAAAATATTGGGGGGGGGGCTAGAGGGGAGTATGGTTATGCCAGGTAGGAGACCTGCGCAAACTCCCTGTGCTCACCGTTGGGCTAGAGAGACCGGGCAGGCACCGTGTTATGCTATGGAGCGCACGGTGTTTCCAGTGCGGGTGCAGAGCCAGGTGCGGCACATACCAGCCCTTCCTATTGGCCGGGCTAGAGTGGGCATCGAGCCAGGTAAGCTTGGGCAGGCTCGGTGCTCAAGAGCTCCAGTGCGCCTGCACAGTACGGTCTATCCAGAGCCACCTCCACACACCAGTCCTCCGGTAGCAGCTCCCCGCACCAGGCTTTCTGTGCATGTCCTCGATCCAGTACCACCAGTTCCAGCACCACGCACCAGGCCTCCAGTGCGCCTTGCCTGTTCAGCGCAGCCAGCGCTTTTCTCCTCTCCTGTGCTGTCGGAGTCTCCCGCCTGTTTAGCGTAGCCAGAGCCTTTCTCCTCTCCTGCGCTGCCGGAGTCTCCCGTCTGCCTAGCGCCGCCAGTGCTCCCAGTCTGCCCAGCGCCGCCAGTGCTCCCAGTCTGCCCAGCGCCGCCAGTCTGCCCAGTGCCGCCAGTGCTCCCAGTCTGCCCAGCGCCGCCAGTCAGCCCAGCGCCGCCAGACAACCAGTCTCTTCCAGATCTGCCAGACAACCAGTCTCTTCCAGATCTGCCAGACAACCAGTCTCTTCCAGATCTGCCCGACAACCAGTCTCTTCCAGATCTGCCCGACAACCAGTCTCTTCCAGATCTGCCCGACAACCAGTCTCTTCCAGATCTGCCCGACAACCAGTCTCTTCCAGATCTGCCAGACAACCAGTCTCTTCCAGATCTGCCAGACAACCAGTCTCTTCCAGATCTGCTTGTCAACCAGAATCTTCCAGATCTGCTTGTCAACCTGAATCTTCCAGTTCCGCCAGCCAGCCAGGATTTACCGGAGCCTACTACCTGCCTGAGCTTCCTCTCAGTACTGGGCTTCCTCTCAGTACTGGGCTTCCTCTCAGTACTGCGTTTCCTCTCAGTACTGGGCTTCCCCTCAGTCCCGGGCTGCCCCTGTCCCGAGCTGCCCCTCTGTCCCGAGATTCCCCTCTGTCCCGAGATGCCCCTCAGTTATGTGGGGATCTGGGTGAGGACTATTAGGCCATGGTCGGCGGAGAGGGTGGATTATCCCAGGACGCGAAGGGGAGGAACAAGGACATTAATGGAGTGGGGTCCACGTCCCGAGCCGGAGCCGCCCCCATGGACAGACGCCCACCTGGCGTCTGGGGGGGGGGGTTCTCAGGGTGGAGGGCCCTGAACTGACGAATGAGGTCAGGGTCCAGTATGTCTTTGGCAGGAACCCAGGAGCGCTCCTCGGGACCGTAGCCTTCCCAGTCCACCAGATACTGCCAGGACCGCTGCACCTGGCGGGAATCCAGTATCCGATGGACGGTATAAGCCGGCTGGCCTCCAATGACACGAGGCGGAGGGGGAGGTCTGTCTGCCGGGACAAGGGGAGAAAAAACAACAGGTTTTAATAAGGAAATGTGAAACGTGGGATTAATCTTAAGGGATCTGGGTAAGTGTAGGCGATAAGAAACTGGGTTAACTCTACTGGCAACCTTAAAGGCACCGATGTATTTTTGGGACAGCTTGCGAGACTCCACCCGTAGTGGTAAGTCTCTTGTGGAGAGCCAGACTCTCTGGCCGGGGCGCAGGGTAGGCCCGGGACGGCGACGTCTGTTGACTTGTTGTTGGTACCTCTGTGAGGAACGCATAAGATTAAGACGGGTCTTCCTCCACATAAGCCGACAGCGTCTGACGAACTTCAAGGCTGAAGGCACTCTGACTTCTGCCTCCTGGTCCAGGAACAATGGAGGGGCATAGCCAAACTGACACTCGTGCGGGGACAAACCAGTGGAGGAGGAGCGCAAGGTGTTGTGCACGTATTCGGCCCAAACAATGAAGGACGACCATGTGGACGGGTTGTTACGAGTCATACATCGGAGGGTGGTTTCCAGCTCTTGATTCATCCTCTCAGTTTGGCCGTTGGACTCTGGATGGTACCCTGAAGATAGACTGGCAGAAGCCCCCATGAGTTGGCAGAAGGCCTTCCAAAACCTAGAGGCGAACTGGGGACCTCTGTCAGAAACCATATCTTGAGGAATGCCGAAGACTCGGAACACATGATTAATTACCAACTCAGCCGTTTCCTTGGCAGAAGGTAACTTAGTCAGAGGGACGAACCTGGCCGCCTTTGAAAACCTGTCGATAATGACTAGGATAGTAGTATTGCCATGGGATGGAGGAAGGCTAGTAATGAAGTCCAACGAGATATGGGACCAGGGTCTGTGGGGAACAGATAAAGGGTGAAGGAGTCCTTGCGGGCGGAGGTGAGAAGATTTGCCCTGTCAGCACACGGGGCAGGCATTGACGAAAGTGGCAACATCTTCTCTTATGGTAGGCCAGCAGAAATGACGCTGGATGAACTCCAAGGTGCGACCTAAGCCCGGGTGACAGGTGAGGCGAGAGGAGTGCCCCCACAGAAGGACCTGAGTCCTCACTGCCTTGGGGACAAACAACCGATTGGCAGGACCTCCTTTCGGGTCCGGTTCAATAGCTTGAGCTTGTCTCACAGTATCCTCAACTTGCCACGAGATCGGAGCCATGATCTTAGCAGCAGGAAGGACAGGCATGTCCGTGTCATCTCGAATGGCAGGAGTGTAGACTCGGGACAGGGCATCCGGTTTCAGATTCTTCGACCCGGGCTGATAGGTGAGGATAAACTGGAATCGATTGAAGAAAAGAGACCATCTAGCTTGTCTAGAGTTCAACCGCTTCGCCTGCTGGATATACTCCAGATTTCTGTGGTCCGTAAGCACTTGAAACGGGTGAGAAGCCCCCTCGAGCCAGTGTCTCCATTCCTTCAATGCCATCTTAACCGCTAGGAGTTCACGATCCCCCACATCGTAGTTCCTCTCAGCCGGGGTAAGCCGGTGTGAGAAGAAAGCGCACGGATGAAGCTTCTTGTCTTCACCCCTCTGAGACAGAACAGCTCCAACACCAACCTCTGAGGCGTCTACCTCCACCACAAACGGTTCATCCGTAGTCGGTAGTATCAGGATGGGAGCAGAGAGGACGCGCTGCTTGAGTCCTTGGAAGGCCTTCTCAGCTTCTCTTCCCCACAAAAACCTTGCATTGCCACCCTTGGTTAAAGCTGAGAGAGGGGCTGCCACCAAGCTGAAGTTCTTGATGAACTTGCGGTAAAAGTTAGTGAAGCCCAGGAAACGCTGAACTTCCTTAACGGATTTGGGGGTGGGCCAATCCGCTACCGCCCCTACCTTCCTGGGGTCCATTTGGACTCGACCGGGTTCCACTACAAATCCCAGGAATTGTACTCGGGATGAATGGAATTCGCATTTTTCCGGCTTAACGTACAGATAGCTGTCTAGGAGGCATTTGAGTACTTGTCTGACATGCTTAGTGTGTTCTTGAAGAGAGCTCGAAAAGATGAGGATGTCATCCAAGTAAACGAACACAAATATATCCCTAAGTACATCGTTTATGAGCGCTTGGAACACCGCTGGGGCGTTGGTCAGGCCGAAGGGCATCACCAAGTATTCATAGTGACCAGTAGACGTGTTGAAAGCGGTCTTCCACTCGTCACCAGGTCTGATCCGCACAAGATGGTATGCGTTCCGCAGTTCAAGCTTAGTGAAAACAACTGCTTCCTGGAGCAGCTCGAAGGCTGTGGCCATAAGGGGTAGCGGGTAACGGTTACGGACGGTTATGGCATTGAGTCCCGGTAGTCGATGCAAGGACGTAATCCACCGTCTTTCTTGGCCACAAAGAAAAACCCTGCTCCCGCCGGGGAGGTGGATGGACGCATGAGGCCTGCTTCCAGAGCGTCCTTGATGTAGGTATCCATAGCAGCTCGTTCGGGTGGAGATAGGGAAATGATCCGACCCCTGGGGGGGCAAGTGCCCGGAAACAGTTCTATGGGACAATCATAAGGTCTATGGGGTGGTAGCATGGTGGCCCTCTGTTTGCTAAATACCAGTTTGAGGTCATGGTAACACTCGGGAACTCTGGTCAGGTCGATGGATTCTAAAGACTCGGGAGTAGAACTCGGGGAATTCGGGAAAATACAAGTAGCTTGGCACATAGGACCCCACTGCTTGATAGTGCCCACAGACCAGTCGATGTGAGGGTTATGGCTGTGAAGCCAGGGGTATCCAAGGACGAGAGGGAACTCGGAACAGGAGATCAAATGAAAGTTCATCAATTCCTGGTGTTGTGAAACTGAAAGTCGCAAGGAGGTAGTGACAAGTCCAGATCCCAAAGGGCTTCCATCCAATGTAGTAACCCTCATGGGGTCACTTAGAGGTTCAGAGGGAACGCCATTCTCCTTCGCCCAGACACCATCCATGAAGTTACCTGCGGCTCCAGAGTCTACCAAGGCTTGAAGGTGAAGCTTGTGGTTGTCCCAGGAAAGGGTGACTGGAATGAGCAGACGGGAGTTGGACGGATGGGAGGAGGTTATGTTTCCCGTTACAGTTCCCCCCCCGGTCTGTACGGGACAGAGCGTTTCCCTGGAGCCCGGGACACGGAAATGGCCCGGTTTGCCGCAATATAGACAGCATCGCTCCCTCATCCGGCGGTCTCTCTCAGCCTGGGAGATGCGTCCAATCTGCATGGGTTCCGGTGGAGCCAGCGAGGATAAAGGTGGGGACTCGGAGCTGGGACTGATAGGGGTTAGAGGTCTAGGGTTGAGTTCTCTCTCTCTCTCAGACGCTGGTCAATGTGTGAGGCCAACTTGATCAGGGACTCGAGATTGTCCGGTGGTTCCCGAGTGGCCAGTTCATCTTGGATAGTGTCGGAAAGGCCTTTCAGAAAGCACACCATGAACGCCTCGTTGTTCCAGCCACTCGCTGCTGCCACCGTGCGGAACTGGATGGCATAGTCCGTCACGCTGCGCCGACCTTGGTGGAGAGTCAGGAGCTGTTTGGCTGAGTCAGGACCACTGCTTGGGCCTTGAAACACTCGTTTGAATTCCTCAGCAAAGGCAGAGTAGCTGGCACAGCAGGAACTATGGGCATCCCACACAGCAGTAGCCAGAGGGTTAACTGCCATGGGTATGTGAATCTGAGGTACTGGGACGGGAACTGTTGCCGGGGTAAGTCGATCACATATCTGCTTTATGGAAGTCAGCATCTCCGACAGAAGATGAGAATGTCTAGCCATTAAGGCCTCTTGCTGAACCAGGGCAGCTTCGTGGCGCTGGACAGTCTCCTGGTGGTGGGACAGCATGGCAACAAGGTCCTGGGAACTGGCTGCCTCTGGGTTCATTTTTGGCTCTGTGTTTCTGTCAGGACCCAGTTACGAACCCAGGTCTCCGGAGTGAGAAACAGTCACAGTCACCAACTGAGCCACGAATAGTCGGCAGAACCCAGAAGATGAGGCAGACACAGCAGTACTTGAGACGCTGTATTTAATGAAGTAAAAAGTGAAGTTCTTCAGGAAAACATGAAACTCCACAACCTCAAAAGGAATCCTACAAGAACAAAGGTAATCCTCCAAGACAAAAAAGGTCAATCCACAAGGTGGAAGGTAAAGCACAAAAATCCTCAAAAGATACTCAAAAAACAAACAAACAAGAACAAAAAACAGAATTCCACAAGAGAGTCCATCGGGATCAACAAGAGTTCTCAGAGTACTAGGGCTGGGTGCTAACATACAAACACAGAGCAAAGAACAGAGGAAAACAAAGGGTTTAAATACAATCAGGGGAAATGAGGCACAGGTGCAAATAATAATGGGGATCAAGGGAAAACAAAAGATCAAAAGGCACAATGGGGGCATCTAGTGACCAAAAACCGGAACAACCCTGGCCAAATCCTGACAATGGGTTTATATGTTGTTTTTGTATTGGGGTTTGTATTATTTGGGATCGCGGCTGATTAGGGGTGTGGTATAGGCTTGGCTGCCTGAGGCGATTCCTAATCAGAGTCAGGTGATTCTCGTTGTATCTGATTGGGAACCGTATTTAGGCAGCCTGAGTTTCGCTTTGTATTTTGTGGGTGATTGTTCCTGTCTCTGTGTTGTAGTCACCAGATAGGCTGTAATTAGTTTCAAGTTCCGTTCTGTTGTTTTCGTATTTAGTATCAGTTATTTAATGTACCGCGTTTTCATTCATTAAAGTCATGAGTAACCAACACGATGCATTTCGGCCCGACTCTCTTTCTTCAACAGACGAACACCGTTACACTCACTATGTTTGTTTTTCTATGATTTGGGGATTTCTATGTTTCGGCCTAGTATGGTTCTCAATCAGAGGCAGGTGTCATTAGTTGTCTCTGATTGAGAATCATACTTAGGTAGCCTGGGTTTCACTGTTTGTTTGTGGGTGATTGTCTATGTTAGTTGCTTGTGTCAGCACAGGTCTCATTTATAGCTTCATGGTCGTTATTTGTTTATTGTTTTTGTATAGTTTGTGTTCAGTGTTCAGTGCTTTCTTTTATTAAATATTCATCATGAACACATACCATGCCGCATTTTGGTCCTCCGATCCTTCTCGCCTCTCCTCTTCAGATGAAGAGGAGGACGATCGTGACCATCTGAGCATAGAGCCCCATAAAAAACAACAATTTCAACCAGCACAGGCGTAACATAATCACAAACTGCATTAAAATAAATTGTTTACCTTTGACGATCTTCGTCTGTTTGCAATTCCAATGCTCATTGTTACACAATAAATGATCTTTTGTTTGATAAAATCCGTTTTTATAGCCTAACACGAAACATTTTGTGAACCGCTTGTGTCGTGAATTCCGTCTCATTCCATTTTCGACGACACATTCCAGGTAAATAACCCACACAGAATGTGACTTTTCCAGTCATGTTTGGTATCACTGCAACCAACTGGTTTGTTTGTAACACAATCAAAGCCATTTTTCAGGACGTATTGACTGAAAGAAATCGATTTGAAGACAACAAGTCATGACATCAATGTGCACCAATGATTTGCCCGCTGTTTCGTCGATTGACTGTATTTTAAACCAATGACCATGAATGTCAGTCAATCCAGGAAATTTCAAGAACTTTGAAAGTTTCTTCAAGTGCAGTCGCAAAAATTCATTAGAGTTACCAACCTTCAGAAATTGCAACCCAAATAAATGCTTCACAGAATTCAAGTAAGAGACATATCTCAACATCAACTGTTCAGAGGAGACTACGTGGTCTAATTGCTGCTAAACGACAACAATAAGAAGAGGAGACTTGCTTGGGCCAAGAAACATGAAGAGCTAGGACATTAGACCAGTGGAAATCTCTCCTTTGGTCTGATGAGTCCAAATTAGAGATGTTTTGGTTCCAACCGCCGTATTATTGTGAGACGGATGATCTCCGCATGCGTGGATCCCACTGTAAAGCATGAACAACTTCAGGCATGTTTATCCCCATTTTGTTCTGTTTGCCTCTTTTTTGTTGTTGAGTTTTACCCCATTTTCACCCCAATTTTGTGTGTGCACTGCACCCGGCCTGCCACAGGAGACGTGCGATGGAACAGGGATATCCCTACCTTCCCTAACCCGGATGACGCTAAGCCAATTGTGCGTTGCCCCACGGACCTCCTGATCGCAACCGGCTGCGACAGAGCCTGGGCGCGAACCCAGGGTCTCTGGTGGCACAGCTGGGACTGCAATGCTGTGCCCTAGACCACTGCGCCACCCGGGAGGCCTCTTTTTGCAACTTTTTAAGAAATGTTTTTCAAAAGAATCGGCGGAATGAATACCCCCATTTGTTAAACCGGTGCTGGATAAATATTGGACAGAACATACACTGGGTTGCATGAATAACCCAACATGTTGGGTTGTTGGGATTACCCAAACATTGGTTAATTTAATCATCAATTGTTTTTTTATTAACTTTAATGTAATCTATAGGTTATTTTCAGGAGGTGTGGCTTATTAGGGCCGTGGCTTTCCTATAGTTTGGCCACCCGTGAGAGTAAATGTCCTTCCTGTTGATCATGTTACGTTTGTACACTGCAAATTTAAACTTTCCTTGTGTTGTTGCACATTACATATTCTAATATAATATTAATTGTCACGGGTGTTGTCAGGGTGTGACTAGGGGGTGTTCTAGCTCAATATTTCTATGTTGGTGTTTTGTATGGTTCCCAATTAGAGGCAACTGGTAATCGTTGCCTCTAATTGGGGTTCATATTTAGGTAGCCATTTTCCCACCTGTGTTGGTGGGATATTGTTGTTGTGTTTATGCACGTGCACCACTACTTTCACATTCTGTTATTGGTTTATTGTTTTTGTTTAAGGTTTCACCATAATAAAGATGTGGAACTTCAATCACGCTGCACTTTGGTCCGCTCATTACGACAATCGTGACATTAATACAATTATTATATACATGTTGTAAAAAAGTGCTAACTATCCCAACATTGGCTACAAATGTGACCCAATGCCTGCAACCCAGCATTTTTTAGACTGCATCCTATCCTCTCCTCCTCTCTCGTTCTACCGAGCCCCCCTCTCCCTCTCTGCCTCTTTCTATTTCTCTCACTTGTTCCCTCAATTCAATTCAAAATGCTTTATTGGCATGCATCTCTTTTCCGCTCTCTCTTTTTTTGTCTTCCTTCTATCGCCCCCTCCCCTCTCCCATCTCTCTTCCAGCCAAACGGCTACCCAGGGACTCCTTGTCCTCTCCCTCGCTCGCTCGCCCCTCCACCAGCGCTCCCTTTAGGGGGGGATTGAGACATCCTGGCGGATATTATCAATACATCCCCTCCAGCCAGGCTGCGAGACATGAGACAGGGCCGCTCTGCCTATTAGTCAACCGCTGAGCGCGGGGACAAGGGGAGCAGCTGTCTGGCTGGCTCCTAGCTCTGCCAGCCACACTCATTCACTCCTTCTAGAACTCCCTTCCTCCTTCCATCTCTCCCTCCCTTACTGCAGGACTGCCACTGACTGGAGGCACACCTACATCCTTCTTCCCTCTCTCTTTCTCTCCATACCTCCCTCTATCTCTCTCCTTCCTTCCATCTCTCCCTTCTCTGCCAGCCACACTCAATTATTCTCTCCTTCCCTAGTTTCCCTTTATACCTCCGTCTCTAACTGCCAGACTGCTGCTGTTTCAAGGCACACCTACACTCACTCCTTCTCTCCCTCTTTCTATCCCTCCATCTATCTCCCTTCCTCACTGCTGTAGTGCTGCCGACTTGTGCTGAGGCACGCCCGCTCCAGTAATTAAAAATGTCTAATTTCACAGGGAACACTCTGGCCCCCGTCTCACAGTGAAGGATGCTCCTCTGAATGGGAACGGACGGCTTTATTGACCAATTAGCCGCAATAGTGTTTTTTACCTCTGACTCCTGTCTCTCTCTCTTGTCTGGTCTGGTTTATCTGGTTTTAAACCAAGGGTTGTTGTTGACCATGCCCTCTGTCTACTGAGGATGACACCCTTGTGTTATTCTGTCTGTCTGAATCCTCGACTGCTTTACTTGTATATAGCGGATTAGATGCTAATTGTCTACTGTATATGTTGAACTTAGGTTAGAACAATTCTGTGAAGCCATTATAGGAAAGATACAGTAGGTGGATAGTTAGATTGATGAAAATACATTACCAGTCAAAAGTTTGGACACACCTACTCATTCAAGGGTTTTTCTTTATTTTTACTATTTTCTACATTGTAGAATAATAGTGAAGACATCAAAACTATGAAATAACACATATGGAAACATGTTGTAACCAAAGAAGTGTTAAACAAATCAAAATATTTTTTATATTTGAGATTCTTCAAAGTAGCCACCCTTTGCCTTGATGACAGCTTTGCATACTCTTGGCATTCTCTGAACCAGCTTCATGAGGAACGCTTTTCCAACAGTCCTGAAGGAGTTCCCACATATGCTGAGCACTGAGCAATGTTTTTCCTTCCCGCTGTGGTCCAACTCATCCCAAACCATCTCAGTTGGGTTGAGGTTGGGTGATTGTGGAGGCCAGGTCATCTGATGCAGCACTCCATCACTCTCCTTCTCGGACAAATAACCCTTACACAGCCTGGAGGAGTGTTTTGGGTCATTGTCCTGTTGAAAAACAAATGATAATCCCACTAAGCGCTAACCAGATGGGGATTGCGTAGCGCTGCAGAATGCTGTGGTAGCCATGCTGGTTAAGTGTGCCTTGAATTCTAAATAAATCACAGACAGTGTCACCAGCTAAGCACCCCCACACCATTACACCTCCTCATCCATGCTTCACTGTGGGAACCACATATGCAGAGATCATTCCTTCACCTACTCTGTGTCTCACAAAGACACAGCGGTTGGAACTGAAAATCTCACATTTGGATGAAAAAACAGCAGTTTGACCATGAAGGCCTAATTCACGCAGTCTCCTTCGAACAGTTGAGATGTGTCTATTACTTGAACTCTGTGAATTATTTATTTGGGATGCAATCGGAGGTGCAGTTAACTCTAATGAACTTATCCTCTTCAGCAGAGGTAACTCTGGGTCTTCCTTTCCTGTGGCGGTCCTCATGAGAGCCAGTTTCATCATAGCGCTTGATGGTTTTTGTGACTGCATTTGAAGAAACTTTCAGTTATTGAAATTTTCCGGATTGACTGACCTTCATGTCTTAAAGTAATGATGGACTGATGCTTCTCTTTTCATTTTTGAGCTGTTCTTGTCATAATATCTACTTGGTCTTTTACCAAATAGGGCTATCTTCTGTATACCACCCCTACCTTGTCACAGCACAACTGATTGGCTCAAACACATTAAGAAGGAAATAAGTTCCACAAATTAACTTTTAACAAGGCACACCTGTTAATTGAAATGCTTTCCAGGTGACTACCTCATGAAGCTGGTTGAGAGAATGCCAAGAATGTGCAAAGCTGTCATCAAGGCAAAGGGTGACTACTTTGAAGAATCTCAAATATAAAATATATTTTGATTTGTTTAACACTTTTAGTTTTACTACATGATTCCATATGTTTTATTTCATAGTTTTGATTTTCCTTGCATATTAGACAAACCTTCCTGCCTTGACTGTTTATTCAAACCCACATTGTGGTAAATGTAATATGCTGGCCTTCCCCATTACGGGCTTGATTGAGCCTGGACCTTGCTCGATAGATCTTACATGGCCTGTGGTTGTGTGAAAAATGTACTAACACATTAACAGACAGAATACCATACAGTTGCACAGACACATCCCACTGGGCACACCACGTAATTGGTGTAGATAATTGGGTAATATTTGGTTGAGACATTGATCAATGCGATTTCAGCCTTTATTCACCCACTCAAAAAGACAGCCAGAAGTGTGTTGAATTCCCAATGTGTCATCAGCTTTCAACAATTGAACATCACAACCACATTCCAATGGTAAAACAATTCCTGATTTTTGGTTTAGTTGTCATCTAAATGTGTTTTCTGCGCTTTCAACCATTTAAAGAAAGTTCAAATGGGAATACAATGTCAGATACTTTGCATTTATACAACAACACATTGCGTTATCACTGTGCTTCATCTAATAGAACAACTAAATGGCCTGGAAATGTTTATTTAAAATGCATTTAAAGTTTGATTTTATTTAGTCCTATGCTTTAACTTTGATTTTTGTTTGAGATGGAGATGTGAATACAAAATATCTATTATACATTTTTAGACAAACTCAAATTCAGTGGCACAGATGGAACTATCCAAGAAGAAGATACATCTCCTTTAAATGTTGATATTTGGTTGCATTGACAACCAAACACAATTCAATATCCAGTTTGTCTACAAATGAATAATGTATTCACGTCTCCACCTCAACCAGAAATATAAATGTAAGAATAGCACTAAATCTAAGCTACTCCAACTTGAAATGCTCTTTAAATAAAGTTTTATTTTATTTAGTCCTATTCTTTATTAACTTCGATTTTTGGTTGAGATTGAGAAGTGAATCCAACGTGTTAATGATTAACTTGAAGATTAAATGTGCGATCAACCAGAGCTTCAAAACCTAGGCCAATATGTAATGTCTGTTTTTAGTTGAACCCTGGGTTGAATTGAAACAATAGCTGTTGATGTCTTTGAAAATGCTATTTAGACCTAAATAAATGTATGATATATGACATTTAATTTGCACTGTTAAATCTAGCCTTTGGAATGACTTCCATAACAACAGTGAATATAATTCAAACCCCCTCCAATTTTTTATTTTTATCACTTGCTTCGTAAACAGCAGGTGTAGACTAACAGTAAAATGCTTACTTACGGGCCCTTCCTAACAATACAAAGAGATAAAAAAGAGGAATATAAAAATAAAAATAATAATAATAATAATAACACAAGGAATAAATACACAATGAGTAATGATAACATGGCTATTTACTGTACATGGGGTACCAGTACCGAGTCGATGTTCCTGGGTAAGAAGTAATTTAGGTAGATATGTACATATAGGAAGGGATAAAGTGACTAGGCAACATGATAGATAATAAACAGTAACAGCAGTGTATGCGATGAGTCAAATACTAACTATTTAGCAGTCTTGTGGCTTGGGGTTAGAAGCTGTTCAGGGTCCTATTGGTTTCAGACTTGGTGCATCGGTACCAGTTGCCGTGCGGCAGCAGAGAAAACAGTTTATGGCGGGAGTTTTTGACAATTTTTAGGGCCTTCCTCTGACACCGCCAGGTCCTGGAAGACAGGGAGCTCGGCCCAAGTGATGTACTTGGCTGTACGCACTACACTCTGTAGGGCCTTGTGGTTAGATGTCAAACATTTACATACCAAGCGTTGATGCAGCCAATCAAGATACAGCTGTAGAACTTTCTGACACATTTTTTCAGCCCCCAAAGGGGGAAGTGGCATTGTCGTGCCCTCTTCACGAATGTGATGTGGACACAGAGGAACTTGAAGCTCTCGACCTGCTTCACTACAGGTTGATGTGGATGGAGGCATGCTCGGACCTCCGCTTCCTGTAGTCCACGATCAGCTCCTTTGTCTTGCTGGTGTTGAGGGGGAAGTTGTCCTGGCACCACTCTGCCAGGTCTCGTACCTCCTCCCTGTATAGAGCCTTGCAAAAGTATTCATCCCCCATTGGCATTTATCCTATTTTGTTGCATTACAACCTGTAATTTAAATTGGCTTTCATGTAATGGAAATACACAAAGTAGTCCAAATTGGTGAAATAAAATGAAAAAAATCACTTGTTTCAATAAATAAAATAGAAAAATCAGAACGGAAAATTAGTGTGTGCATATTTATTCACCTCCTTTGCTATAAAGCCCCTAAATAAGATCTGGTGCTACCAATTACTTTCAGAAATCACATTAATTAAATAAACCACCTGTCTCCAATCTAAGTGTCACATGATCTCAGTGTTTTTACACCTGTTCTGAAAGGCCCCAAAGTCTGCACCACCAAGCAAGCGGCGCCATGAAGATCAAGGAGCTCTCCAAACAGGTCAGGGACAAAGTTGTGGAGAAGTACAGATCAGGATTGGCTTATAAAAAATATCCGAAACTTTGAACATCCCACGGAGCACCATTAAATCCATGATAAAAAAATGGAAAGAATATGGCACCACAACAAACCAGCCAAGAGAGGGCCACCCACCAAAACTCCCGGGCCAGGCAAGGAGGGTATTAATCAGAGAGGCAACAAAGAGACCAAAGATAACCTTGAAGGAGCTGCAAAGCTCCACAGTGGAGATTGGAGTATCTGTCCACAGGACCACTTTAAGCCGTACACTCCACAGAGCTGGGCTTTACAGAAGAGTGGCCAGAAAAAAAGCCATTGCTTAAAGAAAAAAATAAGCAAACACGTTTGGTGTTCGCCAAAAGGCATGTGGGAGACTCCCCAAAAATATTGAAGAAGGTACTCTGGTCAGATGAGACAAAATTTTTGTTTTTTGTCCACAGGAGAACGATTGCCTTACGGCGAGGATAGCTTTGCTGCAAGCCCAGCTTCAGGCACAGACGCTTCAGACGCAAGGGTAATTTCAGTGTAGGAAAGGATGAAACAGCGTCTGTGCCACCAGTACAGCACGGTCCTTATCTTAGTGATGAGTTTGGAGGGCATAATGGTTTTCCTTTTGTCCAGAGCAGTGTGGAGTGCAATAAAGATTGCGTCATCTGTGAAAATGTTGGAGCGGTGTGTGAATTAGAGTGCGTCCAGGGTGTCTGGGATGAGGGTGTTGATGTGAAAAACAAATGTCATGGGTACAGATGTGAGTGCTACAGGGTGATAGTCATTTAGACAGGTTACCTTGGTGTTCTTGGGCACAGGGACTATGATGGTCTGCTTGAAACATGTATGTATTAAAAATCATGCTTGGGAGAGGTTGAAAATGTCAGTGAAGACACTTGCCAGCTGGTCAGTGCATGATTCGAGTACGCGTCCTGGTAGTCCGTCTGGCCCTGCCGCCTTGTAAATGTTAACCTGTTTAAAAGTCTTACTAACATTGTCTACGGAAAGTGTGATCACACAGTCATCCGGAACAGCTGGTGCTCTCATGCATATTTCAGTATTGCTAGCCTTGAAACGAGCATGGAAGGTATTTAGCTCATCTGGTAGGCTTGTGTCACTGGACAGCACAAGGCTGGGTTTGCCTTTATAATCCGTGATAGTTTGCAAGCCCTGACACATCCGATGAGCATCAGAGCTGGTGTAGTAGGATTTGATCTTGGTCCTGTATTGATGCTTGTCTGATGGTTCGTTGGCATAGTGGGATTAGTGTCCCACTCTTTGAAAGCGACAGCTCTATCCTTTAGCTCAGTGCGGATGTTGCCTGTAATCCGTGGCCTCTGTTTGGGATATGCACGTACGGTCAATGTGGGGACGACGTCGTCGATTCACTTATTAATGAAGCCAGTGACTGATGTGGTAAACTCCTCAATGCCATCGGATGAATCCCGAAACATATTACAGTCTGTGCCTAGCATCTGCTTCAGTGGACAACTTCCATATTGAGCGTGTCACTGGTACTTCCCGTTAGAGTTTTTGATTGTAAGCAGGAATCAGTTCGATATAGTTATGGTCAGATTTGCCAAAAGGAGGGAGAGGGAAAGCTTTTATGCATCTCTGTATGTGGAGTAAAGGTGATCTAGAGTTTTTTTGCCTCTAGTTGCACAGGTGACATGCTGGTAGAAATGAGGTCAAATGGACGTCAGTTTTACTGTGTTAAAGTCACAGGCCAATAGGAACTCTTCTGGTTGTTAGCTCATGTCCCTATTCAGCTAGTCGAGTTCGGTGTTAGTGCCAGCATCGGTTTGTGGTGGTAAATAGACAGCTACGAAATACCTGTATATAGATGAAAACTCTCTGGTAAAAAGTATGGTCTACAGCTTATCATGAGGTGTTCTAACTCAGGTGAACCTTGAGACTTCCTTAATATAAGAGATCGTGCAGCAGCTTTTGTTAACAAAGAGACACACCACTTCCCTTGAGTTTTCCCGACGCCACCGTTCTGTCCTGCTGATGTATAGAAAAACCAGCTTGATTTATATTTACTGTCCTTGTTCAGCCATGACTCTGAGAAACATAGGATATTACAGTTCTTCAGTTCACGTTGATAGTGTTAGCAGTTTATGTTTTTCTTCAAGCAAATCCGGGGGAGAAAAATAGATTTATTTGAAAAGGACAAATCATAGATGTTATGCTGAGAAGTAGATGTTCAGTCTTCCCTGTCCTCGGTTTTTCTCCCCTAAGACTCGCTCCTGTGGGACAGCGTGTAGTTTTATAACCCAGTCATAGCCTGTGGTTGACCAATTTCATTTATGATTTTTTAAAATGTAACCTTTATTTAACCAGGTAGGCCAGTTGAGAACAAGTTCTCATTTACAACTGCGACCTGGCCAAGATAAAGCAAAGCAGTGTAACAAAAACAACACAGAGTTACACATGGGATAAACAAACATACAGTCAATAACACAATAGAAAACTCTGTATATAGTGTGTGCAAATGAAGTAAGGAGGTAAGGCAATAAATAGGCCAATAGTGGCGAAGTAATCACAATTTATCAATTTACACTGGAGTGATATATGTGCAGAAAGCAGTGCAAAAGAGCAGAAAAACAACTATTTACAGAGTTACACATGGGATAAACAAACAGGAATTGTGATGGTTTAAATGTCAGGAATTGTGATAAACTGAGTTGTGATTAACTGTATTTCAATAACACAACTGTATGTCTGTAAAAACTCTGACTTGCCACTTTTCATCTTTAGGAATCACAGCCCAGCCCTGAGTAGGGATCCATAGCGTGCAGCTCTTTCAGAACATCAGCTGTCTGATCAGAATTCCTTGCAAAAAACTGGCCAATGGCGGAATAACAAGTATCCTGCTCCAGACTCAATGTATAGACCAAACCATTGTCAATTTATATTGGTCCAATTAAGATTGATGCAGGAATCTACTGAGTACTAACGATCAATGGAAATAGTGTTTTTCTGTAATAGGGAATTATCAATGGAAATAGTTGGTTTACAGTTCAACATCTGTTAAGAATGTCAGTCCTGAACTTATGGAACGTTCTCATTGTCCCAACCTGAAATAGGATAGAGTTTTATTGAAATTAATTCTAATTAGACAACCACAGGCTAGGGCTGGGTAATAAACTACATCCTGTCCCTTTGTTCACTGGAGATAACCACATTGGGAGAGAATAACTGGAGAGCATCACTGAGGACAGGGGAGAATGACCATCTACCTCCCCGTATGATTTGTCCTCTTCGAATAAACCCATTTTCCTCCCCCTGATTTGCTTTGAGGTCTGTGTTATTGAAGAATAACATCAACTGCTAACAATAGGATAGTCTTGGACAGAGCTCATCCAATTTATTCTCCAGTGATTGCATGTTCACCAATAGAACGTAGGGTAGATGGGATTTATCCACTCTCCAACGTAGTTTTGTCAGGTATCCCGCACTCTCTATTACGCCGTCTCTTTCTCCTTCGAATGTTGGAGATTTGGGCCTGGTTCAGGATAATCAACATGACTTTTGCCTCCGACTCATTGAAGTAGAAATCCAAATCGAAGTTAGTGATAGCTGTTCTGATGTCCAGAAGCTATTTTCGGTCATAGGAAAAGATGGAGGAAACATTATGTACAAAATAAGTTAAGATCAGCGCAAAAAGAAATAGCACAATTAGTCAGGATCTTGTGATAGTAATTATTGCAATATTACATTGGTAGTAGTCAGTGACAAATATAAAAGCTAAGCAGGCCTTGGGGGACCAAATTAATGGCTATATATTAACTCTCCAGTAAAAGGTGTTGTCCAGCCTATAGTGTATATAACGTTGAAGATCTGACGTTGTTTCAAAGGTACAAATTCAACATACACTATATATGCAAAGGTATGTGGACATCCCGTCAAATGACTGGATTTGACTATTTCAGCCACACCTGTTGCTGACAGGTGTATAAAATCGAGCCCAGCTACGCAATCTCCATAGACAAACATTGGCAGTAGAATGGCCTTACTGAAGAGCTCAGTGACTTTCAATGTTGCACTGTCATAGGATGCCACCTTTCCAACAAGTCAGTTTGCCAATTTCCCGCCCTGCTAGAGCTGCCCCGGTCAACTGTAATTGCTGTTATTGTAAAGTGGAAACGTCTAGGAGCAATAACGGCTCAGCCGCAAAGTGGTAGGCCACACAAGCTCACGGAATGGGACTGCTGAGTGCTGAAGCACGTAGCGTGTAAAATGCGTCTTTCCTCGGTTGCAACACTCCTTATCGAGTTCCAAACTTCGTCTGGAAGAAACGTCAGCACAATAACTGTTCGTTGGAGGCTTCATGAAATGGGTTTCCTTGGCCAAGCATCTGCATACAAGCCAAAGATCACCATGCACAATGCCAAGCGTTGGCTGGAGTGGTTTAAAGCTAACCGCCATTGGACTCTGGAGTGAAGAATCATGCTTCACCATCTGGCAGTCTGATGGACAAATCTGGGTTTGGCGGATGCCAGGAGAATGCTACCTGCCCCAGTGCATAGTGACAACTGTAATGTTTGGTGGAGGAGGAATAATGGTCTGGGGATGTTTTTCATGGTTCGGGCGTTGCCCCTTAATTCCAGTGATAGGAAATCTTAACACTACAGCAGACAATTATAGACGATTCTGTGCTTACGACTTTGTGGCAACAGTTTGGGGAAGACCCTCTCCTGTGTTAAAATGACAATGCCAGAAATGGTTTGTCGAGATCGGTGTGGAAGAACTTGATTGGCCTGCATAGAGCCCTGACCTCATCCGCATCCAACACCTTTGGGATGAATTGGAACGCTGACTGCGAGCCAGTTCTAATCGCCCAACATCAGTAACCGACCTCACTAATGCTCTTGAAGCTGAATGGAAGCAAGTTCCCTCAACAATGTTCCAACATCTAGTGGAAAGCCTTCCCAGAAGAGTGGAGGCTGTTATAAAGGCAACTTGTGGACCAACTCCATATTAATGCCCATTATTTTGGAATGAGAGGTTCGCCAAGCAAGTGTCCACATACTTTTGGTCGTGTAGTTTATTTTGTCTGTTGAAAATGGGTTACAATGATGAAATAATCCTGTGGTTGAAACGTCACCCTCAAAACAACAGAAACATTTTTTCAAAAATCAATGCATTTTCCACTAAATTTCCATGTCATAATACGTTGACAAATTACGTTGAAACAGCATTGACTCAATCAATTTGTGCCCAGTGGGATATGATCTCTGTTTCTTTTTCAATCATCACTTCAGCTCTTTTGCTCGTGTTAAGATGGCACATTATCTATTAAATCTTCTTTATTAAGTCACTAAACGCTTCCTAGTTTCCCATTGTCATCCATCTACTCTTAATTGTTATTAATTAAGGCAAGCAGTTGTTCTTCTATTATTTTTGATATCTGCTGTTTTCTAAACGTTTTGCTTCGGCGTTATGGGGAGAGCTAATTTTTTGCATCTTAAAAAAAGACATATTCTACAAATACAAATGTATTCGAAAGTGTTGTTAACTCTGAAACTTTCCTATAGCATATGTAACTTCAAAATGTCCAATTCCACCTTTGGTCAGTCTCTGGTGTTGCTTATTTCTGCACTTGTCACCCCCATCTCCCTCCCAATTCTTAATCTGGCCTGGCTGCAATACAGAGTCCAAAACATTTGGTTAATCTGGGTTTAGCACTCGCTTTGGGAATCTCTGAGTTCTTCTGATTCAGCTGGACGAGTACATGACATATTTATTTTACTCCAGACTCCAGTTGTGGGTATTTTAGGGATGGGGATCTGAATCGCTTTAACAGACTGTGACCTCATCCACTCTAAACAGAGTGGACTTTTAAAAGCGCATCCCCACCAAATGAACCTTGGTTACAAAAACACACTCTTTTTGTCTGAGATTTTCCTCATCCTTTGTGTGGCTCCACCGCAAGGACCTGTCCGTCATCATTAGATCTGGTGCAGTCTGAGGAGGACGCTGCGCATTGGTCACAACAATATGACGGACACAGGTCACTGCTACTCCTCCCGGATGACTCAGTTATTTGAGTCAGACACACACACAAACACACAGGGTTGGGAATGAACTGATTAGTGTAATTAGTTACAAACCAGAAAAAATATGATTACTTATTGGATTACTTTTAAATGTAGAAAGGATGTTTGTGAAAAAAAATACATTATGATACCTTTATGTTTTCTCAATGACGTTCAATTCAGCATTGAAAAAAGGTACAAGTTTAAGTTTGTTCCATCTGAGTGAGTCTGACCAAGTCAGAGACCACTATGATGACACACCAAATGCTTTTGATGGATCCTTTTTGTCTACTTCTAAGGCCTCCTAAGGGGAAAGTAATCCAAAATTAACAGAGTATGTTATTGAGTATGGGTAATCTAAATGTTCCGTTACTGATTACAAATTTGTGCAGGTAACTGTTATGAATTACATTTACAAATAACTTACCCAACCACACACCTGCGTGTGTGTGCATGTGCTCGCGTATTAGAATATAGGAAAACCTGTGTATTTGTGATGGACTGGTTGTTGTAATGATGTGTAGTAGTTTTGCATGAATTCACTTCAGTAAATATAGCTGTTATCCTTTTGCTATTATGAGTCTTCTAAAGCTCACACTTCGGGTAGACAATTCTAACCGTTGAAGGTCTTCCAAAGCGTGTATTTACTTTCCTATTTCATAAAACTGCTTCTTCAGGTTCTTGGTGAAGAGTTGTTGGTTACATTTGTAGTTTCAAAGGCCTAAATCTGAGGATAAAATGGAGTTGAGTTTAAATCAGTATGTTGTCCTAGTGCATGGGGTTTCCAACCGGTAGAACTACCAGTAGCTCGGTGCCCACCTATGTATGATTAGTTCGCCAAGGAATTCTGAAAGTACGTTCCTTTTTTATGTCTTCCATCTCAAACTGTTATAAACATAATGCTCCCAGCTGCTATCCAATCAAAAGCCACATTGACATTATTCCGCCCCTGGTTAGCACCTATTGGCTTAAAAAGCCAAACGTAACACAATATCAGGAAAATAATTTCCTGCAATTTTGCCCTCGTCTGTCTGTTTTGTGCGCACATTTGTCTATCACTCGGTCTGTAGCCAGTTAGTGATGCTAATGATAACCGTCTGTGGGTAGAAAGAAAGACTTTCCCCAGAAACATTCTCAATTAAATGTTAATTGCAAAGTAGGCTTACCACATGATTATTTTTATCAATTAGGTGGCGATTGTTTTGTTAATCCTGCCATGACGTGCTGCAGCTAGATGCGCAGTTAAAGGGGATTTCTTTCAGACCTCAAACATTTTCTTCTGATGGAATCTACAGTTGAAGTCGGAAGTTTACATACACTTAGGTTGGAGTCATTAAAACCCGTTTTAGTTTTGGCAGGTCGGTTAGCACATTTACTTTGCGTATGACACACGCAATCTTTCCAATAATTGTTTACAGACAGATTATTTCACTTATAATTCACTGTATCACAATTCCAGTGGGTCAGAAGATTACATACACTAAGTTGACTGTGCATTTAAACAGCTTGGAAAATAGGCTAATTGACATAATTTGAGTCAATTGGAGGTGTACCTGTGGATGTATTTCAAGGCCTATACCTTCAAACTCAGTTCCTCTTTGCTTGACATAATGGGAAAATCAAAAGAAATCACCCAGGACCTCATAAAAAAATGGTGGACCTCCACAAGTCTGATTCATCCTTGGGAGCAATTTTCAAATGCCTGAAGGTACCACATTCATCTGTACAAACAATAGTACGCAAGTATAAACACCATGGGACCACGCAGCCGTCATACCGCTCAGGAAGGAGACACGTTCAGTCTCCTAGTGGCAGCATCATGTTGTGGGAGTGCTTTCCTGCAGGAAGGACTGGTGCACTTCACAAAATAGATTGCCTCATGAGGGAGGAAAATTATGTAGATATATTGAAGCAATACCTCAAGACATCCGTCAGGAAGTTAAAGCTTGGTGGCAAATGGGTCTTCCAAATGGACAATAACCCCAAGCATACTTCCAAAGTTGTGGCAAAATGGCTTAGGACAACAAAGTCAACGTATTGGAGTGGCCATCACAAAGCCCTGACCTCAATCCCAGAAAATTTGTGGGCAGAACTGAAAAAACATGTGTGAGCAAGGAGGCCTACAAACCTGACTTAGTTACACCAGCTCTGTCAGGAGGAATGGGCCAAAATTCACCCAACGTATTGTGGGAAGCTTGTGGAAGGCTATCCAAAACATTTGACCCAATTTAAAGGCAATGCTACCAAATACTAATTGAGTGTATGTAAACTTCTGACCCACTGGGAGTGTGATGAAATAAATAAAGCTGAAATAAATAATTCTCTCTACTCTTATTCTGACATTTCACATTCTTAAAATAAAATGGTAATCCTAACTGACCTAAGACTGAATTTGTCAGGAATTGTGAAAAACTGAGTTAAATTGAGTTTAAATATATTTGGCTAGGGGTGTATGTAAACAATATGCATTGACATGGAATCAGAACATCAATATTCTTTGTTTGTCTATGAATAATAATGTAATGTAAACTTTATTCCAGCAGCATACCACCCTGCATACCACTGCTGGCTTGCTTCTGAAGATAAGTAGGGTAGGTCCTGGTCAGTCCCTGGATGGGAGACCAGATGCTGCTGGAAGTGGTGTTGGAGGGCCAGTAGGAGGCACTCTTTCCTCTGGTCTAAAAAAATATCCCGAGGGCACTGCCCTGTGTAGGGTGCCGTCTTTCGGATGGGATGTTAAACTGGTGTCCTGATTCTCTGCGGTCATTAAAGATCCCACGGCCCTTATTTTAAGAGTAGGGGTGTTAACCCCGGTGTCCTGGCTAAATTCCCAATCTGGCCATCACGGTCACCTAATAATCCCCAGTTTACGATTGGCTCATTCATCCCCCTCCTCTCCCCTGTAACTCTTCCCCAGGTCGTCGCTGCAAATGAGAATGTTTTCTCAGTCAATTTACCTGGTAAAATAACGGATAAATAATGTTGAGAGTAAATAACAGGAGAAAAAACAAACAATAACAACTGAATTCAGGAAAATACTAAATATAATTTGATGTTTAGCAACCATTCTTTTACCACGTGTATTGACAGAAAACATATCTTGTACACCAAGCAACCAGATAAGAGTTGCTCGTTAGAGGAGAAGAGAACAATGTGCCTTTTATTAAGCTTTGCAGAAGAAAAAAAGGCTTTTTAAAAGTATGCTAGAAAAGGATGGAGAACCCTTTTCTGAAATTACATGATTTATTTAACTTGAGAGAGGCACCCCAGATCATGTAAGAAAGTTTTGATAGTAAAACTGAACTCAATTATGCGTAGTACTCAATATGGTAATTTGTTTCTGCACATTCTCTCCAGCTTCTTAGCAAACCTGGGCAAATCAAGACTTCAATAATTGCCGGAATGTCCCTTCTCACTCTGCAACTTGAATTAATTGGCCTCTTTACTTACACTGTCGGAGTATCTTTTAGATCACCCACGGCAGATTTATCTTTGAACTGCACATACTATATACGGTGTGTGATTTAGAAACGGATTAACAATAACATAGGTGGGTTCAAAAAACATACCTACTCTCAATCAGATTTTGTCATGTACATTGAGAGATGTGAATATTGAAGGTCATCACTTTGTTTAATTCATATTCGTGAACCTTGTTAAGATGGTCCAAAGGTCGGCCATGTTGGTCAGGGAGTTGCTAAAAAAAACTTAAAAATAAAATGTTGTAAAATAATTAATGTGAATAACTGCATTTATAATTATATTACTATTTTAGGTTGACTATAATTTCATAACACAATTTATGATACATCACATGCCTTACTTTTATTTTTCCTGCAAAGCAGGAAATCCATCACCAATGTTTCTTTTGCCATTCATTCCATTTAGGTTTTGGATTTCTCTCTGACCAAGATGGCTGCCATTTTCACCCCATTATGTAACTTTGAGGGCTTATGGCATAGCCCTTCTAGTAATTTAATAGGAACTCTATGCTCATTCCATCAGATGATTAATTGAATGTGCGTACTGTAAAACATCTGGTGAAGGTAACACGTCTAATGCAACCTTTCAATTATTCATTTGATTACAATGAGAGTAAATCGTTTATTTTTAATTAGCTAGATGTTTTTACCCTTCTTGGACATACACACATTGACCTATGGCAGAGGTGGTTTAAAGTACTGTGCTTCAAATACATTGATTTGTTGTTATTCAGATTGAATAGATATCCACAATGAAATGTACACTTTGATCCATTATAACTGTTTTGAACTCTATGGTGTGCATATTAGGACAACATCGATTGAAAATAATTCCTGAGGCTGTCCTAATATCGAAACCGCGGTGTCAAGGGCCATTGGCGGTAGGCTAGAGAGAAGGAACCTTTTCGTCAGTGTTACATAAGAATCCTCCTCACATTTCAAAGCACGGAAGATGAGGAAAGAATGGTTTGCTTTATAATTCTGGAGGAAAGGATGCTAGGAAAATGGCATTTTGGCATTGAGTATGAGGACAACATTTGCCTTGAGCTGTTGGATAAACCCTGCTATAAAACCCACTGTCTACTCTAGGTGATGGTATTATATCACAGTCTGTCACATTAAGATATTTATTTTTGTTTGCCATTTCATGATCCAGATATATTTGCACATACAGTCGTTTTTTTACGCTTCTGGACTCTTTCGAGCACCCAAAATCATCAGAGAGGATGTGATGATAAGCCTTTCAACCAGAGTTGAAAACACTGAAACTTCAAATGGAGTACAAACATATGGAAATAAAGAAAATACATTATTTCAACTCTGCTTTAAAATTGGAGATAATTGAAAAATGTTTTTAGTTTTGCCACGTAATTACTTCAATTGCTGAACACACTGACTTCAATATTCAGATGATCTGAGGTATTATAAGCTTCAAAACCTTGGTGATGGTGGAAGGAGACAGAGAGAAAGAGAGAACACCTTCCTTCAACTGAGAATTCCATTCTTTAAGCGCATCCACTGATGTTTAATTGATCCCATCCGTCAGTCTCTTTCTCTGAGGAAATCCTAGCAGAGGACAAATACTCTTCCAGCTCTCTCACAATTGCCAGAAGAAGACAGAGGGGTGAGAGAGTGAAAAAAAGGCCCAATCCTCAACTGACTAATAACTAACGTGTAGACTACACTGAGTATTAAACCCAGGGGAAGTGTAACTGACTCGTTGCCTAAACCCAGCCATCAAAACAAAATCCCACTGTCTGTGTCTGTGCTCCCTTCTGTCTTGTCTGAGCACTTCATTCCCTGGGAGAGCGACTTGTCTCGAGCTCTGGAGTTAGGGGAGTCGTAAAGCCCCAAGACGGTCAAGCGTTCAGTGGGCCTTTAGCAGGATAAAACCGACCCTCCGCTCAGACATCAGACATAACAGAGCCGGAGTTAGGGAGAGGTGAGCTGAGAGTTCGGGGACTCCGGCTCCTCTGCATCCTCTCCCAATATGAAAGTATTAGGAAAACCGGTCCTCCATGTTTTCTTCTTCCTCTCTCTCCGAATCGCGAGCCATGTCAATTCAACTGGGGATAGAGAGAGCGAGATAAAGAAAAAGAAAACCCTTGAGGCTGGGTTGGGGTGTTCTACGATGGTTTCCGGGGGTGTTAGGTATACTAAGTTGCATGTTAGCATCTAGTAGCGACTCAAAATAGGCTGCTGAAATATCCGTTTGATGACTATTAAAAGTCTAAGAAAATACACTTACTGCAGTCTCCCTGAAATTGATGAGTTTCTACCCTGATAATATCACCTCCACACATTTAATAGAGAACTAATGATGAAAAACACCCGTGCACAATATTCTAAAGACAAAACGGAGAAAGGTATTTTATTTTGAGACTCCTCTGAAGGTGACTAGTATTGTGTCTGCCTGGCTTTGGGTCTGGTTATTGGATATGTGGTTGTGTTTGAAAGAGAGAGTGAGGATCACCTTTTCAGGCACAACTCTGAGTTAAAAAGCTGAAGAGCCCAAGGGGTTGGTAAAAATAGCCTGGAGGCTGATTAAGGGAGAGGCAGCAGGAGGATTTGAAACTCCTGATTAAGACACCTGTAAGGCCCCTTTAAGTAAACCTTCTCAAGAGCACAGCTACTCACATCTGCCAAAGCTGTCCGTGACGCCAGTAAAATTCCCTCCCCATCCATTCTCCAGGGGGTAGCGGGGACAGATGGAAATCATACGCGAGAGAAGAGAAGACAGTGCAGTAAACGCTTTAGCTATATCCTCAATATGCCCTAAAACTTGATCTGTGCCGACCTTATACATGCTACTATTTTATATGAAGGGTTATTATAATACCTGAAGCTCACCCCAAAATCAAAGTTTTACTGGCATTTTCATAACTCAAAAGTTAAGTTGAGTCCATGTCCCACACCATTTGTTGTCTACATACAGGTAGACATTAGGAGGAACCTACAGCATGCCTCATTTTCAAATGAATTACACAGATTATCACCATCTAATGTATTTGGGCTAAACTATCCATTTCAGCTGTTTGGGCTGAACTATCCCTTTAAGCTGTGAGATCAAACAATGTGAGAACAGCGTTTTACCACTGCATTCATACAAGTCCTTCACTGTGCAAACACTATATCTCTGCTAAGTTAGTATTGCTGTTGAAAAACAATCTGGGGTCTGAGGTGAATGGCCCACCCCGAACCAAAATGAAGCTATGCATTCTCAGCTTCTCTTGAACCTAGTTGACTGGTCCTTTGGCCAGTAAAACAAACAGGCTCGCCCACAGACAGGGTGTTTGGAGATGTGCTTTGCTAAAGTCTGCATGTCCCAGGATGCCTCTCAGGGAGAAAGAGAGAGGGATAAAAACAGAGAGAGAGTGGAGGGACATGGACAGGTCATCATGGGGCACTTGGCTCCACTGCTAGTGTTCCCTTTGCAATCGCAACCTGGGGGTGGATTTTTTTTTTAAAGAGCAGGTCCCTGTCTTCTCCTGTCAAATAAAGGAAAAGGGAGAGAGGAAGGAAGAGAGAGAGTGAACCTGAGAGCCCCCAGTCCCAGCTGTAAGGCTTCCCTGATCCCTCGCTCCTCTCATCTTCAGCCTGAACTCGACCCCTTACGGAGTTCAACCCGCTCGTCTACGTTGTGTTTTCACAGGGCATAGCAAAGAATATAATCTGGGGCCTTTACATTGGACTCAATTTGCGCCTAAGGATTCATACAGGTTTTATTATACTCTACGTCAGGTAATGGATACAAATGATTTAGCGGTGCATAACTGAATGAAACATAAATGGCTGGCAATCTCTTTTTCTTTCTCTCTCTCTCACTCTCCCTCCCCCTCTATCATCATTGCTCTCTATCACTCCTCTCTCTCTCCCTCTCTCTCTCTCTCTCTCTCTCTCTCTCTCTCTCTCTCTCTCTCTCTCTCTCTCTCTCTCTCTCTCTCTCTCTCTCTCTCTCTCTCTCTCTCTCTCTCTCTCTCTCTCTCTCTCTCTCTCTCTCTCTCTCTCCCTCCACTTCCTCTCTCTCTGAATATAAACCATTGGACACACTACAATCCCAGGCTCCCAGTATGTTCTTTGTGTCCCTGCCAACAGAGCTGACCAGCTCAGCCCTCCGATTCCACGGCTCTAGTTCACTCTGCTCTGGCATTGCTCGCATGCTGACCAGACCAGATGGTGGCAAGCCTGTGGCCAGACGTTTCCTGGTTCCTGGTCACCTGAGCAGCATGTGGCCAGGGTGGCCCTTCCCCTTCCCTGGCTCTTCCTGTTCGGCTTGGAGGTTCCTGAGAAGGGTCAGTGTGACCCAGTGTGCTCAGGATCCATACCGGGATATTTATTATTTCATTTAAATCCTTCTTTGGCTCTGGAGAGCAGAGGGTCATCAATGTCTCTCAGAGGTTACAAAACGTGTTCATGAGGTAACCGCGTGAACTGCTGAACCCGAAGCAAGGACTGGGTACTTGTTTTTTTCTGCACACAAGGGCCACCGAAGAGTGTTTATGTGGCATGATAAATTCAGCAGACAATACACATGAGCAAACACACACACACATACACACGCCAAGACAGATATGTGCTTTTAGAAAAGGGATGTTTACTGGTCGCTTGCTGGCTGACCGGCTTTTAGGTAATTGCATAATTTATTTGATGCTGTTGGACAAACAGGAACATGCACTAAACTGTCCTCCCCCACCCCTCAGAACACATTGTTATTACTTTAAAGCGAGAATCCTTAATTTAATCAATAACAAAGCAGTCACCCCACTTCTGTTTTGGTATAAATCTGAGTGATGGACCTGGAGAAATGTAACCACTCTCAAATTCATAGACAGAGCTATGGATGCAAGGACTGACCAGCCATGATATCAAAATTATAGTTTACATAGGCTATGTTTACAAAAAGAGTAAAACAAGCATATTTTGGGTTATCATAGGGTATGGCAGTTGAACTACGTTTATGGTGCATATATAAGTTATATTCTTCAAAAGTCAATCAGTTTATATCAATAATCATTAAGTCCAAAAATTGATATAGCAACTAAGGATTCTAGCTTTAAGACTGATCTCTTCCCTCCTCTGTTTTTATATATATTCGTATGGGGGGGGGGGGGGGGTACACTGTTCCTTGTAAAGATAAGGTTTAGATTATTAATGGAAATTTTTACCCTGCCCCCTCCCACTCAATATTAGTGGCTTCCCCCCTCCACGTCAATATCAGTAGTCTCTACACTCCTCCTCTCCGCCTCACATGGCCCTCCCAGCCATGACATGAGTTCACAGGGGAGGGAGAGGAGCAAAGTAAATGAGGGACAGAGGCCTAACTCCATTAGGCATAGAGAGTAATGAAACCATGTTTTGTTAGATTACCTCCAACAAATGTGTGGACACTGGTTTATGTGGATAATCGTTCATCCCAGACAAAAGGGGACTGATTTAGGTCCTGGCATCAGGTTACAGGCAAAATGTAAGATCCACAGAAGCTGATGTATGTTGATTGCTGGCTACGCGGCATAACCCAAGCACATCAGAGGGAGAGAAGACTGATGATGGCAGGAGGACACAGATCTCTGATTTCCCATAATCTCATGTCTACATGGACACGCACACACCACGAACACACACATGCTCATACACACCTATACACACTCTCGTACACACACAAACACACACACACATGCTCACACATGCCTATTAACATGAAATGGATTATGCCTTAGATTTCTCTAAAGATCTATTAGTCCTCGAGCCTGTCATTGAGCAGACGGGTCCACAAGTCTACAAACAGTTGCTCCTTGGCTGAGTGAGATGAATGGTTTTATAAACATGATGAATGACTCTGATGTGTGATGACAGCCTTTGAGTGACTTGTTACAGGTGTCTGCCCCCCACAACCCCCTTTGCCTCTTCCTCCTTTACTCTATCCATCTAGAGAAAGAGCGAGACAGCTGTTCCCTCCGACGACCACCTTGCCCTCTCAATCAGCCTCGACAGACAGTCCTTCTTCAGATAATGGCGAGGCATAAACTTTGATAGTGATGACAAACATTAGCTAGCCATGTCTATGAAGTTTTTGTGCAGCCTTAGTTTCCGGCCGAATCCCTTTGGCTTATCTGCTCGTTTGCTGCCCTCGGAGGCTCGACCAAGCAAAATAAATAGCTATGCTGTCACCCGTGAGAGTGGATACACAACCGCCCTTCAGACATCCAGTTGGCAAGGGTGTTGGGGAATAAAATATCAAAGGGACCTTAAAACAGCTGCAAATGGGTTTACAGAATCAAGCTGACATGGCACAGAGCAGACTGGTCTAATATTATGGAGACGGTCAGTGATCCATTTCAAGGTAGTGTTTCACACACTGAAAATCCAACTCTCCTCAAATGGCCTTCACTCATTGTCACCCAGCAAAATTAGAATTTTGTGATCTACACATTTGTGATATATACACATTGATTCTTGAAGAATATCACTTATAAATGGTCATCTGTCTAACCCATGATCATAGCCAACCATATCATGCAAAACCATCAAGTATAGAACCACAATTTGGATCATTATCAAATGCTAATAGAAAGTGGTTGGGAAAAGTGCAGAGATGTACACTTAAAGTGAATAATGTGCTTTGTTTTTCCAACAACAACAACATATACCCACAGTAGATGTCTGGCACAAGGCAAGGCAAGCAAGAGGTCTTGGGACTGTGATGAAGGTGAATGGCAGGGGAGAGGGGCTAAAGCCTTTCTTCTTGGCTGCTGAGCCTCCCCTTTGGTTCTTCACTGACACTACCTTTTGCTCTCCTGGCAGAAATGAAAGGGGGGAAAACAGGGAGTGTGAGCTCAAATCACGCTGTTCTGTAAATGGACTTGACAACCTCTGATATTGCATCACTTAAAGAACCCTGGAGCTTTTCTCAATAACCCTGAAAGGCGTGGGCTACTTGTTTTCTCTCCTTACACTTGCACCACCTTACACTGATAACATTATCGGAAAGAGAATGGTAGGAATACAGCAGAGCTACAACGCCCAAGATTGTAAAATTGGAAATAAAGAACTAGAAGGACTTTAATAGTGTACATTTGTAAAGACAGTGAATAATATATTGGGGAATTAAAGAGAGCGAGAGAGTCAACTTCCTAAAAGTAGGTCAGTTGGAAATCAGAATTGCCCCCACCCCCTCTAAACATTTATTTATTTATTTCCAGTCACCTTGGATACGGGCACGGCGATAACTTCAAGCCGCAACATCTCACATTTAGAAAGGCATGAGACGTGGACTTCCAACATCAACGTGAAAGCTCACAAAATCTGTCTGTCATGGGTTTGACAAGTACCCTTCACAAAGCAAATGAAATCTGTATGTTTAGCGGTAGGCAAGGACCTTGTCGGATGCTAATGCCGGGGGCCACAGCGGAGGTAGCTATTTCTACATTTCCAACACAGTATGTGTTTGTTGTTCTAGCAGTACCTTTGCAAGCCAGATGGTGGTGGTCTCTGCACTTGCTACATGAATCATGCCCTTATCTCTCTTCTCTTCCCCTCTCTCTAGCTCTTGTTATTCATTAAAGCGGAGCGGAATAATAAGTCCCTAAGAAACTAGGAACATGTGATGAAGCCATATTTAATAATGTATACATCCCCCTTCTTTTTCTCCCCCTTTTCCCTGCCTCTCCCTCTTCCTCGGCCCCCTCTTTCCAAAAGCTGCAGAGTGCTCCACCAAACTCCTCTCTCAATACACCCGTGCCCTTGTGGTGAATGGGGTAAACACACATTAACATATTTATACTTTGCTGCTACCAAAATGTGACAACACACAAGTGTAAATGCATTCCATTGAAGCCTCGAGCACACAACTCCTTTCACACCCCATTTCAGCCCCGTAATTATGCTATTTAATGTGTTCAGGGAGGACAGAACCGCCGTCTGACATTTGGGAATGGCCATCTCTGAAGATTCTAGATTCTGCCCATTAACACGTTCAATAACGAATGTGATGCTGTGCGATCACAGGGAAGGCATATCATGGTATGTATGAGCTCATAGAGAGAGTGATGTGGGTGCTCTGATACTGGGAGGGCCAGTGATATTTCACTGTAACGTTCTTCGTGAGATAGAACGCGATGGATTCAGTGGGCTCGTCGTTTTTAGTCTTTGGCAGGATGAACATGCAGTTTGAGCTTATGCAGATACAAAATCACACATGCATGCGTCACGTGAAATATCAATCAGAGAGGAATGAACACAAATAACGTGTTTGATCCATCGAGATGTTTTTCTTCTTCTCTTTGTCGTTATGTGATGAACCGAAGAACACTGACTTTGATTCACCTTATGGCCTGTGGTAGAGGATCTAGGATATTTTTTTATAACTGTTTAAAAATCCATCCATGCATGCTTTTTATGATTGTATTTTTTTCATTTGCCACCTTGAATTTTTTCTCACCTCACATTTGAACCAATCATTTGTGTTGTTACAAGGTATGGGTGGTATGGGTGGTATACAGAAGATTTTGGGAAAGATTTTGAGAAAAGACCAAAGTCCATATTGTGTCAAGAACAGCTCAACTAAGCAAAGAGAAATGACAGTCCATCCTTAGGTTAAGACATGAAGGTCGGTCAATCTGGAGAATGTCAAGAACTTTGAAAGTTTCTTCAAGTGCAGTCACAAAAACCATCAAGCGCTATGATGAAACTGGCTCTCATGACGACCGCCACAGGAAAGGAAGACCCAGAGTTACCTCTGCTGCAGAGGATAAATTCATTAGAGTTAACTGCGCCTCAGATTGCATCCCAAATAAATGCTTCAAAGAGTTCAAGTAACAGACACATCTCCACATAAACTGTTCAGAGGAGACGGCACGAATCAGGCCTTCATGGTTGAATTGCTGCAAAGAAACCACTACTAAAGGACACAAATAATAAGAGGAGACTTGCTTGGGCCAAGAAACATGAGCAATGGACATTAGACCGGTGGAAATCTTTCCTTTGGTCTGATGAGTCCAAATATGAGATTTTTGGTTCCAACTGCCTTGTCTTTGTGAGATGCAGAGAAGGTGAACGGATGATATCCGCATGTGTGGTTCCCACCGTGAAGCATGGAGGAGGAGGTGTGATGGTGTTGGGGTGCTTAGCTGGTGACAATGTCTGTGATTTATTTAGCATTCAAGGCACACTTAACCAGCATGGCTACCACAGCATTCTGCAGCGATACACCATCCTATCTGGTTTGCGCTTAGTGGGACTATCATTTGTTTTTCAACAGGACAATGACCCAACACACCTACAGGCAGTGTAAGGGCTATTTGACCACGAAGGAGAGTGATTGAGTGCTGCATGAAATGACCTGGTCTCCACAATCACCCGAAACCCAATTGAGATGGTTTGGAATGAGTTGGACTGCAGAGTGAAGGAAAAGCAGCCAACAAGTGCTCAGGATATGTGGGAACTCATTCAAGATTGTTGGAAAAGCATTCCGGTGATTTTAGCTTGCTGTAAAGCTGTCCCAGAAAATAACCTACACAAGCAGCAATACAGGAACAACATTCACGGAGTATAATTTAATTAAGGTGAGACTGTCTATTTCACCTTTTGAGCAGAAATGAGAAATCCTGAAGAAATCATATATTTTTTTGTCCATAAAACAAATGTGTTTGTTGGCAGAATACATGATTTATTTTCAAATTGACTGTCTCCTTCATGCTTCTCTCATAAGCTCCAGATGCAAATGCAAGATGCTTCCTCTAAATAGCTGCTGCTAGAGGGTTTCTCTTCCCAGTCAGATACAGTTTTCATACCTAAAGGCAGAGGGAAGGGCTTGAGAGCAACGCGAAGGGAAGGATTTGAGTGCGACACATTTCGCAATACCATGTGGCTCACATCACATCAGTAGACATTGGAGTGGTTAGAATATTTCATTAGCAAGGAGATCAGTTCTGGGAAATAAAGAAAACATGCTCAACTGATTCTGTCAACACGGCAACATTGCAGAGCAGACGTCTGCCTAGGTCTTTCCTTCATGATACTCCACTTTGATAGGCTGACTCACAGCCCAGATTCATTGCATTTGCTCTCTTTCAGCACGTCAAATAGCACCCGATATTCTACATAGTGTGCTAGATTTGACCGGAGCCATGGCCAAAAGTAGTGCAATGTACAGGGAATAGGGTGTCATATGCATTTGGGACATGGTGACTGAGACACACACACATCCTTTAAACCGTCTAGGCTCTTAGACCCTTCTTTCAAAGTCTTCTAGCCGTGGTAGCCAAATTAATGGGCAACTGGGCATTTTTATACATGACCCTAAGCATGGATGTTAATTGCTTAATTAACTCAGGAACCACACCTGTGTGGAAACACCTGCTTTCAATATACAGTGCTTTGTATCCCTCATTGACTCGTGTTTCCTTTATTTTAGCAGTGTCTTTCTATTTCTATACTCGTACCTTTCTCCCCTCTCTCTCTTTTCTCTCTCCTTCATTCTATCTCAATCGCGTATATAAACTGGTCTCTTTGTCTCTCTCTCTCTCTCTCTCTCTCTCTCTCTCTCTCTCTCTCTCTCTCTCTCTCTCTCTCTCTCTCTCTCTCTCTCTCTCTCTCTCTCTCTCTCTCTCTCTCTCTCTCACACACACACACACACACACACACACACACACACACACACACACACACACACACACACACACACACACACACACACACACACACACACACACACACACACACACACACACACACACACACACACACACACACACACACACACTCCACCTCTTTCTCTCTCTCACACTCCCCCTTCTCTTTCTCAGGCTATACTCTCATTACTGCTAAGGGATTGTTTTCCAAATAATTGCGAGGACGCTGTTCTCTGATGTTGATTAAGTCTTTATTTCCATCATATTCAACTAATTAAATTATATTTTCTCTCCCCCACTTCTCTTTTTTTCTCATTCCTAATAGCCTGAACAGTGATACTAACATAAATGGAAATATGTTCATATACACACGAGCATAAATAGAGACTACAATCATAACACTCTGTCTTAATTTGAAATATTTTCATAAAATGTAAGCAATGGCTGTGGCTCTATCTGATATGTGTATGATATATATCAGGCTTTGCCAATGAAATTACAATAGCTTTTTCCAGAGAATGTGTGAAACTTCAGTACTTCAATTTAGCACACATGTAAAATGTTTATGTTATTCATGCATTTCTGTGAATATAATAGAATGGATGACAAAACATGTAAGAAAAACTATCCATAACCCTCACCCATTCATATTCTGTATCCAAAATGTACTTTTCATACTAATGCTAAAATAGGTGCCATTTTTACTTTATGCATTAACACCAACAAGAAACACACACTGTGAATAATGAATTGTGAACAGACTGTATTGGAACTATTTTTTTGTGTATTTTTTTCCGCCCCTATTCCCAGAGCATGAAACAGACATGATACCCTATCGCAAGCGAGTCAAGCCGCTTCACTCCCTGAAACATTGCCCTTCAATCCACTGGCTTTTTAAAATTGAGATAATGGGGCAATGGAATATACACAAGTGCAGATTTTAGTGGAGCAGCTAAGCTATAGGAAAATATTTGGGCCCATCAGTGAAGGGACTTACATTTAAATACATTTTGTATAACTTCAGCCAGTAGTTTTGAAAGTGCCAAAATGGGTCCCCGTTTTTTTGTGCACTACGTCATCCAATTGTGTACCACGCCATCCATTTTGTGTGATATGTTGTGGCTAAGATCCCAGAGTGCATTTTAAAGGGGTACACACTCCCCTAGACACCATTCATGATATTTAAATATATGGGTGTCATACTGTAGTGTGTAGACGATTTGGCTCACATCTTTCAGATATTTATTTTCCATTTGGACAGTTTTAGAGTTGAAAGAGAAATTGCATAATGACTATTTTATAGGGGTAATCTATGTTGAAATCGTTTGGCAGTGAACATGACCTAAAACAAAACAAGGCAGTTATTTTTTGTAAACCACAACACAGAAAAAATATTATTTAAAATGTCATGTAATTAGGTTAATAACACAAAGAATAACAGATATTATTAAATGTACAGTAATGTAAAATATGTGGTTAATACAGAAATAATGGTCGTTTTAAATTAGTATTATTATTACTACAGTCAATTCTTGTTAGTTTATATGTCTTACCTATTCTATTCCTTTTTTTAAGTCAAACTATTCACTTAACTGAGGAAACCTTACAGTTGACATATGTGCAAGTGATGAAATTAAGTACTGAAATTTCCAAATAATATTTAAACTGTATCTCTAACACTGTTTACCTTTTCCACCACTGGGGATATTAACAGGATTCTAACATTTTAGTGTTGCAGTAATCCTAGTGATTAAGACCTGCTGACAGTTCAGACAAAGTTTATTGTTACACTAGGACCCACAGTGCTCTGCCATATTAAAAACGGGGACTGCACGCAGGCTTGTACCTGACACCAAATACAACAAAAGTTCATATTAAATGACTGCCTGGTGCATACTATACTACAATTGTACTGTATTGGTAAAGCACGTACACGTACACACACACACGCACGCACGCACACACACACACACACACACACACACACACACACACACACACACACACACACACACACACACACACACACACACACACACGCACGCACACACACACACACACACACACACACACACACACACACACACACACATGTATATTTACAATATAAATAATAAAAGGTTAATAGAAAGTTTAAATTAATGTTTACTGGGCACGTACACTATAAAACCTTTTTTTTTTACATGGTTTCACCAACCCGATGAATAAAAAACAGAATATATATATTTTTTGTGGCCAATCAGATTCTCAGGTTGTGAGATGAAAATGCCACTTCTCCTGCAGGCAGCCCGAGGCATGTCATTAGGAAGGGAATATGACGCCCCACGCCAGTGCTTGCAACTATTAAGTGCAGAAGAAGTGAAAACTCATCACTTTCCTCAACATTTCAGCATGTTCTTGGGTAAGTTGCTTACTTCACTGACAATTGTTTACTTCACTGACAGGGGTACAGTGGGGCTGTAGGATTAACCTTTAGGTGTCACTGTACTTTCAAGAATATGTCCCCGTCCCCAATCACACACAGTGTAACAAAATGGTGTCTCACTGGGGCAGCTATTGTTCCCAGTCAGCTCGGTGCAGCTTTGAGACACATGACAACAGAAAGAGACTATACTGCACCAAACTCTGCTCTCCAGAGGCAGAAGATTAATGGGCAAAGAAACAACTTTGGAGATTTTCAGAAAATCCCATTTCAAACCTGATAAAACTACAATTGCCACTATCCCAGCCCACATAAATTGAGCTTTTTTATTGGTACAAACTTTTTTTTTGCATGACAAATGTTGAATATTGAACATTGGCTTCCCGCAAGTGAATTGCTGCAGGGCTGGACATAACACATGTAACTGGCTGGTTTATAAAATCTAATTGCAACAAATTACACCCATGCTCACCTCGAATATACTGTACTTTATAATACAATTCGCACAGTCAGAGTAAAACACTTTCAAAAGGAGGAGAATGGAGGAAAAAACATGAAAATAGACTTTTAAGACTTGACATTACACATTCAACACTGCGAGAACAAAGAGTCTCCATAAATACTTCCATATGCTTTCTGTTTGTGGCTATGCATATTTCTATTCAAAGAAAAACAAAAAACATGCGGCTTCTGCCAGAATACTTACTATTCAGAAAATAACCTTTGTAGATGAGAAGATTTGAGGGAGAGTTTTCCTTCTCCCTCTCTCTCCCCCTCCCCCTCTCTCTCTCTGTCTCTATCTCAGCATGACTTTACTGCTGTATCACCACAGATTGAATGTGTTTACTGTGATATGGTTCAAGACCTATCAGCCAACTGCATTCTTGTGCCGTTCATTTTCACAGCATCTGCAGCCATATGCAGGACAGACATAATCAAAGCCTGAGTGACAGCAACCCATTTAGAGCTCAGTCAAGCAACACCAGCCTTGACAAAACAGAACTAGATAAACGCATGCGAATAAAAAAGTAATGGAGGTGGTGGGCTAACAGTAGTGAGTGAGTGATCTAAAGGGAGAGAGGACGGCTGTAAAAAAAACAAAAAAAAACCAAGTAACCCGCATTTTTGGGCTTGGTTGAATTTTGTCTATTTATTTGAGAGCTGCTCATGTTGAGGAAATGTCACGTTTGGAGGCTCGCTGTCGTCAGAGTATCAGTCTCACCTCATTAGTGGACTTACGGGACATTGTTTGTGTGGTTGAGAGGGGGCTTGTGAAAGCTGCAAATATTATTATTATAAAGTACCAGCAAAATCTCACAAGTGTAGACTGAAAATATAGAGAGGTTCCAGGTTCTTGGCAGGATGGCGAATGGAGCTTTATGGACACGCTCGGCAACGGCATGGCCGTGGCTATTGTGACGAAACTAATTAATAGACTAAATATGTTTCACTCACGCAGAGGAAAAGATAGCTCCTTCAACTTGACAATTCATTCATGAGAATGAAATAGATTCATGTGTTTGTTATTTAAGAGCACAATAGAAACTTTCTCCGGGACACTATAGTGGTCTAGGTTCTGTTAGGAATACTGCTTGTATACTCTATGTCAAGCTTGAATCAGATAGTTCTGACTGTAGCCTGGTGAGGTGAGCTTGTGCTCCTCTGCCTTACAACAGAGACTCCCAAATACACGTTGAGGACAGTGCGGGCTAGCATTTCATAATAGCATCTCTCTCTCTTTCTCCCTCCCTGTCTACTTCTATTCTCCACTCCCGTTCGAAATTAGCCAGAAGACAAAAATAATGTGTTTCAACATGGCACAGAAACTGTGGTTTTTGGATTTCCGGTGTTTGTACCTCACAGGCATCACTGCATCACTGTTAAGGCCATTAAAGCTCATTTCTATTCCTTCTTCCTCTCTGTTTCTTCTCTCAGGGCTGTTCGGGGCAACATTTTAGAAACAAAAGCATGTGGGCACCTTTGGGGGGGGGTTGTGTGGTGTAGCTCCATGGTCCATGGTCGGTGTTGGAGGGATAAAGAGAGAGGGAGAGTGAGAGGGGAAAGACAGACTGAGGTAGAGCAGAGAGAGGGAATAAACAGAGGTAGGGTTAAAGAGCTAGACAGAGGTGTTAGACAGAGAGACAAAACAAGAGGGAGTTAGAGAAAGAGAGGTAGACAGAGGTGTAAGACAGCGAGACAGAGCGAAAGGAATGGAAAGTTAGAGAAGCAAAAAGAGAGAGAGAGGGAAGAGAGGTGGGCAGAAAGTGTTGGGTTTCAAATCCAGCGCTCAGACAGCGCCTTGCCAGATGACCTTGGGCATGTCAGGCTGCCATCTGCTGCCTCTGTCTCGCCTGTCAGCACACCTCGGCGGCAGTCCAAATGGCACCCTATTCCCTATATCGTGCACTACCTATGGGCCCTGGTCAAAAGTAGTGTACTGTGTAGGGAATAGGGTGCTATTTGGGACGCATCCCTTGAGTGGAGTTAAAACATGACAATCCAGTTTCCTGACACAGAGAGGTACTCATCATCACCCAAAGAGACGACGGACGGAGAAAGGGAGAGAGACGGAGAGAGGTCAGATTTAGGAAGAGACGGAAAGATAGAGAGAAAAGGGATGAGAGACAGCTAGAGAGAGGCGGAAGACAGAGAGAGGGAGGGAGGGAGGGAGGGAGGGGAAGAGGGTGACCTTTTACTGAACGGGGACCGTCTCTATCGTCGCTATGAACTGATGTTGTTATCAATGTATGACTCCCTGGGCTCCACTACACTGCTACAATAAAAGCATTATATAGACGGTATATCATCATAGGACAAAGAGGGGTGCTAACAGAGACATCCATTGGGGTATTGGGTTACACTGATTGCTCTCATAAATGAGGGTTGCTCTCATAAAATCATGTGTTAACGGCTTAGTAGTGCTGGATGCAATGGGTGCAATGGCTGTGTTTTCTTGTCTATAGCCTGACTGTCATTCCATCATTCATGTGGGATGGAGTTCCTTAGGAATGGAACGGGAAAAGAGAATAAGGACTATACTCGAGAGTGCAATGCCATTGTGAAGAAATGGGATGAGAAGCAAGTACACATACAGTAAATGACAGTCAGGTATGCCTTTGAAAAGCTCCCTGCAGGTCCGTTATGGCTTCTCATTAAGACCAATCTTAAAGATGTAATGTGTCAGCCATTGGCTGGTACAATGTCTATATTAGGATGTAATTGTCAGGTACGGTGTCCATATTAGGGCAGTCACACATCCATGGAAGTTGAGTCTCAGGGGTTCTCTTTCAATTATTTGTTTCGATATTCCACATGTGGGATTCACCTGAATCTCAGAAGTTTGAAACCCCTCCCCTTATTATATTGAACCACTCGCCCACATTCTGGTAATTCTCACCTATCTTCCTCAGAAAGAGTTCTACTCTCTAAGTTATCATCAGCATGACTTGATCCCTGTTTTCCTGTTCAAGTGTTCACAGGTGTGCCGCGAGGTTATGCAGGTTTTTCAGCTCTCGTCTTGTGTTGGGTGACTTTACCTAAAGTAAAGTTTTCGCTTCAGGTAAGATTTAGCTTTTTCTTCCCTTTGTCTCTGGTGGAAGCTAGCATCACACGGCTAGCTGCTGAGACTTGACTAGCGTATCTGCAAGGCTTAGCTAGCCTGGCTAGCTCGCCAGAAAGCTAGCTATCCTACCGACTAGCTTTTCTACCTGGAAGGGTAGAATTATGATCTCATTCTCTCGTTTAGCTGAACCCACCACCGTGCAGCATTGACTAGACCGACTGTCCTAGTTTCACTGGTTATCGGTCAAGAACCACATTGTTCTGCGTAAGACTAAAAAAGCACTAGCTTCCTTTGGCTAACATTTTGCTAACTAGCTAAGCTGCTAGTTCATTAGGCGAAAGCTAACTACGTTCACATGGTTAAAGTATTAGCTTTCTCCGGCTGGCACTGTCCTAACTAGCTAAGCTATTAGCCCACGTGGCTACATTTCACTTTGTAGTTGTTTTTTGGAGTCGTGGAGCCTGCAAGCTCGGCCCAAGGGGCACAGCGCAAGGCCCACGGTCCCTGCCCCAGCACCAGAACGTCTGTGTCCATGCGGGGAAACCGTATCAGGCAAGGACACGCATCCCCTGATAACACACTGGAAGGGAGTCAGCCCAGTGGAGGAGTGTCGCAATGAATTCTGTGTGTATTCAGCCCAGTGCAGGAATTGGGACCATTACCCCTGCCGGTCCTGGCAGTGGCTCCTCAGGAAGGCCATAGTGCCGGAAGACCTGCTGTAAAAGTGTCTCAGTGACCTGATGGCATAATTTAGAGAATCTTTTCCACTATCACAAAAATGGTGGTAAAACCATCAGACGAGGGGAGATCAGTGACTAAATCAATGGACATATGAGACAAGGGACACTGAGGCACGGGAAGGGGAAGGAGCTTCCCTGCTGGAGCGTTCCGGGAGTATTTGAATTGGGCACATACGGAACAGGATGTTGACATAACGAGCGACGTCCTGCATCAAGGTGGGCCACCAATACTTTCCAGAGATGGACTGAATGGTGCGGATGATACCTAGATGTCCAGTGACTACAGTTGTGTGCGCCCAGGTCAACAGCCAATCCCTTATCCCCGTGGGAACGTAGGTGCACTCAGGAGGAAAGGTATCATGTGTGGGTTCCCTCTCCAGGGCCTGGCAAATGCCCAGATCTACGTCCTAGAGCATGGAGGCTACAACTCGAGAAGGCATTATTATGGGTGCACTCAAAACAGGAACCTCTCCCGAATCATTGAGACAGGACAGGGCATTGGCTTTTATGTTGTTTTTTAAAAACCTGGGCGATATGTCAGCGTGAAGAAAAGGGCCCACCTGGCTTGGCGCGGTTTCAGTTGCCTTGCTGTCCGTATATACAGTTTTCAATGGTCGGTGAGGATGAGAAATGGGTCCTGGGGGCCCTTCTGCCAGTGTCTCCACTCCTCTAATGCCAACTTCACCACCAGGAGCTCCCGATCGCCAACATCATAGTTCCCCTCAGTAGGAGACAGCTTTTCAGAGTAATATGAACATGGATAAAATTTCTGTGGATTACCTTGACATTGGGACAGGACAGCCCTCACACCTACTTCTGAAGGGTCCACCGCCACCACGAAGGGCAGTTTAGCATCTGGATGTTTGAGCAACAGGGCGGACGTGAAACATCCCTTCAGTAGGCGGAAGGCTTCGTCAGCTGCAGGATTCCTCCCCAACTTCCTGGGACTCCCCTTGAGTAGAGAATTAAGAGGAGAGGCAATCAAGCTAAAGTTCGTAATGAATCAGTTGGGATGGTTGGGACTGGCCATGGCCTGACAGAGAGGATCCACCTTCTTCTCATCCATCATGACTACTTTTGTGTCAATCTGGTAACTTAAAAACATCCTCCTGATGAAACTGGCACTTCTCAGCCTTGACAAAAAGTTGGTTAGCCAGGAGGCGTTCCAGGCCTACTCGGACGTAAGCAATGTGATCCTCCAAAGTAGCCGAGTAGACCAGGATGTCATCGATATACTCGACCACCTGGGGTCCAAGCATGACCCGGAACACCTCGTTGACGAATGACTGGAACACTGACAGAGCATTGGCTAATCCAAAAGCAATCATCAGGTACTCTTAGTGACCAGACATCGTGCTGAGGGCCATCTTCCATTCATCCCCCTCCCGGACTCGGATCAAATTGTAGGCACTCCGCTGGTCCCAAAAAACGGGCGCCGGGGAGCTGTTCGATCGCGACCAGCACCAATGGGAGAGGGTAGCGATACTTCGTGGTGATAGAATTCAGATTTCAATAATCGATGTACGGGCGCAACCCTCCGTCCTTCATGAAGGTGAGTGGTGCTGTGATATGTGTGACTGTCCTGGATGAAACCCTCATAGGCTCCTCTCCTCTCTCCCAGACGGCCATGGCCCACTCAAACGCCCATCCGGTCAGCAGAGAAATAACTGTGGCAACCTTAACCCTCTCGGTGCTAGGGGCTCCCATCTGATGAGCAAAATAGAGGGAGCAATGGAGTAGGAAGCCACAGCATTTTGATGGATTCCATTCATATTTGTCCAGGAGAGACAATCGGGCATCGCTGATCAGGATGGACTGGGGTACTGGTTCGCTGGGTCGACATTTGGTAGAGAATCATCCGCTCTTCGGAGATGACACCCCTTGAGTAATGTCAACTCATTGAAGAACGTGGAGGACCTCATCTATAGCCGTTCCCAAATGAGACAACTGGTCATGGTGATGACAAAGTAGTTGTCCCTGTTTTCCAACCATCTGGGAGATGTCTTGATTTTAAATGTCACGTTTTTTTTAACTAGGCAAGTCAGTTAAGAACAAATTCTTATTTACAATGAAGGCCCACTGGGGGACAGTGGGTTAACTGACTTGTTCAGGGAGAGAACAACATATTTTTATATTGTCAGCTCTGGTATTCGATACAGCAACCTTTCAGTTACTGGCCCAACGTCCTCACCACTAGGCTACCTGTCGCCAGTTGATTAACTGCTGCTTTCCATTTGTTGAGGTAGTGTTCTGTAACGTAGATGTAGGACGTCAGGTGCAGTTAGTGAGTTTAAAGAGAGTGAACTTGGAACGATACAAAACAAGAGAAGCATCTCACATGGAAACACAAACAACACTACCTGATGACTGACAAAACAGTGTGCTAGATAAATGGTAAGTAATGAGGGTGGTAATGAAGTCCAGGTGTGCGTAAAGATGGGTTGCCAGGACTGTTGGTGAGTAGACCGGTGATGTCACACACTGGAGAGTGGGAGTAGACGTAACAGCTGAGAATAACATTCTAGAAGTTTATGAAACTATGGCACTCTATTAAAGTGATAACAAACATTAGCTCTGCTAAGAAATCAGTATAAACCTAATTAACGTGACAAACCAAACTAATTTAATGACTTTTATCGATTTGATGTCAGAGATTTTTTCTACAAAGTGTATGAAGGTGTTAGATACAGAGGTCTGTGATTCTGATTCTGATAAACTACAAATTGAACCAAGTGTTGTCACAAGGGCTTTTAAAGGCATGCGTACTAAGAAGGCCATAGGAACTGATGGAATATCAGCATTCCTCCTCAAGATGTTTGTGGAGGAGCTTACACTAGCTTGGCATCCTCTCTTTCAGCTTTCTGTTGACATACACATGGTCGCCCTGCTGTGGAAGAAATCAACTATCACTCCAGTCCCAAAGAAACCATGCCCTGTAGTCAAAAACGACTTTAGACACATCACATACACATTCATAGTCAAGTCCTTAGAGAAAATCATGGCTGGAACCATATGCACCGATGTCCAACAATCTCTAGATCCCTATCAGTTTGCACACAAGGAGAAGAGGGGCACGGATGACCCTATTAGTACAATAGTTAATCTTATCTTAAAACACCTAGACAGCCCAGTATCATACACACGGTTAATTCACTCCAGCTCGGCTTTTAATATAATCCAAGTGTATATCTTACTGGAAGGCTACAATAGATGAAAGGTCATTCACAATAAGGTGGTACCACTCCTTCCTTACCAACAAGATGCAGCAAGTCAGAGTTAACTCTACGCTCTCTGATGCCCTGACAACCACCACGGGGGGCGCCCAGGGCTCCGTGAGTTCCCCTATCCTTCTCACGCTGTACACAAACAACTGCGTCAGCATGCACCCCAGCAACTATGTGGTTAGGTTCTCGGATGACACCGCTGTCCTCGGGCTCTTAAACAAAGGCTCTGACACCAATGGCTACAGGGCAGAGATCAAAGGATTCGTCAGATGGTGTGATGAACATCACCTATAGGTGAATGTGAAAAAACCCTAAGTCCATTGGGGACCACAGCCCCATAGTGCTACACAGGGAGAACATTGAGCAGGTGAACTTATACAAGTACCTGGGGGTCCACATTGACAGTGAGCTGTGCTGGTGCACCCATGTGGAGAGCGTTTGCTCATGCAACCAACAGCGTTTGCAGTTCCTGCATCTACTCAGGGTCTATGGAGGCATGCTCCTCTTTTATAGATACAGCTTTGAGTCAATCCTAAAATATGGCATTGTTACAGGGTTTGGTAACCTGACAGTGCAGTCCAAATCTACAGACGGACCAAGACAGCAGGGAAGATTAGAGGCATGGCACTTCCCTCGTCTCTCCAGGACATTTTCGAAGAGACTGTCATCAGACAAGCCATAAAGGTCATATCGTACCCCACACATGCACTGAACACAGCGTTCCAGCTGACGCCATGGAGGAGGCGTTATAGCGTGCCCATATGCAGGCTGAACAGATATAAACATTTGTTTGTACCCCTGACAATAAAACTACTTAACAGCAGTGGAGACATCGAGGCAGACGAGTGAGTTGGCAATGATGGACTGGAGCCTGGCCCGTGAGCCTTCATCATGTGGAAATGCCACCTAGTCACAACCTTGCCTGACATTAACTTATTAACTTTTTGTGTGGGTGGGGAGGGGGGTATGTGATGGGTTGTTATTCTCAATTGATTTTATGTATTTATGTGAGAGCAGCAGCATTCTCTATTGTCCAAGTCAGATGTCCCCTCTGGGACAATAAACTATATTATATATATCATATCATAATCAAGATGTGACAGGACCAGAGCCTGAACTAGTACAATTGATTTTTGTGTAAAAAAGGCAGGACATATTTTTTAAAAAGAAATACCCATCCCCATCTTCACAACAACTTTGTAAATACCCATAATAATTGACCATCCAGTGTTATACCTAGGAGTTTAGCTTCCTAAACTTTTCCAATGGTCACACCCTTTATGTACAACTCCAGTTGAGGTTTAGGTCCTAGAGAATGCTCTGAACCAAATACAATGCTTTTAGTTTTGGATGTATTTAAGACCGGTTTATTAGTAATCACCCATTCTGATACTGACAGTAACTCCCACTAGCTTTGGGTGCTGACATGTAGAGTGTGGAATCATCCGCATACAAAGTCATGCTTTGTGTAAGACCAGTGGCAAATAATTTGTAAAAATAGAGAAGAGTAACGTCCCAAGGCAACTGTCCTGAGGGACACCGCACTGTGCATATCAGATAATAGAGAACTTTCCATTGAAGAACACTCTCTGGTTTCTATTGGATAAATAACTCTCCAACCATGTGATGACAGGTGATGTAAAGCCATAGCAAGTGAGTTTTTCAAAAACAATGTATGATCAATAACATAAAGGTTGCTCTGAAATCTAACAATACAGCTCCAACTATCATCTTATTATAAATTCATATCAACCTATTAGTCATCTGAGTCAGTGCAGTACAATTTGAGTGCCCTTCCCTAAATGCATGCTGAAAGTCAGTAGTTAACCAGTTAACTAACTAAATGTAAGGGACTAAATGTAATGAGAAATGTAATCTACGTAATCCCCAAAAGTAATTATTTATCATGAGAGGACCACAACAATAACTAGTAATTCTGCATTCCAAGAAAATCTCACCTTTTTGGTAAAAATAGTTATAAATTGTTGAGGTGTAGCCCCTTTTGAGGACACAAGTACACCGTACAATTTTGATAAAAATATGAAAACATTAAACATTTTATATGATGTACTTCCTATTCAACAAAACTGTATGAATAGGGCTTGAAATGACTGAAATGCGTTCTCAATATAATATATTCAAATTATAAAATGACTAGCTATAATATTGCCCCTTCATTATAACTGTAAAATAAGTATTTGTATGTTAGACAAAATGTGCATATTTTCTAAAGGTCTCTATTGTTCAAAATGTCTGCCCCCATCGTTGTGAATGTCTCACAGAGATCTAGCTTGGCTTTCTGAACTCGCTAAGAACTCGCCTTTCATCTCACATTAATATTGTCCGTCTATGACAAACAGAAAGTGTGTTTAGTTTAAATCTATTATTTTAGATGAATGTCTATAAATCGATCTCTGAATGTGCACAAACTACTTTCTCCTGACGCACTACGACGTAAGGATTGCAGGCATTGTCAGGGGCTTTTGTCAGTGGCTATGACATAGTGTTCAGCCAGGAATTGATGAACAGTCAGAAGAGCGAATGAAATGGTAGGAGGGACATCCCAGCTTCAAGTGGTTTCAGATTTCACATCCTACATCACACAGGCTCAGAAAATATACTACCATGTCCATGGGAATCAGGGCTATCACTCAATGCAAGACCTTTCCATTTCCATCTGTCCACATATCGATTTCGAAGTGAAAATGTTGGTCGGAACCGGTAACAGAAACACACAGGTATCCTAAACAGGGGATTTTACATCTTGTTCTCTGAGAAATAGCATTGTATTTGGTCAAAAACTATTCTCTCCATCAGTTTCAGGGCCGTCGGCAGAACAAATCAATATGACAGGCCTTTGATTTCCATAGGTGGGCATTATTTCAAGAAATGTTTTTAATGGGTGTTATGGTAAAGACCTTAAGCAGCTAGTAAGTTTACATTTTGTGGAAGCTTACAATTTATCCTACCATTTCTACTGATCAGCGTGCCAGTTATCAGTATTCTTATATGCACATTTTCCGGGAACAGTTACATTTCAATAATTACGTTTTTTTGTTTTCAAAATCATTCTACAGTTCTAAAAGTTGAAATTCTAGGCTAAAGTAATGAGTGCATGGAACTCAGAGATAGCCTATAGGCCATTGCAGCAGTAGGCCTATAATTTCCATCATCAACTAAGTAAAATAAAATATGATGAAAAATCCATCTTTCAAATAACATTAATCTCTCTACTCCGCCTGTCTGCCTACAGTTTCCCACACCATTGAGCTTGGGACAGACAGCAGTTTCTTCTGAAATTTCTAATGGATATAGTGTATGGGATCATCAGATCATGATTTGTTTCTTGGTGATTATCGAGGCCGGGAGAGTGTTGGAAAGATTTTTTCAAATACGGTCAAGAACTATTTGTCTATTATGAGCAAAGGATAATAGCCAAATAGTCAACTCTGTTGACTCTGTGAGGTGAAGAATGAATGAATGAATGAATGAGTGAACGAGTGAATGAATGAATTCACTGACAGCCACAACTCAATCAGCTAGACCTATTGCCACACATGTTGCCCAAATGTCATGCTTCCCAAACAGGCATAGCCTAAGCACTTGAAACAGATTTTATTTACACAGGAGAAATAATCTAATTTTGGCAAAACATCAAAGAGCTTAAGGGGAAGACAGCATCCGAAGTGCACTGTGCAATCGCCAACTTTCTTTACCAATTTGCAAGAGTCTGAAACCAGAGAACTGTAAATAATAACAAGATGCTCATGTCTCCACCCTAACAATGGGAGTCGTTGTCCCAAAGGCAGGACGGGAGCTACAAACTTAGGTCTGCAAATTATGCCCATAAAAGAGCATTGTAAGTATTCTGGACAGATTTTGGAGAAAGTGAGCCCTCTAGCTTTGCCTCTTCTCTGCTGAAACTATCACAGGAGAAAGCATCCAAGTGTGCCAAATAGCGCCCCTCTGTCTTTCTATGTATAGTATATGTACCTGATGGTGTATGGCCAGACATAGTATGACATGCCATACTCTTTTTGCCCAGACAGCATCAGATACATGGTCTACACAAACTGAGACAGAGGGCCGCTGTTTCACTACCCAGGCAGCATCAGATACATGGTCTACAAATACTGAGAAAGAGGGTCGCTGTTTCACTGTTGAGACAGCATCATATACGTGGCTGACACGTACTGATAGAGAGGTGCTGTTTCACTGCCCAGACAGCATCAGATGCATGGTCTACACATACTGAGACAGAGAGGTGCTGTTTCACTGCCCAGAAAGCATCAGATACATGGTCTACACAAATGTATACAGAGGGCCGCTGTTTCACTGCCCAGGCAGCATCAGATACATGGTCTATACATACTGAGACAGGGCCGTTTCACTGCCCCAACAGCATCAGACACATGGTTTCACAGAGGGGTGCTGTTTCACTGTCCAGACAGCATCAGATAGTCTACACATACTGAGACAGATGGGAGCTGTTTTACTTTCCAGACAGCATCAGATTCATGGTGTACACATAAGGAGACAGAGAGGTGCTGATGCTGTTCCAGACAGCATCTGTACTGAGACAGTTTCACTGTCCAGACAGCATCAGATTCATGGTCTACACAAATGTATACAGATCACTGCCCAGGCAGACAGATACAGAACTGAGACAGCGGGCCGCTGTTTCACTGCCCAGACAGCATCAGATGCATGGTCTACACATACTTATACAGAGAGATGCTGTTTACTGTCCAGATAGCATCAGATTCATGGTCTACACATACTGAGACAGAATGCCGCTGTTTCACTGCCCAGACAGCATCAGATGCATTTCACTGAGACAGAGAGGGGCTGTTTCACTGTCCAGACGGCATCAAATTCATGGTGTACACATAATGAGACAGAGAGGTGCTGTTTCACTGTCCAGACAGCATCAGATACATGGTCTACACATACTGAGACAGAGGGGCGCTGTTTCACTGCCCAGACAGCATCAGATAGATGGTCTACACATACTTATTCAGAGAGGTGCTGTTTTACTGTCCAGATAGCATCAGATACATGGTCTACACCTACTGAGACAGAGAGGTGCTGTTTTACTGTCAAGACAGCATCAGAAACATGGTCTACACATACTGAGAAAGAGGGCCGTTGTTTCACTGCCCAGACAGCATCAGATACATGGTCTACACATACTGAGAAAGAGGGCCGCTGTTTCACTGTTGAGACAGCATCTAATACATGGTCGACACGTACTGATAGAGAGGGCCGCTGTTTCACTGCCTAGACAGCATCAGATACATGGTCTACACATACTGAGACTGAGGGCCACTGTTTCACTGCCCCAACAGCATCAGATGCATAGTCTACACATAATGAGACAGAGAGGTGCTGTTTCACTGTCCAGACAGCATCAGACACATGGTCTACACATACTGAGACAGAGGGCTGCTGTTTTACGGTCCAGGCAGCATCAGATACATGGTCTACAGATACTGAGACAGAGGGCCCTGTTTCACTGTCCAGACAGCATCAGATTCATGGTCTACACATATTAATACAGAGGGCCGCTGTTTCACTGCCCAGGCAGCATCAGATAGATGGTCTACACATACTTATACAGAGAGGTGCTGTTTTTCTGTCCAGATAGCATCAGATTCATGGTCTACACATACTGAGACAGAATGCCGCTGTTTCACTGCCCAGACAGCATCAGATATATGGTCTACACCTACTGAGACAGAGAGGTGCTGTTTTACTGTCCAGACAGCATCTAATACATGGTCGACACATACTGATAGAGAGGGCCACTGTTTCACTGCCCAGATAGCATCATATACAAGTTCTACACATACTGACACAGAGGGCCACTGTTTCACTGCCCCAACAGCATCAGATGCATAGTCTACACATACTGAGACAGAGAGGTGCTGTTTCACTGCCCAGAAAGCATCAGATACATGGTCTACACATACTGAGACAGAGAGGTGCTGTTTCACTGTCCAGACAGCATCAGATGCATGGTCTACACATACTGAGTCAGAATGACGCTGTTTCACTGCCCAGGCAGCATCAGATACATGGTCTATACATACTGAGACAGAGGGCCGTTGTTTCACTGCCCCAACAGCATCAGACACATGGTCTACACATACTAAGACAGAGGGGTGCTGTTTCACTGTCCAGACAGCATCAGAAATATAGTCTACACATACTGAGACAGATGGGAGCTGTTTTACTTTCCAGACAGCATCAGATTCATGGTGTACACATAAGGAGACAGAGAGGTGCTGTTTCGCTGTCCAGACAGCATCAGATACATGGTCTTCATATACTGAGACAGAGGGCCCCGTTTCACTGTCCAGACAGCATCAGATTCATGGTCTACACAAATGTATACAGAGGGCCGCTGTTTCACTGCCCAGGCAGCATCAGATACATGGTCTACACATACTGAGACAGCGGGCCGCTGTTTCACTGCCCAGACAGCATCAGATGCATGGTCTACACATACTTATACAGAGAGATGCTGTTCTACTGTCCAGATAGCATCAGATTCATGGTCTACACATACTGAGACAGTATGCCGCTGTTTCACTGCCCAGACAGCATCAGATGCATGGTCTACACATTCTGAGACAGATAGGGGCTGTTTCACTGTCCAGACGGCATCAAATTCATGGTGTACACATAATGAGACAGAGAGGTGCTGTTTCACTGTCCAGACAGCATCAGATACATGGTCTACACATACTGAGACAGAGGGGCGCTGTTTCACTGCCCAGACAGCATCAGATAGATGGTCTACACATACTTATTCAGAGAGGTGCTGTTTTACTGTCCAGATAGCATCAGATACATGGTCTACACCTACTGAGACAGAGAGGTGCTGTTTTACTGTCAAGACAGCATCAGCTACATGGTCTACACATACTGAGACAGAGGGGTGCTGTTTCACTGTTGAGACAGCATCAGAAACATGGTCTACACATACTGAGAAAGAGGGCCGTTGTTTCACTGCCCAGACAGCATCAGATACATGGTCTACACATACTGAGAAAGAGGGCCGCTGTTTCACTGTTGAGACAGCATCTAATACATGGTCGACACGTACTGATAGAGAGGGCCGCTGTTTCACTGCCTAGACAGCATCAGATACATGGTCTACACATACTGAGACAGAGGGCCACTGTTTCACTGCCCCAACAGCATCAGATGCATAGTCTACACATAATGAGACAGAGAGGTGCTGTTTCACTGTCCAGACAGCATCAGACACATGGTCTACACATACTGAGACAGAGGGCTGCTGTTTTACGGTCCAGGCAGCATCAGATACATGGTCTACAGATACTGAGACAGAGGGCCCTGTTTCACTGTCCAGACAGCATCAGATTCATGGTCTACACATACTAATACAGAGGGCCGCTGTTTCACTGCCCAGGCAGCATCAGATAGATGGTCTACACATACTTATACAGAGAGGTGCTGTTTTTCTGTCCAGATAGCATCAGATTCATGGTCTACACATACTGAGACAGAATGCCGCTGTTTCACTGCCCAGACAGCATCAGATATATGGTCTACACCTACTGAGACAGAGAGGTGCTGTTTTACTGTCCAGACAGCATCTAATACATGGTCGACACATACTGATAGAGAGGGCCGCTGTTTCACTGCCCAGATAGCATCAGATAGATGGTCTACACATTCTGAGACAGAGGGGTGCTGTTTCACCTTCCAGACAGTATCAGATACATGGTATACACATACTGAGACAGAGGGGTGCTGTTCCACTGCTGAGACAGCATCATATACAAGTTCTACACATACTGACACAAAGGGCCACTGTTTCACTGCCCCAACAGCATCAGATGCATAGTCTACACATACTGAGACAGAGAGGTGCTGTTTCACTGCCCAGAAAGCATCAGATACATGGTCTACACATACTGAGACAGAGAGGTGCTGTTTCACTGTCCAGACAGCATCAGATGCATGGTCTACACATACTGAGTCAGAATGACGCTGTTTCACTGCCCAGGCAGCATCAGATACATGGTCTATACATACTGAGACAGAGGGCCGTTGTTTCACTGCCCCAACAGCATCAGACACATGGTCTACACATACTAAGACAGAGGGGTGCTGTTTCACTGTCCAGACAGCATCAGAAATATAGTCTACACATACTGAGACAGATGGGAGCTGTTTTACTTTCCAGACAGCATCAGATTCATGGTGTACACATAAGGAGACAGAGAGGTGCTGTTTCGCTGTCCAGACAGCATCAGATACATGGTCTTCATATACTGAGACAGAGGGCCCCGTTTCACTGTCCAGACAGCATCAGATTCATGGTCTACACAAATGTATACAGAGGGCCGCTGTTTCACTGCCCAGGCAGCATCAGATACATGGTCTACACATACTGAGACAGCGGGCCGCTGTTTCACTGCCCAAACAGCATCAGATGCATGGTCTACACATACTTATACAGTGAGATGCTGTTCTACTGTCCAGATAGCATCAGATTCATGGTCTACACATACTGAGACAGAATGCCGCTGTTTCACTGCCCAGACAGCATCAGATGCATGGTCTACACATTCTGAGACAGAGAGGGGCTGTTTCACTGTCCAGACGGCATCAAATTCATGGTGTACACATAATGAGACAGAGAGGTGCTGTTTCACTGTCCAGACAGCATCAGATACATGGTCTACACATACTGAGACAGAGGGCCGCTGTTTCACTGCCCAGACAGCATCAGATAGATGGTCTACACATACTTATTCAGAGAGGTGCTGTTTTACTGTCCAGATAGCATCAGATACATGGTCTACACCTACTGAGACAGAGAGGTGCTGTTTTACTGTCAAGACAGCATCAGCTACATGGTCTACACATACTGAGACAGAGGGGTGCTGTTTCACTGTCCAGACAGCATCAGAAACATGGTCTACACATACTGAGAAAGAGGGCCGTTGTTTCACTGCCCCAACAGCATCAGATACATGGTGTACACATACTGAGACAGAGGGGTGCTGTTTCACTGTTGAGACAGCATCATATACATGGTCGACACGTACTGATAGAGAGGGCCGCTGTTTCACTGCCCAGACAGCATCAGATACATGGTCTACACATACTGAGAAAGAGGGCCGCTGTTTCACTGTTGAGACAGCATCTAATACATGGTCGACACGTACTGATAGAGAGGGCCGCTGTTTCACTGCCTAGACAGCATCAGATACATGGTCTACACATACTGAGACAGAGGACCACTGTTTCCCTGCCCCAACAGCATCAGATGCATAGTCTACACATAATGAGACAGAGAGGTGCTGTTTCACTGTCCAGACAGCATCAGACACATGGTCTACACATACTGAGACAGAGGGCTGCTGTTTTACGGTCCAGGCAGCATCAGATACATGGTCTACAGATACTGAGACAGAGGGCCCTGTTTCACTGTCCAGACAGCATCAGATTCATGGTCTACACATACTAATACAGAGGGCCGCTGTTTCACTGCCCAGGCAGCATCAGATAGATGGTCTACACATACTTATACAGAGAGGTGCTGTTTTTCTGTCCAGATAGCATCAGATTCATGGTCTACACATACTGAGACAGAATGCCGCTGTTTCACTGCCCAGACAGCATCAGATATATGGTCTACACCTACTGAGACAGAGAGGTGCTGTTTCACTGCCCAGAAAGCATCAGATACATGGTCTACACATACTGAGACAGAGAGGTGCTGTTTCACTGTCCAGACAGCATCAGATGCATGGTCTACACATACTGAGTCAGAATGACGCTGTTTCACTGCCCAGGCAGCATCAGATACATGGTCTATACATACTGAGACAGAGGGCCGTTGTTTCACTGCCCCAACAGCATCAGAAACATGGTCTACACATACTAAGACAGAGGGGTGCTGTTTCACTGTCCAGACAGCATCAGAAATATAGTCTACACATACTGAGACAGATGGGAGCTGTTTTACTTTCCAGACAGCATCAGATTCATGGTGTACACATAAGGAGACAGAGAGGTGCTGTTTCGCTGTCCAGACAGCATCAGATACATGGTCTTCATATACTGAGACAGAGGGCCCCGTTTCACTGTCCAGACAGCATCAGATTCATGGTCTACACAAATGTATACAGAGGGTCGCTGTTTCACTGCCCAGGCAGCATCAGATACATGGTCTACACATACTGAGACAGCGGGCCGCTGTTTCACTGCCCAGACAGCATCAGATGCATGGTCTACACATACTTATACAGAGAGATGCTGTTCTACTGTCCAGATAGCATCAGATTCATGGTCTACACATACTGAGACAGAATGCCGCTGTTTCACTGCCCAGACAGCATCAGATGCATGGTCTACACATTCTGAGACAGAGAGGGGCTGTTTCACTGTCCAGACGGCATCAAATTCATGGTGTACACATAATGAGACAGAGAGGTGCTGTTTCACTGTCCAGACAGCATCAGATACATGGTCTACACATACTGAGACAGAGGGCCGCTGTTTCACTGCCCAGACAGCATCAGATAGATGGTCTACACATACTTATTCAGAGAGGTGCTGTTTTACTGTCCAGATAGCATCAGATACATGGTCTACACCTACTGAGACAGAGAGGTGCTGTTTTACTGTCAAGACAACATCAGCTACATGGTCTACACATACTGAGACAGAGGGGTGCTGTTTCACTGTCCAGACAGCATCAGAAACATGGTCTACACATACTGAGAAAGAGGGCCGTTGTTTCACTGCCCCAACAGCATCAGATACATGGTGTACACATACTGAGACAGAGGGGAGCTGTTTTACTTCCCAGACAGCATCAGATTCATGGTCTACACATACTGAGACAGAGAGGTGCTGTTTCACTGTCCAGACAGCATCAGATTCATGGTCTACACATACTGAGTCAGAATGCCGATGTTTCACTGTCCAGACAGCATCAGATACATGGTCAACACATACTGAGACAGAGGGGAGCTGTTTTACTTCCCAGACAGCATCAGATTCATGGTCTACACATACTGAGTCAGAATGACGCTGTTTCACTGCCCAGGCAGCATCAGATACATGGTCTATACATACTGAGACAGAGGGCCGTTGTTTCACTGCCCCAACAGCATCAGATACATGGTCTACATATACTGAGACAGAGGGCCCCATTTCACTGTCCAGACAGCATCAGATTCATGGACTACACAAATGTATACAGAGGGCCGCTGTTTCACTGCCCAGGCAGCATCAGATACATGGTCTACACATACTGAGACAGCGGGCCGCTGTTTCACTGCCCAGACAGCATCAGATGCATGATCTACACATTCTGAGACAGAGAGGGGCTGTTTCACTGTCCAGACGGCATCAAATTCATGGTGTACACATAATGAGACAGAGAGGTGCTGTTTCACTGTCCAGACAGCATCAGATACATGGTCTACACATACTGAGACAGAGGGCCGCTGTTTCACTGCCCAGACAGCATCAGATAGATGGTCTACACATACTGAGACAGAGGGGTGCTGTTTCACTGTCCAGACAGCATCAGAAACATGGTCTACACATACTGAGAAAGAGGGCCGTTGTTTCACTGCCCCAACAGCATCAGATACATGGTGTACACATACTGAGACAGAGGGGAGCTGTTTTACTTCCCAGACAGCATCAGATTCATGGTCTACACATACTGAGACAGAGAGGTGCTGTTTCACTGTCCAGACAGCATCAGATTCATGGTCTACACATACTGAGTCAGAATGCCGATGTTTCACTGTCCAGACAGCATCAGATACATGGTCAACACATACTGAGATAGAGGGCTGCTGTTTTACTGTCCAGACACCATTAGATACAGAGTCTACACATACTGAAACAGAGAGGTTCTGTTTCACTGCCCGGACAGCATCAGATACATGGTCTACACATACTAAGAAAGAGGGCCGTTGTTTCACTGCCCCAACAGCATCAGACACATGGTCTACACATACTGAGACAGAGGGGTGCTGTTTCACTGTTGAGACAGCATCATATACATGGTCGACACGTACTGATAGAGAGGGCCGCTGTTTCACTGCCCAGACAGCATCAGATACATGGTCTACACATACTGAGAAAGAGGGCCGCTGTTTCACTGTTGAGACAGCATCTAATACATGGTCGACACGTACTGATAGAGAGGGCCGCTGTTTCACTGCCTAGACAGCATCAGATACATGGTCTACACATACTGAGACAGAGGGCCACTGTTTCACTGCCCCAACAGCATCAGATGCATAGTCTACACATAATGCGACAGAGAGGTGCTGTTTCACTGTCCAGACAGCATCAGATTCATGGTCTACACATACTAATACAGAGGGCTGCTGTTTTACGGTCCAGGCAGCATCAGATACATGGTCTACAGATACTGAGACAGAGGGCCCTGTTTCACTGTCCAGACAGCATCAGATTCATGGTCTACACATACTAATACAGAGGGCCGCTGTTTCACTGCCCAGGCAGCATCAGATAGATGGTCTACACATACTTATACAGAGAGGTGCTGTTTTTCTGTCCAGATAGCATCAGATTCATGGTCTACACATACTGAGACAGAATGCCGCTGTTTCACTGCCCAGACAGCATCAGATATATGGTCTACACCTACTGAGACAGAGAGGTGCTGTTTTACTGTCCAGACAGCATCAGATTCATGGTCTACACATACTGAGACAGCGGGCCGCTGTTTCACTGCCCAGACAGCATCAGATACATGGTCAACACATACTGAGACAGAGGGCCGCTGTTTCACTGCCCAGACAGCATCAGATAGATGGTCTACACATACTGAGACAGAGCGGTGCTGTTTCACCTTCCAGACAGTATCAGATACATGGTCTACACATACTGAGACAGAGGGGTGCTGTTCCACTGCTGAGACAGCATCATATACAAGTTCTACACATACTGAGACAGAGGGCCACTGTTTCACTGCCCCAACAGCATCAGATGCATAGTCTACACATAATGAGACAGAGAGGTGCTGTTTCACTGTCCAGACAGCATGAGATACATGGTCTACACATACTGAGACAGAGGGCTGCTGTTTTACTGTCCAGGCAGCATTAGATACATGGTCTACAGATACTGAGACAGAGGGCCCTGTTTCACTGCCCAGACAGCATCAGATTCATGGTCTACACATACTTATACAGAGGGCCGCTGTTTCACTGCCCAGGCAGCATCAGATACATGGTCTACACATACTGAGACAGCGGGCCGCTGTTTCACTGCCCAGACAGCATCAGATACATGGTCTACACATACTGAGAAAGAGGGGTGCTGTTTCACTGCTGAGACATCATCATATACAAGTTCTATACATACTGAGATAGAGGGCCACTGTTTCACTCCCCCAACAGCATCAGATACATAGTCTACACATACTGAGACAGAGAGGAGCTGTTTCACTGTCCAGATAGCGTCAGATACATGGTCTACACATACTGAGAAAGAGGGGTGCTGTTTCACTGTTGAGACAGCATCATATACAAGTTCTACACATACTGAGACAGAGGGGCGCTGTTTCACTGCCCAGACAGCATCAAATCCATGGTCTGCACATACTGAGACAGAGGGCCGCTGTTTCACTGCCCCAACAGCATCAGATACATAGTCTACAAATACTGAGACAGAGAGGAGCTGTTTCAATGTCCAGACAGCGTCAGATACATTGTCTACACATACTGAGACAGAGGGCCGCTGTTTCACTGCCCAGACAGCGTCAGATACATAGTCTACACATACTGAGACAGAGGGCCGCTGTTTCACTGCCCAGACAGCGTCAGATACATAGTCTACACATACTGAGACAGAGGGCCGCTGTTTCACTGCCCAGACAGCGTCAGATACATGGTCTACACATACTGAGACAGAGGGCCACTGTTTCACTGCCCCAACAGCATCAGATACATAGTCTACAAATACTGAGACAGAGAGGAGCTGTTTCAATGTCCAGACAGCGTCAGATACATGGTCTACACATACTGAGACAGAGGGCCGCTGTTTCACTCCTTCCGATGCGTCATCTGAGATTGATGCCCCTTTCTGTCGTTGCCCATCTCGGTCAAATAAACTATTAATATTTGATTTGAATGGGGAAGGAGGTGTGGTAAGGAGGGCCAGGCCCCCTAAGGCCCATTACGCTGGCCTTTATCAATTTACCAAGAACAGGCAGGAAACCTATTAGGCAGATGTTACGCCAGCAAAAGGTACTTGTCTATTTTTACGCCTGTGGACACACAGACTCCTTTTGGCTTTGGTTAAAATATAGCATATATGGGGTACAGGCAATTCAGTCTGCTACTATTCTCAATAGTTTCCCATCTAGGTTGTCTATACCTGGAGGCTTATCATTATTGATGGATTACAATTGTTTTTCGACATCACCAGTGAGGCTCTCCGTACCTCTAACAGAGGGCCTCCTACCATGGGTCGGCACAGTGAGCCAGTCCCCCAGCCTACCTAGTCGTCTACACAGGTCAGCGATGACGCACTGTCCCTTCCGGAGAGGCATGGCGGTATTACATTGAAATTCCGTGGCTTCCTACTCCAGGGCTCCCTCTATTTTGCCTATCAGACGGGAGCCCCCACCTCCGAGAGGTCCAAGGTTTCCACGGTCATTTCCCTGCTGACCGTGCGGCGTTGGAGTGGGCTACGGCTCTCTGGGAGAGAAGAGAGGAGGAGCTGGGTTCATGGCTCTGTTCAGGGCGGTCTTCGACTATCCCCCAGAGGGCAGAGAGGGACATTAGTGACTTTTTCAACTCCACCAGGGTTCCCAGGCTGCTGTGGAGTACACCCTCATGAATTGTGGCAGCCTCAAGCGGATGGAATGAGCTGGCGGCTTGCACTATTCCGGAGAAGACTACGCAAGAGGTCCAGACGGAGTTTGTGTGTCGGAATGACATCCTATCCTCGGACGCACTCATCGCAATGGCCATCCGTCTGGATAACCTTCTTCGGGAACGCCGGTGCCCACCTCACCATTCGCCATCCTCCTTTGGCTGTCCCGAGGCATAGCCTGAACCCAGGGTAGGTGTGAGTATTCCATCATTAAACTCACCTTCTGCACCTGCTTGCTGACTCCCAGCGTATATGCTACAGAGATGAATTGGGTTTTCTGCCCATGATATAAGTTAACACTAGAACCACTAAAGCAGTCATTCTGACTGCTCTCGAATGTATTTATTTCATTACACTGCCATTTTTTGTCCCCCTCCGTCCTTGACTTTAACTAAATAAGTCTATATAACACACTATGTTAGAATCGTATTATCACAAACAGAACTGGAGTTATAACCAGTATTAGGATTTTTTTTTTTTCTCATTTGTTAATACTTTGGTTAGGTATGTTAGGTAAACATTTTTTTATAACAAAATAGTATGCTCATTCGTTTATGTTACCATAAACGAATGAGCATACTATTTTGTTATAAAAAAATGTTTACCTAACATACCTAACTAAATGCTTATTTTAGCTATAGCATGTATGAGATGTGTTAATTACGCTGCTAGAATGTTGTCGTCAGAATGACTAGCTCAAAGGGGAGTCCCTAGAGGCCCAGCGGTTCTAGTGTTACGGTTCTCCAAAGTATTTCCCCATTGTGTTTAATGTCATTTATCTTGACTTGCCTAAGTTAAATAAAGGTTAAATAAAAGTAAAAAATAAAATATTTTATGATTTTTATGATTTTTTTTCTTTCTTTTTAAGTTTAGTCATAACTTGTCTCAATTTACAGTATGTGAACCAATCAGCTGAGCAACATCATACACATCAGACCAACATACATATTTTACGTCTTCAGCAAAAGAGTCCTGAGAAAACATTTTGTATGATTTCTTAAAAATGACTTTAGGCCCAACCTTTGTCACTTGGGTTTCCTTGTCATTGCCACAATGTTAAGGTCACTACTGCCAATTGGAACTGATATTGCTTTGGAGCAAAGCTCTGCAGCATTAGTGAAGATACTGTATGAACAATACAAGTGGAAGTCCCAGATCGAACACTATTGGTATGTACTCTAGTGATAACCTGGGTCATATTGCAGGCATTAGTCACAGTCTTGAGAGGACAGCTAGTTGCTAACCAATCAATGTTCAGGTCACCCAGAAAATAGGCCCCTCTGTTAACATCACACAAATTATCAATAGTGGTGGAAAAAGTACCCAATTGTCATACTTGAGTAAAAGTAAAGATACGTTAATAGAAAATGACTCGGGTAAAAGTGAAAGTCACTCATTAAAATACTACTTGAGTAAAAACCTAAAGTATTTGGTTTTAAATATACTTAAGTACCAAAAGTAAATGTAATTGCTAATATATACTTAATATTAAGCAAATCAATTTAATTTACGGATAGCCAGGGGCACACTCCAACACTTAGACATAATTTACAAACAAATAATTTGTGTTTCATGAGTCCATGAATCCGCCAGATCAGAGGCAGTAGGGATTACAAGGGATGTTCTCTTGATTAGTGCATGAATTTGATCGTTTTCCTGTCCTGCTAAGCATAAAAAAAGTAATGTGTACTTTGGGTGTCCGGAAAAATATATGGAGTAAAAAATACATTATTTTCATTAGAAATGTGGTGAAGTAAAAAGTAAACGTTGAGGGAAGAAGACTCATACCTCATCTTAGTAGCCCCTCAATGGCCAGGCAAGCTGGGTAGCGGAGATCATTCTCCTGCTGTGCGACAAGTCCTACCAACTCCTTTTACAATGACAGCCTAGGAGCAGTGGGTTAACTGCCTTGTTCAGGGGCAGAACGACAGATTTTTACCTCAGCTCAGGGATATGATTTAGCAAACTTTCGGTTACTGGTCCAATGCTCTAACCACTAGGTTACTTGCCACCCCTGACAATCAGTGGTGAAAAGTCCTACTGAAGTAGTTTTTTTTTAGGTATCTGTATCTGTACCTTAATATTTGTATTTTTGACAACTTTTACTTTTACTTCCCTACATTTCTACTGAAAATAATGTACTTTGGTCTTCTGACCAAAGCAAACAGAGATTTCCCACCCTCACCCGGACACCATGGACCTCTGTGCCTGGCCCATGAGAGGTTAAATCTGGATGCGACAGGCCTGCTTCTCGGAGTCATTGAGACTATCCAGAGTGCCAAGGCTCCTTCAACACACTCACTGTATGGAAACAAGTAATGTGTTTTTAAGAAGTGGTGTGACCAAAAACAGATAATTCCTTATCAATGCTCTGTGTCTGAGGTTATATGCTTTTTGCAAGACCTTATGGACAGAGGGAATCCCCACGCCTCAAGCTGACCACCATCATTCCTGTTCTCAAGAGCTCTACAACTACGTGCCATAATGACTACCACCCTTCAGCACTCACATCTGTAATCATGAAGCACTTTGAAAGCCTGGTTATGGCACACAACTCTATCATCCCAGACACCCTATAACCTCTCTAATTTGCATACTGCCCCAACAGATCCATAGATGATGAAATCTAAATTGTACATTTCAAACTGTCCTCACCCACCAAGATAAGAGGAATGCCCTATGTGTGAATGCTGTTCATTGACTACAGCTCAGCATTCAACACCATAGTCTCCTCCATACTCGTCACCATAGTCCCCTCCATGCAACTGGATCCTGGACTTCCTGATGGGCCGACCCCAGGTGGTGAGGGTTGGCAACATCCCTTTTGCCATATTGATCCTTGCCCGTGCACGACTCCAACACCATCATAAAGTAAGTTTTCTGACGACAAGACGGTGGTAGGCTTGATCCCCGGTGACATACAGCTGCACCATTGAGAGCATCTTGACTGGCTGCATCACCAGTTGGTATGGCAACTGCACCGTCCTCACTCACATGGCGCTACATGCAGTACATCACTCGTGCTGAGCTCCCTGCCATCCAGAACCTCTATTCATGCAGTGTGAAAGAAGGCACCGGAAAATTGTTAAAGACTGCTGAAAAGTGAATAATATGGCTACACGGACTATCTGCATTGACCCTTTTATTTTTACATTGACTTTACGCACATTCACAGGACCCGACAACACTCACTCAAACACACACATGCACTAACACACTAACACACACACACACACACACACACACACACACACACACACACACACACACACACACACACACACACACACACACACACACACACACACACACACACACACACACACACACACACACACACACACACACACACACACACACACACACACACACACTCTTCATTTGCTCACACACATACATACTTAAACACACACACACACACACTAAACACACACACACACACACACACACACACACACACACACACACACACACACACACACACACACACAATACACGTGCACACACAAAACCCACACACTCTCATTTGCTCACAAACCTATCATGCACACACATTCATACTTACTCTACACACACGCACACACACACAAACACATACAATCTTCATTTCCGCTGCTGCTACTCTGTTTAGCATATTTGCTGATACCTAGTCACCTTACCCCTATACATATCTACCCCTACCACTCCAATATCACTGCACATTGTCAATATGGTATTGGCACTGACCTTGGAACTTTTTGTGTTCTTCTTATTTCCATTTCTTGTGGGTTTTTGTTCTACTTTACTTTATTTTATATAACTACTTATATTGATTACTGCATTGTTGGGAAAGAGCTTGCAAGAAAGGCATTTTAATGTACGTGTGCAGGTGACAATAAAACTAAAAACTTATAATTAGGGGAGGGGCTCACCTCATTCACCACTCGACCTGTGGTTCTTCGAGATATCTCACTGATAATATCAGAGAACCTGGGTTACACAAGTAGCCTTGAGATTCCCAGCTCACAAAACAAACACTTCTTCAGGGCCTCAATTAGAGTCACACATTTTGATAAACCAATATCACCTACACATTCCAATCCCTGGAAGCTGAGAGGAAGCTCCATTGACCGAAGGGGAAATGATTTAGCCCATCATAATCTGTTAATTATATCCCAACCTGCTGAAATACGTACAGAGCCGAGAGCCCCAAAATAAATTTTGCATTCGGGAAGAGAGATGAGAAAGGAACTTGGGGGATCAAGGTGCTTATCAGTAGTATTATCCTCCAAATGGAGCCTCCCGATGTCGCCCCTGGCAGGTTTAAGGTGAGCATCGTCAGTTCCATCAACTTCACAGAAGCCTTTTGGAGATCTCTCCAAAGCATCTCGACTAAGTGACACCAGTCCAATGACTGACTGTATTTGGACTGCTGCTTTGTTTGTGGATTTAAAAGTTAGCAAGTGGGGAGGCTGCTATTTGGCTGCTATTTGGGTCAACGTAAACCACTCCATAATATTCAGCAGTATAATTTCCCCTCTCGACCGCAAGCTACTTAAATCATTAATGAGCTATTTAAAAAAAAAAGGTTTTATTTATTTTTTGATTCTCAGTAATATATCCACATTCACTTACAGTATCACCTGCAAAGTAGGTGAAGGGATGCTAAAAAAAATGTTGAATTTAACTCCAACGCGGTGTGGGAATGTATTCATCTGGAAATTGATGATTCCTCCAACCTCGACACCTATGACCATGACTATAAAAATTACTTGGACAGTGCCGTCCTGAACCAAAATCTGGCTTGGTTATTTGCGTTTGAACATAAACTTTTTTTTTCAATGTGTTTTTTGGCAGAAATGCCTTCTGGAACATGTGAACTTTCTTGTGCCTTAATAACAAACTTGTATGTCATCTGTAAATACAAATACAATTGTTAAATTAAGAGCCTAGTTGGTTTAGCCACAGAAAAAGTCAGCAAACTTCCCGCTAGCCATGATTGGCTGAGATAATGAGTGGGCTGGACATGCCGTTTGAATTGGTCTACCATAAAGCATGCTTCTGTCTATTTGAGCTGGTCAGTAAGTGTTGGTAACCTTGTCTAACGCTGCTTTTTTATGTATATCGTGCAGTAAAACTGCCTAAGTGTTGCTCTCCACTTTCTGGAGGACCGAGTTCAGTAGAATTTGAGTATGATAGCTAAGGAGATGGAGAAAACACCTGTCTCCAGATTACATATTCAACCATGTCATCTGTGACAGGAGACACGTCCATCTATGTTGTATACGGGTAAGAAAGTGGTTCCATTTCAAGTTAAAGTGTACTGTTAGCTAGATAATGTTAGATGGCTGGCTCACTAGCTAACGGTACGTGTATGATCTTATTATTCATATTTCAGAGCCATTTGCTTGGCTAGCTAACATTGAACCTGGATGGTTAGCTACCTGCAGATTATTTCAGGGTAGTTTCATCATGAGTTGGGATTATGGTTCATTGTTTAGCTAATGGGTTACCAATTAGCGTGTTTGACATTTCAGTGGAAATACTACTACTCTCAGCTTTTTGATAAGCGGTTTAGCAAAAATAAATACGTCCCATATTATCAGCATACGGTCCCCAGTTATTGGCCACCTTACTATTTTGTTAAATTACAAGATATATCCATTTAATTTTGTTAAAAAAAGAGACACCAACCTTGTGTCCGAAGTGTTTACTGGATAGTTGACTAGCTGGTTACCTAGCCTTCCAGTAAAATAAAAATTACTTGCCTGTCAACTTTTCATTGCGTAGCCTGGTGCGCCCTCCTGTAGACTTCTAAAACTGGTTCTTCGCCAACATCTTCTTCGGTGTTGTAAGCAAATAATGTCTCATTATTTGTTTTACAGATTAATCTTACGTTTTGAGAAAGTAGATAATTTTTTATACTAATATATAAATGAGTATGAATAATTTAGGTAAAAAGTTGGATTTTAAAAGATGTGTGGTCTGTCGCACAGTATAATTTTACAATATACAGTGTGTCGGACAAAATGTGCATAAATATGACTTTTTTTGGGTGTCCAATATTGGTGGAAAATTAGCTAGCTAGCTAGATGTCTGAACAAAAGACTCCACAATACAAGAATCTATTTCAATAGAATGTCACTGCGACAACTCAAATCAAATCAAAGTTGATTTATCATGTGAGTCGAATACAACAGGTGTAGACTTACACAGTGAAATGCTAACTTACAGGTTCTAATGCTAACTTACAGGCTCTAACCAATAGTGCAAAAAAGGCATTAGGTGAACAACAGGTAACTAAAGAAATAAAACAACAGTAAAAAGACAGGCTATATACAGTAGCGAGGCTACATACAGACACCGGTTAGTCAGGCTGAGGTAGTATGTACATGTAGATATGGTTAAAGTGACTATACACATATGATGAACAGAGAGTAGCAGTAGCGTAAAAGAGGGGTTGGCAGGTGGTAGGTGGCGGGACACAATGCAGATAGCCCGGTTAGCCAATGTGCGGGAGCACTGGTTGGTCGGCCCAATTGAGGTTGTATGTACATGAATGTATAGGTAAAGTGACTCTGCATATATGATAAACAGAGAGTAGCAGCAGCGTAAAAAGAGGGGTTGGGGGGGCACACAATGCAAATAGTCCGAGTAGCCATTTGATCACCTGTTCAGGAGTCTTATGGCTGGGGATAAAAACTGTTGAGAAGCCTTTTTGTCCGAGACTTGGCACTCTGGTACCGCTTGCCATGCGGTAGTAGAGAGAACAGTCTATGACTGAGGTGGCTGGGGTCTTTGACAATTTTTAGGGCCTTCTTATGACACCACCTGGTGTAGAGGTCCTGGATGGCAGGCAGCTTAGCCCTAGTGATGTACTGGGCTGTACACACTGCCCTCTGTAGTGCCTTGTGGTCAGAGGCCGAGCAATTGCCCTACCAGGCAGTGATGCAACCAGTCAGGATGCTCTCGATGTTGCAGCTGTAGAACCTTTTGAGGATCTCAGGACCCATGCCAAATCTTTTTCGTTTCCTGAGGGGGAATAGGCTTTGTCGTGCCCTCTTCACGACTGTCTTGGTGTGATTGGACCATTCTAGTTTGTTGTTGATGTGGACACCAAGGAACTTGAAGCTCTCAACCTGGTCCTCCTTTGATAGACGTTGGTTAGCTACCTGCAGATTCATGCAGGGTAGTAACATCATGAGTTGTGATTGTGATTAATTGTTTAGCTACCTAGTTAGCTATATGACTTAACACAAGACTCCACTATGCAAGTAACCATTTCAATACAATGTCACTGCGACAATTGTTGATAGGTGTTGGTTAGCTGCCTGCAGATTCATACAGGGTAGTAACATCATGAGTTGTGATTATGGTTAATTGTTTAGCTAGCTAGTTAGCTACATGTCTTAACAAAAGACTCCACTATGCAAGTAACCATTTCAGGTGCGTTCGTAAATTCAGTCTAGCCATTTCAGAGCACCCTTGTCTGAATATGCCAGAACACAGAATAACTGAAGAATTTACAAACGCTCAACGCCAGTTGAATATGGCTGGTGTCAGTAAACGTCAGGAAAAAATAGTAATTCAATTGTTGCCATCAGCACAGTTTCAGTTACCAATGTTCATATTAACATAAAAACAGCCTAACCAGCTCTGCTAGATCGAGTAAAATGGTCAGAGCGGGGTGTTCTCTCATTATGTGTCTGGAAGTAGCTAGCAAGCTAGCCAATGTTAACCAGTTAGCTTGGGTGCTTGTCTGCCGTTGTGAGGTCAGAAAGTTTGGATTAACCGCACTCATCGGCCAGAGTGTCCAGTGTGTGCTCTTAACGCTCCGAGAGCAAAACAGTCTGAATTTACGAACGGACAATCTGACAGCACAGTTGCAGTCACCAACACTCTGGATAACATAACAGCCTAACCAGCTCTGCTAGGGCGAGCAGTGTTCAGTGAGCTGTTCTCTCATTTGTCTCTGGAAGTAGCTAGCAAGTTAGCTTGGGTGCTTGACTGCCATTTTTGTATTATTTTGTATTATTATTATGAACAAAACAAATACAAAACAGAAATATACAAACAAGAGTACAGAAACCTAACAGCTATGTCGAGATAGATTTTCAATTTTATGGTATTGCTTTGTTGTTTTTACACTTACTAATAATCTCAAAATAATATTAATAGTAGTTTCTTTTAAAATAGCATCTTAGAACTCACTGCAAAATATTCTAACATAAGAACAGTCCCAAAAGAAATGGTCTGGGTCATAACCACAAAATACACATTTGTTATCAATAACTATCTTGAATCTGTGTATAATAAAGATCTTTACAGTGGTGTTTGACTGCTGTTATTACATAATTCTCGGATCAACCCTTAAAGAGATGGGTGGGGCTAAAGCTTAAGAGGGTGTGAACAATGCTGAATGGGTGTAGACAAAGAAGGGCTCTCTAGCAGTAGTACCAAAATATTCAAAGGCCATTTTCTCAAAAGTGAGTTTACAAGTTGCAGAGCAAAATTACTTTCCCATTGTTCCTCAAATGCAGTGTATGATATACCATTTTGTAGCTCTGATTCTCTACTTTTATCCAATGTAAAAAACACGATTTCACATTTTGCAATTTAAGACCGGTTTGAGCCGGTCGGTCCCATTTTATTTTCACATGGTCTTTTTCAGACCGTTTCCCATCACTATGGCAGCTTGGTTTGACTGGGTTCTGCTTAGTAGTGTTTAACCCTCTTTCCCTCCGCCAACAAAACAACAGCCGTATATGTTTATCTCAACCTACCACTCTTGGGACTTAGGCAGTAATTCTACCATGGCCAGGGCTTGCTCTCCTGCCTGTCCCTCAGTGACTGATATGAAAGGGAAATGGGGAGACTGACCCTCCCCTGACTTGGGGAAATTGCTCTGACCTTGTGCTGCTTTGGCAGGAAGTGACCTGGCACATACCAAGTGGCATTGCATCTAGCCCTGACCCCTGAGATCTCAGGTAAACTCCTCAGCCTCTTTGTACGTACACAAGAGGCACTGCATGGCTAGATCGTGTTACCTCCGATTGGCCCCGAACCTCCAACACCCACAAGCAGCCTCTCTTTTTGCAACCTCTCGACATCACTCCGCATTCTGATTTGGGGAGCTGAAGCATGCCCCCATCATTAACACCATCGGCTGCCCTCATAGTCAGAGCTAAAAGGTCTGCATTCATGGGAGCCGTCCTGGAGACCAGATGTGAGAGAGGGGGAGTGAAATTGAAAGTGGTCGGGAGCAGCGGGGCAGTGTGTATGCCTGAGGCCCCTGGGCCCGAATGGTGCACAGGTCACAGTGAGTAATGCAGAACTGGGAGTAGAGCTGCAAGCAGTTTCCTGCACACCAGTAAGATCACACAGTAGTAGTAAACACAAATCTCTCCAAAATACAGTACAAGTCAAAAGTTTGGACACACCTACTCATTCAAGGCTATTTCTTTATTTTTACTATTTTCTACATTGTAGAATACTTGTGAAGACATCACAACTATGACATAACACATATGGGATCATGTAGTAATCAAAAAAGCATTAAACAAATCAAAATAAATAATATATTTGAGTTTCTTCTAAATAGCCACCATTTGCATTGACGTGAGGAAGACATTAAGCGTGTTATCCCTCACAAGGCTGCTGGCCCAGACAGCATCCCAAGCTGAGTACTCAGAGCATGTGCAGATCAGCTGGCTGGAGTGTTCACGGACATACAATATGCATTATAGGATAAACACTTGTGGGTAGTCTACTGCCTTGTGCGCATTGCTGCACTTATAATGTGAAGAAATAATAGTTTATCAAGGTATTAAGATAAAAGTTCTGATCAGTTGGATCAGACTCATTGCTATTTGGATTTATCGTCCCACAACTGTCCCAGAGTTTGTTGGGAATAGGCTATTTCTTTCTCGACAAGCTGAACAATAGAATAGGTCACCTTTTCTACTACAGGGATAGTACAGATGTAGGATCTTAATTTGATCACTCTTTTGTTGCTGAGAAGTTTCCTGCCAAGCAGGAAATGCAAACATGTAGTGTATTTGAGTTTTAAAAAGTATTCTAAAGTTAACAATTTCCACTTTGAAATTTCAGACTTTATTTGCCCAAGCAAAAAATGTATCAACTACTACAAAAATGCCCAATAATTATAATCCACATAATAATTCACATTTCCTGTTGCTGCAGAATTATCTTCCTGCTGTAGCTGACTAGCTCAAATTAAAATCCTAAATATGTAGATAAACAGTCTAGTGATTTTGCTGTTCGTTACTCTTCTTGAAGAAAGGTAAATATGGACAGTTACTCTAACATTGGAATTTGGTAAGAAGGATGCACGTCTTGCATCCTTGACTTGCATGTTTTGTTAACATGAATTACCATAATCTAAATGTGATTTCTGTCATTCTCATCACCGTGGGTGGATGCCCTAATTAGGTTACGCACCCAATGCATATGGGTCTGGTTAATTCCTCACTTGTCTGGTAAATTAAAAATGCTGCCAGTCAAACGTCCAGTGCCACATTTTCCTAATGAAAACCCTGGTGAAGACTCTCAGGAGATGCAGCTTGCATGGTTAGCTGTCTGCATGCAGTGGTGTAGTGCAGTTTTTTGAAGTGAGGGAGTGCAAAAAATATATAATAAGTTACGTCATCATTTTATTAATCAAAGTTTGTACTGACAGATGTAGAATAGGGCAGTGCATAAAATGCAGCCTCCAACTGCAATTGTTTGTCTATGTCCACACTTGTCTATTTTTAATACCCTCAAACACCAAGTTAGGCATACCTCATTTCAAAATAGGCCATTGTCACTGTCAATTACTGGTGAAATGTCAAAATTGCATGTCAATCATTTGATCTCAATCAGTCTCGTGGAAATATGTATTTAACTATATGCCTTTCTTGTAGGCCTATTTTGTTTCAATCAAACTAGTGGAGCGCGCTGTTCAGTGTTGGCCGCATGAGGAAAAAATGGTGACTCTTCAGCTTTAGATAAGGAACGACTGAGGAGGTGTTTTTGGCGCACTATGCTATAGCATATGCTATTATATTCGGATCTGTTATCTAAAATACCTATTCGTCATTATGTGATCTTGCTAGACAGTCATTCAGCTTTGATTTAACTTCATTAAACAAGCACCATTGTGAGAAGTGAAAATATTATTTTGTAATAATAATAATGAGTAGGACTACTATTAGGCATCGGCAACAGATCTTGATGATGAGGGTTATTTTGTTGTGCTGAAAGGACAGCACCGTAACCAACTGGTCACATATCATTAGGGAAACTACCATTTCATCTATCCTCTCTTCTAGCTTGAAATGAAAACACATTCTGTACAAGCTCAGATCTCAGTCTTGTTTTATGCTAACAGTCCTAAAAATGATCAGAGTATGGAAAAAGTTCCTTTCATTACTCAGCCCGGTGGTCTTGGAATTCCCTCCAAGCCAACATGAAACTACAGGACCTGGTGTCCCTGGAGGAGTTAAAATGACAAATAGATGAACAGATTGTTGAGACATGTAGTTGTATCTAGTTGTCACCCGATGTCAGTACGTATCCTTATGTAAGGAAGCATCACACACACCACACACATGCCTCCACACACACGCACATCCACTGTTGGTTTGCTGTTGTATTTGTGCTGTTGCCAGTGTCTTCTGTGTTGTCTGTTTTGTCTAACATATATATACATTTTTATCCCATCCCCACAAGCAGGCCTTTTGCCTCTTGCCAGGCCATAATTGTAATAAGTACTTGTTCTTAATTGACCCGGCTGGTTAAAAAGGCAAAAGGTTAAATAAAATAAAAGAAACATAAGAGGGTGTCCCTGGAGTTATAAAACATTAAGGCAGACACGTGTTGAATTTGGATACTAGATGTCGTTGGTGTGATGATAAGGTTCATGCGGTGGATCAGTTTGTCGGCATACGCAATAGAGGTGGTACGTTTCTGTAAGCTAAACACTTGGACAGTAGGGGGAGTTCAAGTGCATAACAAACTGTGTTGAGGGCAGCCATTTTAGCAACCCCTGGAGTTTTCCATCTGTGGCAGTTCTTGTTATATCGGATTTGGATCACTCAAAGTGATCAAGCCTGTGACTGACGGGCCTCTGCACAGGCCTACAATTATTCATCAATTGTGCCACCGCAGAGAGAGAGAGAAAACAGAGAAGAAACCACCATTTACCTACCAATAGGCTGCTATACCCTACATATTGCTTTAGTTTGTCATGTTTCTATTCCAAGAAATATGACAAACAAAAATATTGTGCTGTACAACGTGACCGGTCGGGAGTAGGCTGCTAAGTGACTAAGAGTGAAGCAAAATAATCCTAACATTTCTACACCCTAATTGTAGGCTAACCCACACCCAAACGGAGATTCAGTGAAAATACAAAATCTCATTGATTTATAAAGACCAGTCCCCATGTTTGTCTCAGAGCAGCTCAAAATGGTGCTGAAATAGTTGGCCACACGCAGGTAGGCTATTGCTTCAACTCCTATTATAACAATTGGATGACTTTGGGTGTTCCAGTAAGCAACAATTTGTTGCCTTCATTAGCCTACTTTGTTCTGATGTATCTGTCATTCAGTGATATTTTTGATATTTTTATTTATTCACATAGTAATTCATTATGACTAGAAAACAATTTATTTGGTTGACCCGGTTAAGAGTCTATTGTCCAGCACAGAGAAAGGATAATTAAACAAGTCGGTAAAATACCGTTAGACTTGGAGATTATGGTCACGGACAGTGCTATTCGCCTGTGTTACGCCGAACACGAAAGCCCCAGGAAAGTGAACAGATACAGTAGGCTACAATACTGTAAAGTAGGCCTAATAATTCTGAAAACAATGCTTAAATATATCGACTGCTGGACTTTACTGTATGCTGCACATTTTTACATTGTATTCCATTTCCAAATAGACTATTCAAGCCATCGACTCACTAATGGTTGAAGATGATGAGCAATCGGCAAAGGCAATCTGTAATGTGCTGGCATCACGGCAAAACATCAACATCGCTCTAATCACAGTCAGAAGACAGTTGAAGAAACTTGAGTGGACTTATGAAAAGGCCCTGTAGGACATTTTATATATATATATATAAACATTTCAGAACATTAACCATGTGTGTTCTCATGTTTTGTACTGTTCTGTAGTTTCGACCAAAGGATTCATCTGACAAACAAAGATCTTTGCATCCTGCAGGCCCAGGCATGGATCAAAGCTGGTGAGACATTCAATGACATCATTAAGAGATATGCTGGACCCTATGTCAGAGATGTTTTTGGGACCACATCGTGTCTATTGTCCTGCTAATGGCCCTTGTGAAAAACAAGTATTTGAAAATATGTTAGCTAATATTTAAGGGGCTTTTATATAATTATAATGCAGGGTTAATAATAATAATAATAATCGTTGGATAACAGATCGGCTCTCGTAACATTAAGAGGCACCTTCTATTTTCAAAATAATAATTAATTCAGAAGATTAAACCCATAGGTTTTAGGCCTGCAGTTTCTAATAAACAGAAAATTGCGTGTCAATTCATAAACATTAATCTTTACATTGAAAAATCTCTTCCCAACTACTTTGCAGTCTATATGGCACAGCTGTACATTTTATGGTTGTTATTTTTCCCCTTTCCACTTGAGAAAGGTTCCAATTGATTAAGTTTTTCATCAATTAGTATATTTGAGTTTAACCACAATATTTGTTGTATTATTTGTTCTGTCTCTTCTGGTGGATTAAACTCAAAGAGAGTCGGACCGAAATGCAGCGTGTAGGTTACTCATGACTTTAATGAAAGAATCGCGGTACATGAAATAACTTAAAGAAGAAAACAACAAACGGAACGTGAAACCTATTACAGCATATCTGGTGACTACAACACAGAGACAGGTACAAACACCCACGAAATACAAAGCGAACTCAGGCTACCTAAATACGGTTCCCAATCCGAGACAACGAGAATCACCTGACTCCAATTGAGAACCGCCTCAGGCAGCCAAGCCTAACAACACCCCTAATCAGCCGCGATCCCAAATAATACAAACCCCAAAACGAATACAACATATAAACCCATGTCACACCCTGGCCTACCCAAACATATAACAAAACCACTAAATACAATGACCAAGGCGTGACAGGCTTGTTTTAAAAATAATAATATGTTGGAGATTATTTAGTCTTCAAATAACTGAAAGTGAGCGATAGTAATCTGAATAAAGGCAAAATGGCTATTCTTGAACAAGGGGTGAGACATTCTTACTAATTTGTAAATAAAGCCAGTTTGTTATTTAGAATAATTCATTTCTGTTTATAGAGGGAGAGAAACCAAAAGCCCACCGCACCTATTTTTCAAAAATTGTCAGTCCACATGTCAAGTGTAATACCCCCATTGTATTTACCCAAGTTCTCTCTTAACTCCAGGACCACCGACAGTTTTGTATTGTTGTTGCCTGATGCAGGACTCTAGTGCTAGAGAAGAGAGACTCTCAGACTGAAAACGCCTCCATTAATTTATGAAAAGATAGTCCATTTGCGCCACAATTTTGACTACCGATAGATCAGCGTTCTAACTCCCCCTTGTGATAGTGTGGTGCAATGACAGAATGACACCATCTACCACTAACGGTCGCGGCATACGCTCGTAACTTTTAAAGGAAGAACCACTGTACATCCAAGTCTGGTTGTGGAGGAGAGTCAGTGAAATGCTGTTACAAACGCCATCCGACCCGACTTCCAACACGTAATTGTGGAGTTTTTTTATGTTGACTGTGGCAAGAATCCTGCAGGTCACTTCCTACATATTCCTTAATATTCCTTTGGAAGTGACAATTTCTCCAATATTAATTGTGGGTGGTTGGCTGTGATTACGGCCAGTATCTCACAGTCAATCCCCAGCTACCATACACAGCGACATATATTCTTGTCACAATACCAGCATTTTGACTTTGACACTGATATCAGGTTTAGTATCACAATACTCAATACCATCACGATATTCAATAACAAAATGATACCACAAAGGCCACCATCTCACAGTCAATCCCCAGCCACCACACACAATTTCATACAGCAAGTTTGATGATCGTAAGGGGCCTCATGTTAGGCATAGATGCATATGTCCTTAAAGGGATGTTGGGATGGGATTACTGAATGGTTTGCCAGAACAATGAATGAGTCACCCAATGTGGGAGCTCATTTTTTACATGCGAGTCCAGCTCAGGCATCACATTGGTTGGCCATGGGTGGTATCAAAATAGGTACATATGATGTCAATGCACTCCAGCACTCTCCAGATGGCATTTTGAGTGTTGACTGGCCTACTGACATATGGCAGTTCAGTTCCATGGTGTCTCTGTCTGTAGTGACTTCCAGAGGGGGATTTGATGGTGGAGTGGGCCTATCAAGGACAGTTTTGGGATATTCAGGATGGCATTGACATTAGAGAGGAGCAATTTCTATCATCATGTGAAGACCCACTAAGTTCATGGTACTTCTTGTCAATGAGTGTCAGGTTGTGTTGGTTCAATGTCTTGTACACCTGCCTTATGTGATTTTCATCATGTCTGTTTGCATTCTCCCCATACACCATAATGGCACATATACAGCAACTCAAGGGCAGACAGCCAGGATAGTACAATGCAGTGAGCCAGCGGAAGGTCATGTTGGATTCAGGTAGCCATATTGGACTAGCCATGCATCAAAGCTCACTTCTAAATGATAAGGAGGCGACTTAAGAGCCCAATCCTGGAGGCACAAGTTATACCACAGTGGGGGCAAGTTGTAGAGCTAGAGATATGGTGTCATAGTTGTAATGTGGTCTGTATGTAGCTTGTGTAGAGGAGTCAGGCGCAGGACAGCAGATATGAGTAAATACACTTAATTTACTCAAAATAGACAAATACAATACAATAAAGCGAGCCCACATAACCGACCGTATTACATACAAACAATTACTCACAAACAAATATGGGGGAACAGAGAGTTAAATAATGAACAAGTAATTGGGGAATTGAAACCAGGTGTGTAAGACAAAGACAAAACAAATGGAAAATAAAAAGTGGATCGGCGATGGCTAGAAGGCCAGTGACGTTGACCGGCGAACGCAGCCCGAACAAGACTGACTTAGGCGGAAGTCATGACAATAGTCCAGGGTTGGATTACCTTTCCTTTTCCGTGGAGCCTCCGAGTTGTCTCATTGATCCTCAAAGAGGCTTGTGACTTGGAATACTTGGTGTTACCATGCCAAGTAGTCTGCCGCCTTTTCTAAAATCCAGACAAAGGATTCCGTAGTTGAATTGCACAAAAATAGTATTGAGTACAGGTCATACGAACAGTACACAAATCTGAAAGATGTCTCTTATTTAAAACATATACAGGTGATGAAACCACAACGTATTGTGGGAGCCATATTGCAAGAGTAGGGGCTGAACAAATAAAATCCACAGAGGAACCTTTGACTGGAGAAAAATGGTAGTTTCAATCTCTGAACCCACTTATGTATTTTAGTAGTTGATATTTCCACCTATAGTAAATATGTGTTTACAAGTCTACACTACCGTTCAAAAGTTTAGGGTCACTTAGAAATGTCCTTGTTTTACCATGAATACATGAAATGAGTTGTAAAATGAATAGAAAATATAGTCAAGACGTTGACAAGGTTATAAATAGTGTACTTCAAACTTTGCTTTCGTAAAAGATTCCTCCATTTGCAGCAATTACAATTACCACCACCAAAAGCACCCTTAAACCATCACATTGCCTCCACCATGCTTGACAGATGGCGTCAAGCACTCCTTCAGCATCTTTTCATTTTTTCTGCGTCTCATGAATGTCCTTCTTTGTGATCCAAACACCGTAAACGTAGATTTGTCTGTCCAGAACACTTTTTTCCAATCTTCCTCTGTCCAGTGTCTGTGTTATTTTGCCCATCTTAATCTTTTCTTTTTATTGGCCAGTCTAGGATATGGCTTTTTCTTCGCAACTCTGCCTAGAAGGCCAGCATCCTGGAGTCGCCTCTTCACTGTTGACGTTGAGACTGGTGTTTTGCGGGTACTATTTAATGAAGCTGCCAGTTGAGGATTTGCTTCTCAAACTAGACACTCTAATGTACTTGTCCTCTTGCTCAGTTGTGCACCGGGGCTTCCCACTCCTCTTTCTATTATGGTTGGAGCCAGTTTGCTCTGTTCTGTGAAGGGAGTAGTACACAGCATTGTACGAGATCGTCAGTTTCTTGGCAATTTCTCGCATGGAATAGCCTTCATTTCTCAGAACAAGAATAGGCTGACGAGTTTCAGAGGAAAGGTCTTTGTTTCTAGCCATTTTTGAGCCTGTAATCGAACCCAAAAATGCTTATGCTCCAGATACTCAACTGGTCAAATGAAGGCCAGTTGTATTGCTTCTTTAAATCAGAATAACAGTTTTTAACTGTGCTTACATAATTGCAGGGTTATCTAATGATCAATTAGCCTGTCACGCCTTGGTCATTGTATTTTGTGTTTTTGTTATATGTTTGGGTAGGCCAGGGTGTGACATGGGTTTATATGTTGTATTCGTACTGGGGTTTGTATATTTTGGGATCGCGGCTGATTAGGGGTATTGTTAGGCTTGGCTGCCTGAGGCGATTCTCAATCAGAGTCAGGTGCTTGTCGTTGTCTCTGATTGGGAACCGTATTTAGGTAGCCTGAGTTCGCTTTGTATTTTGCGGGTGTTTGTTCCTGTCTCTGTGTTGTAGTCACCAGATAGGCTGTAATTAGTTTCACGTTCCGTTCTGTTGGTTTTGTATTTCAGTTATTTCATGTACCGCTATTCTGTTCATTAAAGTCATGAGTAACCTAAACGCTGCATTTCGGTCCGACTTTCTTCATTCAACAGACGAACGCCGTTACAGAAACACCCACCACTCACAGACCGAGCTGTGTGTAAACTGGCAGGAGCTAAAGGAGGACGTTATGGAAGGTAAAGGCATGGAGTATACGACGTGGGAAGAAATCAACAGGTGGGCGGCCGACCCAGAGAGAGTGCAGGCGCCCGCCTGGGATTCGCTTCAGCAGTGCGAAGAGGGCTACAGGCTAATGGAGTCAAAAAGGAAAACACGGCGACGCAGAGCGAAAACCGAAAGTAACAGGGGAGAGCGCAGAGAGAGAGTGGCTGAGTCAGGAGTCAGACCTGAGCCTACTCTCCCTGTTAATTGTGAGGAGCAGCAATATAAGGACTTCTGGTCTTGGGAGATGATATTAGACGGAAAAGGACCCTGGGCGCAGCCGGGAGAATATCGCCGTCCCAAGGAAGAAATAGATGCGGATAGAGCGGAGAGGCACTGGTATGAGGAGGCAGCACGGCGATGCGGTTGGAAGCCGGAAAAGCAGCCCAAAAAAATTATTGGGGGGGCTAGAAGGGAGAATAGTTATGCCAGGTAGGAGACCTGCGCAAACTCCCTGTGCTCACCGTTGGGCTAGAGAGACCGGGCAGGCACCGTGTTATGCTATGGAGCGCACAGTGTTTTCAGTGCGGGAGCATAGCCTGGTGCGGCACATACCAGCTCTTCCTATTGGCCGGGCTAGAGTGGGCATCGAGCCAGGTAAGCTTGGGCAGGCTCTGTGCTCAAGAGCTCCAGTGCGCCTGCACGGTCCGGTCTATCCAGAGCCACTTCTACACACCAGTCCTCCGGTAGCAGCTCCCCGCACCAGGCTTCCTGTGCATGTCCTCGATCCAGTACCACCAGTTCCAGCACCACGCACCAGGCCTCCAGTGCGCCTGCCTGTTTAGCGCAGCCAGAGCCTTTCTCCTCTCCTGCGCTGCCGGAGTCTCCCGTTTGCCCAGCGCCGCCAGTCTGCCCAGCGCCGCCAGCACCGACAGTCTGCCCAGCGCCGTCAGTCTGCCCAGCGCCGCCAGCACCGCCAGTCTGCCCAGTGCCGCCAGTCTGCCCAGTGCCGCCAGTCTGCCCAGCACCGCCAGTCTGCCCAGCGCCGCCAGTCTGCCCAGCGTCGCCAGACAACCAGTCTCTTCCAGATCTGCCAGACAACCAGTCTCTTCCAGATCTGCCAGACAACCAGTCTCTTCCAGATCTGCCAGACAACCTGACTCTTCCAGTTCTGCCAGCCAGCCAGGATTTACCGGAGCCTACTACCTGCCTGAGCTTCCTCTCAGTACTGGGCTTCCTCTCAGTACTGGGCTTCCTCCCAGTACTGGGCTTCCCCTCAGTACCAGGCTTCCCCTCAGTACCGGGCTTCCCCTCTATCCCGGGCTGTCCCTCTGTCCTGAGCTGCCCCTCTGTCCCAGGCTTCCCCTCAGTCCCGGGCTGCCCCTCTGTCCCGGGCTGCCCCTCTATCCCGGGCTGCCCCTCTGTCCCGAGCTGCCCCTCTGTCCTGAGCTGCCCCTCTGTCCTGAGATGCCCCTCTGTCCTGAGATGCCCCTCTGTCCTGAGATGCCCCTCTGTCCTGAGATGCCCCTCTGTCCCGAGCTGCCCCTCTGTCCCGAGCTGCCCCTCTGTCACGAGCTGCTCCTCAGTTACATTTACATTACATTTACATTTAAGTCTCTTCCAGTGCATTCTGCCATGACATCCAGTGGAACAACCACTTTACAATAGTGCATCTAAATATTTTAAGGGGGGAGGGGGTGAGAAGATTACTTTATCCTATCCTAGGTATTCCTTAAAGAGGTGGGGTTTCAGGTGTCTCCGGAAGGTGGTGATTGACTCCGCTGTCCTGGCGTCGTGAGGGAGTTTGTTCCACCATTGGGGAGCCAGAGCAGCGAACAGTTTTGACTGAGCTGAGCGGGAACTGTACTTCCTCAGTGGTAGGGAGGCGAGCAGGCCAGAGGTGGATGCTTCTTATTTGGGTGTAGGGCCAGTCAGAGCCTGGAGGCTTCCCCTCAGCTCCGTAGGCAAGCACCATGGTCTTGTAGCGGGCTTCCTGGAAGCCAGTGGAGAGAGCGGAGGAGCGGGGTGACGTGAGAGAACTTGGGAAGGTTCCTAGACGGGCCGTTCTGGATGAGTTGTAGGGGTTTAATGGCACAGGCAGGGAGCCCAGCCAACCCTCGGGAGATGACAAGTGCCTGGATTAGGACCTGCGCCGCTTCCTGTGTGAGGCTGTACTCCCATGGAACGGGCCCCTTGATGTTAGTTGAGAACGACAGTTTGTTGTCCAGGATCACGCCAAGGTTCCCTGGGAGGAGGCAATGGAGTTGTCCCCTCTGGAACGGGCAGTCCCGGGAGGAAGAGCAGCTGCCCCTCTTGAGGTGGTGATGTCATCCACACTGATATGTCTGCCAGACATGCAGAGATGCTCACCTGGTCATCAGAAGGGGGAAAGGAGAAGATTAATTGTGTGTCCTGCATAGCTAGGAGAGACCTGTGACCTGAGAGGGCCTGAACAGAGCCCTGGGGGACACCTGTCCTGACAGATGCCACCTGGTAGGAGCCCTCTGTCCTGAGATGCCCCTCGGAGAGGGTGGAGAGGAGGATCTGATGGTTCACAGTAGAGGTAGCCGATAGGTCTAGAAGGATGAGAGCCTTTAGCGGTGCGGAGCGCCTCCGTGATACAGAGAAGAGCAGTCTCAGTTGAATGACTGTCTTGAAACCCTCAAGAAGGTCATTCCGGGAGAGCTGACCAAGGACGGCACGTTCAAGAGTTTTGGAGAGAAAAGAAAGAAGGGATACTGGTCTGTAGTTGTTGACATCGGAGGGATCGAGTGTAGGTTTTTTCAGAAGGGGTGCAACTCTCGCTCTCTTGAAGACGGAAGGGACGTAGCCAGCGGTCAGTTATGTGGGGATCTGGGTGAGGACTATTAGGCCATGGTCAGCGGAGAAGGTGGATTATCCCAGGACGCGAAGGGGAGGAAATTGGACATTTATGGAGTGGGGTCCACGTCCCGAGCCAGAACCGCCACCATGGACAGACACCCACCCGGACCCTCCCTATGCTCTTGAGGTGCGTCCGGGAGTCCGCACCTTAGGGGGGGGGGATTCTGTCATGCCTTGGTCATTGTATTTTGTGTTTTTGTTATATGTTTGGGTAGGCCAGGGTGTGACATGGGTTTATATGTTGTATTCGTACTGGAGTTTGTATATTTTGGGATTGCGGCTGATTAGGGGTGTTGTTAGGCTTGGCTGCCTGAGGCGATTCTAAATCAGAGTCAGGTGCTTGTCGTTGTCTCTGATTGGGAACCGTATTTAGGTAGCCTGAGTTCGCTTTGTATTTTGTGGGTGTTTGTTCCTGTCTCTGTGTTGTAGTCACCAGATAGGCTGTAATTAGTTTCACGTTCTGTTCTGTTGTTTTTGTATTTCAGTTATTTCATGTACCGCTATTCTGTTCATTAAAGTCATGAGTAACCTACACGCCGCATTTCTGTCCGACTTTCTTCATTCAACAGACGAACACCGTTACATAGCCTTTTAAAATGATAAACTTGGATTAGCTAATACAACGTGCCATTGGAACACAGGAGTGATGGTTGCTGATAATGGACCTCTGTACGCCTAAGGAGATATTCCATAACAAATGAGACGATTCCAGATTGAATAGTCATTTACAACATTAACAATGTCTACACTGTATTTCTGATCAATTTGATGTCATTTTAAATGGACAACAAAATGCTTTTTAAGTGACCCCAAGCTTTTTAATGATAGTGTACAGTTGAAGTCTGAAGTTTACATACACCTTACACAAAACATTTAAACTCAGTTTATCACAATTCCTGACATGTAATGCTAGTAAAAATTCCCTGTCTTGGGTCAGTTAGGATCACCAATTTATTTTAAGAATATGAAATGTCAGAATAATAGTAGAGAGAACGATTAATTTCAGTTTTTTTCTTTCATCACATTCCCAGTGGGTCAGAAGTATACATAGACTCATTTAGTATTTGGTAGCATTGTCTTTAAATTCCTTAACTTAGGTCAAATGTTTTGTGTATCCTTCCGCAAGCTTCCCACAATAATTTGGGTGAATTTTGGACCATTCCACCTGACAGAACGGGTGTAACTGAGTTAGGTTTGTATGCCTCCTTGCTCGCTCACGCTTTTTCAGTTATGTCCACACATTTTCTACAGGATTAAGGTCAGGGCTTTGTGATGGCCACTCCAATACCTTCTTTGTTGTCCTTAAGCCATTTTGCCACAACTTTTCAAGTATGCTTGGGAACATTGGCCATTTGGAAGACCAATTTGCGACGAAGCTTTAACTTCCTGGCTGATGTCTTGAGATGTTGCTTCAATATATCAACATAATTTTCCTCCATCATGATGCCATCTATTTTGTGAAGTGCACCAGTCTCTCCTGCAGGAAAGCACCACCACAACATGATTCTGCCACCCCCGTGCTTCACGGTTGGGATGGTGGTATTCAGCTTGCAAGTTTCCCCCTTTATCCTACAAACATAACGATGGTCATTATGGCCAAACAGTTCTATTTTTGTTTCATCAGACCAGAGACATTTCTCCAAAAAGTATGATCTTTGTCCCCATGGGCAGTTGCAAATGGAAGTCTGGCTTTTTTGATTGCGGTTTTGGAACAGTGGCTTCTTCCTTGCTGAGTGGCCTTTCAGGTTATGTTGATATAGGACTCGTTTTTACTGTGAATATAGATATTTCTGTACCTGTTTCCTCCAGCATCTTCACAAGATCTTTTGCTGTTGTTCTGGGATTGATTTGCACTTTTCGCACCAAAGTACGTTCATCTCTAGGAGACAGAGCGCATCTCCTTCCTGAGCAGTATGATGGCTGCGTGGTCCCATGGTGTTTATACTTGCGTGCTATTGTTTGTACAGATGAATGTGGTACCTTCAGGCATTTGGATATTGCTCCCAAGGATGAACCAGACTTGTGGAGGTCTACAATTTATTCATCTGACGTCTTGGATGATTTCTTTTGATTTTCCCATGATGTCAATCAAAGAGGCACCAAGTTTGAAGGTAGGCCTTGAAATACATCCACAAGTACACCTCCAATTGACTCAAATGATGTCAATTAGCCTATCAGAAGCTTCTAAAGCCATGACATCCTTTTCTGGAAATGTCCAAGCTGTTTAAAGGCAGTCAGCTTAGGGCATGTAAACTTCTGACCCACTGGAATTGTGATAACGTTAATTATAAATAAAATAATCTGTCTGTGCAAAGTAGATGTCCTAACTGACTTGCCAAAACTATTGCTTGTTAACAAGAACTGTGTGGAGTGGTTGAAAAACGAGTTTTAATGACTCCAACCTAACTGTATGTAAACTTCCAGCTTCAACGGTATATTCCCAAGATACATTAAAGATAACCTAATATATCCTGACTACTTGTATTACACATTTTAGCAATATCAGTGCTTTCAATATTTACTTACATGAGTTTATGTGGCCCATCCCATCTCCAGCTCCCCCCTCCACCCAGGCATTATTCTGCACTTTTTGAGTTTAGGGGGTGTTTCACAATATCTATCAACCACACTTTTATAAGAGATGTGAAAAAAATGGTTGTGTTTTATTCTACCTCTGGCAGGGGCATCTCAAAATCTAAAGCCTTTTTTTGAGGATGGGCCACTAGCCTAAAATAGACAGCTCTAATTTGATCTTACAAATATGAAAAAACCCAAATATGAACGACCAAAAACAACATCATCATCGACAACAAAACAATGCCACCCACAGGCAACCACACTTTTGAGAGAACCAAAACAACTAAAGCAACATTGAATATTTTTGGGTTACAATTATTTCCTTTCAGTTGGCTTCAAGTTTTGTTCCGTGTTAGATTGGCAATGCATTTTGGCTAAGTGATATCATGTGGCCTGTCGTGTTAGTCTCCACGATGCAGTCTGCCTATTCCTCATCTCGACGGGCCCTGTCTCACCGTGGGGGAGGAACTACATTTCTTTCTCATTTGGAGGCAATAACAGTGGCAGAAAATGCTTTGGCAAGCAAACAAAAACTGCACCCAGAGCTACACTCAAGCAAAAGGCGCAACCTTTGTTTTGATTTTGTGATTTTGCTTAAATAGCCATGTAGACATTCTCTGATATAACCGGGTCATTTAAGTTTGAAATGTTTCGGGAATAGTCGAAGACTCCCATTTAATCGCAGCGAGCATGCAGTAATTTTTCAGGGCACCATTAACAACAGTTTTAGAAGAAAGAGTGCTAAATATTCAGACCATACTGTCGGTGATCTATTCACATGCTCCCGAGCCACGTTAAGAAATCCATACAGCAGAGACAGGTTTATTAACATGCCTCACAGAGCTCAATGGCAGGATATTGCATGGAGAGGCATATAACAGCTGAGCAATTTGAGGTCGGCAGCTGGGCATGCAGGTATTGTCATTAATTCCACGCTCAATTCCCACGGCCATGTCGGTGGTGTACAATTCGCTGTTGTTCCTTTTCTAAAGGAATTTGAATTAAATGTTTTTTGGGAAACACCGACTCAAAACAGCAAGGGATAAGGAAAAGAAAACACCAGGCCTTTTAAGAAAATGGCCTGGTGTGATTTCACTAAGAATTTATCAAATGTATAACCCACTTGTCGCAATGCTTTGAGTGCCACTTTTGTTTCTGGCATATATTGTACAACACATTTCTGACATACTTTTATATAGCGAGTTTGGCTTTTGGGCAACACTTTACATTAAGTTTCCCCTATTACTATGTAATTGCACAGTAATAACTGTAGTAACAACATGGTAATTACATAGGTATTGCTTATTATACATCCACTTGTGTAATTACTAACGTAACATATTTTCTTGTTACACTGTGAAACTAATGCTTTGTAATTACTCGCTTGAAAGACACCTGTAAATTACCCTGGTTAATAACTGAAACCAAAATCTGACCTTGTTACATTTCGCGACAAGTTGCCACTACCATTGAATCCACATGTAATACCAGGGTTGATAAATAGGCTAGGACCTGGTAACGACAATATTGTAACAAGGCCCAACCTGTCATGAACTACCAGTCATTATCAATGTGTTTAATTATATGTTATGACCTGGATTAAAGGCTATTCCTAATCAAGTGTAATGTAAGAACAATGCAGTTAGATACAGCATCATCAGAAAATATTCACACCCCTTGACTTTTTCCACATTTTGTTGTGTTCCAGCCTGAATTGTAAATTGATTTAATTATGATTTTTGGTCACTGGTCTACACACAATACCCCATAATCTCAAAGTGGAATTATGTTTTCTGAAATACTAATAAATAAAAAATGAAAAGCTGAAATGTCTTGAGTCAATAAGTATTCAACCCCTTTGTTATGGCAAGCCTGAGTAAAAATGTACTTAACAAGTCACATAATATGTTGCTTGGACTCTGTGTGCAATAATTGTATTTAACATGATATTTGAATGACTACCTCATCTCTGTGCCCCACAGATACAATTATCTGTAAGGTCCCTCGGTCGAGCAGTGAATTTTAAAGACAGATTCAACCACAAAGACCAGGGAGGTTTTCCAATGTTTTTCAACTTTTTGTCCTGATTACAAATTTTGGGCAAATCCAATACAACAGAGTACCACTCTCCATATTTTCAAGGATAGTGGTGGCTGCATAATGTTATGGGTATGCATGAAATCGTTAAGGACTTGGTAGTTTTTCAGGACAAAAAATAAACGGAAACGAGCTAAGCACAGGAAAAATCCTAGAGGGAAACCTGGTCCAGTCTGCTGTCAACCAGACACTGGGAGATTAATGAATCTTTCAGCAGGACAATAACATAAAATACAAGGCAAAATTCAGTGATGTAAAGTATTTAAGTAAAAGTACTTTAAAGTACCACTTAGCTAGTTTTTGGGGGTATCTGTTCTTTACTTTACTATTGATAATTTGGATAACATTTATTTTTACTCCACTACATTCCTAAAGCTAATAATTTACTTTCTAATCCATACATTTTCCCTGACAACCAAAAGTACTTGTTACATTTTGAATGCTTAGCAGGACATGGTCATCTCTACTGCATCTGATCTGGCGGACTAACTAAACACAAAGCTTTGTTTATAAATTATTTCTGAGTGTTGGAGTGTGGTCCTGGCTAGCCGTCAATAGCCATATACTTTTACTTTTGATCCTTAAGTATGTTTTAGCAATAACATTTACTTTTTATACGTAAGTATATTTAAAACAAAATACTTTTTTACTTTTACTCAAGTAGGATTTTACTGGGTGACATTCACTTTTATGTGAGTAAATTTCCATTAAGGTATCTTTACTTTTACGCAAGTATGACAATTGGGTCCTTTTCCCACTACTGGCAAAACTCTAAACTGGAGTTGCTTACCAAGAATGTTTCTGAGAGGCCAATGTTTCTGGGTGGATGTTTCTGGGTGGCCAAGTCACAGTTTTGACCTAAATCTGCTTGAAAATATATGGCAAGACCTGCAAATTGTTGTCTAGCGATGATCAACAACCAGAGCTTGACAGAAGTTGAAGAATTTTGAAAATAATAATTGGAAAATGTTGCACTATCCAGGTGTGGAAAGTTCTTAGAGATTCACCCAGAAAGACTCACAGCTGTAATCACTGCCAAAGGTGTAACAGAAAGTATTGACTTCGTGGTGATATTTCTGTACTTCATTTTCAATACTTTTTCAAACATTTCTAAAAACATGTTTTCACTTTGTCATTATGGGATATAGTGTGTAGATGGATGAGAAGGAAAATAATGTAAAGTAGGGCATAACCTTTTGAATTACTATGTAGTTACAATGTAACAACCTTTGCAGATAATGGGCAATTTTAATTAGAATGGTTTGAATATGAATATTGTCATATTCGTTAAAGAAAAGTCCAAATTAGAAATGTTCTCCTAATTTCTTCTGATTAGCCTACTGTCTGCAGAGGTTGTTACATTGTAACTACGAAGTAATTAAAACATCACTTCACTTTACATTAAAATGCTTGCTCCTGGGTAAGTAGATTGGAAATACATGTATATCCATTGTAACAACATGGTCGTTACATAGTTGGTTGTTAAAGATTTTTATATTGTACAATATAACTAAAAGTGCAAAAGAACAAAATAACTAAAAGGGTTATCCCTTAGCTGGTTAGCCATTTGTCTGCAAAGGTTGTTAAATTGTAACTACATAGTAATTAAAAAGGTTTACCCTACTGGGTTTCAAGTTACGTTGCGTCGCTTTCTTCAGGTACATGGAAATTACAAGTATATCAAATGTATTTATTTATATAGCCCTTCGTACATCAGCTGATATCTCAAAGTGCTGTACAGAGACCCAGCCTAAAACCCCAAACAGCAAGCAATGCAGGTGTAGAAGCACGGTGGCTAGGAAAAACTCCCTAGAAAGGCCAAAACCTAGGAAGAAACCTAGAGGGAACCAGGCTATGTGGGGTGGCCAGTCCTCTTCTGGCTGTGCCGGGTGGAGATTATAACAGAACATGGCCAAGTTGTTGAAATGTTCATAAATGACCAGCAGGGTCGAATAATAATAAGGCAGAACAGTTGAAACTGGAGCAGCATATCCCACAGTATGTAAGTTCTCACATTAAACTTTATTCAGGTTTGAGCCAGGTAATAACACAGAAAAAAAACAAATTGAGCATATCCAGTAGTTGATGACAGAGTGTGCCTTGTTACAATTGTTGTTACCAGGTCCTAGCCTATTTCCGTCATTAGCTAAAGATGGTATCAACCCTGGTATTTGATGGTAGTGTAAAAAATACATTTGGAGGTTAAATTCCATCGCATTTTGAACTCTAGGTGTAAGGTTGTTGTTTTTTTGTCACAAAAGATGTTGTGCAAGGTATAGCGACTGTGCCCACTCTGGTATTGGCACCTGCACTCTAGCCAACTGCTTGCAGATACAGTGCAGGTGTAGCCTACATCCAGGGGTGGGCAACTCCAGTCGTCGGGGTCTGATTGGTGACACACTTTTTCACCATCCCTAGCAATCAAAACTGTGACACCAATCAGGCCCCGGAGGACTGGAATTGCCCACCCCTGTGACACACACATTATGGATTATTTTTTATTTGTCTAATCGTTAATCATGTCACCAGAATAAGACCCTCAATATTTATTGAAGAGAGCATCAAGCTCATCACTGTGCACTTTCACTTTATCATCATTTATTTAATCCGTAGAGTAATAAACTGCATACTTTCCCACGATGTAGTGATTGTTTTTATCAGACACGTAGGCTACTTTACTCACATAGAAAGATTGGACGAGAACCTGTATAATGTCAAGCCATTTTGAGAACTTCAATTATATTTTGGATGAACGTGCGCATGCCTACAGGAGACCTTTGAAGTAGCCTAATCAGATTACAACATCGTGACTGGTTGTGTTTATACCACATATAAAGGGTAATGATACATATTTAGGTCATATTGAAGCATTGGGCTCTACGTGATTGTAGAGGAGGCAGGGCGTGTGTTAAAAAACACACTACCCTTCCTGTGTCCAGTAAAAAAAAACACACAACCCTGCCCCAAAGCAAAAAGTGTCACAACCCCCCCCCCCCCCCCCCCCACACTAATTCAAATGCAGCATGGCTTGTGCTTTCTGTCGCCAACATTTCAGGTGAAAAAGGCCTCTGTTATCCTGGATCTAAATGGCCATTAGCCATTTAACTCAATTAGCTGAACAAGACCTGACACAGGACTCGATTGTCTTCACTTCAGAGGCAACAGTAACAGTCCACTGCTTTTTGATCAGATGTATAGTGATTAAGTACCTTCTGCAGGCTCGGTTACTAGATTGTGTATATTATAAAATTCAGGATTTAGAGGAGTTAGGCTGCAACATACATTTGTCAAAGTAACTGAGAAACTGACACTTGAGCGAATAAATTATCCAAAAACTCCATCGCAAACCTGACTGCAAACACCCAAATATTATAGCTAATGAACAATCGTTGCGAGATGCTGTCATGCAACTTCTCCGTCATGTTGGAGTGTTCGTGACATGCTGTGTCTAGTGCGAGGGGGAATAACAAAAATATAAAAATTCCCAGCAAATCATTTAAAGGTCATTTCAATTATACAGATGGGCTGTCGAGCAGTCACGCTCTATGGGAAGTAGAAACAGATGATGTAATGGCCCAACGAGGAAGGCGGGGAAAGCGGGTCCAGCTATATCTCAGCTGCAGATGGCTTTCAGGCAAGGTGGCAGAGGCAGACGACAGGAAATCCATGGGAAATACATTCGGTCCAAATCTCTGACCTATATCCATGGGAAAATTACTTTCACTTTTTTTTTTTACACAGCTCAGTGGGAAAAGCATGTTCAAAGTTTTAGGAGAGTCATTGAAATCTGTAGCCAGCGTGTGAAAAAAATATATAATGTCTGTTCCTTTCTCGTGTTAGTGGGTTGGAACTTGGAATCTCCACAGAAATGGGACAAATCTTTTAATCTGTGATTTTCTGACATTTCTCTAGACCATTTTTGGGCCTCGGGTTGTTTTACTGACTGTTCACTGCGCTTGTAGTATTGCAAAATGTGTTTTAGTGATATTCTACCGTAAAAGTCATAGAGGTTTCATGATTGAGAATACTTTAGGTTAAGTGCTTGATTTTAATGCTACAATAGATCATCTTAACGTCTCAGGGCAAAAAATGTGTGCATGCCAAATAGTACCCTATTCCCTATAGTGCACCACTTTTCACCAGAGCCTTATGGCCCTGGTCAAAAGTAATGCACTATACAGGGAATAGGGTGCCATTTGGGATGCAGTCAATGTCTTAGTCATGTCGGCCTTTTTCCCCTGGTGAACGGCAGTATGAAATATTTTTCATGATAGCAGCACAGTATTGTGAGAGCGCTGTCAAGATGATTTGAACCCTATGGTTTAATCCCATTCAGACACACAGAGAGCAGGAAAACCAATGTGAAAAACAAGAGCCACTATGGCACCGGATAGCACACGCAGCAACTCCTGACTATGACGGAGAGGGAAGCTATAAAGCAGGTAAGGGAAGAGAAGAAATGCAGGAGAGACAGGATCTTGCCTGAGAGGGATATTTCAATTACCCCTTGGAAAAGTTCAAGGGTGCTTATCATCCCATAAATCTCAAGGCAAGGAATTAAAAATGTACAGAAGAAACAACAAACAGAGAACGTCATGCTGATTCAAAATGTCCACGTTGTGGCCCCCTCACCGCAGGAGTTCAAAAGCATAATAACTTTCCCCTCACTCATCGCCACCCAGAGAAGCATTGAGACCCTTCGCAATATATATTTTTTTAATTACGAGCATTAATTTGATCATTATGATCTGCAAAATCACTTGTAGCTATAAAAACCCACTCTAGTAAAAATGTGACAGCAACAGTGTTGAGCAAAACCCACATCTGTACTATAAAAACTGGCACGTACAGCACATACAGATATTATGTATTGGATCGATAAAAAACAAAACTTTTACATTACCCTGTAGTTTACAAATACAATAGTCTGATGGTGAATTTGACAGACTTGGTATTCACATCCCTAAAGAAATAAATGTACTTATTACAACACATTTCTATCGAAAGTTAGCAAAAATAGATACGATTTTGCAACCATGGAAAGGTAAATAAACAGCTGTCTATTTGTGCAAAAATCACCCTGATTAACTCTTCAGTTTACCTAATACTTATTGCCCTGCCTACTCCAGACAAATTGTTTTTTCAATTCTATTAGCAAAAAATGTTTAACTTTAGTTGGAGGGCCAAGCAGAAAATATTAAACATGCTTATTTATATAATCAATATGAATTCAGGGATTAAAATGATTAAATATTAACCTCTAAAATAATATTAGGAACCCCGCAGATATAGAAAAATATATACTCAATAATTATTTGCCAAAATATTGAATTTGGCCTTTACTACTATAGCCCATTTTTTTTATTATGTTACTTACTGTCGATTGATGCACCTCTCACTAAAAGCTTCAGTCATACAAAAGTGATATTGTAACCCAAACTGGTTCTCCAGTAGATTAGTAAGAATGTCTCACCCCTTGTTCTGAAATGGCCTTTTCCCCTTTATTCAGATTACAACCTCTTAATTGGAACCATTTAAAAAATATCGCCCTTTAAAACAAGCCATACAGAGCTGGTTGCAATTCCAGTTTCATCTCTCTTAAAAGACAAAACAAATATTTCAACAAGTAAACTAAAAAATGGAGGAGACAGGTGGAAGGGGGAGAAGGTAGGGAACTTGTTTGTCTGCCCTTTATTAAAGACCAAAATTGGGAATGTGTTTTGGCCATAAATGGAAAAACATATCAGTTTCATTTGAAGACCAAATTGTTGACAGCGGCACCATACAGCTTGTATAATAGTTGGGAAGAGATTTCCGATGTGCCGATTCCATGGCACATGGTTTATGAACTGATACACTAAACTTAGTTTTCGATGTAAATTATTATAAAAAATTATTGCCCCCAACAGAATGTTATGTATTTGCGGCATACAATCATCTCAGATCTGCAGATTTTGCTGAAAAGAGACAGAATCATTAGATCCTTTATTCTTGTATGTAGCTGGTTTCTGGTCACAGGTTCAGGAATGGCTGAAAAATCCCCTTTACCTAAAACTAACCATACAAATAGCACTGTTGGGATATTTGGAAAGCCATAATCAATCAACAATATAATAATACTCTTAGCAAAAATATTCATCTTTAGAAACTATGCGATGTAGATACTATGCGATGTACAGTAGATACTACTTGATGTAGATACTATGCGATTAGAAAGGGTTCCGAATGTATGTGTATAAATATATGGCACATGCAAATCATAAGAGGATGGTTTACGGAGATAGGTGGGATGGGCTGAGAAGAGCTGAGGGGTGTTTAAAAAGCATATGATCTATAATAGTTATGACTAAAAACACTTAATATACCGGATGTGTTTAAGTACTAGCTATCCAGATGTAATTGATAAAATTCATTTTTTGCTTTTTAACTGTAAGTGTATGTCAAATGTATGTAGAATGTACATATAACAAAAAAAGTAAAAGCTGTGAAAACAAAGTTATTTTTGTACTCTGAAGGGGGGTTTGGTGGGAAAAAAAGAGCGAGGGAGAGAGAGAGGACTGGGTCCGGAGAGAGAGAGGGGGAGGACTGGGGATTGAGAGAAAGAGAACGAAAGAAAAAGAGAGTAAAAAGGGAGAGAGTGAGCAAGAGAGCAGTAAATAGATCCTGAAGAGAGAGGGAGAGAGAGAGAGAGGTAGAGAGACCCTGAAGAGAGAGAGCGAGAGAGGTAGAGAGACACTGAAGAGAGAGAGCGAGAGAGAGGTAGAAAGACCCTGAAGAGAGAGAGGTAGAGAGACGTAGAAGAAAGAAATAAACCATCACACACACACACACACACACACACACACACACACACACACACACACACACACACACACACACACACACACACACACACACACACACACACACACACACACACACACACACACACACACACACACACACACACACACACACACACACACAGTGAGTGGACAGGCCTAGGGCTGAAAGCCAGTCTGGGCCAGAAGAGAAGAATTCTGCGTGCGGACGTGGAGTAACGGCATGGATGGAGAACAGATGGAGTTAGGACAGGGTTATGATTAGAGCAGCACAGGGACCCAAGCAGCCTCGTGATGGTGTCTAGCGATGGCCAGCCTGGGGACTTCACAGTCACACTGACTCCCATGGCACGCCTTTCACTGTCACTATGCAGCGTAGGATTAACCAGTTCTGCAGACGTCCTACTGGACTATGCGCTGCGCCCACGACAATTTACGTATCTCAATATAGCAAAAACAAGGCTCCCTGTTGACTTAATATGTAATTGGCGCAACAGTAGAGCAGCATTCCTGAGGAATTATATGGTTGGTTTCATTGTTGTCGTCTCTCTCAAGATGAAATCCACTTTGAAGCTCAATTTATGTATTGCATCACTGTGTGTAATATCATTAACGACTTGTTTTTTTTGTTTTTCAAAGTACAGTTGTAACCACTTTCATTTTTTTTGCAACTTCTTAAACAGTAACCCCCTTGTTGCTTCAATTCAACCATCACTCAGCAAGGCACAATTTTCAAGCTCAGCCTCAGCAGGCCCGATTTAAGAGAAACTTGAGCAGGTCCAGATTGTAATCAATGTGAAAATAATGAGCGACAAGACAAAGAACAGAGCTATTACTCCAGTTTAACATTTCTCTTTCTCTCCTTCCTCTCCCCATTTTTTTCTTTCCTCAGGGTCCAGTAGAACACAAACAAACACCAGGGAGCGGGAGAGTGACCAATCAGCTGCGTGAATGTGGGAGTGACCAATCAGTGGCCTCCCTTCCAGTTTGAGAGAGAGGCAGCCAGTTTGAGAGCCGGCCCTCTGTTAGCCGCAGCCTACTCGCTAATGAACTAATCACCTGAGGGGATTCTTCTCAGCATCCTTAAACAACCAGGGAGTTAAACACACATGCTTCAGAGCCATCAAAAGCCGTGTTTGTGTGTGTGTGTGCACGTGCGTGACCCGCAGACATGGCCAACGGAGGTGGTAGAGACAGTCACTGTGATGAACAGGGGTTGAAGGATGGAAGGATAGGACTAGCGCACAGTGGGCCTGATTGAGGTTTCCTGATAGTTTCTCTTTGAAATAATAAAGGAGAACAAAATTACATGGGACTGCAATTTGTAAGGAATACATTGGGCCTGCTGCAAATGAGCTGTGCCAAGGCACACTGACACTCCTTCCTATTTTGTATTTTTTGATGTGTTTTTTCCATTCTCTATCCATTCCTACTGGCCTTAAACCTGTCATATCCTCATGGCAACCTGAGCTAATCTTGGTACATCCACATTTGACAAAGAAAGAAAGGAGCAAGAAAGTAAGTCATTGATGTTATTTACATAGAAAATCAATGGAGCCTAGCTACCCTCCTGGTGATTGCATCTGGATTGCAAAAAGCTGGCAATAGATCACATTTGGACTGTTTTCTTCCCCTTTCCTCCCTCCTTCCTCTCTCCTTCCTACCTGCTCCCTGACAATGCAAAGGCACAGTCACAGAGGCAGCTGCAGCACTAACATGACAAGTTCTTTAAATTTCACACTTCGCTGCCTGCCAAAAGATTCCTGGGCCCAGATTTTTGGATCTAGGCTCCGGTCTCGCCTTTCATCCCCGTTCGGATGGAAACATCTTGAAGTCACCAGCTATGGGTCATTTGGAGCTTTCAAACTAATCAACACAACCAGATCACAGGCAATCTGCAATCTGTATTATACTGGGAGAATGCATGGGGAAACCATTTACAGGACATTGCTGTAAAAATATTCAGAGGCAACGTTGGATCCAGAGACGGGTCAAAGGATGACAGCCCCTATCTCCTACATAAAATAGGTCCAGTTATTTTAAACCCACTTGAAGGGCTGTTATCAGTTCTACCGTACAAGTTGTATTTTTGTCTCTTGCAATGACACCTAACGGAGAAACCATGAAGACGCTTCCTCTTAGAATACACACGCTGTACAGTAGATCTAATTTAATTGCATAGGGTTTGCATTAACTTTAGAGATGAATTGCTTGATGACATTATCTAAGGAGTCTTGTGCATTTTGATGTCCAAATGCCTAAAGGAGGCACAGAATTTGTATGGGATGGAAATAGCATTCCGGCATCATGCAATTTACACTATAGGGCCATCTCTTCCAAACACAATAGCGTGTGGAGAAAATGTATCATCAGGGTTGCACAAGGTTACTCCATAGTTTCCCTCTTGCTGGCCTATATAGGCAGATAATTAGGTAGATTTACACAAGTATTACATACTACTGTACATATAATTTGTGGACAAGCCATTTAATGACGCTGGCTACCTGGCCAAACTGAGCAATCGGGGGAGAAGGGCCTTGGTCGGGGAGGTGACCAAGAACCCGATGGTCACTCTGACAGAGCTCCAGAGTTTGTTTGTGAAGATGGTAGAACCTTCCAGAAGGACAACCATCTCTGCAGCACTCCACCAATCAGACCGATATGGTAGAGTGGTCAGACGGAAGCCACTCCTCAGTAAGGCACATGACGGCTGGCATGGAGTTTGCCAAAAGGCACCTAAAAGACTCTGACTATGAACAAAAAAACTGGTCTGATGAAACCAAGATTGAACTCTTTGGCCTGAATGCCAAGCGTCACATCTGGAGGAAACCTGGCACCAACCCTACGATGAAGCATGCTGGTGGCAGCATCATGCTGTGGGGGTGTTTGTCAGTGGCAATGATTGGGATAGCTATTCAGGATCGAGGGAAAAATGAACGGAGCAAAGTACACAGAGATCCTTTGTGAAAACCTGCTTCAGAGCGTTCAGGACCTCAGACTGGGGTGAAGGTTCACCTTTCAACAGGATAACGACCCTAAGCACACATTTAAGACAACGCAGGAGTGGCTTAGGGAGAAGTCTCTGAATGTCCTTGAGTGGCCCAAACAGAGCCCGGTCTTGAACCCGATCTAACATCTTTTGAGAAATCTGAAATAACTGTGCAGAGACGCTCCTCATCCAACCTGAAAGAACTTGAAAGGATCTGCAGAGAAGAATGGGGGAAACACCCCAAATACAGGTGTGCCAAGCTTTTAGTGTCATATCCAAGAAGACTCTAGGCTGTAATCGCTGCCAAAGGTGCTTCAACAAAGTACTCAGTAAAGGGTCTGAATACTTATGTAAATGTGATATTTCATTTGTAAATTTTCTTTTTAAAAAATTTGCTAAAATGTATTTTCCATTATGGGGTATATACTGTGTAGATTGACAAGGGGAAAAACTATTGAATCCATTTTAGAATAAGGCTGTAACGTAACAAAATATGGAAAAAGTCAAGGGATCCGAATGCACTTTATGACTTCGTTCATTGGGTTGCATGGCAGAGAATTCATCCCCACAAAACGTACATTTTCTGAATAGTTTCAATGCCTCAGTCTTGGATTACTTGTACAACACAAAGCATACTGAATACATACAAAGCATACAAAGCATGTATTCAAAGCATACTGAAGATGCAATAATAAAATATAATATTATTGAATTGTAATCATACAATTTATTCCAAGCATCAAAGCATGGAATGTCATTCAACTGAATCATTGTATGTTTGGCTGTTCCTTGACATAAATAAAGTATAAATCAAAAGATTCAAAGATGCTTCCATTTCCCTAAAAAATATACATCTGCAGATTTCTCTCTTTTTATAATTTCATTTGATCACAATGCTAGAGGCAAGCACTTAATTACAGTAGCACACCACATTTATTATCAATAGACAGACATTTGTCAGCTCCCGATTGACAAAAAATGGCTTCCATTTAAAAATGATGGAGGCCTCTGTGTTCTTGGAGACCTTCAACGGTGCAGACATTTTTTGGTACCCTTCCGCAGATCTGTGCCTTGACACAATCTTGTCTCAGTACTCTACGGACAATTCCTTCGACCTCGTGGCTTGGTTTTTGCTCTGACATGCATTGTCAACTGTTGGACGTTTTATATAGACAGGTGTGTGCCTTTCCAAATCATGTACAATTAATTGATTTTACCACAGGTGGACTCCAATAAAGTTGTAGAAATATCTCAAGGATGATCAATGGAAACAGGATGCACCTGAGCTCAATTTCAAGTCTCATAGCAAAGGGTGTCAATACTTATGTAAATACAGTATATATTTTTTTTATACATTTGCAAAAATGTCTAAAAAGCTGTCATTATGGGTTATAATTATTGTGTGTAGATTGATTAGGAAACATTTTTATTGAATCCATTTCAGAAAAAGGCTGTAATATAACAGAATGTGGAAAAAGTTAAGGGGTCTGAATACTTTCCAAATGCATTGTAGCTGGACGCCTTCATCAACTTTAGTGTACTTGAGTGGCAACAATATTATTTACATTTACATTTTCAGTTTAAGTTGATTTGATAAGCTTGACCGTTGTGAAATGTAAGCACTTAATAATGCCATAATAATATAATAAAGAAATAATACTGTTTTAATACTGTTATAAATGCAATTCATATTTCGGTTGCAAAACCTCTTAGCAAGAGAAGGGAGAAAGGGTGAATCTACCGGTCCCGGCAGTCGGCTATGATCCTGGGAATTTACCAACAGCCTGGAGCTGGCCAGTGGCTACTGTACAACCACTGTCCATTCCACCAGCCTACCGAGCCTCCCGACACCACTGCTGCTGGTGTGGTGAGTCAGGCTAGCCTGGCTCCAAGCACCCACCCAACCTGCCCTGAGGCAGTCCCATCCCGTTCCCCCCCTTTCTTCCCCATTGGAGTCCATCATGGCCACGGTCATTGTGGACAGCTCGATGGTGAGAGATTTTGGCATGGAAATAGAGCTCTTTGGCCATGCACACCAGCGGTAGGTTTGACGTCGAAATGAGAATGTATGAGCAGACAATTACCCCATAACTATTGTAAAATATGGTGGTCGATCTTTGATGTTATGGGACTATTTTGCTTCCAATGTTCCTGGGCCCTTGTTAAGGTCAACAGCATCATGAACTCTACCCAGTACCAGGACGTTTTAGCCATAAACTTGGTTGCCTCTGCCAGGAGGCTGAAACTTGGCCGCAAGTGGATCTTTCAGCACGACAATAACCCCAAGCACACATAAAAATCCACAAAGAAATGGTTAATTGACCCCAAAATCAACATCTCAGTCTCCGGAACAAAGCATCTCAAGAATCTGGAAGGATTCTCTATGGAAGAATGGTCTAAAATCCCTCCCAATGTGTTCTCCAACTCATAAAATCTTTTAGAAAAAGACTCAGTGGCATTATCCCTGCAAGGTGAAGCATTGAAAGGAATTGAAAACAGGGGTGTCAATAATTTTTACCACTACCTGAGAAAAAATATATTCCCAAACAAAATCTGTCTCTGAGCAATTGTATTAGTGTAAAATAATGTAATTTCCCATATATTTAGGGAATAAATATAGCTTGGTATGAATTACTTATTTTATACAGGCATTTTTGCCCATCTTTATCAAGGGTGTCAATAATTTTGGACCCCACTGTATGTCTGCAATTCCCTGCTAAGTCTCGCTGAAGTCACAACAGAGTGTGTTTACTGTATCATCAGTCTTTAAGTAAGGTGATCAGATGGTAAGGTGATCAAATCAGATTTGTTTGCATGTGAAATCATTTTTCTCTATCATTAGCAAAGAAAAGGAGCTACATATTTCCAAATGACTCATTGTTTATTGTCTGAAATAATAGTGGATAACTGAGAGAGATTTTAGGCAAGATTACTCTATCTTAAAGATACAAAAATGGATTCAAATGACATTTCTTGGTTGCAGGTAATGGAGATGGCATCACAATGCATCAAAACGCTTAGCATTCACAAATGTCTGGACTCAGAGAAGGGAGGGGAGTGACAAAATGAAATATTATTTGTAAAACTCTACTGTATCGCTTTTGGCTGCAGTCGCTGACCCTCTACAGATTTCAACATTTCTGCCGGCCCATCCGTATTCTATGTGAAACCAAGGAGCCATCCATCACCATTTTCCACAGCGCTTTACCACCCAAACCGCTCTCTCTTCATACAAATGAGTGCTATGGGCCTGGGAGGAAGATGTTTCACCTCAGAGCAACTGTACAACATAAACTAGACCACCCGTAACAGTGTTGTCCTCAGTTGACGACAAATAGCAGTAAAATATTGGTGTATTTTGAGGACATATTCAAGGCATTCTTTAAAGAGCTTTGGTAAAGTGAAAATCAACACTATATATTTAAATTCACTGTTCAGCATCTTTGTGTGATTGGAAAGAAACAGTAAACAACCATGATGCTACCCAGGGTATTTAGCATGAAACACAATTATCACCAAATTGTGTGCAATGTGTCATTAAAATGACAGTTTGTAGGCCTACAAATTATTGCACATTGTTTTTCCACATTGTTTTAACACTCTGTGGAAGTTACAGACACTTTCATTTCACACAATTTGTCAGACCTTGCAACCTCGATATGCAGGTACAGTCATGTTCACAAAGGGATAGGCTGTATTTAAAGCACAATAATCATCCCACTTAAAATATTGGAGCCTGGTGGAGGAAACGGTTTTCAAATTATAGCAAAGACAAATGACAATTTAAAAAATCACAAAACCTCTATTCATAACATCAAATCTGGCCAAGCCCTGTGCAACATCCAGGTCAACACATTCTCCTTTGAGCAATAACAGAACAAACACTAAATTATACATGAGCACCATGGTCTCCTTAACCTGGTCAGTTCGAAAACAACCAGACCCACAGGTCAGGCAGAACGCAACACGATCAGAATCTCATCCCGAGCATTTCCTTGCCGCGTCAAAACAAATCATGTCGACCACAACTGGGGGTTACGACTGTACATTCCTGCATGCAGCGTATGACAATGGCTGTGGTCCTAAGCGTCCCTGTCAACCTCCCAGAGAAAATAAATACAGTCGTTGAATAGCCATGCACCCAAATCCAACGCTGCAGGACCCAGACAATGGCCCAGGGAGTAATCCCACTTCATGGGGTCTGCATCCCCTGTCAGGACTAGCGGCGGACCATGCTGAGACACAGCGTCTGCAAACGACACCTACACAAAGCCTGCGTCCCGAGCCACTGTTGGTCCAGCATGCTCCGCACCGCTGTGCATGGAATCTGCATTGGGGGAAACAAAGGAGATGAGCAGCGTGACCAGGGTGTTGAGAGCCAGGGTGTCGAGAGCCAACGTAAGGCCTCAGTGTGGCCACCCATCAAATTCTCCTTGTCCCCCTCGCGGGGCATCCCTTCCTGCCCCTCACTCTTGTGGCCCGGCTGGGCCTGGCTGGGTCTGGCCTGGTGAATTTGACAGCTGTTACTGCCTAGTTATTCAACCAGCGCATCTCCAACACAGACAATGACCCCCGTCTGTCTCCGTCTGCCTGCCTGCCTGGCCCAACAAAATGAACAGACAAGGTGGGGAAAATGAACTGACACACTCACTCGTCCGCCAACAGCCATTTCACTCTGAAAAGGCTCTTGAAATGCAAATAATTATATTTTCCACATAATATAGGTGGGTGAATCAGATTTAATTGAACTATTCTTGATATCAATACTTTTATACTCATATGGGGTTCACTGAATGAAAATAGGTCAAACAGCGCTGAATGCACCTCAGCCAAAATGTCTGCCCTGTTCTGTGTGTACGCTTTAAGCATGAGTGTTTAGCGTAGACAGGTGGCGCTCTTACAGCTCAGTGTCGATATATGAAATGACACAGCCGTGTCTCCCAATCCTGTGTTTAACTCAGACCCAGTGGACAACGCATCTGGAAGGTTAGATCACATAATATGATTGGTGGAATCAATATGCGCCACACATACTACAATCACAAGCATTAGACTGCATTACGAGTGACAAAAATGGAAGTCCAAATGTCTTTAATCATCTCTTATTTTCCAATAATTTGTAGGTTGTGTAGTTCAATTGAGCATTCATTTTATTGTAAAAGAGCTTATTTGCAGGCCAGTCAAGTATCCTGCTATTATATGAAGAACAACGGTATTCCTAGTCCTCTCTGACCAGGAGGTGCATTCCAGGTTTTTCGAGGAAGAGTGTGTCCTTTGTACTGTAACTTGTAGACCTTTACCCAGTTTACCAGAGATGAATTCCTTCACCAATTCAGTTTGACAAAACTAACCTGCCGCTGCGGAGATAAAAATATGTGGGGGTCAGTTTTCTGATGCCTCCTCTCATGATATTTCCATCCCTTTATTATTTTAAGACACCTGTATTTGTTTTTATATTTTCAGATATCTCTTTTCATGTTCAATAGTTGGCCTGCTCCGCACAGGCTCGGTAACATGTATTAGCTTTTTTCCATTTGCCCAGCTCATTGGAATTGTTTTTCAAAGTAAACCGCACATTTTTTTATTGTATTTTTCTTTGCCGAGTTCATCATTGCTTGGCACAGAATATCTAGTTATTTACAGATAAGATAGAATATACTGTATAGTTATAGTCAGGTACAGTAGATGGGCTCTGAGCCTTACTAATGCAGTGTACAGTTAGCTAATTATGCAATAATGAGGGAATAATAGGCTATAGGTCTCATTAAAACTCATCTGGAGATTTTTTTCCACTTATTATAACCTTAGAGTCAGAACCAGCAGATGAAGTGGAAGCTATGGCATTAGAATATTAGCTCATTATAGTTTATATTATGCAGCGGGGAAATTTCCGAGTGTAAGGACTGCCAGAATGTGTGGATACATGAATAAATACTAGGAATAGCTTTAATAAATACTGGGAATAGCTTTAAATCCTTTTGAAGACCAGGATCTGAGTTTTTTGTGTGACTTTAAAACATGCTGGTGAAATGTTGTGAAATACTTGAGCGGGGAAAGCAAACATCATATTCAGGCAAATGTCATAATTTTTTGCATTCCATCCTGGCAATTTCACCCCACAACTCCATTCAGCCCCCCCCTTCTCTCTTTATTGCTCCACTCTAATTCATGCAAACATACACAAAACACATACACGTAGTCATGCAAACACACACACACACACACACACACACACACACACACACACACACACACACACACACACACACACACACACACACACACACACACACACACACACACACACACGCACACACGCACACACTCACACACACACACACACACACACACACACACACACACACACACACACGCACACACGCACACACGCACACACGCACACACACTGACAAACACACAAAGCTATTCTGCATAATTTTGTGTCGAAATTATACTCACAAAATCACTATCACATTCCATTGAGTTCCAACAATTGAAATATTATATATTCTAAAGTATGTACCAACTAGAAATAACTTGCCTTTTTAAAATCTTATATGCTATTTAAATTAATTCATTATTATCATAATCATTGCTTGTATCATCATTACAAACACTACTACTCTTCAGAAATGTCAGCCTTCAGCTTTCAATACACTGTAGATCCGTCACTGGGCCATAGTCGATACACACTGCCTCACAAGTGGCAGGAGCACGCACATCATTTTCTCTCTCTCGGTCCCTAATGGACAAAGCTATACAGTCAGTTTACCTTGCCCCAGGAAATCCAGGGGACGGATATCGCTTCTCTCCGCTGCCAAAGACATGTGGACCTGTTTATCTCCTAATTGATTCTCTGAGGAAGCCTGAGATTGACAGTGTCAGTCCAACATCAGTAAAGGCCTTTTTAGTAAAGGCCTTTTGCGCTGCCTGTTAATAATACATAGCAGCACTCCTTATTGATAAGTGCAGGTTCACCTCTCACTTTAGTCAAATGCACGAAGAGGGGCATTAAACCTGCTCACGTTCCCTGTTATTTTTCAAAGATGACTTTCCCATGCAACTTTCTTGAGTTCTTCCTGTCAGTACTGACGATTGCAATCTGACAATGGCGTGTTGGAAAAGCTAGAGGGATGAGCTTGTCCTGAATATCCTTAAACAAGTTAGTGTTTCATTATTTTCCCCCTGTGCCAAACCAAATATCATCATGATGTGAAGCTCACTAGTTGCACGGTTGTTCAATTAGAGACAACCAGGGCAGCCAATAGACACACATTTGGCCATGTTTCAACAGGCAGTCCAACTTAGATGTTTTTTCTCACTAATTGGTCTTTTGGCCAATCAGATCAGCTCTGAAAAAGATCTGCTGTAATGTCTAAATACAGCCTAAGTATAATTATTTTTTACCTTCATTTAACTAGGCATGTCAGTTAAGATAAAAAATATTATTTACAATGACAGCCTACCCCGGCCAAACCCTAACCTGGACGACCATGGGCTAGTTGTGCGCTGCCCTTTGTGACACCAATCACGGCCGGTTGTGAAACTGTCTGGAATCGAACCAGGGTCTGTAGTGATGCCTCTAGCACTGAGATGCAGTGCCACTCGGGAGCACTTAAGTAGCAATATAAGTGTGGGAGATGAGGTAGATCTTATGTATCATGCATGGGTGGAAAGACAGGGCAGACATGTCATAACAAGGCTAAACAGAAATGACTGGATTGATTGAAACTAATTGACAGTTAACATGGAAAAACAGAGAAAAATGGCAGCCGACTAAATTTTTCCCTCCTGCCACTTACTTGTCATTACCTGACAAGAAACAGCTTCTCCACTAGAGGGGATTACAGTTAGGACGTCACACTGTCCGTATGACGCCGTTGTTAGCTTTGGCATGATGATTATGACAGTGTATGTGTGCGTGCGTTCATGTACATGAGTGCTGTGATGGCCCAGGAATGAATTCTAAACCATCTTAGTCAGTCTCCTCCCGATGTTGCGCTTCCCTTTTAATTCCCAACTAAATAGCCAGCATCAGGTGTGCAGAACGGTGACTGACGGTGGCCCGAATGTGTCAACCCTCAGTTCCGAAGCTCTTTCACCTGTTGTTTAATTTTTATAAAGTATTCATTGTAGCCTATTCATTGATCAACTAATTTCATTACGAATAACTGCCACGTCTCTGTTTATCTCTGATGGAGATTGATTTGATGGACACGACTGACTACTTTTTAACATGTAGTATTTCAAAATGCTTTCAATGGGATTTACACCGTGTTGGCTGGTTTATATACCGAGTTGTTGGTACAGTACATTGTGCGGAGCGGATATTCGTATTCTGGGTAAGACTGGTTTTACGGTATGCAGTACTTTATGAATGAACATAGTGAGTCTGAGATTAAATAGGTTCACTCGATTTAGGGCCGGACAATTTTTCATGCCCGAGGTACAGGACTTTTATAAGCTAACCACATTATTATAGTATGAAACGGACATTCGTATTCTGAGATGAGAATGAGACTGGTTTTTACGAATGCAGCACTTTTTTTAAAGAACATTGCTAGACTGAGATCAAATAGGTTCATTCGATTTATTGACAGGGCTGCACAATTTTTCATGCCCAAAGTACAGGAATTTTTCCAATGAACCTATAGAATGTTTTGTGATGAGAACATTTTAAACTGTTTAGATGTGATGCAATTTGTGTTGTGATATTATTTTTGTGATCATTTAATACAAAAACATTCTATATAACATTCTATACAAAAACCCAAAACACAGTTTATTTACAGATTATTTCTATGAATGTTAAGGGTTTATGAAAAGTTGACATTTCCCTACTGACAAGACCACCTCTCAGACTAGCAGGACCTGACAGGAGGTGTGGTTCAAGGAACTATTCTGGGCCCTCTTATATTACTTGTGGTTTGACAGGTTCACGCACGCAGAATGTCAATGAACCCTGCCAAGTGCAAGGTCCTATCAGCCAGGTGGTAGCCTCGAGCTAGGCCCATCTCCCGGCTAGCCGAAGAGATCCATCAAGCACTTCCTGGGCTTCAATACCTCTTTTGCCAATTGGCCTGGACCCATTGCTGCCGACACGGAGCCCCTCCGATCCGTCGCGACTGGTCTACCGATGTAACAGTCCGAGGGGGTTTCTGTCCTGAAGCAAGCACCAGTTATCCTGGAGCTAGCCTCGAGCTAGGCCCATCTCTCGGCTAGCCGAAGAGATCCATCAGATAATTCCTGGGCTTCAATTCCTCGTTTGCCAATTGGCCTGGACCCTTTGCTGCCGACACGGAGCCCCACCAATCCATCACGACTGGTCTGGCGACGTTACCGTCCGAAGGGATTTCAACAGGCCCTCCCATTGTGACGTCCGCTTGAGGCCCATCTGCTAGCCTGCTAGCCCCGGCCTGCTAGCTGTCTGAATCGCCGTGCGAGCTCTCCTAGCTACGCACTGGACCCTATGATCACCCGGCTACACACGCCTCTCCCTAATGTCAATATGCCTTGTCTATTGCTGTTTTGGTAAGTGATGTTTGTCTTATTTCACTGTAGAGCTTCCGGCCCTGCTCAATATGCCTTACCTAGCCCTTTTGTTCGACCCCCCACACATGCGGTGACCGCACCTGGCTTAAATGGTGCCTCTAAAGACAAAACCTCTCTCATCGTCACTCAATGCCTAGGATTACCTCCACTGTACTCACATCCTACCATACCATTGTCTGTATGTTATGCCTTGAATATATTCTTCTCCCTAAGTTTGTTTTATTCACTGCTTTAGCACACTCCCCCAACCTGGATGTCCTAGCCGTGTCTAAATCCTGGCTTAGGAAGACCAACAAAAATCATACCTAACTTTAACATTTTCCAACAAGATAGAACTGCCAAAATGGGCAGAGTTTCAATCTACTGCAGGAATAGCCTGCAGAGTTCTGTCATACTATCCAGGTCTGTGCCCAAACAATTCGAGCTTCTACTTTTAAAAATCCACCTTTCCAGAAACAAGTCTCTCACTGTTGCCACTTGTTATAGACCCCCTTCAGCCCCCAGCTGTGCCCTGGACACCATATGTGAATTGATCGCCCTCCATCTATCTTCAGAATTCGTACTGTCCTACAATCTAAGCTTGAAGCCCTCAATCTCACATAAATTATCATGGAACCTACCAGGTAAACCCTAAATCCGTAACCATGGGCACCCCTTTAGATATCATCCTGACCAATTTGCCCTCTAAATACTCCTCTGCTGTCTTCAACCAGGATCTCAGCAATCACTGCATCATTGTCCGCGGTCAAACGACCACCCCTCATCACTGTCAAGTGCTCCCTAAAACACTTCAGCGAGCAGGTCTTTCAAATCGACCTGGCCCTGGTATCCTGGAAGGATATTGACCTCATCCCGTCAGTAGAGGATGCCTGGTTGCTCTTCAAAAGTGCTTTCCTCTCCATCTTAAATAAGCCCACTGCCCTGAGGATAGGAAACACGGTCACCACCGATAAATCTACGCTAATCGATCATTTCAATAAGCATTTTTTCACGGCTGTCCATGCTTTCCACCTGGCTACCCCTACCCCGGCCAACATCTCAGCACCTCCTGCAGCAACTCGATAGAAGACAGTACTTTGCAACCGTCTTCATCGACCTGGCCAAGGCTTTCAACTCTGTCAATCACTCTGTCAAATGACTGCCTCGCCTGGTTCACCAACTACTTCTCAGATAGTGTTCAGTGTGTCAAATCGGAGGGCCTGTTGACCGGACCAATGGCAGTCTCTATGGGGGTGCCACAGGGTTCAATTCTCGGCCCGATTATTTTCTCTGTATATATCAATGATATCGCTTTTGCTGCTGGTGATTCTTGGATCCACCTCTACGCAGACGACACCATTCTGTATACTTTTGGCCCTTCTTTGGACACTGTGTTAATTAACAAACCTACAAATGAGATTCAACGCCATACAACACTCCTTCCGTGGCCTCCAACTGCTTTTAAATACTAGTAAAACTAAATGCATGCTCGTCAAACGATTTCTGCCCGCACCCTCCCTCCCGACTAGCATCACTACTCTGGACGGTTTGGACCTAGAAGATGTGGACAAACAAATACCTAGGTGTCTGGTTAGACTGTAATCTCTCGTTCCAGACTCACATTATACATCTCCAATCCAAAATTAAATCTAGAATCTGATTCCTATTTCGCAAGAAAGCCTGTTTCACTCATTACGGCAAACAGACTCTCGTGAAACTCACTATCCTACCAACACCCACCCGTAACACACGCTCCAGCAGGTATATTGCACTGGTCATATCCAAAGCCAACACTTCCTTTGGCCTCCTTTCCTTCCAGTTCTCTGCTGCCAATGACTGGAACGAATTACAAGCATCTCTGGAGCTGGAGTCTTATATATCCCTCTCTAAATTCAAGCATCAGCTGTCAGAGCAGCTTACCGATCACTGTACCTGTGCACAGACCATCTGTAAATAGCACACCCAACTACCTCATCCCCATATTATTACTTACCCTCTTGCTCTTTTGTACCCCAGTATCTCTACTTGCACGTCATCATCTGCACATCTTTCACTCCAGTATTAATGCTAAATTGTAATTATTTTTGCCTCTATGGCCTATTTATTGCCTACCTCCATACTCTTCTACATTTGCACACACTGTACATAGATTTTTCTATTTTAATTGTATTTTGTGTTATTGACTGTACGTTTGTTTATGTATAACTCTGTGTTGTTGTTTTTGTCGCACTGCTTTGCTTTATCTTGGCCAGGTGGCAGTTGTAAATGAGAACTTGTTCTCAACTGGCCTACCTGGTTAAATAAAGGTCAAAGAAAAAAAGAGCGACAGAATAACTTTTCTCATTCGCTGCCTTATAAGGTTCTATGTGCCACAGGAAGACCTAGTGAGCATTTGCGCAGGCTACTTACGCCCCACGCTGTAGTATGCTGCTCCTGCCCGGCAGTTGACTTACCCGGAGTGCATTCAGAAGGGAGCATGTCACACCATCCTAGGAGGATACTCCAGTAATACTGAGGCACTTCCGACCCTGTCCCTACCTTGGCTTCATGAAAGATGGACACAACTCTGCACTGACTTGGCTAAATTCAGAGACTGGCTTCCCCCTGACCGAATCAAAGTGACATGGAGGAACAGCCACACCCAAAACAAACTGACTATACCTAAATCTAGAACTGAATGGCACATCAGGTCACCAATCCCATATTTCTGCTAATTGATTAATGAGTTGCTTTAAGACAGCAGGACATTATTGATTTACATTTATTTATTTTTTGCTCTTATCCGTTAATGTTTTGTATGCTCATGGATTTCAGTATGTATTAACTGCTATATGCGTGTACTAAAGAAAACTTGAAAAAGTGAAAGCTAAATCTAGAGCCAAGTCAAACTGTTACAGTGTGTGCGTGTGTGTTTGCATGTGTGTGTGTGTGTGTGTGTGTGCGTGAGACGCAAACCGGGCCCCCTTGTCCTCATCTGTCATAGATTATTTCCTGGGTTATTATTGGAGTGCAGGACATGTGCCACATGCTACTTGGGATGATGTCACAAAGGCCATATTCACAGACCTACCACCAGCTGGGTGCTGTCATATCATTTTAAAAAGTATTTATACAACACCACTACTGAAAAATGGACACCTTTTCACAAAAAGGGAGAAAAATCGACCAAAATAATTAAAATATATATTTTTTATAGACATTTGATGATGTATTATTTATACTCAGAGTCAAGGCAAAACAGAAAAGGTTAAATAGTCTGTACTTAATCAGCGTTCTATGAACTACCAAGCTACATGTAATGATTGTTTCTCTTTTATTACTAGTTTGGTTTCCCTGCTATTCATTACCGCTCCCAAGGGTCCGGTAGATCCTCTTCCATGTTTTCTCAATCTTACTTGTCCTGTTGTCTGTTGGATTTACTCAACACGACTAACCACATTTCAAAGTCCCATTCTCCTTGCTGTGTTTGTCATTGACCAAAAAATCCCTGATTCCTCCTGGTACTATTGTCAAGGCTGCACAGCTTTGTAGGTGCCGTCTTCACATTCCATCTTCTTTCCCAACGGGAGCTCAGATCTCTGGCAAACGTCCTCATAATAGGAAGCATGTCTTACATAAGAGAACAATCAAGTCTTCCAGATATCGCAGAGGGGTGCCAAGGCTTTGTTTAACAATTTTACCCTGTTGAGTTTGAGCATTGCTTAACGACTTCAAACACACACACGCAGACAGACAGTTGATTCACCTGAGGAGGAGGAGGGCTATCTAACAGGGGAGGCTCTGATTACCAACCTACTGTTAAACCCATTATTGGAAAATCATTCTCACAGCCTACTCATTATAATGGTAAGACCTCCATATAAAGTTAAGCCTTTGATGATTTACTTCTGAGGTGACAGAAATGTTCAAAAGTATTTAATAATACACTTAATGAGGTAGCCAAATACGATTCAGTTGATGCAGAGCCCCTCTCACTCAAAAGCAACAGAGTTAGACAAAATAGTAAAACATTGCAACAATAAAGAGCTAAATGTGTTTTCCAAATGGCAGTAAAGTATCTTATGCAAGTCCTGCATGTTGATACATCCACTGCAATATAAAGGTTATTATAAAAATTTCCCTGACCTTTTAAGTTTTCTCCGACTGGTGTTGGAGGTTGTTCACTCTTTCTCCAACTTCTTACAATGACACATTTGGTACTTTCATTGTGACACACTTGTGTGTGTTTGTGTGTGTGGGGGGGAGGAGGGGGGGGGTGTAGGTGGGGGGAGGGCAAAATCTCCTTTCCCTATTCAATCTGGTAATTAACTTGACAGCATGAAAAATGTACATGATAAACTGTCTCTTTCCATAAAATACATAAATGCTATATTATATTTTTGTATATGGGATTCCTCTGTGAAAAATCATTAGAAAATAGCCTCTCAAACAAAATCAAGTTGAGAGGTTGAGAGCGATATTCAGAGGTTGAGTTTGTATGCGTGTGAGAGAGAACAAGAGAGAGAAAGAGAGTTGTGTGTGTGTGTCTGTATATGTCTGTGTGTTTATAGAACACCGAGGGCAGATGTTCCCCTTTAATTTAATAGGAGGCACTCCTCTTTTACTCCCCTATAGAGAGCCTGTGCCTTCCCACAGTCTGCCTCTCAGTAAGCTCTAATGGCACAGAGGAGTCTCCCAGTCTAAGAAGATGCTACATAATCACCTCTTTCCCATACATCCGGGAATGCCTTTACCTGATTTATCTGAGAGGCTAAAGTCTACCTTGATCCTGAACAATCTTGACAAGGAAAACCATTGTGCAACACTCATGCAATGTGAATCCCATGAGAAAACTTTAAGCCTTCCAAAAAATAATACACTTTAGCAATTCTAAAAGCAGATTGTACGCTGTGTTTGCGTTCTAAATTGATATAATTTGTATTTGTATTTATTAGGGTTCCCCATTAGCTGCTGCCAGCTGGGGTCCAAACACACCAAAGCACCCACATTACATATAAAACAAAAGATAAAACAGTGAACTATGTTTGGACTGAATCAGCTAAAGATAGAACAGTACATCATATAACATCCCTACACCACCATATATCCACATCACAAAATGTTCAATACCACCATACATCAATATCACAATGTGTGCGTATGCATGATGTCATTGGAGTGTGTCGCGGCTGTATACAGTAGATGGGGGCTTTGACCCAAATCAGTGCTGTGCACAATGTCACCATCGGGAAGGACAGACAACAGAGGAGCAGATAGCCAATTTGATTTGGACATGGTCCTTTGTTCGGCTCTACAATAAACAAATAATATATTTGTACACAGACAGCATCTTCTGATAATGGAATACATTAGATTGGTATCATTTCAAAGAGATCTTCAAGGCCATTAGAATAAATAAATATACAATATCCCTGTCCTGGAAAATAAACCATGGCGAGCTCCAGTTACTAATATTTACACAGTACAAATAATAACAATGGTAATGTCAATAGAAATACAATAATGTCCAAATCTGATTACTTTACTCGGTGTAGGGTGAGTTGAAAATTTAATTTGAAATTTGAGAACTTGCTCTGACTATAATGTATTACGAGCTGCGAGGCTGAATTTAATAAACCCACAGAAAACTTTTAAAATGCATATTGCCTCAGATAAGGATGAGACTGTACCTTTTTCTAAAGTAATTATGAGATTTTATTCATTTCTATCATTAGTCAAACTGACAGGTTGTCCCCCCTGGGCTCTGTTCTCTCCACGCTCTCCTCCTGCTCACCTATTGGGCAGAATCCACATAATGAATGTTTACAACAACCAGGTAATAGAGTAAATATTGGACTCATCAATTATGGAGATTGAGGGAACTGGCAATAAAATCCCACGATTATTGTTAGTGTCTGATCAGGCATTGGCTCTGACAGCGTTTGGTGGAAAGAGCTATCCTGGCCTCTCTTCCCAACAGTTTTACATAGAACATATAGAGAAGAAGGAGTGCCTCTTAACATTTGCGTCGAGGGCTAAATTAAACTATAATAATGAATATGAATTAGGAGGGCAGAAATGATTAAATATTAAAGGCTTCAACCATACAAAAGTTCAACTTAAATCCAAACTGGTTCTCCCTCAGATTAGTAAGAGTTTCTCATCCCATGTTCAAGAATGTCCTTTTCCCCTTTGTTCAGATGACAACCTCTCACTTTCGGTTATTTGAAAATGAAATAATCTCCAAAATATCGCTATTTTTAAAACAAGCCATAGAAAGTTGGTTGCAATTTCAGTTTAATATACCAGACAGGACAAATATTACAACAAATATTATGGTTAAACTGAAATATACTAATTGATAAAAATATACTAATTTTGGGAGAAGAAAAAAAGGTATAATGTTTGTAAATGATGTCATAAATAGGACTGGTGGAGTTATGTCACACATGCAGCTAACAAAAATATATGGAAATGTCTGCTCTGCTCAAAATTACAACCAATTAGTTGCAGCGCTACCACAAAGATGGAAGGGGTAAGTGGAAGGGTGACTAAGTAAGGAACTTGTCTGTCGGGAATGCATTAAAGACTAAAATTGGCCCAAAAAATGTGTGATCAAAAAAAAGTCAACCAATTTAATTTAAGGACTGATTCCATGGTTTGGTTTACGAACTGATACACAAAACAACGCTGGATTCAAAACTTTGAATTTTCCAGTTTCAATTATTACACAAAATTCTTACAACCCATAGAATATTATAAACAGTTCAAGTCGGAAGTTTAGGCAAATACAGTGGGGCAAAAAAGTATTTAGTCAGCCACCAATTGTGCAAGTTCTCCCACTTAAAAAGATGAGAGAGGCCTGTAATTTTCATCATAGGTACACTTCAACTATGACAGACAAAATGAGAATAAAAATCCAGAAAATCACATTGTAGGATTTTTACTGAATTTATTTGAAAATTATGGAAAATAAGTATTGTATGATGGTAGTCATAGTTGAATTGTACCTATGATGAAAATTACAGGCCTCTCTCATCTTTTTAAGTGGCAGAACTTCCACAATTGGTGGCTGACTAAATACTTTTTGTCCCACTGTACATATAAACTACATTTTTCACAATTCCTGACATTTAACCCTAGTTAACATTCCCTATCTTAGGTCAGTTAGGATCACCACTTTATTTTAAGAATGTGGAATGTCAGAATAATAGTAGAGAGAGAGAATGATTTATTTCAGCTTTTTTTCTTTCGTCACATTCCCAGTTTACATACATCAATTAGTATCTGGTAGCATTGCCTTTAAATTATTTAACTTGGGTCAAACATTTTGGGAAGCCTTCCACAAGCTGTTTCCTTCCACAAGCTGATTTGGCCCATTCCTCCTGACAGAGATGGTGTAACTGAGTCAGGTTTGTAGGCCTCCTTGCTCGTACGCTTTTTCAGTTCTGCCCACAAATTTTCTATGGGACTGAGGTCAGGGCTTTGTGATTGCCACTCCAATACCTTGACTTTGTCGTCCTTAAGTCATTTTGCCACAATTTTGGAAGTATTCTTGGGGTCATTTTCCATTTGGAAGACCCATTTGCACATTTGCGACCAAGCTTTAACTTCCTGACTGATGTCTTGAGATGTTGCTTCAATATATCCACATATTTTTCCTTCCTCATGTTGCCATCTTTTTTTGTGACGTGCACCAGTCCCTCCTGCAGCAAAGCACCACCACAACATGATGCTGCCACCCCCATGCTTCACGGTTGGGATTGTGTTCTTCTGCTTGCAAGCCTCCCCCTTTTTCCTCCAAACATAACGGTGGGCGTTAGGGCCAAACAGTTCTATTTCTGTTTCATCAGACCAGAGACATTTCTCCAAAAAGTACAATCTTTGTCCCCATGTGCAGTTGCAAACCGTAGTCAGGCTTTTTTGTGGCGGTTTTGGAGTAGTGGCTTCTTCCTTGCTGAGAGGCCTTTCAGGTTATGTCGATATAGGACTTGTTTTACTGTGGTTATAGATAATTTTGTAGCTGTTTCCTCCAGCATCTTTACAAGGTCCTTTGCTGTTGTTCTGGGATTGATTCGCACTTTTCGCACCAAAGTACGTTCATCTCTAGGTGACAGAATGCGTCTCCTTCCTGAGCGATATGATGGCTGCGTGGTCCAATGGTGTCAAGACTTGAGTACTATTATTTTTACAGATGAACGTGGTACCTTCGGGAGTTTGGAAATTGCTCCTAAGGATGAACTAGACTTGTGGAGGTCTACAATTTTTTTCTGAGGTCTTGGCTGATTTTTTTTCATTTTCCCATAATGTCAAGCAGATGCACTGAGTTTGAAGGTAGGCCTTGAAATACATCCACAGGTACACCTCCAATTAACTCAAATTATGTCAATTAGCCTATCAGAAGCGTCTAAAGCCCTATCATACTTTTCTGGAATTTTTCCAAGCTGTTTCAAGGCATAGTCAATTTAGTGTATGTAAACTTCTGACACACTGCAATTGTGATGCAGTGACTTATAAGTGAAATAATCTGTCTATAAACAATTGTTGGAAAAATGACTTGTGTCATGCACACATTTGATGTCCTAACCAACTTGCCAGAACTATATTTTGGTCACAAGAAATTTGTGGAGTGGTTGAAAAATGAGTTTTAATGACTCCAACCTAAGTGGATGTAAACTTCCGACTTCAATTGTGTGTATATATATACAGTTTTATATATATATATATATATATATACATATATATTTATTTATTTATTTTCAAGGGTGAAGAAAAAACAGAAGTAGATGAGAGAGCCGAGCCGGGCCGTGTTCGATCATCCCTCTGAGGGTCGAGCGGCGGGTTTTATTTATTTATTTTTTATTTTACCTTTATTTTACGAGGCAAGTCAGTTAAGAACAAATTCTTATTTTCAATGACGGCCTAGGAACAGTGGGTTAACTGCCTGGGTGAGCGTCTGTTCCATCTACGGCAGGATATGAGGAGCGCACAAGACTTCGGTCTGGAGTTCAGGACCTTGGCCGCTGGTGCAGGGTGGAACGACAGGGCCCTGATTGACCACTATAGGTGCAGCTTACGTGAGGAGCTAGCATGCAGAGATGCTGTTGGGGGGTGTTGGGGGGTGCTGCAGCGACGGCGATCGGAGGAGGAGCCTCCTCCTGCACTGGGTGTGGTCAGAGAGGGCACAATGACAACCGGTGCTGGAGGAGCTCGTCTGGGAGTCGAGACTGCAGGCCGAGTACTGTTCGGACACCCCAGGTGAGTCAGCACCAGGCTTACCCAGAGCCCCCTTTTGGTCACATGTGTTAATTTCTTTCCCTGAGTTTTCCCCCCATTCCCAGCATAAGGTGCTAGTAGATTCAGGCACAGCAGGGAATTTTATGGACCGCGGTTTCACGTATAGGTTAGGGATTCCCCTGGTTCAGATGGACTAACCATTCCATGTGCACTCCCTGGTCAAGGAGGCCATGGCTCCACTGGACATGGTTACGCAGGGGGGTCATGAGGAGAGAATTAGTCTCTTCCTCATAGATTCTCCTGCGTTTCCAGTGGTGCTGGGGATTCCCTGGTTGGCCTTTCACAACCCCACTATTTCGTTGCAACAGAGGGCTCTAAAGGGGTGGTCAGAGGAGTGGTCAGGTAGGTGTGTGGGAGTTTCTATCGGTGCAACGACAGTGGAGAGTCCAGACCAAATCTCCACTGTGCGCATTCCCCCCGAATATGCCGATTTGGCTATTGCCTTCTGTAAAAAGAGGGCGACCCAATTACCACCTCATCGACGAGGCGATAAACCTCCAGGTAAACGCGACACTTCCCAGGAGTCACGTGTATGCCCTGTCACAGGAGGAGTCGGTGGCTATGGAAACATATGTCTCTGACTCTCTGAGGCAGGGGTACATTCGGCCCTCCACGTTACCCGCCTCCTTGAGTTTCTTTTTTTGTGAAGAAGAAGGAGGGAGGTCTGCATCCTTGCATTGACTATAGAGGTCTAAATTCTATTATACAGTGGGGTACAGTTACCGGCTACCTCTCATCACTACGGTGACTGAGCCATTTCACGGAGCAAGCTTCTTCACAAAACTGGATCTCAGGAGCGCGTATAACTTGCTGTGTATCCTGGAGAGAGACAGCGTTTAGTACCACATCCGGCCATTACGAGTACCTCGTCATGCCGTATGGATTGAAGAATGCCCCAGCAGTCTTCCAATCCTTTGAAGACGAGATTCTCAGAGACCTGCACGGGCAGGGTGTTGTGGCGTATATTGATGACATTCTGATATATTCCACCACACGCGCCGCGCATGTGTCTCTGGTGAGCAGAGTACTTGGTCGACTGTTGGAACATGACCTCTATGTCAAGGCTGAGAAATGAGTTTTCTCCCAACAGGCAGTCTCCTTCCTGGGTTATCGCATTTCCACATCAGGTTTGGTGATGTAGTGTGACCGCATTGCAGCCGTGCGTAATTGGCCGGTAAAGGATGTGCAGTGGTTTTTAGGGTTTGCTAATTACTACCGGAGTTTTACCCTGGGTTTTTGGCAGGTGGCTGCTCCCATTACCTCACTGCTGAAGGGGGGACCGGTGCATCTGCGGTGGTCGGCTGTGGTGGACAGAGCGTTTTTTCGCTTGAGGACTTTACCAAGGCTCCCGTGTTGGCTCTTCCGGATCCCTTTCTGGCATTCATAGTGGAGGTGGACGCATCCAAGGCTGGGATTAGAGCCGTCCACTCACAGCGATCGGGCGCGCCACTGAAGCTCCACCCCTGCGCTTTCTTTTTCTAGGAAGCTCAGCCCGGCGGAGCGAAACTATGATGTGGGGGACCGGGAGTTGCTGGCTCTTGTAAAAGCTCTGAAGGTGTGGAGACATTGGCTTGAGGGGGCTCAACACCCTTTCCTCATCTGGATTAACCACCGTAATCTGGAGTACATCTGGGCGGGGAGGAGACTGAACCCTCGCTAGTCAAGGGGGGCCATGTTTTTCACCAGATTCAGAATTACGATATCGTATAGACCAGGGTCCCAGAACGCTAAGGCAGGCGCACTGTCCCGTCTGTATGATACAGAGGAGCGGTCCATCGATCCCACCCCCATACTTCCGGCTTCTTGTCTGGTGGCGTCGGTGGTGTGGGAGGTGGACCCGTACATTGAGTGGGCATCGCGGTCAGAGCCTACTCCACCCCAGTGTCCAACTGGACGGAGGTACGTCCCGCTTGGTGTCCGTGATAGGTTGATTCGATGGGTGCACACGTTAACCTCTGGTCATCCGGGTATCAATAGGACGGTGGAGAAGCCTTAGGGGGAAGTACTGGTGGCCCAATTTAGCGAAGGACGTGAGGTTTTATGTCTCCTCCTGTTCAGTGTGCTCTCAGTGCAAGACTCCTGGAAACCTGCCCAGAGGGAAGTTACAACCCCTCCCTGTTCCACAGCGGCCTCGGTCACACCTCTCGCTAGACTTCCTGACCGATCTTCCTCCTTCCCTGGGTAACACCACGATCCTGGTCGTTGTTGATCAGTTTTCTAAGTCCTGTCATCTCCTCCCTTTGCCCGGTCTCCCTGCGGCCCTACAGACTGCGGAAGCCCTGTTTACTCACGTCTTCCGGTGCCTGAGGACATAGTTTCTGATCAGGATCCCCAGTTCACGTCCCGGGTTTGGAGGGCATTCATGGAGCGTCTGGGAGTCTTGGTCAGCCTGACCTCTGGTTTTCACCCCGAGGGTAATGGGCAGGTGGAGACAGTAAACCAGGTTGTGGGGAGATTTCTGCGGTCTATTGCCAGGACCGGCCAGGGGAGTGGGCGAGGTACGTTCCATTGGCAGATGGCCCAGAAGTCACTCCTCCACTCCTCAAGTAACCTTTCGCCTTTTCAGTGCATGTTGGGGTATCAGTCCTGGTACCATGGCATCTGAGCCAGACCGAGGCTCCTGTGGTGGAGGAATAGGTGAAGTGCTCAAAGGAGACCTGGGACGCCGTCCACAGGCACCTGAAACGGGCCGAAGGGTGGCAGGAAGCGAGAGCTGACCGGCACCGCAGTGAGGCCCCGGTGTTCGCACCGGAGGACTGGGTCTGGCTCTCGACGCGAAACCTGCCCCTCCACCTGTCCTGCTGGAAGCTGGTTTGTTGGGCCATTTAAAGTCCTGAGGAGGATAAACAAGGAATGTTATAGGACACAGACCCCCCCTTATTACCGTATTAACCCCTCGCTTCTCTCCTCAGGCTGGTGGTAGCTGGTCCTCTTCAAGGACCTGAAGGAGGTCCCTCCGCTCCCCCGGACATCAAGGGGGCCCCGGCGTAAACAGTGTGATCCATAATGGATTCCAGGCGTCGGGTGAGGGGCCTGCAGTACCTCGTGGATTGGGAGAGGTACCGTCCGGAGAAGAGATGCTGGGTGCCGGTGGATGACGTCTTGGACCCATCTCTGCTGAGTGAGTTTCACCGCCTCCATCCAGATCGCCCTGCGCCTCATCCTCCGGGTCGTCCTCGAGGTCGGCATCGGCGCGCTGTGGGAGCCGCGCCTCAGGGGGGGCACTGTCATGACTTCCACCGAAGGTGGCTCCTCTCCCTGCTTGGACGATGCTCGGCGGTCGTCGTCGCCAGCCTACTAGCTGCCACCAATCCATTTTTCCTTTTAGTTTGTGTCTGTCTGTATTGTTTCCACCTGTGTCCTATTAGTTGATTTCGGTGGGTTTATTTACCTCCGCTGCCTCCTTCAAGGAGGCATGTAACACCAATATTTGCATAACCTTTGTGATTGGAGGATAGCTACGAGGGTTATATAATCAGGAACAAATCTTCTGATCCAGTGGCGTAGGCAGAAATATATTCATGGCAGGGCCAGCAAACATTTGGGTGCAACACAATATGGGCACTCAAATCATTATTAAATTCTCATAAAAGCATAGATTATCCTATACCCTACTGTATTCATCTAACATGTGATTTTGCATTACAGACCAAATAGTCTTGTCGGCCTACGTAAATCCATGACTCTTGCATGTAACATATGACTTACATAGACCAACAATTAATCAGCCATAGACTATGAGACTTGAAAATCATGCCCTGATATAACAGTAATAATCACAATAGGCAGCCATAGCCTATATAGACTTCAACAGTGGTCATCAACATTTTCTTAGTTCAGATCACTTTATGAGTCAAAATACAAGCCAAGTGCAATTCTCTGCTGGGTGCGGGAGATCAAGTGGGCCTACAATGCATTGTGTGAAATGATCAATAGCCTATAGGACCTAACTATAGGGCAGAGAAGCACAGGGCAAAGATCTAGTTCCATTTTTTAATGATAGACTATTTACATTGATTGGAAATATATACGTGTATATTGTTTTATGTATTTGCCTCATTCATATTTAACAAGAGCAATCTGATTTTCTCCATGTAGGCCTACCCCTTATTATAAATAATTGAATCCCTTATATTTCAAAACTCAAGTCAAGCTAGGCTATATGATAACACTGGTAATAGGTTCGTTTTTGTAGCCTATTACATGCAAAGCACATCAGAGCATAAGTTGAAATAACTTGGGGGGGGGGGGGTCGAGGGTGGTGGGGTTCAATGGATGGACTGATGGTCATTTCTCAGCGGAGGGAGGGAGCGAGTGCGAGTCGAAGTGGAGAAGCGTGTTTCATGATTTCTGAAAGTGTTGATTAAAAACAGCGTTGTAGTGCTGATCTCAATGTACTGAAAAGGTCTTTAATTATTGGAAGGCTAAGCCATGGGAGTGTGTGTGGGGGGTTGGGGTTCTAAGCTGACATATGGAATTGTTTTAACAAGGTCACACCATGGATCATTTAGCTCTTTGATTTGGAATTTAGGATCCCTTTCTACAAAGATATTTGATAAAATACTGAAATTGGCCTTTACAACTATAGCCCGTACAAGTCAGAAAATACATCTTAAGGAGTTAGGTTTTGAAGCTCAGGATTGATTAATATATTTTTTACACATATTTCACCCCTTATTTTTGTTTGCACAAAACTACTTCCATACATCCATTCATTTGTATGGGTTACTTTTAGACGAGTACCGTGACACTTATAGATCAAAATGGAGAACACCATTGTGTTCTTTGGAGTGGTTATATTAGTTTGTAGGCCAAACCATTCAGATGCTACAGACATTTTTGTGTGAAAACCGATTTCCGGAATGTCTCCTGGTCTGATAAACAGTTGTAGCTCTGCCTTTTCCCACCACAGATGCAGAATGAAAAAAACAGATATCTAGCTTAAACTAAAATATTTTGATGGGTATTTTGTTATTATGTTACTTATGTTACAATAGACTCTCGGGTGTTAAGGCCCTCGATTAGATCAATGCATTCAGTGATTGATATAGACGGGGACTTCATGGCGAAATCACTGATATCAAATTCTCCAACATTCTCTGCTTTTCAAGGTCTCTTGAAAACAATTGAACTTTGAGCTTTGTTTGGCTAGTTTACTTGTTGTGCTAGCCAAGTTGGCTAGTGAGTTTTGATAGTTAGCTAACGGTGAGTAGCCTACACAGTGTAGCCTACTCTACACAACGATAGCTACTATTTACTGCAAATGGTAAAAAAAATATGTTCTTGAGTGTCTTGAAAGGAATCTGCCAAATTAAATATTTTATTATTATTACTGTCAATATGTCCCTTTTGTTGTCCCACCCCCTCCCTACTGCTTGCTATGAATTCTATCTGATGGCACATGCATGTTTAGGCCAGTGCTCGACTTGGACTGAAAGTGGTGCCAGCACTCATTTTGGGTGCCGGTACCGTTTATATTTAGGTGCAGGACCTCCTCAATACATTACTCCAATTCTGTTGCAAAACGTTTCCACTCTTGAAAAAACGAGAGTTTCTATCAGTGGCGTAGTCATAAATGAGTTTGTTGGTGTGCCTGCAGAAATACCCCCCCCATGGGGCAAAAATAAATTGTGCAGTTTTATAGGTAATCTCATGTTATTCTACACACAAAAATGCTGCTTGTATTGTGCTGACGGTGATAAAGGCACTGGAATATGAGTTGTCTTGTTTGCTAAATGTTCTTTTTAGTTCTTAGTTCTTTTTGGCAACCCATCCCATGAGAGTAAATATCATTCCAGGTTATCTGTTCTGTTATATTTCATCAAATCTGACTAACCCAGTGCACTGCTTGCTATGAATTATAGCTGATGGTGTTAGCATGTTTAGTTAAAAAGACAAATAATGTCCTGTAGGGAAACACTGATAGTAAAGAGCATACAAACGTTGTTTTTGTTAAATCGGAGTGAATGGGCCTGGCTTTGATCTTCTCGAGCTCATTAATGATAGAATGTTCATATTTGAAGATTGAAGAAAGACCAGTTTCTTTAGCAAATGACACAGAGTACAAGCTGAACAGAGAATAGCAACCAGGCTTAGTTATGATTACTTTCTAAATGAATGACAAATAAGGAGATTTTAGTTCCTTGGACAATGTTTCTTTGGTTGTCTGCCAAAAAAGGCAGTTAATTAGTGAGCTGGGGAAAATTACCTGTGGAAAATTACCTGTGTTTTGCTATTGTTTCTGAATCTGTGTGTGTGTGTGTGTGTGTGTGTGTGTGTGTGTGTGTGTGTGTGTGTGTGTGTGTGTGTGTGTGTGTGTGTGTGTGTGTGTGTGTGTGTGTGTGTGTGTGTGTGTGTGTGTGTGTGTGTGTGTGTGTGTGTGTGTGTGTGTGTGTGTGTGTGCGTGTATGTCTGTGTGTGCATGCGTGCACTTTGCTTCATATAGTCTAGAGACTTAATTTGTGCTGATCTCAAAGGAGCTGAATCGCTGGGAGCACATCAGCAGATAACTCCAACTTTGTGCTGATGCTTGCCAGTATCTTATTTTGACAGTGCTGTCTTGTACTATTCTACATTAGGTGTAATTTGGACTGAGAGACCTACAGCTGTGTAAAGATAAACTGACACCTTTTTGTAAGTTCAGAATTAATTTATTATGGATTGTAATACGGTAACTGACTCCTCTTGCTGAACAAACCAGTTTGTTTTTTGAATGTGTAGAGGTAGTTCAACACTCTCTTTGTTCTACTACACCAATTAAAAAGTTTCAGTGAAGCTGAACCTGCAGGTGCTTCGGGGCGGGGCGGACTGGCCGTCGGGAAGTGCGGGACTATTCCCGGTAGGCCTGTCTGATCGGACCTGTGTGGGCCCCACTCCACAACTGGCCTTTTTTTACTCTCTCTCTCACAAACATTACTCAAACGTCACAGGACATTCCAAGCGGTGAAGCCAAATATACTGTACGTGCATTTGTTGCTTTATGTTTCATCAAAGGGACCAATCTTTGTTTTTATGACTAGCATCTATGCCTTGCATGTACTCTATGCCTGTTACACATGTTTTTCAGCCAAAATGGCAAACCAACCTCTCCTACTGTGAGCTTCATCCAACAAAAAACAGTGAAAAAAATCTAAACAGTGGGGCCCCGGGCCACAATCTCATGCACATTTGAAAGTGATAAAAAAAATTTGGAGAGCATTGTTGTGCTCTAATTTGTGAATTCACTGTAGGCACACCAAGGACACCCCTGCAGCCAGGTCAGGCCCATGATACAAGTGTGTATTCGACGTCCAACCATGTCTGAAGACATCGTGAGATGACATGGAAACAGGCCGCTAGAGGCAACAGTGAGTGTTGGAACCAAGTAGGTTTTGGTTTTGCTAGGGCACTGTGGATAGGGATGGCAGACAGGCATAAGCTTCTGCCTCTGATTCCAAAGGTTGCAAGTTGATATCCAGCAATAGAAAGCTTCTTTTTTTTTTTAAACCTATCCCAAACCTTAACCCTTACCATTCGCAGTTAATGCCTAAACTGAACCATAACCTTAAAAATGTGGAGTTAATGCCTAAACAAAACCTTAACACTAGAACCGCCAAAGGCCACTGATGTTTGATGTTGTACATTAAAAAAAATCATCCCCCCCAAAAACCGATGTCCCGTTCCTTCGCTGACATTTCTTAAATGTTTTGCATTTTACATTGCCCATTTGTCAGAATTTTTCAATCACAAACAGAAAAGTATTTTAAACCTTTTTACCAGTTTCTTCACACCTATTCCTAACTTCACCTGCCAAGACATTGAATGACAAATAGTTGAATGGGTGATAATTATACACCTTACCTCAAAATTGAATTTAAATTAGGCCTAACTGAATGACAAGGAGGGTGAAGAGGTTGTAAGAAAAATACGCTGTAATGGGATGTTTTAATTACTCTAACTCTATTACTAATGGAATGTATTGTAAGGGAAACAAAAACATGTTACATGTTGCAGTAGTCTTTTAGAATAATGCTAAACATATCCCTGACTATCCAGCGAAGCAAACAATGCCAGCCCACTTAAGACAAATGGATGGAATGGGCGATAATTGTGCACCTTCACAATCTAATTTACCTTAGGCCTAACTGAATGATGAGGGTGAAGAGGTTGATTTAATTTAGAACAACAATAGTGTAAAGATGAGTTTGCGTTATGTCTATTTATCGGCATTGGAGCTCATGTGAATAATTTGACCGTGCTCCTTGTGGGCTGATACCGTTCTCTTTTACATTTTATCTTGTAAAAATAAGCTGTTACAGGACTGTTTTATTTACTGTAACACTATTCCTAATCTAATTTATTGTAAGGGAAACAAAAACATGCTATGTGTTGCAGTAGGCCTTTAGAAAGATTCAACATGTATCCAACTTGATGAACGGGAAACAAACGATGCCAGTCAGCCTGCAAAGCCGCTCCATCGAAACTATACCTAAACTACACCAAAACTAATTTCATACATAATAAGAGTTAGCCTATAGACAAGACTAAATTGACAATCTGATGAGTGACAATATTAGACCTATCAGTTGTCAAATGGTTCATGAAGAGATAGGCACATCTTGTAATTGACAGAGGCAGGTAAAGGAGCATCACTTTATCAAATCCGTCTTAAGAGTCACATGCAGATAAAACATTTTGATCTCTATATAGTATCAGAAAGAGCATATTCTGCAGGTTCTATTACACTAACCTTTGTCAAATAACTCTCATCATTCTAGAGGTACAGCTCTATTTCCAAACTTTTTCTAAGAATATCTGCTGTCCATGCATTCAGCACATGACCACTCGAGCGGCAGTATTGCCCTGGATACTAAGCAAAAATTTGAATATGCTATTTATGCAGTTCATACTTTAAAATGCTTAATGCACTGGTGCTTTTGTTTAGGACTCCAGCAAATAATTTCACCTGTGTACCTGGCTGGTTATTATTATTATTATTATTATTATTATTATTATCATCATTTTCATGACCCCTCGAGAGGCAGCATTGCTCTGGTTACTAAGCAAAAACCAGTGACATAGTTAACTAAACATTTTAATATGCTATTTATTTATGCAGTTCATATTTTACAATGCTTCATGCACTGCTGCTTTTGTTAGGGAATACAGCAAATAATTTCTCCTGTGCACCTGGCTGGTTATATTATTATTATCATTTTTATTTCAACTTTGTGAAAATCAGCTCATTACTTTAACTCTTATTAATCGAATCTACAAATAAAGATGATCAAATGGATTACACTGTAACATTTTTATTGTAAGGGAAATGAAAATAGGACATAGTCCTATCTTTGTCTAGGCCTTTGTAGAATTATACAAAACATATCCTTGACTCTATCTAAACAAATAACTTCTTTTTTTTATGTGTATGTATATTTTTTCACAGATATTTCTTCATTCAATTTATCCTTTCTAATATTTGATGCACTATTTATCAACTGTTGGTGCTTATATTTGCTTTACCTTTCCGTTTGATATTCTGCACCTTTCTGGTTGATTCATAAGCTAAAGGGGACGTCTGGCTACGTCCTCTAGCGGGTAGTAATAGGCTGAAAGGTCAGATGGTTCTATTGATAAATACTTGAAATTTGACATTTGAGAAACATGGACGAATGTCTTATTCTGACGTGAGACGGTGAGATCTAGTTGCTTAATGACTCCATATTAGAGTGGCGGTGCAGCTGTGCCTTTGCTACTGGAGTCTCCCAGGGCCGAGCACGAATGCTCACGCACACACACGCACACAGACACACACATACATTCCAAAGTTGAGCCACCCGACTCACCCCTACAGCACCACAACAACATCCCCCTGCCCTACAGGGAACACCAGTATAACTCCGAATTTAGCTGGAATTAATATACTGTTGCGACTCAGACTCTCCCTGCAATGCCTGGTAGGACCCAGTGAGGGGCCTACAGGTCTGCAGGGATGATACACCCTTAACACTGTGGATATGGGACGATATAAAAATGGCTCATGCTGCTATGGAAGTTGGTGACACACACACGAGCATGTGTACCGTACTGTGAACATTTGAGTAAGCACAAGTGTTCTTGTCAACCTTACTTGAATAAACAAAGTAAATGTAACATAACACTATTGTGTGAAGCAAATGTTGTTGTTGACCTCACTTGAATAATTGAGTGAAGTGTCCTTAAATGATGCTGTTGACTTTACAACTTCTTATGGCTTGGGGGCAGTATTTCAACGTCTGGATGAGAAGTGTGCCCAAAGTAAACCGCCTGTTACTCAATCCCAGAAGCTAGGATATGCATATAATTGGTGTATTTGGATAGAAAACGCTATAAAGCTTCTAAAACTGTTAAATTAATGTCTGTGAGTATAACAGAACTGATATGCCAGGTGTAAATCTGAAGAAAATCCATCCAGAAAGTGTGATTTTTTTTATGTGGGAATTTTCAATTGATTGCGTATAGAGTATCTAATGGGTTAGGACCCAGATTGCAGTTAATATGGCTTCCACTAGATGTCAACAGTCTTTAGACATTGTTTCCGGCTTGTTTTCTGAAAAATGAAGAAGAATGAGACCTTTCTGTCAGTGGACTGTAGAATCATGCAGTGCTGGTTTGCGCATGTGACCGAGTGTGCGCCCTTTGTTGTTTTTCCTTTCTATTGAATACGCTATTGTCCGGTTGAAATATTGTCCATTATTTAGACAATTGACAACATGAGGATTAATTATAAACATCGTTTGACATGTGTCAACGAACTTTACCGGTACTATTAGGATGTATTCGTCTGCATGTTTTGACCGCCTTTGAGCCAGTGGATTACTGAACAAAACACGCAAACAAAACAGAGTTTTTGGGATATAAAGAGGGACTTTAACGACCAAAACAAACATTTATGTGTAGCTGTGACCCTTGTGACTGCAACCATATGAGATCATCAAAGGTAAGTGATTAATTTTATTGCTATTTCTGACTTTTGTAATTCCTTTACTTGGCTGTAAAATGTTTGTATGCTTTTGTAAGCGGGTCGCTGTCCTCAGCTAATCGCATGGTATGCTTTCGCTGTAAAGCTTTTTTGCAATCTGACACTGCGGCTCGATTAAAACTTCTTATGGCTGGGGGAAGTATTGAGTAGCTTGGATGAATAAGGTGCCCAGAGGTGCCCAGAGTAAACGGCCTGCTCCTCAGTCCCAGTTGCTACTATAGTATTAGTATATTTGTATGGAAAACACTCTGAAGTTTCTAAAACTGTTTGAATGGTGTCTGTGAGTGTAACAGAACCATTGGCAGGCAAAAACCTGAGAAAAAAATCCACCAGGAAGTGGGAAATCTGAGGTTGGTCGATTTTCAACTCAGCCCCTACTGAAGATACTGTGGGATATTGGTCTTCTTGCACTTCCAAAGGCTTCCACTAGAAGTCAGTCATCTTTAGAAACTTGTTTGAGGCTTCTACTATGAAAGGGGGCTGAATGAGAGAGTCAGAGGTCTGCCAGCAGTCACACGCTGGTCATGCGCATTCACATGAGAGCTAGCTCCCGTTCCATTTGCTTTTCTGAAGACAAAGGAATTCTCCACTTGGAATATTATTTCAGTTTTATGTTAAAAACATCCTAAAGATTGATTCTATACATCGTTTGACAAGTTTCTACGGACTGTAACGGAACTTTTTGACATTCCGTCTACAATTAATGAAAGTTTTGATTTTACTAAATGCGCTAACAAAAGTAGTTATTTGGACATAAATGATGGACATTATCGAACAAATCCAACATTTATTGTGGAACTGGAATTCTTGGGAGTGCATTCTGAAGAAGATAGTCAAAGGTAAGTGAATATTTATAATGTTATTTCTGACTTCTGTTGACTGCACAATATGGCGATATCTTTTTGGGTTGTTAGTTCTCTGAACTCCGTACTCAGATTATTGCATGGTTTGCTTTTTCTGTAATGTTTTTTGAAATCTGACACAGCGGTTGCATTGAGGAGAAGCTTATCTATATTTCCATGCATAACACTTGTATTTTCATCAACATTTATAATGAGTATTTCTGTAAATTGATGTGGCTCTCTGTCACGCCCTGGCCTTAGTATTCTGTGTTTTCGGTATTATTTTGGTTAGGCCAGGGTGTGACATGGGGATTTATGTGGTTTGTTTTGTCTGGGGTTGTTTGTAGGTATGGGATTGTGGTTAGAGTAGTACTCTAGGTAAGTCTATGGTTGCCTAAAGTGGTTCTTAATCAGAGGCAGGTGTTTATCGTTGTCTCTGATTGGGAACCATATTTAGGCAGCCATATTCTTTAGGTCTCTTGTGGGTGATTGTTCCTGTCTATGTGGTTGTGGCACCAGATAGGACTGTTTCGTTTTTTTTCAAGTTTCTTGTTTTGTAGATTGTTGTATTTTCATCTTTATTAAAGATGTACAAAACTAACCACGCTGCATTTTGGTCCGCCTCTCTTTCACCAGAAGCAAACCGTTACAGAATCACCCACCAACCAAGGACCAAGTGGCGTGGTAAACAGAGGCAACAGCAACAGCAGCAGCAGGAGAAGCGCCAGGTGCAGCAGGAGCAACAGCAGCAGCAAAAGCAGCAGCAGCAGCAGCAACAGCAGTGGGAGAAGCTGCACTATTTGGAGAAATGGACTTGGGAGGAGATCCTTGATGGGAAAGGACCCTGGGCAGAGCCAGGGGAATATTGCCGCCCCAAAGCCAAGCTGGAGGCAGCGAAAGCAGAGGGGCATTATGAGGAGCTAGCACGGCAGAGCGGCTAATTCCTTTCCTTGGGGTTGAGACGATGGGAGAGGAAAGCGCAAGGATGCAGCTTTTGGTCTTGGGCTGAATGCTGGGACAGGACAGCCCCCACTCCGATGTGGGAGGTGTCGACTTCCACCACAAACTGCCGGGACGGATCTGGATGGATTATGATGGGTGTGATAGTGAATTCGCGTTTGAGGTCAAAGAACACCTGGTCTGAACCTGGAGACCATGTAAACGGGACCTTGGGAGAGGTGAGTGCTGACAAGGGGGAAGCCTGGGTGCTGTAGCCCCAGATGAACTGGCGGTAGAAATGGGCAAACCCCAGGAAGCATTGCAGTTGCACTCTGGAGGTGGGCTGCGGCCAATCCACCATCTCTCTCATCTTTTCAGGATCCATCTGGATGTTGCCTGCAGCTATGATGTACCCCAGGAAGTAGATGGTGGAGTGATGGAATTCACATTTTTCCACTTTGACATACAGCTGGTGCTCCGGACGATGCTGGAGGACTTGTCTGACATGGATGACATGTTCTTTAGCTGAGTGGGAAACACGAGGATGTCATCAAGGTAGACAAATACAAACCGGCTCAAAATGTCCCTGAGAACGTTGTTTACCAAGGCCTGGAACAGAGCCTGAACATTGGTCAATCCGAACGGCATCATCAGGAATTTGTAGTGCCTGCTAGCTGTGTTAAAGGCGGTCTTCCCCTCATCCCCTTCCCGGATCCGTACCAGATGGTAGGCGTTCCAGACGTCCAACTTGGAGAAGATGGTAGCACCCTGGAGAGGCTCGAAAGCAGAGGTGCTGAGTGGAAGTGAGTAATTGTTTTTCACCGTGATGTCATTCTGGCCCTGGTAGTCACAGGGGAGGCAGAAGGACGGATACCCCCTGCAACCAGGGAGTCCTCAATATATGTCTCCATTGCTTTGGTATTCGGACCTGAGGGAATAAAGCCACCCACCGAGGCAGTGTGGTGCCCGGGAGAAGGTCGATGGCGCAGTCATAGGGCCAATGCAGAGAAAGTGTGGTGGCACGGGCCTTGCTGAAAACCTCCCAGAGGTCCTGGTACAACTCGGGAACGGCAGAGAGGTCTGGGGCTTTTCCCAAGACCCAGGAAGATGTCCCGGGGAGCGCCGACTGTCCTGGATTCCTCGGAGGCGAGGTGGAAATCGAGGATGAGTGCCGGCGACAGGGAGCAGACTCCATAACCCTCCTATGTTCCGTAACCCTCCCCCTAGCCTCCCATCGATCCGGATGGTCAAGGCTATGAGGGAGTCGAGGTCCAGGGGCAGCTCCCGTGCTGCAAGTGCATCTTTAATCACCTCTGACAAACCGTGAAGGAACGTGTTGAACAGGGCTTCCGGGTTCCAGGCCCTCTCAGCTGAAAACGTGTGAAAATCCATTGCGTAGTCCGCCACTCTACGGGAATCCTGAAGTAGTTAGAGCAGCTTGCTAGCCACCTCTCTCCCGGAAAATGGAGAATAAAACACTTTCCGTACCTCTGCCACTAATTTGTCTAATCTGAGGCAAACGTTGTTGCTCCCACACTGCTGTAGCCCAGGTAAGAGCCCTCCTGGACATCAGCGTTCATCACGTACGGTATCCTCCATCGATCCGAGGGAAATTAAGAGGGCTGCAGCTCAAAGATGAGATAACACTGGGAGAGAAATGCCCAGCAGGATCCGGGATCTCCAGCGTTAGTGCTCCCGGAGGAGGGAAGCCGGGGTGTTTGGGATGCCTTGGTAGATTGGGGAGAAACGCCTGTAAAGGTGAAACAGATCAGTGTGTTACACAGTGCAAAGGTTCACATTTAAAGAGAGCACACAGTTTACTGTAGCAACTCCACCAGGGTTGGGGTCAATTCATTTTCAATCAGTCAGTACAGAAAGTGAACTGAAATTCCAAAATCAATTCCAATTTTCCTCATTGCCGCCTATGAGAAAAATCAGTTTTAAATTGAATTGACCACAACCCTGACCCCCAGTGATACATTAATTGCCTCATGCAGTATGTAATTGCCAAAATCAACTTGGCAGTGGTAGGCCTATCCAAGTGCCATGTTTTTACAAACAATGGAAAACATCTTTGAAAAAACTCTCTCAATTAATCAGTAATCATGAAAATTATCTAAAGAGTAAAGTTGACCCCCACATTTCTTAAGCAAATTTCTAAGACTTCCTTAATCCATACAGATGCATAAATAAAATGTATGTGGTCATCAAGATAATAGAATATGTGCAGAATAAAAGATCATGGTGACATTCTTCTCCTATTGTTCTACAAAGGGCTGCTTTAAATCTGTGCAATACGTACACAGTCAATATACATTAGAATAATCTCAATTGCATTTACTTGATTCCTCGCATCCTCTCTCTTGTAGTCTTTGCCTTCTCCAATGGGTTTTGAGAAGGAGGTGAGGAGAGAGGACACAAGGAATCAAGGAAATACAATTGAGATTCTCCCATTGACAAACAACACGTTATTACCAAGCAAATAAATATTATCTTTCCTTCTCTAAATACCAAATCAACTTCTTGGAAGAATCTCAATTGCATTTGCATGATTCATTGTGTCCTCTCGCCTCTCCTTCTCAAAACCCATTGGACCTTCTGACCTTCTCATCCAATGGGATTTTGAGAAAAAAAAGGAGGAGAGGGAGCGAGGAGACAAGGAATCACAATTGAGATTGTTCCCTAGGCTCTCCTCCTTATACTGTATATAGACACTCATGAATACCAAACTTGATTTTGGGTGGATTCCGCGAAGTGCTTAGCTTTTAACAGCTAGGGCCGCTATTTGTCTTCCCAGAATCCCACCTAACAGACAGGGTGAAGCCAGCTTTACAAAGACACTAAGTTGCTAGCCATCAAGCTCATGAAGTTGGTACCAGATGAGTTTTGCAATGGAGCCCTTTTTGTCTGGAGAAATTACTGGTTTTAGCGCTGTAGAAGCTGTTTTTGCGATGCTTTGTTTTAGGACAAACCGGATCACTCAGATTTCCAATGAGGCAATTGTTTGCTTGCAGAGGATTATTGGCTTGAGGTGGCTTCCTTGATCACGTGGGTCGCCAACAAACATAAGAAATTGGGGAAAATGCAGAGTGGAACATTTACATTTTCTACACCAGTGGCTGGTCGGCGTTCGCTCTTGTTGGATCCATCTCCGTCTTGTCAATTGCCATTATCTGACTGGCCAGTGTTGCCCGGAGCTTCCCCGTCTGATAGCGGCGTCGACGGAGCAGAGCAAGTGGAGCATGGCAATCAATGATGGACACATGTCACGAGTCGTGGGAGCCGAAGACAGCAACTTCCCACAAAGCAGTCTACACTCCCAACGAGGGAACCCAAGTGGATACAAACAACAACTAGTTTTGCCGTCCTGGAGCCTGATCTTCCTGCACCTTTGTCGCTGGGGGTCCTGTGTCTGCTGCCACAGTGCCCACTACTGCAATTTCGAAGTCAACGTTGGCAACTTTCCATCCCTGCTTTGGATCGAGTAGGGATTCCCCATCTGTCGGAGGCCTAAACCAGGTGCTGGGAGCAACGGGCTGCCTCTCGCCCATCCATAATGGCTTCTCCGAATCCTGTGAAGTATGGGAGTGGGCGGATTTCCTCGTTCTTCTCGCCAGCCGTGATTTTGGGCAACTCCATGGTAAGGAATGTGACCATTCCTGGTGCAAAAACTATTTCCTATTCCGGAGCTTGTGTAAATTACATTACCAAGCTGCTCCCATATGTATTATGTCAGGACATGTAAACCAATTCTATTGTAGTCCATGTGGGTTTTAACTTGTTCATGCTAAACGTTCCCCAAGGGCACCCCCCCACGCTCAACTCAAAAGATGGCGCACAGAATGCAAAAATATTCTTAGAAATATTTAACCTCCACACATTAACAAGTCCAATAGCTCAAATGAAAGATAAACACCTTGTTCATCTACCCAGCGAGTCAGATTTCTAAAATGTTTTACGGTGAAAACACACCACATATTTATATTAGACCACCACCGAAACAAAGACAAGAGGCAGCCATTTTGTCCCAGAAAATATACAATTATAAAAGCAGGATTAAAAAATTAATCATTCACGAACCTTATGAAAATCTTCATCAGATGACAGTAATAGGCCATGTTACACAGTACATTTATGTTTTTTTCAATAATATGCCATTTATATCCATAAATCTCCATTTACGTTGACTTCATGTTCAGAAAATACTCAATGTCCGGAGAAATTATACATAGTGCCACCAGATAACATAAATAGACATCATAAACTTTGACTAAAGATACATTTTCTACATATAGTTAGAAAGATGCACTGCTTCTTAATGCAACCGCTGTGTTACATTTATTTTTAACGTTACAGAATTAGTTCACTATCTAATAAGAGACAGCGCTCAGGCGTAAGCAATATTTCTCCGCTATGTTGGAGTCAACAGAAATACAAAATTACAACATAAATATTCCCTTACCTTTGATGGTCTTCGATCAGAATGTAGTGGAAGGAGTCATACTTACCGACTACATCGTTTTGTTTCACTTCGTGTGTTCTTACAGTAGCATCTGCTAGCAGTTTCAGCTGAAATGCACCCAAAATTACTTCTGGTCCCGGACAGTTGCGCATCACAACTTCAAAATGACATATTATATGTCGACTAAACTGGTCAAACAAAGTGCAGAATCAAGCTTTAGGATGTTCTAAACGTACAAAACAATTATCTAATCTATCGGACATTCTTGCTTTCTCTCGGGCATTCTGGAACAAAGGAACCTCTCTCCAAAATGCACGCTCTCGTGACCTTGTATTTTCTCACGACACTCAGTCTTTTGCCTACCAAATGGTCATACCCCTTGGGATTTGCACAATTAAACGCTGTACTGAATGAGGACATCTAGTGGAAGGCATAGAAAGTGTCTCCAGATCCATAGCTGGTTGGGAGGGGTGGGGGCGATGAAGTCAAAGTTGCTCCAAGTTTCAGGCTCCCAAAAATAGTTTGGGAGATTGCCTGCCCTGTGAGTTCTGCTATACTTACAGACATAATTCAAACGGTTTTAGAAGCTTTAGAGTTTTCAGTTTACTATGGGCACGCAATTCATCCAAAGGGGGCAGTATTCTGCTGAGGCCTAACAGGTTAATGGCATTATGAAGGGCTGCTCTGAACAGGTGAAACTGGATTTTAAAGAGCTGATTGACTCTCTGCTAGACACTAACAAAAGATCCATCATATCTGGCCCTGCGGCCTCTCTGAATCGTGGCATTGAATGCTTTAGCTGCTAATTAGCTGAAGGATTCTTTCTCTTCACAACTGAGTGTGATTAATGCGTGTAACTTTTGTTTAAAATTTTGCTACCTTTTGAAAACAAAACACATTTTATTATGAGGATGTAATCTACCCAAATGATTTGGGTTCCTGGATCCTTTCACATTATTATAAGGCTACGTTGAGACAATGACTTATCAATGACACAAGCTCAGCTCAGCTAATTCCCCCCATTGTGACGCAGAGTTGTCATAATGCTTCAACAAATGTACATTACACCAAGGACATTGGTTGACACAATGTAAGTGACCTAATTTACTGCCCTGAACTTCCCTGAATGCCTCTGCTGATCCTACAGCTATTGCATTCAGTATTCATGTGGCTATGAACCAGATTTATACTGTTAGCACTGAGGCAGTGTGCCCTAGTAGGAAGTCCACTGTGTGCAGCTCACTCTGCACTAACATAAAAAACATGAGCATATCTACTTCTGCTAATATTCCCAGTAAATCAATGAAAACAAGTAAGCATCCCAGAAGAAAAGTGCTCAAAATAGCCCACACTAACATATGTAGCTTAAGAAAGGTTCATGAAAGCTTCAAGGTTCATGAAATCAATAATTTACTAGAAACAGATGACATTCATATTCTAACTATTTCTGAAACTTACCTAGATAATACCTTTGCTGATACAGTGGTAGCAATACAAGGTTATAACATTTACAGAAAATATAGAAATGCCCACGGTGGAGGTGTTGGTGTTTATATTCAGAACCACAATTCCTGTACGATTAGAGTATCTCATGTTAAGTACTGTTGAAGTAATATGGCTACAGGTTCATCTGCCTCACTTAAAGCCCATTCTGTTAAAAGGCTGTTATAGACCACCAAGTGCTAACAGTTAGTACCTGGATAACATGTGTGAAATGCTTGATAATGTATGTGATCAACAGAGATCAACAGAGATGTATATTTTCTGGGTGATACAAATATTGACAGGCTTTCATCAAGCTGCCCACTCAAAAAAAATCTACAAACTGTCACTAGTGCCTGCAACCCGGTTCAGGTTATCAGTCAACCTACCAGGGAAGTAGCAAACAGCACATGAATGAAATCATCAACATTTATTGATCACATATTTACTAATAATGCAGAAATTTGCTTGACAGCTGTATCCGAAATCGGATGTAATGATCACAATAGAGTAAGCTATATCTAGGAAAACCAAAGTTCCAAAGGCTTGGCTTCATATAGCGTAAAAGAGGTCATACAATACATTTTGTAGTGATTCCTATGTTGTTGATGAAAATAATATTTGTTGGTCCATGGTGTATAATGAGGAGCAAACAGACGCTACACTTGACACATATGTGAAATTGCTTAATCCAGTTACTAATAAGCACGCGTCCATTATGAAAATGACTCTAAAAACTGTTAAATCCCCTTGGATTGATGAGGAATTGATAAATTGTATGGTTGAGAGGGATGAGGCAAAAGGAATGGCAAATAACTTTGGCTGCACAACCGATTAAGAAACAAATTGCAAACTGAGAAAAAAAAGGAAAAAAGAAGAATAAACTACACAATGGAACAAAGATACATTACATAAAGAATGACAACATGGGCTGTCATGTGCCTTTGAAGCACTTTAAATGAAATTTTGGTAAAAAGACAAACTCAGCTCCATCATTCATTGAATCAGATGGCTCATACGTCACAAAACCCATTGATATTGCCAACTACATTAATTATTTTTTCATTGGCAGGATTAGCACATTTAGGCATGAGATGCCAGCAACAAACGCTGACACTACACATCCAAGTATATCTGACCAAACTATGAAAGACAAGCATTGTAATTTTGAATTCTGTAAAGTGAGTGTGGAAGAGATGAACCATTATTGTTGTCTAACAACAATGACAAGCCACCGGGGTCTGACAACTTATATGGAAAATCACTGAAGATAATAGCGGACGATTTTGCCACTCATATTTGCCATATTTTCAACTTAAGCCCACTAGAAAGTGCACCCCCCCAGGCTGGGAGCGAAGCAAAAGTCATTCCGCTACCTAAGAATCGTAAAGCCCCCTTTACTGGCTCAAATAGCCAACCAATCAGCCTGTTACCAACCCTTAGGACACTTTTGGGAAAATTTAGTTTGACCAGGCTATTTTCCAGTAAGCAAATTGACAACAAACTTTCAGCATGCTTATAGGGAAGGACATTCAACAAGCACAGCTCTTACACAAATGACTGATGATTGGCTGAGAAAAATTGTTGATAAAAAGATTGTGGGGGCTGTGTTGTTAGACCTTCAAGTGCTGCTTTTGACATTTTTCGATCAGTCTGTTGCTGGAAAAAACTTATGTGTTATGGCTTGACACCCACTGCTATATTGTGGAAAAAGAGTTACCTGTCTAACAGAACACAGAGTGTGTTCTTTATTGGAAGCCTCTCCAACATAGTCCAGGTAGAATCAGGAATTCCCCAGGGCAGCTGTGTAGAACCCTCACTTTTGTGTCCATGTATATAGATTACTCAGCACTATACATGTCAGCTACTACAGCAACTGAAAGGACAGCAACACTTAACAAAGAGCTGCAGTTAGATTCAACTAAAAGCATTGCATTTGGGACAAAGTATTCACTAAACCCCAAACCTCAACTAATTCTTGTAATAAATAATGTGAAAATTGAGCAAGTTGACTGCTTGGAATAACTCTGGATTATAAACTGTCATGGTCAAAACATATTGATACAACAGTAGCCAAGATGGGGAGAAGTCTGTCGATAATAAAGCTCTGCTCTACCTTCTTAACAGCACTATCAACAAGGCAGGTCCTACTGGCCCTAGTTATGTCGCACCTGAACTACTGTTCAGTCGTATGGTCAGGTCCCACGAAAAGGGAATTAGGAAAATTGCAATTGGCTCAGAACAGTGCAGCACGGCTGACCCTTGGATGTACACAGAGAGCTAATATTATTAATATGCATGTCAATCTCTCCTGGTTCAAAGTGGAGGAAAGATTGACTTCATCACTACTTGTATTTATCAGAGGTATTGACATGTTGAATAGTAGTAATAACGATTGATGGAATATGAAAATGAATGTCGTTTTTGTTATGTTATTAAAAGTTAAATTATTAATTTGAAGAGTTTTCACAAAACATGTACATGATGTCTGCGTAATGTACGTTGTGTGGAAAATGTCCAGATCAAAGAGAATGTTTTTGTAAAGATGAAATGTGAAGTTAGTTGTCTAAATTTTATCTGAGTAAAATCCAGACCTTGCCTCGTAACTCGTTACGCTCAGAGAACTTGCCCTAAACCTGCAGCCAATGTACGATTAGTTGCAAACCCAAAATGCAACACAATGTTGAAGAAGACAATGAAACTTTTTAACAATCTATGCTACAGATGAGTAGTTGTGTCGAAGAGGGTGAATTCAAGCAGGACCATCCAGTTACCACTCTCCAAGGAATTGTGTATCTACACTGTTTTCCTTCCCACGCTGGAGCACTGCACTACACGGCTGGCTGTCCTCAGAAGACCCATTTTCAGTAAAAGGCACATGACTTGGAGTTTGCCAAAAGGCATCTAAAGATTCTCAGACCATGAGAAACAAGATTCTCTGGTCTGATGAAACCGAGATTCAACTCTTTGTCCTGAATGTCAAGCGTCATGTCTGGAGGAAACCTGATACCATCCCTATGATGAAGCATGGTGGTGGCAGCATCATGCTGTGGGTAAGTTTTTCAGCGGCAGGGACTGGGAGACTAGACAGGATCGAGAGAAAGATTAACAGAGCAAAGTATAGAGAGATCCTTAATGAAAACCTGTTACAGACACTCAGGACCTCAGACTGGGGCGAAGGTTCATCTTCCATCAGGACAACAAATCAAATAAAATCAAATCAAATCAAATTTTATTTGTCACATACACATGGTTAGCAGATGTTAATGCGAGTGTAGCGAAATGCTTGTGCTTCTAGTTCCGACAATGCAGTGATAACCAACAAGTAATCTAACTAACAATTCCAAAACTACTGTCTTATACACAGTGTAAGGGGATAAGGAACATGTACATAAGGATATATGAATGAGTGATGGTACAGAGCAGCATACAGTAGATGGTATCGAGTACAGTATATACATATGAGATGAGTGTGTAGACAAAGTAAACAAAGTGGCATAGTTAAAGTGGCTAGTGATACATGTGTTACATAAGGATGCAGTCGATGTTGTAGAGTACAGTATATACATATGCATATGAGATGAATAATGTAGGGTAAGTAACATTATATAAGGTAGCATTGTTTAAAGTGGCTAGTGATATATTTACATCATTTCCCATCAATTCCCATTATTAAAATGGCTGGAGTTGGGTCAGTGTCAATGACAGTGTGTTGGCAGCAGCCACTCAATGTTAGTGGTGGCTATTTAACAGTCTGATGGCCTTGAGATAGAAGCTGTTTTTCAGTCTCTCGGTCCCAGCTTTGATGCACCTGTACTGACCTCGCCTTCTGGATGATAGCGGGGTGAACAGGCAGTGGTTCGGGTGGTTGATGTCCTTGATGATCTTTATGGCCTTCCTGTAACAACGGGTGGTGTAGGTGTCCTGGAGGGCAGGTAGTTTGCCCCGGTGATGCGTTGTGCAGTCCTCACTACCCTCTGGAGAGCCTTACGGTTGAGGGCGGAGCAGTTGCCGTACCAGGCGGTGATACAGCCCGCCAGGATGCTCTCGATTGTGCATCTGTAGAAGTTTGTGAGTGCTTTTGGTGACAAGCCGAATTTCTTCAGCCTCCTGAGGTTGAATAGGCGCTGCTGCGCCTTCTTCACGACGCTGTCAGTGTGAGTGGACCAATTCAGTTTGTCTGTGATGTGTATGCCGAGGAACTTAAAACTAGCTACCCTCTCCACTACTGTTCCATCGATGTGGATAGGGGGTGTTCCCTCTGCTGTTTCCTGAAGTCCACAATCATCTCCTTAGTTTTGTTGACGTTGAGTGTGAGGTTATTTTCCTGACACCACACTCCAAGGGCCCTCACCTCCTCCCTGTAGGCCGTCTCGTCGTTGTTGGTAATCAAGCCTACCACTGATGTGTCGTCCGCAAACTTGATGATTGAGTTGGAGGCGTGCGTGGCCACGCAGTCGTGGGTGAACAGGGAGTACAGGAGAGGGCTCAGAACGCACCCTTGTGGGGCCCCCGTGTTGAGGATCAGCGGGGAGGAGATGTTGTTGCCTACCCTCACCACCTGGGGGCGGCCCGTCAGGAAGTCCAGTACCCAGTTGCACAGGGCGGGGTCGAGACCCAGGGTCTCGAGCTTGATGACGAGCTTGGAGGGTACTATGGTGTTGAATGCCGAGCTGTAGTCGATGAACAGCATTCTCACATAGGTATTCCTCTTGTCCAGGTGGGTTAGGGCAGTGTGCAGTGTGGTTGAGATTGCATCGTCTGTGGACCTATTTGGGCGGTAAGCAAATTGGAGTGGGTCTAGGGTGTCAGGTAGGGTGGAGGTGATATGGTCCTTGACTAGTCTCTCAAAGCACTTCATGATGACGGAAGTGAGTGCTACGGGGCGGTAGTCGTTTAGCTCAGTTACCTTAGCTTTCTTGGGAACAGGAACAATGGTGGCCCTCTTGAAGCATGTGGGAACAGCAGACTGGTATAGGGATTGATTGAATATGTCCGTAAACACACCGGCCAGCTGGTCTGCGCATGCTCGGAGGGCGCGGCTGGGGATGCCGTCTGGGCCTGCAGCCTTGCGAGGGTTAACACGTTTAAATGTCTTACTCACCTCGGCTTCAGTGAAGGAGAGACTGCATGTTTCCGTTGCAGGCCGTGTCAGTGGCACTGTATTGTCCTCAAAGCGGGCAAAAAAGTTATTTAGTCTGCCTGGGAGCAAGACATCCTGGTCCGTGACTGGGCTGGATTTCATCTTGTAGTCCGTGATTGACTGTAGACCCTGCCACATGCCTCTTGTGTCTGAGCCATTGAATTGAGATTCCACTTTGTCTCTGTACTGACGCTTAGCTTGTTTAATAGCCTTACGGAGGGAATAGCTGCACTGTTTGTATTCAGTCATGTTGCCAGACACCTTGCCCTGATTAAAAGCAGTGGTTCGCGCTTTCAGTTTCACGCGAATGCTGCCATCAATCCACGGTTTCTGGTTAGGGAATGTTTTTATCGTTGCTATGGGAACGACATCTTCGACGCACGTTCTAATGAACTCGCACACCGAATCAGCGTATTCGTCAATATTCCCATCTGACGCAATACGAAACATGTCCCAGTCCACGTGATGGAAGCAGTCTTGGAGTGTAGAGTCAGCTTGGTCTGACCAGCGTTGGACAGACCTCAGCGTGGGAGCCTCTTGTTTTAATTTCTGTCTGTAGGCAGGGATCAGCAAAATGGAGTCGTGGTCAGCTTTTCCGAAAGGGGGCGGGGCAGGGCCTTATATGCGTCGCGGAAGTTAGAGTAACAATGATCCAAGGTTTTACCACCCCTGGTTGCGCAATCGATATGCTGATAAAATTTAGGGATTCTTGTTTTCAGATTGGCTTTGTTAAAATCCCCAGCTACAATGAATGCAGCCTCCGGATAAATGTTTTCCAGTTTGCAAAGAGTTAAATAAAGTTCGTTCAGAGCCATCGATGTGTCTGCTTGGGGGGGATATATACGGCTGTGATTATAATCGAAGAGAATTCTCTTGGAAGATAATGCGGTCTACATTTGATTGTGAGGAATTCTAAATCAGGTGAACAGAAGGATTTGAGTTCCTGTATGTTTCCTTCATCACACCATGTCCCGTTAGTCATGAGGCATACGCCCCCTCCACTCTTCTTACCAGATAGATGTTTGTTTCTGTCGGCGCGATGCGTGGAGAAACCCGTTGGCTGTACCGCCCTGGATAGCGTTTTCCCAGTAAGCCATGTCTCCGTAAAGCAGAGAACGTTGCAGTCTCTGATGTCCCTCTGGAATGCCACCCTTGCTCGGATTTCATCAACCTTGTTGTCGAGAGACTGGACATTGGCAAGAAGAATACTGGGAAGTGGTGCGCGATGTGCCCTTTTTCGGAGTCTGACCAGAACACCGCCGCGTTTCCCTCTTTTTCGGAGTCGTTTCCTTGGGTCGCTGCATGCGATCCATTCCGTTGTCCTGTTTGTAAGGCAGAACACAGGATCCGCGTCGCGGAAAACATATTCTTGGTCGTACTGATGGTGAGTTGACGCTGATCTTATATTCAGTAGTTCTTCTCGACTGTATGTAATGAAACCTAAGATGACCTGGGGTACTAATGTAAGAAATAACACGTAAAAAAACAAAAAACTGCATAGTTTCCTAGGAACGCGAAGCGAGGCGGCCATCTCAGTCGGCGCCGGAAGAAGATAGACAACCCTAAGCACACAGCTAATACAACGCAAGAGTGGCTTTGCATGTCCTTGAGTGATGTCCTAATGCGCTTAACCGATAGGCTACCTGCCACCCCTATCCTTTTAAGAACTACATGATGTCCATAGTGTTCTCCATCCTCTCCATTCCTATGTTGCTGTGTGAGGAAGGATTTTTCAAAACAAGCAGGATAGGTTTCATGTCATTCTGGTTACTCTTGAACTCATCTGAAGGATGATCATTGGAAACAGGATGATGCACCTGAGCTCAATTTCGAGTCTCATATCAAAATGTCAGAATATTTATGTAAATAAGGTATTTCTGTTTTTATACACACCAACGCTGTGGTGACGACGACACTGACTTCACACCAGCCCCATGTAACGTAGCTCCGCCGTTGCCTTTGAACCATCACTACTTCGAAGAGAACGTGTTTCTTGGCATGCCGATGGCATTTGTGGACGGCTGTTCTTACCGTCATCTAGACCACTTGCAAGCTGGTGTGGGATTGGTATGTCACAACGACAATTTCAGCTATGCAACAAGACCAGCCAGTTCGTGGACTCATGCTAGGCACAAGTTCTGACTGAGCTACATTGCCATGAAATGCAAATACAGGGATGAGTTTCTCTTTCATTCATACAAACTTTGAGAAATAACAAGGAGTGCCCTCAATGTGTTTTGTGCGGGGAAGTGCTTGGTAATGAGTCTCTCAAAATGAACAAATTAGTAAAACGACATGTCCTAAACCCAGAGAGTTCTTTCAGAACAGGGCAGAATGCTTCAGGAAACAGTGCTTCGACAGTGGAAAAGTAAGTTAGCTAACAATGCATTGTTATAATTTTATAACAGGTGATGATAAGCAGAAATAAGGGAGTACTAACTCTCATAGTAGATGTGAGTTTCTCTTTCAAACAATATGCTGGCATTGTACACAGCTAATAGCTAACATTAGTCAAAGCAGGCTAGCTAGCTATTGATAGTGCAGCCCTTAGTAACAGTACAGATGAAGATGAAAAATGATCAGGCCTACTGTACCTCGTACTGTAGAAATGATTGTTGAAAACTAGTCTAGGTTGGAACTGTTGCTGTTAAAATACAAGTAATAAATTGTATTCTGAACTGGAATAAACTTATTAAAGCAAGATGCTTTTTGAGGCAAACATACTCACATAGTTCTGGTGTCACATCCTGACCTTAGATCCTTTTTTATGTCTCTATTTTAGTTTGGTCAGGGTGTGAGTTGGGTTGGGCATTCTATGTTTTATGTTCTATGTTTTCTATTTCTATGTGTGTGGCCTGGTATGGTTCCCAAACAGAGGCAGCTGTCAATCGTTGTCTCTGATTGAGAACCATACTTAGGCAGCCTGTTTTCCCACTATGGGTTGTGGGTAGTTGTTTTCTGTTTTGTGTATTGCACCTTGCCGAACTGTTTGTTTGTCATTTTTTTGTTTTGTTTTAGTATTCGTATTGATTAAAAGGTATTATGAATACTTACCACGCTGCACCTTGGTCTTCTCCTTCTCCCGACAACAGACGTTACATCTGGGTTGCTCATCTCCAGCAGGAAGCGGCCTCCTGCCTGACTGAGAAAGCAGTTGATGTTCTGATCCAGTCTGGCATCACATACCTATGCAAGTCAGGGTTTTCAACTCGGACATACTTCAAAAAACAATGAGAGAAACAGTCTCAATGCTAACTGCACTGTGAAAAACTGAGCCCAGAATAGACATGCTTGTTGAAAACTTCAACCAGCCACACACTTCTCATTAGGACTGTGCGTGTGCGTTTTATGGTCTACATCTGTGTGATGTGATCAATCCGTTTATTTTAGTTCAGAATAATTTTTTTTTATTGTATTTTATTAACAGAGACAGTTCCAACCTAGACTTTCTTTTAACAATAATTTCTACATTAAGATGTACAGTAGGCCTGATCATTTTTCATCTGTACTGTTACTTAGGGTTCCGCTCTCAAAAAGCCTGTGTGTGTTTTCTGTGTGATGTGATCAGTTTTTTCCAGTTCAGAATGAAAATTATTTATTGTAACAGCAACAGTTCCCACCTAGACAGATATGTGTTTTTTAATGGGGGAAAGTAAACATGAATAGATATTTATATGAATATTTAATTTCATTGTTTTTGTCTATATTGCATTTGTTTTAGACATAAAGGCAATGAAAAGTATCGATATTTACATATAGTTGTATATTTTCCTAAACTCAAAATGTCTAATTTGGGTCCCAGGCTGAAAAAGTTTAAGAATCCCTGCCCTACAGGAATCGTTCTTCGCGATGATCAAGGACTCCTTATAACCAACTGCAGAGTACACACACAGAGGGTGTACGTCCGCCTGGATGCAGAGAACATGTACCACCAACACTTTCCACCTGCGACGCATTTGAGTTGGCCCAGGCTTGACTGGACCACCCTGGCAGTTAAGCACGCCCAGCTAGACACTGCCCATATGTTGGCCCAACTCCAAAAGTTCACAGTAACCCAGTCAGAACTAGAAGAGCCCAGGTGAGAAAAATGGTTAGTCGGGGGCGCTACTCTCGATAGGTGTAACCATAGGGGGACTATTTGCTCTAGGTATCACTGCCGTCAACGCTGTCAGTCTAGCCACAGTCAAAATAAATGTTAGGGAGATTAATGAAGAGATGCCACTTATTTAGCAACAGAAATCACAGGCACTCAGGTTGCAGCATGTGGGATGGTCCCTCCAGGACACTATTCTGGTGGTAAACTCTTCTGAACAAAACACTCCTGTCGATAGGAAACCATGACGATGCCCATGTCCATTTGGTTCGATTGTTGTTGGTGGATTTTCTCTGTGAAGTTAGCTCTCACTTGGCCATGAATTGAATCCCCTCATATCTAGTGCCCATCTCAATGGTGCACAACATATTGACCTCAGCTACCACAACCACGATAAAGCCATTACAGTCTTATTTGGACTATAGTCTGGGGTCGGCAATCCCAATACACGTTGATGTTAATCGTAAGGAAGTGGGATTTTTACTGACACTGCCGGTTATTGAACTGGAGAATATCTATAGATTGAAAACAGTTCTAAAACGTAGGGTTTTGGCACGACAGCACCCACGTGAAAATCACCACACCGCCTGTCGTAGTTTTTCAGGAAAACAATCCAGATTTCTATCTCACCCCGAACCTGTTAATGTGTACTCTATCCAAAAACGTCCACTATCTCTGTCCTAGCAAACCATTTGTCAGGGATAACACCAGTCCATTGTGGACTGAAGCCTATCACCAACGAAGAACGCTGTAGAGCCAAACTAACAGCAAGGGATGGGGTCACCACCACACAAGTGGAGTTGGTAGAGAATCCATGGATGGTTAACACCCTGTTCGCGTCCGCCACTATGACTTATAAACGCCATGACTCCATCACCCAATTGAACCTCCCGACCAGACTGTTTTTGTTAAGGTATCAGAGGGGGAGATTATCCACATAGATGGCCTCGCTCTATACCAACTTCCCGATGACAGGATAGACACAGAGGTTGAAATGCCTGATGCTTTTGCTAAAAGTTCCCTTGAGTTACCACCAACCATTCAAAACCAAATCCAGTACGAGGGATCCTTGACTGTCGATCTTAGCATACTGGATGAGACACTTTTAGTGTCACCGCAATGATGATCCACAACCAGGACAATCCGTGGACATTTTTTATCATGGGTTGCAAATTGTAGAATCCTTCCAAGGTTGAACCCACCAGAGGGGGACTGTCATGACTCTCCTGGGTGAGGATCAAAGGCCTCAGATCAGCTTGGTAGCTGACAACAAGCAGAGACACTTAACCACAGAAAAGTGGAAGGAAGGGTGGGCTGGGACAATATATTTCAACATCCAAATGCGGGGAATAATAAGAGATGGAATATGGGAAATTAATGTCTACTTTGTGATGTCATTAAAACTGGTATAAAAGTGGTATAATGAAAATATCACACTCTGTATATCAGGTTTATATCCTTTACGTTGTGGAGGAAATATCAAAGATGGAGGGAATATATTGGTTAAACCTCTTAGAGCTCCCCCCTACTGTCACGCCTTGGTCATAGTGTTTTGTGTTTCATTATATATTTGGTCAGGCCAGGGTGTGACACGGGTTTATATGTTGCCTTTCGTATTGGGGTTTTGTAGGCATTGGGATTGCGGCTGAGTAGGGGTGTAGCTTAGGTTGGCTGCCTGAAGCGGTTCTCAATCAGAGTCAGGTGATTCTCGTTGTCTCTGATTGGGAACCCTATTTAGGTAGCCGGGGTTTCACTGTGCATTTCGTGGGTGATTGGTCCTGTCTCTGTGTAGTTTCACCAGATAGGCTGTATTAGGTTTTCATGTTCCGTTTGTTGTTTTTGTATTTATAAGTTATTTCATGTATCGTCATTTGTTTCATTAAAGACATGAGTAACCACCACGCTGCATTTCGGTCCGACTCTCTTTCGACGAACGAACGCCATTACACCTACTTTGTGCAATTTCCGCCTGAAGACATAACCAAATCTAACAGCCAGTAGCTCAGGCACAGAACCAAGGATATGCATATTAAGAAACACTCTGAAGTTTGTGTAAATGTGAATGTAGGATAATATAACACAATAGATCTGTTTTAGATAAAACAATGGAAAAAAACATACCATTTTTATTTTTGTATCATCATCTTTAAAATGAACAAGATAAAACAAACATTCAGATAGGATAATGGGGACAATTTCAGTGAAAAATATAAGAGGGCAACAGTACTTGTGCAAAGTTTCTGAATGATAACTTCCAAAATGAGTGTTGCATGACATTTATCATGAAGTCACCCAGGTGTCCCACACAAGTATCCCAAATGTACCCAAGCGGCCTACTTGGTGAAGGTATACATTTTGAAACAAATAACTATATACAAAATACCAAAATGGTATTCTAATTATTGATAAAATATATATATATATATATATACACATTTACAAAATAACTATTTACACACTTTCAATATTTGGAAGACCCTCAGTCCTCTATCAAATCAAATCCTATTTATGTAGCCCCAGCCTAAAACCCCAAACAGCAAGCAATGCAGGTGTAGAAGCACTGTGGCTAGGAAAAACTCCTTAGAAAGGCAAAAACCTAGGAAGAAACCGAGAGAGGAACCAGGCTATGAGGGGTGGCCAGTCCTCTTCTGGCTGTGCCGGGTGGAGATCACAGTGGTTGTAGAGGGTGCAACAGGACAGCACCTCAAGAGTAAAAATGAACCGTTTAGGGTTCCATAGCCTCAGGCAGAACATTTTAAACTGGAACAGCAGCAAGGCCAGGTGGACTGGGGACAGCAACGAGTCATCATGCCAAGTAGTCCTGACGCATGGTCCTAGGGCTCAGGTCCTCCTCCGAGAGAAAGAGAGAATTAGAGAGAGCATACTTAAATTCACACAGGACACCGTATAAGACTCCCATTCAGAGTCAGTGTCACTGTGAAAGAAAATGTTCAGTTAGAATAGTTTCACATATGAGCCCTTATTAAACAGGTATAATAAACAGATATATACTGTATATGGAGTACAGGGAACATAAGGTTGAATATATTATTATGACCTGCTAGATCTACTGTCTCTTTTATATTATGACATTTCAGCTAGATCTACTGTCTCTATTATATTATGACAGACCAGCTGGATCTACTGTCTTTATTATATTTCAACAGACCAGCTGTATCTACTGTCTCCATTTCACTTTGGCCATTGTTGTGGGCCTGCCCTCCCCTCAAAAGCCTCAACAGCCTCAAATAGGCTATTTCATGTGGGTTGGGGTGGGGCGGCAGACACACGCAGACACAAATAATATTTTATATTATTAATTTCAAACAAGGGCATTAGCATGACAAGAACTTACCAGTCCAAAACGATGTCCTCTCCCGTTCAAAAAATATTCCTCCACTATCGCTAAATGAATCGTCCTACATCAATCTCTGTCTCACTTTCCCAATCAATTTATTCTAAAATTGTTCGTACATCTGTATATCTAGACTTAGATTTAGCTTTCCCTGACTTAGTCACCAAACTGATTGATATGTAAACAGCTGAATCTGCGCGTTTACCAAACAATGCAGTGCGTAATGTGTTTCATCTTCTGGTATGAAACTTGACTAGCGAATGACTCTCTTTACGCTGGAGCTTACTACATGGTTTGGTCTTGCAACACATAAACTTGACCTATTGCTGTTTACCTCAGCTCATTGGATATCTACCCAGCTAGATTTCAAGACGATCAATGGTCATTGGGTTAAAATACAGTCAATCAACGAAACAGCAGGCAAATCATTGGTGGACAATGATGTCATTACTTGTTGTCTTCAAATCGGTTTCTTTCAGTCAATATGTCCCGCGAAATGACCCATCAGGTTTGGTTGTGTTACAAACAAACCAGTTGATTGCAGTGAAACCAAACATGACTGGAAAAGTCACGTTCTGTGTGGGTATTTACCTCAAATGTGTCGTCGAAAATGCAATGAGACGGAATTCACTACATAAGCGGTTCACAAAATGTTTCGTGTTAGGCTATAAAAACGGATTTTATCAAACAAAAGATCATTCATTGTGTAACAGTGGAATTGCAAACAGACGAAGATCGTCAAAAGTAAACAATTTATTTTAATGCAGTTTGTGATTATGTTACGCCTGTGCTTTTTATGGGGCTCTATGCTCAGATAATCGCATCGTATTCTTTCGCAGTAAATCCTTTTTTAAATCTGACAACGCAGTTGGATTAGCAAGATTCTAGGCTTTCGATACATGTGAGACACTTGTATTTTCATGAATGTTTAATATGACTATTTATGTAGAGATCACCGAATGTTGTGGAATTTCCGCCCACTAGCGGGTTCCGTGTGCAGAGGTTAAGAAAGGAAGTTTAGTTTTCTAACAAGATCATAGTTTTGATGATGTTTTGACCATATCTAGCCACGCCCTAGGGAGCTCAGAGAGCGTGTCTGTATGACGGAAACACCACTTTTTACCCAAGTGTATAAAAGACTTAAGAATTAACATACCAGCCTAGAAGGACCACAAGCTGTAGCTCGGTCTACATTAGTAAGACCCTGAAAATCAACATGAGGTTGAAGAAGACATAGGAACGTATAACAATCAGTACTACGGTTGAATAGCTGTTCTAAGTACTGTATCTAAGAAAGTGAATTTAACCTGTTTGGTCTAGGGGGCAGCATTTTCACTTCTGGATGAAAAGCATGCCCAGAGTAAACTACCTCATACTCAGTCCCAGATGCAAATATATGCAAATATATTATTAGTAGTATTGGAAAGCAAACACTCTGAAGTTTCTAACACTGTTTGAATGAAGTCTGTGAGAATAACAGAACTCATATGGCAGGCAAAAACCGGAGAAAAAATCCAAACAGGAAGTGGGAAATCTGAGGTTTGTAGTTTTTCAACTCAGCCGCTATTGAAGATATATACATATTTGTTTTGCCTTTATTTAACCAGGTAGGCTAGTTGAGAACAAGTCCTCATTTGCAACTGCGACCTGGCCAAGATAAAGCATAGCAATTTGACACATACAACAACACAGAGTTACACATGAAATAAACAAAACATAGTCAATAATACAGCAGAACAAAATAAAACAAAAAGGCTATGTACAGTGACTGCAAATTAGGTAAGATAAGGGAGTTAAGGCAATAAATAGGCCATGGTGGCGAAGTAATTACAATGTAGCCATTTAAACACTGGAATGGTAGCTGTGCAGAAGATGAATGTGCAAGGAGAGATACTGGGGTGCAAAGGAGCAAGATAAATAAATAAATACTGTATGGGGATGAGGTAGGTAGATAGATGGGCTGTTTACAAATGGGCTATGTACAGGTGCAGTGATCTGTGAGCTGATCTGACTGCTGGTGCTTAAAGCTAGTGAGGGAGATTTGAGTCTCCAGCTTCAGAGATTTTTGCAGTTCGTTCCAGTCATTGGCAGCAGAGACCTGGAAGGAAAGATGACCAAAGGAAGAATTGTCGATTTGGCTTTGGGGGTGACCAGTGAGATATACCTGCTGGAGCGCGTGCTACGAGTGGGTGCTGCTATGGTGACCAGTGAGCTGAGATAAGGCGGGGCTTTACCTAGCAGAGACTTGTAGAAAACCTGTAGCTAGTGGGTTTGGCGATGAGTATGAAGCAAGGGCCAACCAACGAGAGCGTACAGGTCGCAGTGGTGGGTAGTGTATGGGTATTTGGTGCTAAAACGGATGGCACTGTGATAGACTGCATCCAGTTTGTTGAGTAGAGTGCTGGAGGCTATTTTATAGATCACATCACCAAAGTCGAGGATCGGTAGGATGGTCAGTTTTACAAGGGTATGTTTGGCAGCATGAGTGAAGGATGCTTTGTTGCGATATAGGCATCCAATTCTAGATTTAATTGTGGATTGGAGATGCTTAATGTGAGTCTGGAAGGAGAGTTTACAGTCTAACAAGACACCTAGGTATTTGTAGTTGTCCACGTATTCTAAGTCAGAGCCGTCCAGAGTAGTGATGCTGGACGGGCGAGCAGGTGCGGGCAGGGATCGGTTGAATAGCATGCATTTAGTTTTCCCTGCATTTAAGAGCAATTGGAGGCCACGGAAGGGGAGCTGTATGGCATTGAAGCTCATCTGGAGGTTAGTTAAAAACTCTTGCGACGAGCAAACCAGTATCCGGGAGCGTAATCATAGCCTCAAACGCATTAGCATAACTTAGCGGACATAAATACCACTAGAAACTTTTCCTATTCATGAAAATTGCAAATGAAATGAAATAAATATATTCAAACACAAGCTTAGCCTTTTGTTAACAACACTGTCATCTCAGATTTTCAAAATATGCGTTACAACCAACGCTAGACAAGCATTTGTGTAAGTTTATCATGGCATAATGCTATGCTAGGCTCTGCTGGCAGCAGGCAACATTTTCACGAAAATAAGAAAAGCAACCAATTAAATAATTTACCTTTGAAGAACTTCAGATGCTTTCACTCAGGAGACTCCCAGTTAGATAGCAAATGTTCCTTTTTTCCCAAAATATTATTTTTGTAGGCGTAAAAGCTCCTGTTTCTTCATCATGCTTGGCTGAGAAATCGACCGGAAAATATCGCAACTATAACGCCAAACTTTTTTCAAAATTTGCTCCATAATATCGACAGAAACACGGCAAACATTGTTTAGGATCCATCCTCAAGGTGTTTTTAACATATATATTCGATAATATATCCGTCGAGGCAATTGGTTTCTTATAAGAAGCGTTTGGAAAAATGGCTACCTCAGTATTTTACGCGAGATTTTCTACGGGAGACACCATGTGACCACATGCTATATATGGTCCCTTCCAGCCATTCTTCAATGGAAATGCCTAAAAAGATGTAACAATGCTGTAGACACCTTGGGGAAAACGTGGAAAACGTAAGCTCATTCATAGCTCATTCACAGCCATATAAGGAGTCATTGGCATGAGGCGGTTTAAAAATATGCGGCACTTTTTGGTTGGATAGCCTCGGGAAATGCATAGCGCCAAATTCAAATAAAACGCAATAAAACTCAAACTTTCATTAAATCACACATGCAGGGTAATCAATTAAAGCTACACTCGTTGTGAATCTAGCCAACATGTCAGATTTTTTAAATGCTTTTCGGCGAAAGCATGAGAAGCTATTATCTGATAGCATGAACCTGAACCATTAATTCCGTCCATGTATACCCAAAATGTCCATTTATAAAGCAGGTATGATCTGGAAAAAAACAGCTTTCCAAAACACAACGTCACTACAAAACATTTCAAAAGTTGTCTATAAACTTTGCCAAAATATTTCAAACTACTTTTGTAATGCAACTTTTGTTATTTTTAAACGTTAATAATCGATCAAATTGTAAACGGCGCAATCTGTATTCGATAGAGAGAGTAAACAAAACATGCACCATTTTCCCTCTTGTGTAACTATCAACAGTGTAACGTTGTTCCAGGATGTGCCTCTTCTTTGTTTCACCAATGATTAACTTCAACCCAATTCCAAAGACTGGTGACATCCTGTGGAAGTCTTAGGAACTGTAAAATGATCGCTATCAAATTTCCCTTGGCAAAGACATCTGGGGGAGCGGTCAGAGGAAAAAATAATAACAATTCTGAACAGTTTTTCCTCTGGGTTTTGCCTGCTACATAAGTTATGTTATAGTCACAGACATAATTGAACCAGTTTTAGAAACTTCAGAGTGTTTTCTATCAACACTTACTAATCATATACAGTGCCTTGCGAAAGTATTCGGCCCCCTTGAACTTTGCGACCTTTTGTCACATTTCAGGCTTCAAACATAAAGATATAAAACTGTATTTTTGTGAAGAATCAACAACAAGTGGGACACAATCATGAAGTGGAACGACATTTATTGGATATTTCAAACTTTTTTAACAAATCAAAAACTGAAAAATTGGGCGTGCAAAATTATTCAGCCCCCTTAAGTTAATATTTTGTAGCGCCACCTTTTGCTGCGATTACAGCTGTAAGTCGCTTGGGGTATGTCTCTATCAGTTTTGCACATCGAGAGACTGAATTTTTTCCCATTCCTCCTTGCAAAACAGCTCGAGCTCAGTGAGGTTGGATGGAGAGCATTTGTGAACAGCAGTTTTCAGTTCTTTCCACAGATTCTCGATTGGATTCAGGTCTGGACTTTGACTTGGCCATTCTAACACCTGGATATGTTTATTTTTGAACCATTCCATTGTAGATTTTGCTTTATGTTTTGGATCATTGTCTTGTTGGAAGACAAATCTCCGTCCCAGTCTCAGGTCTTTTGCAGACTCCATCAGGTTTTCTTCCAGAATGGTCCTGTATTTGGCTCCATCCATCTTCCCATCAATTTTAACCATCTTCCCTGTCCCTGCGGAAGAAAAGCAGGCCCAAACCATGATGCTGCCACCACCATGTTTGACAGTGGGGATGGTGTGTTCAGGGTGATGAGCTGTGTTGCTTTTACGCCAAACATAACGTTTTGCATTGTTGCCAAAAAGTCCACGTTTGGTGTGTCTTCCAGGTGGGTTGTGGCAAACTTTAAACAACACTTTTTATGGATATCTTTAAGAAATGGCTTTCTTCTTGCCACTCTTCCATAAAGGCCAGATTTGTGCAATATACAACTGATTGTTGTCCTCTGGACAGAGTCTCCCACCTCAGCTGTAGATCTCTGCAGTTCATCCAGAGTGATCATGGGCCTCTTGGCTGCATCTCTGATCAGTCTTCTCCTTGTATGTGCTGAAAGTTTAGAGGGACGGCCAGGTCTTTGTAGATTTGCAGTGGTCTGATACTCCTTCCATTTCAATATTATCGCTTGCACAGTGCTCCTTGGGATGTTTAAAGCTTGGGAAATCTTTTTGTATCCAAATCCGTCTTTAAACTTCTTCACAGCAGTATATCGGACCTGCCTGGTGTGTTCCTTGTTCTTCATGATGCTCTCTGCGCTTTTAACGGACCTCTGAGGCTATCACAGTGCAGGTGCATTTATACGGAGACTTGATTGCACACAGGTGGATTGCATTTATCATCATTAGTCATTTAGGTCAACATTGGATCATTCAGAGATCCTCACTGAACTTCTGGAGAGAGTTTGTTGCACTGAAAGTAAAGGGGCTGAATAATTTTGCACATAAACAGGCCCAAACAGGCCCAAACACATAAACAGACAAACAAGACATCCAACATAGAATGCCCACTCAGATCACACCCTGACCAAACAATATGTGACAATATGACAATATTTTAAGTTGACTTGTACACTATTTCTGGAGGGCACTATGGTGTGCATTCTCACATATGGTAGGTAGTCCTCTTGTCCATGTGGGATAGGGTGGTGTGCAGTGCAACGACGATTGCATCGTCCATGGATCTGTTGGGGCGGTATGCAAATTGCAGTGGGTCAAGGGTGTTGGGTATGGTGGAGGAGATTTGGTTCTTGAGTAACCTTTCAAGACACTTCATGATGACAGAAGTGAGTGCTACAGTGCGATAGTAATTTAGTTCTGTTACGTTGGCTTGCTTGGGTACAGGAACAATGGAGGCCATATTGTAGCAAGTGCGGATGACAGAGAGGGATAGGGAGAGGTTGAAAATGTCCATGAACACTCCAGCCAGATGGTCTGCACGTGCTTTGAAGACATGGCTTGGGATGGCGTCCTTGTGAGGGTTAACAGTCTTGAAGGTCCTACTCACGTTGGCTACAGAGCAACGGGTCCTCGTGAGCAGCGGTGGCCCATGTCGGCAGCTCTGTGTTTCCTTTTCCTCAAGGCTTCTGGTCCCCACAACAATAGTAAAACCAAAAACACACACACAAATTGACAAACACACACCACACCGCATCCGTTCACAATCCAGTTCAGTTTTCATTACTATAGGACTTTTATGTCGATAAATCTGGAATATTTGACGTCGGCTCTATTAAAGCCAATATTTGAAACTGCTATTTAGATCAATTTCCTGATTAGCTTCTTAGCCGCCAGTGGAGGCCACAGTGTTGCACATCAGACTGATGGATAACGGCAGATAAAACATTTTATAAGCTATCATGCATTAGGGAAGGGGAGAGTGAGATGAGCTAGGAGAGGTAAGACAGCATTCTGAGTTGCCTCATAGGCTGAGTATTCTGAGCTGCCTCGTAGGCCACCTGAATTCAGAGTGGTAGCTAAGTTTAGCCTCCAAACCCAACTACCTTAGCACAATTAATTGGTCAGTTTATTGCTCAGGTTTCCATTCCCCTGCGATGTTTCCCCTAGAACAGCAGCTGCTGTGGAACCCTTTCTCTACCAACAGGGGGTACTTCAAAACTCAGGCAGACCAAAGCATTCAATATTGTTTTTCAACACAATATAAATGGTTCCACAGGCAGTGCAGCCGCTTCCTGACAGAAAAACGCAAGCAAAGTGCCCACCTCAACAGCAGTTTGGAAACTTCAGAGATTCTAGCAGAAAGGAAACCTTTTAACTGCTCTTCGGCTTGCACCACTGTAATAATTATCCCACCTTAGTTATAATCACTGCTATAATGCGGCAGATGGTGTTGTTCGTTCTTTTGTTGCTGTAGAATAAGTGAAAGTATTAACTAGTTGAGGGAAATTGCTTCAATTGCAGGTTCAGTCCATTACAGAGACAGCGAAGTGTGTGTTTTGAAGTCCTAAGCTGAGGGGTCTGTCTGAATCACAGTTTACATCCCAAATGGCACCCTATACCCTATGTAGTGCACTTGTCAAAAGTAGTGCACTATATAGGGAATAAGGTACAATATTGGGAGGCACCCACACTGTGGTAATTTTAGCGTGAGGTTGACAGAGTGTGTCACTCAGGCCTGGGTAACGAGATCACTTGTGGTCCTGGATTTCTCTTTCTATTGACACCACATAGTGCTATTTGTTTAACATTGAGGCCAGTCCTGGGTCAGAAACATTTTATTGCATGCCAGAGGACTGGGGGGGGGAAATCAGTAACTGGGATAAAACGAGCACAAAATAAATAACACGGAGCCCAAAAACCAACTGCTCAAAAATAACCTTAGCAGAAGTAAGTACAAACAAAGAATAACAATTACGGCAAAACTAAAAAGTGAACCAAGTTGCATATGTGAAAGTTTCCTCCTCACCTCTCTCACGCAGTGTGACCACTTGGAGCGATAGCCCGCTGAATTCATTCTCCACCGACTTTGGATCGGCAGTCACGTCTGTCCTTTAAACCAGCATGCCAAACATGGCTATCAGCTTTCCTTCAGACCCTGTCAATCAATGTCATTCTGGTTCAACAATGCAGAACCCTTTCTGACTCGATTTCCCTCCGCTGCTCAGCTGCTAACTCCCTACACACAAACACGCACGCACGCGCGCACACACACACACACACACACACACACACACACACACACACACACACACACACACACACACACACACACACACACACACACACACACACACACACACACACACACACACACACACACACACACACACACACACACACACGTCAAGGGCAGGATTTGAACTCCGGCGGCCATGTTGATTTATTTACTTGTTTCTGTAACCCTCGTGCAGATCAATATGAGCATTCTGCTATGGAACAGGGGTGGCTTGTCAGGAGACCGCTTGGGCTGACACTTGGAGGGGTGGTAAGAGGGGGGGAGCATACCTTACAACCTCACAGGGCTCATATTGGGTTGTGATAAACACACTCATACACGCACGCACACACACACGCACACATACAGTGCCTTCAGAAAGTATTCACACCCCTTCACTTTATCTACATTTTGTTGTGTTACAGCCTGAATTTAAAATGGATTAAATTGAGTTTTGTTGTTACTGGCCTACACACAATACCCCATAATGTCAAAGTGGAAATATATTTTTATAAATGTTTACACATTTTCATTTGTAAAAAATGAAAAAATGAAATGTCTTGAGTCAATAAGTATTCAGCCCCTTTGTCATGGTGCTTGCCTACGGAGCTGTGAGGGGAACGGCACCTCAGTACCTCCAGGCTTTGATCAGGCCCTACACCCAAACAAGGGCACTGCGTTCATCCACCTCTGGCCTGCTCGCCTCCCTACCACTGAGGAAGTACAGTTCCCGCTCAGCCCAGTCAAAACTGTTCGCTGCTCTGGCCCCCAATGGTGGAACAAACTCCCTCACGACGCCAGGACAGCGGAGTCAATCACCACCTTCCGGAGACACCTGAAACCCAACCTCTTTAAGGAATACCTAGGATAGGATAAGTAATCCTTCTCACCCCCCCCCCCCCTTTAAAATTTAGATGCACTATTGTAAAGTGACTGTTCCACTGGATGTCATAAGGTGAATGCACCAATCTGTAAGTCGCTCTGGATAAGAGCGTCTGCTAAATGACTTAAATGTAATGTAAATGTATGTTAAATGTTATGGCAAGCCTAAGTAAGTCACATAAGATCCATGGACTCACTCTGCGTGCTATAATAGTATTAAACATGAGTTTTGAATAGCCACCTCATCTCTGTACACTACACATACAATTATATGTAAGGTCCCTCAGTGGAGCAGGGAATTTCAAACACACATTCAACCACAAAGACAGGTTTTCCAATGCCTCGCAAAAAGTCACTACAAAGATACAGGCATCCTGCCTATCTCAGTTGCCGGAGAGGAAGAAACCCGCTCAGGGATTTCCCCATGGCCAATGGTGACATTAAATCAGTTACATAATTGAATGGCTTAACATAAGATGGTTAAACAACATTGTAGTTACTCCACAATACTAACCTAAGAAGGATGCCTGTACAGAACACAAATATTCAAAAACATGCAATAAGCTGTCGGCCTGGGGGATAGGTTTATGACAGTCATAAATACCTCTTCCCCCATTTTTCCTCTCTCTACTCTACTGAGGTTACATTTTTTTTTAAACTTGGTTAACATAGAGATTCTGGGAACATCAGTAGGTGGGGGAAATTAACTATTTTCTGGTAATCTGAACAATTGAACATATGCAGTGGTACTTAATGAATAGGATGTCAGTTCGGTTGTCATCTGAGACATTCTCATCAATGATAAGATGACATAAACTCTACAGTGGAAAGTCTACACATCAGAGTTATCAGATTCACATGTAATTGTTGTTCAATTTAAATGTTTGAATATGAAATTATTTGCTTCTAAAATGTGAAATTTGGGTTTTCATAAATTAGGGCTGCTTACTCAGTGGCCCGCCTCCGTGAAGGGACATGGGCTACAAAACTTTTCAAACACGTCCTCTTCTCCCTTCCTATATAAAGCCTTGACGACAACAGAACTTCCTGTTCCAATCAGGTAGAATGACGGTCCTATGTCAGAATGGTTCAGATAATAACTACAGAACGAAGCCAACATCAGCATGAGCTTTGGTTGAATGGTATGAACTTTTGAACTCTTATTCACGACAGAAGTGATACCTTCGAGCCATTGAGTTAGCGACCGCAGCTGCAAACACAGGTTAGGAAGGAATAGACAGAGTATCCCATCTACCACACAACGACATTACTACAACGTATCCAATTGACCTTGATTCTTCAAAGGACTCGGTTTGGCAACACAGTCTTCCATCCACCACCAACCTACTGAAGCGCAGCTCAGAGTAAATATTTATTGCAGTTTCCTTTTCAAATGTGCGGTAATTTAGAATGCATAAAATACAGTATTTACGATAGCACAGCTTTTTCCCTCTCCCGGTTTTTCACTCAACCCAGCACCTTTTCCTTTGTGTAACAAGCTGTCATATCTATTCCTTCCACTAGGGACGTTTTCCTTTATGACGTAATTTGTAATCAAGTTTTGATTTAATTATGTGTATGTGTGATTAGTTAGGTATTTAGTAAATAAATGATTAAACACAATTTTGTATTGCTGATTCAAATTGTTAGCCAGGGTTCTTGCAGATAACCAAGAATTTATAACTTTCAGATGAGACTGAAGTAAGATGAAGATTAATGTTGACTGCTATGGATGTAAAATATTACTTGTTCTTTAAGAGTTTATTCGGAAGATAACAGCTCTATAAATATTATTTTGTGGTGCCCAACTCTCTAGTTAATTACATTGATAACATGATTAGCTCAATCAGGTGATATTAATTACGGATAAATTATTTTATAGAATGGCATGTCTTATCAATGAATCTGGCATAGCCAAAGACACAACAAAGCCATTAAAGTAAAACTGCAAGAAATGTGGCAAAAATGTGACTTTATTTAACAAATACAAAGCATTATATTTGGGGCAAATCCAACACAACACATCACTGAGTACCACTCTTCATTTTTTCAAGGATGGTGGTGGCTGCATCATGTTATGGGTAGGTTTGTTATTGACAAGGACTAGGGAGTTTTTAAGCATAAACAGAAAAGGAATAGAGCTAAGCTCAGGCAAAATCCTAGAGAAAAACTTGATTAAGTCTGCTTTACAACAGACACCTGTGCGCACACACACACACACACACACACACACACACACACACACACACACACACACACACACACACACACACACACACACACACACACACACACACACACACACACACACACACACACACACACACACACACACACACACACACACACACACAATAGGATAGCACAGATAAAACAGGGTGACAACACAGAAGGGTGACAACACAGATATGAGGACGATAAAAAGAAAAATCACAAACAGCCTGCATCATTACTTTGGATTAAAGTTAAAAATCAGAGTGGCACAGTTCGATTTTGTGATGAGAGATATTATGATTAGTGACACTCAATTTCATTGAGATTCAAATCAAACAGCACTCAACTGTTAATGGTGTGGCAGTGTACATTGTTGTACCATTATACAAATGGTACCCTTGTGGCGGATGGGGGAGGAAGTTGATACAAATTGCTCACTCTGTGGGCAGGACTGTCAGGCGTAACAACACAGACATGAAGAATACACATTTCAACTACCATTACTGGCAGACAGATGACACTTAAGAAACACATACATTTATTTATTTTCTAAGCGAAAAACACTTTGACTAAGTGCCCTTTCCCCCCTCAAAAAGTTATTTTAAAAAATGTCAAAATACTTTACAAAGCATCTCTTTCTCTTTTGATATGAGAATTTAATTAATTTGTTCCCTGACCTTGACCCCACTCTGTTGCCAATTTTTCTGCTACTGTAAGAACGTTACCAAAAAGTAATTAAAAGATAGCTATTTCTCCATACTCACTTTTAATTCTTAAAATGAATAGTATGCCAGTAAATACAGAATTTGAGACAGAGTACGGAAACATGATAAACGTCCAGTCTTTAGGTGTATGCAACATGTACCCAAATATGATCAAATATTCACAGATTGAAAGTGTTGCTCTTTCTACAATAATTATTAATGAATTATTACAACAAATTGTAATAAAATGAAAACAACCATTGACATGGTTTGTTATATTCTTGTGCCTGTGTACATTTCTGGCTAAAACAGTTCGGTGCACTTTGCTGCAAACTTAAATGCAGCAGCTTTGCCTTCACAACACTCTATTACATATAGGAACATGGCCAGCAGCTATACCACCATGCATCTCTCTGCTGTTTTTTCTCTGAAGCTAAACAGACTCGGTCCTATGGTTTTGGCGGTCACAACATTTTATCAGATAGTTATTGTCATGCAAGCAGTCTGATGGTAATTGACCGCATGGACAGAGATAGGCCTATATGTTCATCTCATCATATTTCTCCTATGCCAAATCAGTGTGTCTTGTTTGCAACGAAACTGTCCCTGTTCAAAAATAATTTAATCTGAGACGTTATTAGGAATCTGAGCATGGTACTTTCAAAAGTTAGGCCTACCCTTCCACCCCAGACAGAGTAGGCCTACCGATACAGACAAATTTAAGCTTTAAATACTGGCTTAGCCCAGCGTGAGAAGGTGACAGTGTTTCCCTAAAAGCTATCTGTGTTTAAACATCTTCCAATGTACAGAAAGTGAAAAGCTTAATCAATTGATAGTGAGAACTCAATAACTTCCAGGGTATTTTACAACTTGTTTCTAGAATAGCCTAAAGCATCGTGGACCAAAGCATTGTTATAGATCACTTTATACAGTATAATCAGATCTGTTTTATTTTCTTTAAACTTAAGCTAACAAGGTTTTTTTGCCATTTTCTGTAATGAAAGGTATGTCTATGCATTTCGCTACACCCGCAATAACATCTGATAAACATGTGACCAATAACATTCGATTTGAATCCTGGGTTTAACTTAGCCTACCTCTATGTCAATGAAGGGCTGTTATTTAAAGAGTGCATGGTGGGTGGAGGAATTGACTGAACAATCTATGGATATACCAGCCTATGGCCTAATTTCATCTGTCAAACAGGTAGGCTCACCTATTATTTCTTAAATGAGAAGAAATAGGCTCCAACACAAAGCCCGGTTGTTGTTAGTAAAGTCTAATTAAAATGAAGATGGCTGACATGAATAATGCCTACTCAAATTTTCCCCACTTTCAGCACCATGAGCTGGCCAATTCCGATTGATTTTGCTGCGGCTGCTACTTCAAGTTTCAGCACCACAATATAAGTTACTCGAACCTGGCTTATTGTGAGGTCAATAACTCATGGGCATGAAACATATTGCTTTTAATAAATCAATTATAGTAGTTGCAAGCTATCAAAGTTGACCTCTGGTCCTTCTCATCTTACGTCCCTAAATTTCCATTAATTCCTATGGAGGCTGTTACTTCTGATAATGCCGGATAGTGACTTCAGAACAGCACCTAACTTTTAGGTGCTGTGACATGGGGGAACACCATGTTATGTTACACTTAATTGATACTGTCAGCCTAGAGAAGAGTAATGTGACATAACTACAAAATGAACATTTTTAAGGACATCTGTAAGATACATTCAAGGTCAACTGAGCCTTAAACCAACTTCTCTAGTTTAAGGGTCAAATTGATATCAGAAACATTCATTCTGGTGTCAAAACTAAGTACAAAGTGTAAATTGCATAATTTTGGTCATAAAGTTAGTCTCGTCCAAAGCAGAGTTTTTCAAGTGAGTTCGTAACTACTTACTGGAGGGTTGGGTATGGATTACTGGCATGCCTACTTTTGCCAATGATGCCCAACTGCCCAGAGACAACCAGCTGCCATGTGAACATTTATTGTCAAATAGGAGTCAAAATGGGCTTCTAGAAAGTTGGTGCAAACTTCCAATGCATTTCAACAATATTGCCAGATGGCCAGGAATAGATTACATGACAGGCAGTGCTGCTACCTGTCAACTGTCAAATCACGGGTGTTAATTAATGAGTATATTAGTTAAGTACATAGAGGGTACTAGCTAGCTAGAAGCTACCTTTGGTTATATAACAATATTTCATAATGATAGCGAGCCAGAATTGTTGTCACACCAGATAATGACTGGTTTTCTAATCCCCTCCCCTACCTTTTTTAAGGTATCTGTGACCATCAGATGCATGTCTGTATTCCCAGTCATGTGAAATTCATAGATTAAGGCCTAATTAATTTATTTCAATTGACTGATTTCCTTGACTCAGTAAAATATTAGAAATGTATACATGTTTCGTTTACATTTTGTTCACTGTCCATACATTGAGCCATTGCAATCTTGTCATATTAGCGATGCAAATCTTCCACCTGGAGGCCTGTGTGAGACCAATGGGTGGCCGTTGTTGTGTGAGAAGTGTGCCTGTATATTTCACGTAACTAAAATGAGATTCACTTTCTATGATCTCTCTCACTCTGCTCTGATAGACATGAACCTGCAATTCTCATATCTCCAGCGTTGCACGTCATAATTTATTTCCTTATAGAATCATAGCCGCGCGATGGGTTCTGAAGAAACTGCAGCACCCCTAATAAATTGAAATAAATACTGCTGTCTGTTCAGAAAGTAATGAAATCATTCAGAATAGCCTACTACACCACAATAACGTCTATAATTTAGCCACAAAACAGGCCTTTTTCAATATTTCAAATACAATTGAGGAAAAACACAGGTTGGAAAGCAAATGGATACTGCTGAAAAGAGAAGACTATGATGTAGCATACCAAAATATTTGATCAACTTCCAAATATTGTCTTACAAAGTAGGCTTTTGGTATAAGCGCATCGGCCCTCACCAGCGGGGACTACAGGACTATAATTTCCTCCTCATTTTCTAGCCTACAATGTGTCTCCACACAACTATGCCTAGGCTATTGATGGATTCAAGACAATATTGTTTTTATTGATCTCAGATTCTCAGTTTTTCAGTGTCAAAGTAGCCTGCCATTTCGATCATTTGTGCGGTATAAAAAAAAAATTGTCCAAAGTCTCCTGTCATGGAAAATTACGTATAATAGCATGAAATGCGTTTAAAAAAGCCCAATTTTTCCCAGGGTGGGACCATTGAAAAAAATTACTTATGGAAACTTCTGCCTTGAAGGCCAACGGGACACTGCTCAATAGTAAGCAATAGGTTTCCAACAGTCTAGCTAGCTAGCTTTTGCTGTCGGCTAGTTTGCAATGGCTGCAGCAGGTGTTATCAAAGAGGATGTTGCTGCTAATTTGTTAGCTTCTTCCTTTTTCGATAATAACTTTAAACAAGAAGTTAAGTTTGAAATTATGATAATCTGGTGCAGTGGCGACCCGTTATTCAGTGCAAGTGGGGCAGAGCCTCTCGGTGGCACTGTGTTTTAAGACATTGCATCGCAGCACAAACTGCGTTGCTACAGATGCTGGTTTGATACCCGTGCCGGCTGCGACCGGGAGACCCATGAGGTGACGCACAATTGGCCCAGCGTCGTTCGGGTGAGGGTAGGATTTGGCCGGCCGGGATATCCTTGACCAAAAAATAGGCATGGTGGGCTTTTGGTTTCTCTCTCTCTAAAAACAGAAATACATTTTTCTAAATAAACTGGCTTTATTAATAAATTAGTAAAAATGTTTCACCCCATGTTCAAGAATGGCCTTTTTCCCTTTATTCAGATTACTATCGCTCACTTTCGGTTATTTGAAAACAAAATAATCTCCAAAATGTTGTTATTTTTTAAAGAAAGAGTATTATTATTATTATAAACCCTGAATTAGAATTATATAAAAGCCCCTTAGATATTCTCTCAGATCAGATTTGCCCTAACGACAAATGACTCTTAGATTTTCAATTAGTGTCACGCTCTGATCTATTTCACCTGTCCTTGTCATTGTCTCCACCCCCTCCAGGTGTCGCTGATTTTCCCCAGTGTATTTATCCCTGTGTTTCCTGTCTCTCTGTGCCAGTTTGTGTTGGATGTTTCCAAGTCAACCAGTTGTTTTTCCGTTCGCCTGCTTTTTGCATTTCTCCTTTTTCTAGTCCCCCTGGTTTTGACCCTTGCCTGGTTCTGGACTTTGTACCCGCCTGCCTGACCATTCTGACTGTCTTGACCATGAGCCTGTCTGCCACTCTGTACCTCCTGGACACTGATCTGGTTTTGACCTGTTGCCTGTCCACGACCATTCTCTTGCCTACTCCTTTTGGATTCATAAACATTGTAAGACTGGCGGAGAGCCATATAGATTGCAAAATATTTGGAAGGGATTTTCGATGATTTGTGACACACAATTTTCCGTTCCTCCTGAACAGTAGTGTAATAGTTATTCCTCTGTCCTGCACGAACACCTCAAAAAAAAAGTTTTGTTTCTACTTGGTCAGAACAAGCTGTAACTGGACTGTTGCGTATTACTTATTTAAAATTACATGAAAAGCGCACTTTTGTAAATCCCAAACTCTAAAAGCAATTGGAAAGGTGGATACAAATTGTGGTTACAATAAAGAATGTAAACAAGATGCTGCTGCTTTTACTGTGGTACATTGTACAGCATCATTATAGGCTATTAGCAGGACAATAGACTCTTGCCAAGAAGGAATGTAGGGGGATAATTGTATCATCAAAGAAATTTCTCTCCTTCTGAAAACACAAACATAATTCTTAATAACAAACTGGCTTTATTTACAAATTAGTAACAATATCTCACCTCATTTTCAAGATTGACCTTTTATTTACTCACTTTTGGTTATTTGAAAACAAAATAATCTCCAAAATATCGTTATTTTTTAAACAAGCCATAGAAAGTAGGTTGGAAATTTCATTTTTTTCCACCAGAAAAGAAAGAACAAATAATACAACAAATATTGTGGTTAAACTCAAATATCCTAATTGATTTAAAAATCTTATTCAATGAGAACCTTTAACAAGTAAAGGTAGGATTATTATTATTATTATTAACCCTGTTTTTCACAACTGTAGCAGGCTTTGAATTCTGCAAACAATGTTTCTAGGATGTGCTATTAGCAGGACAATATATATTGGTTATTGGTTAGTCACTGTATCTCAGTGCAAGAGGCATCACAACTGTCCCTGGTTCAAATCCAGGCCGTATCACATAGGGTGGCGCACAATTGGCCCAGCGTTGTCCGGGTTAGGGTGGGGGGTTTGGCCGGCCAGAATGTCCCTGTCCAAAAAATTGGCATGGTGGGCTTTTGGTATCTCTTCCTCTAAAAACAGAAAAAAAAATATTGGCCATTACAAATATTATTTTGGCTTGCATTCAGATTATAATCGCTCACTTTTGGTTATTTGAAAATGAAATAATCTCCCAAAATCATCTCCGAAATATCATTATTTATTATAAATTAATTTAGAATGATATAAAAGCCCCTTAGATATTCTCACAGATCAGATTTTTACTAATGACAAATGCTCCTTAGATATTCATTTAGAATCCTCGTATCCTCTAAATTTAATTACTGGCGGAGAGTCACATCACTGAAAAAATATTTTAAAATATGTCGCCTATGGTAGGCCTACAGTATGAGTCTCACTAGTGTTGAGTAATGTGCTGCTAACTTATTATGGCTGCAGGGGCCGAATTGAGTAGCTTGGATGAAAGGTGCCCATATCAAATGGCCTGCTCCTCAGTCATAGTTGCTAATATTTGCATATTATTATTAGTATTGGATAGAAAACACTCTGACGTTTCTAAAGCAGTTTGAATGATGTCTGTGAGTATAACAGAACTCATATTGAACTCATCCCCAGCTACAATGAATGCAATATGTGGTTTCCAGTTTACATAGAGTCAAATGAAGTTCGTTTAGAGCCATCGATGTGTCTGCTTGACTTCCGGCGCCGACAGAGATGGCCACCTCGCTTTGCGTTCCTAGGAAACTATGCAGTATTTTTTTTTTAACCTGTTATTTCTTATATTGGTACCCCAGGTAATCTTAGGTTTCATTACATACAGTCGGGAAGAACTACTGAATATAAGAGCAACGTCAACTCACCATCATTACGGCCAGGAATATGACTTTCCCGAAGCGGATCCTGTGTTCTGCTTTCCACCCAGGACAATGGATCGGATCCCAGCTGGCGACCCAAAACAATGGTGCCGTAAAAGAGGCAAATGAAGCGTCTTCTGATCAGGCTCAAGAGACGGGCACATCGCGCACCACTCCCTAGCATACTACGCGCCAATGTCCAGTCTCTTGTCAACAAGGTAGATGAAATCCGAGCAAGGGTACCATTCCAGAGAGACATCAGAGACTGTAACGTTCTTTGCTTCAGGGAAACATGGCTCACTCGAGAGACGCTAACGGAGTCGGTGCAGCCAGCTGGTTTCTTCACGCATCGCGCAGACAGAAACAACCATCTTTCTGGTAAGAATAGGGGCGGGGGGGGGTATGCCTTATGATTTACGAGACGTGGTGTGATCATAACAACATACAGGAACTCAAGTACTTCTGTTCACCTGACTTAGAATTCCTTACAATCAAATGTCGACCGCATTATCTACCAAGGGAATTCTCTTCGATTAAATTCACAGCCGTATATATTCCACCCCAAGCAGACACATCGATGGCCCTGAAGTACTTTATTTGACTCTATGCAAACTGGAAACCACATATCCTGAGGCTGCATTCATTGGGAATGATTTTAACAAGGTTAATCTGAAAACAAGACTCCCTAAATTGTATCAGCATATCGATTGCACAACCAGGGCTGGTAAAACCCGAGATCATTGTTATTCTAACTTCCGCGACGCATATAAGGCCCTCCCCCACCCTCCTTTCGGAAAAGCTGACCACGACTCCATTTTGTTGCTCCCAGCCTACAGACAGAAACTAAAACAAGAAGCTCCCGTGCTCAGGTCTGTTCAACGCTGGTCCGACCAAAGTGAATCCACACTTCAAGACTGCTTCGATCATGTGGATTGGGATATGTTCCGGATTGCGTCAAACAACAACATTGACGAATACGCTGATTCTGTAAGCCAGTTCATAAGAAAGTGCATTGACAATGTCGTACCCATAGCAACAATTAAAACATTCCCAAACCAAAAACCGTGGATTGATGGCAGCATTCGCAATGAAACTGAAAGCGCGAACCACTGCTTTTAACCAGGGCAAGGTGACCGGAAACATGACCTAATACAAACAATGTAGCTATTCCCTCCGTAAGGCAATCGTCAGCATAGAGACGAAGTAGAGTGGCAATTCAATGGCTGAGACACAAGAGGTATGTGGCAGGGTCTACAGTCAATCACGGATTACAAAAAGAAAACCAGCCCCGTCGCGGACCAGGATGTCTTGCTCCCAGACAGACTAAATAAGTTATTCGCCCGCTTTGAGGACAATACAGTGCCACTGACACGGCCCGCTACCAAAACCTGCGGACTCTCCTTCAGACGAAGAGGAAATCTGCCGTGACAGTAACACCCACCACAAAGGGACCAAGCGGCATTGTAACGGGCAGCAGCAAACACAAGAATCCTGGACTTGGGAGGAGATTATGGACGGTAAAGGACCCTGAGCACAGCCAGGGGAATATCGGCATCCCAAGGCAGAGCTGGAGGCAGCGACGGCAGAGAGGAGCTGGTATGAGGAGGCAGCACAGCAGCGCGGCTGGAAACCCGAGAGGCAGCCCCAAAAATGTCTTGGGATGGGCACACGGGGAGTGTGGTGAGGCCAGGTAGGAGACCTGCGCCAACTTCCCGTGCTTACCGGAGAGAGAGAGAGAGGGACCGGGCAGGCAGAGTATTATGAGGTGGAGCGCACAGTGTGTGCATAGCACGGTGCGGTACATTCCAGCTCCTCGTATCGGCCGGGCTAGAGTGGGCATCGAGCCAGGTGCCATGAAGCCGGCTTTACGCATCTGGTCTCCAGTGCGTCTCCTCGGGCCGGCGTACATGGCACCAGCCTTACGCATGGTGTCCCCGGTTCGCCAGCACAGCCCAGTGCAGACTATTCCACCTCACCGCACTGACCTGGCTATGGGTAGCATTCAAGCAGGTAAGGTTGGGAAGGCTCGGTGCTCAAGAGCTCCAGTGCGCCTGCACGGTCCTGTCTATCCAGTGCCACCTCCACGCACCAGCCCTCCCGTGGCAGTCCCCCGCACCAGGCTGTCTCTCCATCTTCTGCCTACAGTTGCTCCCGCCTGCCCAGAGCTGCTAGAATCTCCCGTTTGTCCTGAGCTGCTAGAGTCTCCCGTTTGTCCTGAGCTGCTAGAGTCTTCCCGTTTGTCCTGAGCTGCTAGAGTCTTCCCCTCTGTCCTGAGCTGATAGAGTCTCCCGTCTGTCCTGAGCTGCTAGAGTCTTCCTTCTGTCCTAAGCTGCTAGAGTCTCCCGTCTGTCCTGAGCCGCCAGTCTGTCCTGAGCCGTCAGTCAGCCAGGAGCTGCCAGAGCCGTCAGTCAACCAGGACCTGCCAGAGCCATCAGTCAGCCAGGAGCTGCCAGAGCCGTCAGCCAGCCAGGAGATGCCAGAGCCGTCAGCCAGCCAGGAGCTGCCAGAGCCGTCAGCCAGCCAGGAGCTGCCAGAGCCGCCTGGCATATTGGCGATACCAGAATCGCCTGTCCATTCGGGACCCATGGCGTGGGTCCAAAGTCCAAGGTTGGCGGTGAGGGTCGCCGCTCTAAAGAGGCCACGGAGGCGTGCTAAGAGGGGCACTAAAACTATGGTGAAGTGGAGTTCACGTCTCGCTCCAGAGCTGCCACCACGGACAGACACCCGTCCAGGCCTTACCCTGTAGGTTCAGGTTTTGCGGCCGGAGTCCGCACCTTTGGGGGGGGACTCCGTGTGAGTGTTTTTTCGCCACACGGTACTGTTTCGGTTTTCGTTTTCATCACATTGTTTATTGTTTTTTATTTCAGTGTTCAGTTCGTTTGTAATAAATTGTCATGAACACTTACCACGCTGCATCTTGGTCCGATCCTTGCCATTACACAATCCTTATCCCAGTCTGCTGTTCCCACATGCTTCAAGAGGGCCACAATAGTCCCTGTTCCCAAGAAAGCTAAGGTACCGCCCGTAGCACTCACTTCCGTCATCATAAAGTGCTTTGAGAGACTAGTCAAGGACCATATCACCTCCACCCTACCTGACACCCTAGACCTACTCCAATTTGCTTACCGCCCAAATAGGTCCACAGATGACGCAATCGCAACCACACTGCACACTGCCCTAACCCATCTGGACAAGAGGAATACCTATGTGAGAATGCTGTTCATCGACTACAGCTCAGCATTTAACACCACACAGACTCCAAACTCGTCACCAAACTCGAGACCCTGGGTCTCAACCCCGCCTGTGCAACTGGGTACTGGACTTCCTGACGGGCCGCCCCCAGGTGGTGAGGGTAGGTAACAACATCTCTACCCCGCTGATCCTCAACACTGATCCTCAACACTGGGGCCCCACAAGGGTGCGTTCTGAGCCCTCTCCTGTACTCCCTGTTCACCCACGACTGCGTGGCCATACACGTCTCCAACTCAATCATCAACCTCACACCCAACGTCAACAAAACAAAGAAGATGATTGTGGACTTCAGGAAACAGCAGAGGGAGCACCTCCCTATCCACATCGATGGGACAGAAGTGAAGAGGGTAGGAAGTTTTAAGTTCCTCGGAGGAAACTTCACGAACAAACTGAATTGGTCCACCCACACAGACAACTTCGTGAAGAAGGCGCAGCAGCGCCTCTTCAACCTCAGGAGGCTGAAGAAATTCGGCTTGTCACCAAAAGCACTCACAAACTTCTACAGATGCACAATCGAGAGCCTCCTGTCGGGCTGTATCACCGCCTGGTACGGCAACTGCTCCACCCACAACCGTAAGGCTATCCAGAGGGTAGTGAGGTCTGCACAATGCATCACCGGGGGCAAACTACCTGCCTCCAGGACACCTACACCACCCGATGTCACAGGAAGGCCTTAAAATTAATCAAGGACAACAACCACCCAAGCCACTGCCTGTTCACCCCACTATCATCCACAAGGCGAGGTCAGTACAGGTGCATCGAAAGACTGAAAAACAGCTTCTATCTCAAGACCATCAGACTGGTAAACAGCCACCACTCATATTGAGTGGCTGCTGCCAACATACTGACTCAAATCGAGCCACTTTAATAATGGAAATTGATGTAAAAATATATCACTAGCCACTTTAAACAATGCTACTTGATATAATGTTTACATACCCTACATTACTCTTATCATATGTATATGTATATACTGTACTCTATATTATATACTGCATATTTATGTCATACATGTATCACTAGCCACTTTGTTTACATATCCTACATTACTCATCTTTATGTTGTTATGATCACACCACGTCTCGTTAATCATAAGGCATAGTTTCTTCTTACCAAAAAGATGCCTGTTTCTGGCGGCGCGAAGCGTGAAGAAACCTGCTGGCTGTGCCAACTCCGATAGCATGTCTCGATTGAGCCACATTTCCATGAAGCAAAGAACTTTACAGCATCTTATGTCTCTCTGGAATGCTACCCTTGCTCAGATTTCATCTACCTGCTTATCAAGAGACTAGACATTGGCGAGTAATATGCTCGGGAGTGGTGCGCGATGTGCCCGTCTCCGGAGCCTGACCAGAAGACCGCTTTGTCTGCGGTCTTCTGGTCAATCCGGCTGCGATCCGATCCATTGTCCTGGGTGGTAAGCAAATCAGAGAATCCACTTCGGGAAAGTTGTATTCCTGGTCATAATGTTGGTGAGTTGACATTGCTCTTATATCCAATAGTTACTCCCGACTGTATGTAATAAAACCTAAGATTACCTGGGGTAACAATGTAAGAAATAACATGTAAAAAAACAAAATCCTGCATTGTTTCTTAGGAACGCGACAATCTCTGTCGGCGCCGGAATCAACAACAAGATCATCAACTAATGCTAGCCAGAGCAAGATGAGCTAAAATCTACCACAAGAACATCTCAAACTTTTTCAACTAGTTGGCCATCAAAATTGCACTGATAAATGATGGGGAATTGTAGCCTCCTTGTCCTTCTGCAGCTTTCCTGCCAATGCATGCTTGTCCCAACCAAGCACCCAAGCTAACTAGTTGGCTAGCTTTGCAAACGCAATTGATACGCTAACTGGATAACAGTTGTTCAAGTTCTTGCTAGCTAACCAAATGACACCTGCATCTCTAGCTGTGTATAGCCACCCAAAAAATATATGAGGGGAAAAAGTCAGTCACTGTGACGACCCTCTCACTCTGTCTGCCGTATTCTCTGTTATTTCCTTATTAGGATGCTGGTGGGCGGAGTTGGGAGCGTCGTCAGCTACATGGGAAACACCTGGGCCCGGTGTCTCCCAGGATAAATACACCACTTCCCCATTCATGGAGGAGACTCTCTCCATGCAGACACCCTTTGTAGATTGTGTTGTGGTTCTTGGTGGCAGTTTGTTTGTTTGTTTGTTTGTGTGCTTTGGCACCTTTCATCACCCTGCATTATCACATTCATGCATGCAAAACACTCACTTACACTACTGATTACTGATTACACACACCATTGTATATTATACTTAGTTGCTTTAGTTAATAAATACATATTTTGCTACTCCTTATCTCCACGTTGTCTCCCTTTGTTACGGGCTTTGAGCCGGTTCGTGACATTCACTCACCCACTTCTCCAATGGCATGACATCACATCCTCCTCGCACCTTGCTAGCTATCTAGGTAATGTTAGGCTTCGTGTTTTTAGCTTGCTATATAAATAGATACTCTACCCTATTAGCCACGCTCTGACTGACTTGTGATCATTGCCCTTGCTAGTTTGATTGTATTGACATTCCCAGCCTTAGTCATCTGGTTTTGTCCAGAATATTATCCAATTGAAACTGAAACATTGCATGCTGTGTGTGACTGTGGTCTTTCCATTGGTCCTATGCAGTGGTGTCGTGGTGACTGGAGAAGTGGGTTTACATTTTCTCTCTCAAAATGACACTTCTTTTTAAATAGAAAAATGCCCAAAGTTTGATGTTCTAAGTCCACAACATTGATTAATTAAACAACATCAATCTGATTGGGTGGTCCTGTCAGGGCCTGGCTCCCCAGTGGCTGGGCCTCTGTCCACCCAGGGCCATCCATATCTACACCCCTGATGCAAATAGTGGCATGATGACAATTGCTCTAAGCTTTTTCAATACCTGGTTTGCATACCCATTGTTTCCATAGTTAGAATTTACTGGTAGATATCATTTCACATCTTACATCTTTCCTACCCTACCAGTTACCGATGTTAGTCTTCTGTGAGCTGCTCCATGCCAAAACCTTCTATATTGTACTACATACTTGATCAATTGTATACCTCCACTATACTACTGTGATACACATCAGTAGGGATTAAGGAGTATATGCCATGCCAACTGAAAAGAAAGTGGGTATACGGTTTACGCCTACATATATCCTGCACTACACCACTGGCCCTTTGTCTTTTACAAAAAGTGCACTCTCCTACATGAGTGTGCTGTTATTACAGTTGCTGTCCTTTCAGAATCATGAACTTGTCACACACTGAAAGCCTATATGTTTTCCATTTTGCAAACATGTCGATTATAGATATAAAGGCATTTAAGATACTGTTTTAATGTTTGAAAACTATTTGGCCTGGAGAAGCGGTTTTATGTGCTGACTGAATGGAAGCTGATAATTATACGTTTTTTTACTCCACTGGTCTTGGCTTGTCCTGGGATGAGTCCTTACTGTCTTAGACCAAGTCAAGACCTAGTACAAATGTATCCCACGTCAAGACAAGACCGAGACACATGTGGTCTCAAAACCAGACTCGTACTACAACACTGCTTTTATGACTGCTGAATACCAACTATCAATCACTTAGCTCATGTATTTTTAGGTAGAGATACCACGCAAAGCAACTGCTTTATATCCCTCTCATGTGTTCTCTCTTCTCTCCACCTCTTTCAATGAGTTCAGTCTTGATGTTATATATTTCTACAGAACCTGAGCATCGAGATCACAAAATAACAAATGAAATGGAATTAAAATAATTGAACGACGTTGGTCAATTACTTATTTCAAAAAGAAAACTAACAGAAATTGTTGTTAAGTGCTCACTACTACCTGTCCAGAACCTGTAAATATTACATGAATGGAAGGGAGTTCATCACCCATTGGAGACTTGAAGACAGAACCTCACCCAGAGAACTGTGCATGTCAGTGTGTGATTAGACAGCCAAATTGACAAATAGAATGCCATTCTATCACTGATTAGACAGCTGAAGTTGTACTCTACACGCAACTTATTTTGATTTGCTAGGTACGTTTAGCCATGCTGTCGTTATAAGCACATCAATATTATTTTTACAACGTCAAACGTTCTGTCTTTGTAGCACGAACATCGTAGATGTTTTAATGATAAATATATCTACACTCAAGTTGGGCAGTGTTTGTGCAATGTCCACATACCTGTATGTAGGGTTATTGGTAGTTCTAGAAATTTCTCCCTGGGAAAGATCTAACAACAGAGAAACACGAAACAACAAAACTAGCCAGTTATATAATATTGTGTTGTATGATAGCTGAGCTGACTCAAGGCCGGACATTCAACTCGAAGTTGATACCATTTCCACAGAAACATGTATTTACATGATGTGATGAAATGTTGAAACTAAGTTGCAATCTACTTTCGTAGCAAGGTGTTGTAGAATAAATGTCTTATGAAACACAAACCAGACACTGGCTCTTGCCATCTTGCCATAATTGATTTAACATACAGTACTGTGAGCAGCAGAGCATAGCCAGGGGAGTGGGCAGTGGTGCCTTTGAAAAGACAAACAAAATGTATTGCCTGCACTGACTAGGGCTGGTAGGTGCAGCAGAGAAGTGTGTGTAGTAGTTAATGGCTTGTCACCAGCTGGGATGAAAGGTCAGTGCCTTACTACTGCCCACTGCATCAAAGCTACCACACTCACACAACAAAGCCTGTAATGGGGGTGTATGTCATCACTTTAGAGTATGTGGAATAAATTCACTGGTGGCCACTGCCGAGAGCGATTCCTGGTCAGAGAAAGATGACCCTCCCTGAATCCATAAATAAATCTGCTGGTTTGTCTTTTTCTTTTATCAACATCTGTGAATTGCAACACACTGCCTTGGAAAGTGAACAAAGAAGAACAAAGAAATATAAGATAAAACATAGTTGTAATTTATTCCCTCCACTGTACCATTAGCTGGTAAAACAGCAGACGGGTGAGATGTTTAAAGATGACTTTTCTTTAAAGTAAACAAAAAATGATCACACAAAGCCATGGAAGCAAATGGTTTGACATATGGCCCACATTTACTAATGTGTAACATCTGATGTATGGAACAAAAACTGTTTTAGTGTTATGTTGCATCATTATGGTATAAGAGAATGTCCTTTTTTAACCTTTTGGTATTTCATAATGTATTGATAGAGACAGGCATGAATGAAAGGGATACAGTTCAGAACGCCAGTGGGGCCTGGATTCGATCCCATGTAGGCAGTGGCATTAACCAGAAGAACAACCCGGGCACAAAGAGAATGTGTTCTTAATCAAATCAAATCAAATCAAATTTTATTTGTCACATACACATGGTTAGCAGATGTTAATGCGAGTGTAGCGAAATGCTTGTGCTTCTAGTTCCGACAATGCAGTGATAACCAACAAGTAATCTAACTAACAATTCCAAAACTACAGTCTTATACACAGTGTAAGTGTCATGTTTTGTCATTTATTATCTTGTCTTGTCCCTGTGCTTCCCATTCTATTCGTTTCCCTCTGCTGGTCTTATTAGGTTCTTTCCCTCTTTCTATCCCTCTCTCTCCCCCTCCCTCTCTCACTCTCTCGCTCTCTCTTCTCTCTATCGTTCCGTTCCTGCTCCCAGCTGTTCCTATTCCCCTAATCAATCATTTAGTCTTCCCACACCTGTTCCCGATCCTTTCCCCTGATTAGAGTCCCTATTTCTTCCTTTGTGTTCCGTTCCTGTCCTGTCGGTTCCTTGTCTAGAATTCACCGTGCTGTGTTTGTGTATCGCCCTGTCGTGTCGTGTTTTCCTCAGATGCTGCGTGGTGAGCAGGTGTCTGAGTCTGTCTGGTTCAAGTGCCTTCCCGAGGCAACCTGCTGTTCACCTGCTGTTCAAGATCGAGTCTCCAGTTTGTCCTCGTCATTTCGAGTGAAAGTTGTGTTTTTTGTTTGTATTTACTTTACTGGATTAAAGACTCTGTTTTCGCCAAGTCGCTTTTTGGGTCCTCTTTCACCTGCATGACAGTAAGGGGATAAGGAACATGTACATAAGGATATATGAATGAGTGATGGTACAGAGCAGCATACAGTAGATGGTATCGAGTACAGTATATACATATGAGATGAGTGTGTAGACAAAGTAAACAAAGTGGCATAGTTAAAGTGGCTAGTGATACATGTGTTACATAAGGATGCAGTCGATGTTGTAGAGTACAGTATATACATATGTATATGAGATGAATAATGTAGGGTAAGTAACATTATATAAGGTAGCATTGTTTAAAGTGGCTAGTGATATATTTACATCATTTCCCATCAATTCCCATTATTAAAATGGCTGGAGTTGGGTCAGTGTCAATGACAGTGTGTTGGCAGCAGCCACTCAATGTTAGTGGTGGCTATTTAACAGTCTGATGGCCTTGAGATAGAAGCTGTTTTTCAGTCTCTCGGTCCCAGCTTTGATGCACCTGTACTGACCTCGCCTTCTGGATGATAGCGGGGTGAACAGGCAGTGGTTCGGGTGGTTGATGTCCTTGATGATCTTTATGGCCTTCCTGTAACAACGGGTGGTGTAGGTGTCCTGGAGGGCAGGTAGTTTGCCCCTGGTGATGCGTTGTGCAGTCCTCACTACCCTCTGGAGAGCCTTACGGTTGAGGGCGGAGCAGTTGCCGTACCAGGCGGTGATACAGCCCGCCAGGATGCTCTCGATTGTGCATCTGTAGAAGTTTGTGAGTGCTTTTGGTGACAAGCCGAATTTCTTCAGCCTCCTGAGGTTGAATAGGCGCTGCTGCGCCTTCTTCACGACGCTGTCAGTGTGAGTGGACCAATTCAGTTTGTCTGTGATGTGTATGCCGAGGAACTTAAAACTAGCTACCCTCTCCACTACTGTTCCATCGATGTGGATAGGGGGTGTTCCCTCTGCTGTTTCCTGAAGTCCACAATCATCTCCTTAGTTTTGTTGACGTTGAGTGTGAGGTTATTTTCCTGACACCACACTCCAAGGGCCCTCACCTCCTCCCTGTAGGCCGTCTCGTCGTTGTTGGTAATCAAGCCTACCACTGTTGTGTCGTCCGCAAACTTGATGATTGAGTTGGAGGCGTGCGTGGCCACGCAGTCGTGGGTGAACAGGGAGTACAGGAGAGGGCTCAGAACGCACCCTTGTGGGGCCCCGTGTTGAGGATCAGCGGGGAGGAGATGTTGTTGCCTACCCTCACCACCTGGGGCGGCCCGTCAGGAAGTCCAGTACCCAGTTGCACAGGGCGGGGTCGAGACCCAGGGTCTCGAGCTTGATGACGAGCTTGGAGGGTACTATGGTGTTGAATGCCGAGCTGTAGTCGATGAACAGCATTCTCACATAGGTATTCCTCTTGTCCAGGTGGGTTAGGGCAGTGTGCAGTGTGGTTGAGATTGCATCGTCTGTGGACCTATTTGGGCGGTAAGCAAATTGGAGTGGGTCTAGGGTGTCAGGTAGGGTGGAGGTGATATGGTCCTTGACTAGTCTCTCAAAGCACTTCATGATGACGGAAGTGAGTGCTACGGGCGGTAGTCGTTTAGCTCAGTTACCTTAGCTTTCTTGGGAACAGGAACAATGGTGGCCCTCTTGAAGCATGTGGGAACAGCAGACTGGTATAGGGATTGATTGAATATGTCCGTAAACACACCGGCCAGCTGGTCTGCGCATGCTCGGAGGGCGCGGCTGGGGATGCCGTCTGGGCCTGCAGCCTTGCGAGGGTTAACACGTTTAAATGTCTTAATCACCTCGGCTGCAGTGAAGGAGAGACTGCATGTTTCCGTTGCAGGCCGTGTCAGTGGCACTGTATTGTCCTCAAAGCGGGCAAAAAGTTATTTAGTCTGCCTGGGAGCAAGACATCCTGGTCCGTGACTGGGCTGGATTTCATCTTGTAGTCCGTGATTGACTGTAGACCCTGCCACATGCCTCTTGTGTCTGAGCCGTTGAATTGAGATTCCACTTTGTCTCTGTACTGACGCTTAGCTTGTTTGATAGCCTTACGGAGGGAATAGCTGCACTGTTTGTATTCAGTCATGTTGCCAGACACCTTGCCCTGATTAAAAGCAGTGGTTCGCGCTTTCAGTTTCACGCGAATGCTGCCATCAATCCACGGTTTCTGGTTAGGGAATGTTTTTATCGTTGCTATGGGAACGACATCTTCGACGCACGTTCTAATGAACTCGCACACCGAATCAGCGTATTCGTCAATATTCCCATCTGACGCAATACGAAACATGTCCCAATCCACGTGATGGAAGCAGTCTTGGAGTGTAGAGTCAGCTTGGTCTGACCAGCGTTGGACAGACCTCAGCGTGGGAGCCTCTTGTTTTAATTTCTGCCTGTAGGCAGGGATCAGCAAAATGGAGTCGTGGTCAGCTTTTCCGAAAGGGGGCGGGGCAGGGCCTTATATGCGTCGCGGAAGTTAGAGTAACAGTGATCCAAGGTTTTACCACCCCTGGTTGCGCAATCGATATGCTGATAAAATTTAGGGAGTCTTGTTTTCAGATTGGCTTTGTTAAAATCCCCAGCTACAATGAATGCAGCCTCCGGATAAATGTTTTCCAGTTTGCAAAGAGTTAAATAAAGTTCGTTCAGAGCCATCGATGTGTCTGCTTGGGGGGATATATACGGCTGTGATTATAATCGAAGAGAATTCTCTTGGAAGATAATGCGGTCTACATTTGATTGTGAGGAATTCTAAATCAGGTGAACAGAAGGATTTGAGTTCCTGTATGTTTCCTTCATCACACCATGTCCCGTTAGTCATGAGGCATACGCCCCCTCCACTCTTCTTACCAGAGAGATGTTTGTTTCTGTCGGCGCGATGCGTGGAGAAACCCGTTGGCTGTTCCGCCCTGGATAGCGTTTTCCCAGTAAGCCATGTCTCCGTAAAGCAGAGAACGTTGCAGTCTCTGATATCGGATTTCATCAACCTTGTTGTCGAGAGACTGGACATTGGCAAGAAGAATACTGGGAAGTGGTGCGCGATGTGCCCTTTTTTCGGAGTCTGACCAGAACACCGCCGCGTTTCCCTCTTTTTCGGAGTCGTTTCCTTGGGTCGCTGCATGCGATCCATTCCGTTGTCCTGTTTGTAAGGCAGAACACAGGATCCGCGTCGCGGAAAACATATTCTTGGTCGTACTGATGGTGAGTTGACGCTGATCCTTATATTCAGTAGTTCTTCTCGACTGTATATAATGAAACCTAAGATGACCTGGGGTACTAATGTAAGAAATAACACGTAAAAAAACAAAAAACTGCATAGTTTCCTAGGAACGCGAAGCGAGGCGGCCATCTCAGTCGGCGCCGGAAGCCCGAAATCTAATCAGGTTTACAGGTTATAAGGTTAATAAGCAATCGGAGGTAAACGATCTGATATCTTGGACCTGACTAGCTGGTTTAACAGTCCCATTTTCTCCTCCCAGGGATGAAGGCAAAATGGCGGACCATCCCTGTCAACTGTTTAGTCAGGGATGAAGTCTTAATTTTCCTGCTTAAGCATTTTAACGACCTGGCCCACTCGTTAGCGCATTTGTTAACACAGAGACAGTAAGAATGTGGCAGGAGACCCTGAAGACAATGAAGGCTGTGAGACTTTATGGCTTGTCAAGACGGGATGAAATATTATCCGGCACAGGAGGATGGAAACTCTAGTCTGCCTGAGGAAAGGTTGAGAGGAAAGCACACTACCGGGAATAACAATGTTGGATAACAGCAACCCCCTTCTCCCCCAGTTTCCTTAACTTTTTCTTAATGCTAAATTAACTTAACATAAACAATTACAATTAATGAATTGTCACAGTTAAATAAGACCAATTGTTTTTGATTATCTCATGCAGTTAAACGACTGAGGAATGTATTTAAGAGTTCGGTTTTACAAGTAATGCAATCTTCGAGCCATGTGGGACACTCAACATGCGCACAACCATTTATAAAACAGGAAGTAAAAAATGTTGAGGGAAGTTTTATAAATGTGCCTAGAATATCTTAGCCTTGGAAACCCTACCACTGCAGTGTAGAAGATGAAGAAAACACATGAAAATGCAAATCTAACCTACAGTGCATTCGGGAAAGTACTCAGACCGCTTCACTTTTTCACATTATGTTATGTTACAGCCTTATTCTAAAATGGATTAAATAAATGTTTTAAATCATCAATCTACACACAATACCCCATAAGGACAAAGCAAAAACAGGTTTCTAGAAACTTTTGCCAATGAATAAAAAATATATTTAAAAAAACGTATGTATATAAGTATTCAGACCCTTTGCTGAGACTCGAAATTGAGTGCATCCTGTTTCCATTAATCATCGTTGATATTTCTACAAGTTGATTGGAGTCCACCTGTGGTAAATTCAATTGATTGGACATGATTTGGAAAGACACACACCGGTCTACGTATAGAAGTTCCCACAATTGAAAGTGCATGTAAGAGCAAAAACCAAGCCATGAGGTTGAAGGAATTGTCCGTAGAGCTCAGAGACATGATTGTGTTGAGGCACAGATCTGGGGAAGGGTACCAAAAAATGTCTTCAGCATCGAAGGTCCACAAGAGCACAGTGGCCTCCGTCATTCTTAACTTTTTCACACATACCAAGAAACGGGTGTGATCCTTCTACAGTGGTCCCTGAGAACGTCCAGTTTCTATTGACGCAACAGTCTGCATTTGAGCTAGCCACAATTATTTTTCAGAGAAACATTTTGCACAAACACAGTCCTTCCAAAGTTATGTCCTGAGCGTGACCAGTTTATTTTTGGATGCAATGTTCAGACATTCACAGAAGTAGCAACAGCATACACAATCATCCAAACCGGAAAAAGTAGACTACATTGGCATAACACAAGCGGTCATATTTAGAGAACTTTCGGCTGACAGAAACCACAATTGGAATTAGCTAATAGCAATTACTATTTATAATTCATCATATCTCGGGTGAGCTCAACATTGATCGAAATAATTGAGTAAAACACATTCTAGAAATGAAAAGTAATCCGAAGATGGGTAGTTTGTTTCCTCAGTCATGTTTGTTTTGCATCAACCAAAGATGATAGGAAAAAGATGATTTTGGCCTGTTCGCAGTATGCATGTTGAAGGGGGTGTGTCTCCTACGATCATTCACCTCTATTATAACATCTTTGATCTGATAGACTTTTAAATGACACCAAGAATGCATTTTATATTGTCAACAAACATGGTGCCACACAAATAGTTTAGAATTAGCTCATTATAATCACTACAACCTTCAAAAAAGTATTTTACACATTTGGTGTCCATTACAATCTATGTAATAATCAGAATGCATTATTTGTCATCAGAACTTGAAAACACATGACTAAAAATGCAAATACATTATGTTCCATAGATACATACCGTACATACTGTATGCTACAGTAGAAACGAGAATACGATATACAGAACATAAGACACTTACTTTGATAGGAACCCACATATGTCCAAAGTTACTTGTAAGGAAAACAACAATGCGAGCGCCAGCCAGAGGATTTGTCAGTTTGGGCAAGACTGGCAAATGTCTGCAGACTGGATGTGCGGAAAAAATGGGGAAGGGCTCTCCTCGAAGAGGGAAGTTTGTCCGTTACAGCCTCAAACATAAATTGTCTGCAACACTGAAATCACCTTTTTCTATGTGAATAAATGAGGCGGAACACACCTCAATTCAAACTGATGTTAGAAAATACAACTTGTTAGAAAGTCATTTGAAATTGACAAGTTGAAACATAATGGAGAGATAAATAGCAGGTAGAGCATGTTAACTGTCCTGGAACAGTGAGTGCATTCTGAGATCACCTGCATAAAACAACTCATGCTGGTGCGACCGTTAGAGATATTTGGAACTCATGTGAAAATGTTAAATGGAAGTAATTTGGAACCACCAAGACTCTTCCTAGAGCTGGCTGCCCGGCCAACTGAGAAATTGAGGGAGAAGGGCTTTGGTCAGGGAGTTGACTAAGAACCCGATGGTCACTCTGACAGAGCTCCAGAGGTCCTCTGTGGAGATGGGAGAACTTTACAGAAGGACAACCATCTCTGCAGCACTCCACAAATCAGGCCTTTATGGTAGAGTGGCCAGACGGAAGCCACTCCTCAGTAAAAGGCACATGGCAGCCCACTTAGAGTTTGCCAAAAGTCATCTAAAGACTCCCAGACCATCAGACCACTCTCAGAAACAAGATTCTCTGGTCTGATGAAACCAAGATTGAACTGGAGTAAATCTGGGACCATCCCTACAGTGAAGCATGGTGGTGGCAGTATCATGCGGTGGGCATGTTTTTCAGTGGCAAGGACTGGGGGACTAGTCAGAATTGACGGAAAGATGAAGGGAGCAATGTACAGTGAGATCCTTGATGAAAACCTACTGACTCAGACTGGGCTGAGGTCCTGAGGACAACAACCCTATGCACACAGCCAAGACAAAGCATGAGTGGCTTCGGGACAAGTGTCTGAATGTCCTTGAGTGGCCCAGCCAGCCAGAGCCCGACTTGAACCCGATCAAACATTTCTGGAGTGACCTGAAAATAGCTGTGCAGCAATGCTCCCCATCCTACCTAAATGTGTACATGACACTGCAACAACATTTCCCTATGGGGACAATAAAGTCAGTAAAGTAAAGTAAACCTGACAGAGCTTGAGAGGATCTGCAGAGAGGAATTGGAGACACTCCCCAAATACAGGTGTGCCAAGCTTTTTGCGTCATGCCCAAGATACCCGATGCTATAATTGCTGCCAAAGGTGCTTCGACAAAGTAATGAGTAAAGGGTCTGAATACTTATGTAAATGTGATATTTTAGCTTTGTCATTATGGGGTATTGTGTGTAGATTGTTGAGGGAAAAAACAATTGAATCCATTTTAGGCTCTAACTGAACAAAATGTGGAAAAAGTCAAGAGGTCTGAATACTTTCCGAATGCACTGTATTGTGTATTGCCTAACTCCCACTATATATTAACCAATAATGTATAACCTACTAATCAAAATAACCATTCAATACAACTTATCAATCTAGCCATACCAACTGGTTGAATCTCAAGCCAATATCCTACTGCCTTTGGGGGTTGCTTGTTGCATTACGGATCATGCTCTCAACTCGGTAGCTCCATTGTTCACTTTTCCCAGTGGAAAACATTGCCTTCTGCAGCAGCAGACCTTCCTACGGCACTCTGTGTCTGCAGGCGATCTGGCTGCAGTTCTAGGCTCATAACGGAGGAGGGAGTCTCTTCCAGAGGCCTGTTACACACACGGCAGGCACAACTTAAAATCAGAAAACTCCGGCAGGGCAGGGCTAACTGCGATGGCTACTGTATATGTCCAGCAAATTAAACATGTTAGAAAGGAATTAGTCTTGATTTAATAGTGTCCTTGTGAGGTTGGAGGAGACTATGGGGAAATATACATTAAATTAGCACATTGAGTTTAAATCCAATATATTTTGATAAAGTCTTCAGTGTTAAACACTTTCTAATATGCGTACATCACCTCATTATCAACCAAGCAGCCCACTCTCTCCCATTATGGTGCATTTCAGACCACGAACACAAACAGTTTCACATTACAATACAACACTTTTTCAATATGTAAAAATATGTAAGAGATTATTGATTATAGCGACTTCTAACACTGTAATTCTGTGTACATCTGATGCATGTGGAGTGTGGACAATAGGAAAGCTGAACATGGACTGCTGTCACTCACTAACACATATTTTGAGGCCAACCCCATGCAGGTATGGTCTTGGATAGCACTCAATCTCTAGTGCGCCACAAAAGGCTTCCTTCCTTTACCCTCCATCCTCCCACCGTGCACGCAGAAGCCCAGTGAAGGGTTCACATACAGGTTTGAATTCAATTAAAAGAATAGGAGAGGAAAGTCTGCTGTGAAGTTTCTATGTGTTAATGCAATCATATATGGATTGACATGGCAACATGCTGTTGTAACATATTTTATCGACAAGGTTGTTGCTGAAACCCTGGACTTGATCTCTGTTCATATGTTGGACCATAAACCTCATCATCATCAACATAGTTGTTGACTAAGTGCATCCTAAAGTATTTTTTCCAAAGCTACCCTCCCCTTAAAATGTGGAATTGACGGTTGCTCATTATTTTAACAGAGCTGAAACAGGTTGAGGACTCTAGAGGACTCTTGAGGACTCTAGACAATTTATAACATGGGAGATGGATATATGTATGTCCAAGGCCCTGTGAATGAATTCATGTTTTATAGCCTAGGCAGGAAACTTGGTGAAGAGGAGTGTTGAACTCGCACCTAGAGTAAATAGTTCAAAGGTTATTTAATTTAAGTTGTGATTGAACTCTCTCCATTTCACAAAAACATTTATCATCTAGCTTGAATAGAGAAATGGAATCTGTGACTTCACTGTGACTTAATGCAATATTGTTTTAAAGGTTTTGTCTGAGCATGGACTCATGCCAGGGACAGGGGCACTTACAGTGCAGACACACATTGGTCTGGAGCAATCACTCGTCCTGGGTATGATATTACACACTCCATCCCTAATGATATAGAGCAGAGGGGTAGAGCTCTGGGATGTACTCTTATCTGTTCTGACTATGGCGAGGAACTCTTTCAGATAGTGTTTCCCAATCAGACTGTATTGTATCATTGATCTGATCAGCACACAGCTTCAAGCAATCATGATCTTAAAGCTGTGAAAAAGACAAAGGAGCTTTACGTAAACTGCAAAGAAGGTCCAAAAACACTGAATCAGCATGGTGTCATTACACATTATACAATGACTAATGCATGGCTCAGTAACAGAGTACTCAACTTCATAAGAAGAAAAACATATATATAGTTGAAGTCGGAAGTTTGCATACACCTTAGCCAAATACAATTCCTGACATTTAACCCTAGTTAACATTCCCTGTCTTAGGTCAGTTAGGATCACCACTTCATTTTAAGAATGTGAAATGTCAGAATAATAGTTGAGTGATTTATTTCAGCTTTTATTTCTTTCATCACATTCCCTGAAGTTTACATACACTCAATTAGTATTCGGTAGCATTGCCTTTTAATTGTTTAACTTGGGTCAAACGTTTAGGGTAGGCTTCCACCAGCTTCCCACAATAAGTTGGGTGAATTTTGGCCCATGCCTCCTGACGAAGCTGGAGTAACTGAGTCAGGTTTGTAGGCCTCCTTGCTCGCACACACTTTTTCAGGTCAGCCCAAAAATGTTCTATAGGATTGAGGTCAGGGCTTTGATGGTCACTCCAATACCTTGACTTTGTTGTCCTTAAGCCATTTTGCCACAACATTGCAAGTATGCTTGTGGTCATTGTCCATTTGGAAGACCCATTTGCAACCAAGCTTTAAATTCCTGACTGATGTCTTGAGATGTTGCTTCAATATATCCAGATAATTTTCCTACCTCATGATGCCATCCTTTTGTGAAGTGCACCAGTCCCTCCTGCAGCAAAGCACCTCCACAACATGATGCTGCCACCCCCATGCATCATGGTTGTGATGGTGTTCTTTGGCTTGCAAGCCTCCCCCTTATCCTCCAAACATAACGATGGTCATTATGGCCAAGCAGTTCTATTTTTGTTTCATCAGCCCTGAGTGGCCTTTCAGGATATGTCGATATAGGAATCGTTTTACTGTGGATATAGATACTTTTGTACTTGTTTCCTCCAGCATCCTCAGAAGGTCATTTGCTGTTGTTCTGGGATTGATTTGCACTTTTCTCACAAAAGTACGTTCATCTCTAGGAGACAAAACACGTCTCCTTCCTGAGCGGTATAATGGTTGAATGGTCCCATGGTGTTAATACTTGTGTACTATTGTTTGTACAGGTGAATGTGGTACCTTCAGGCATTTGGAAATTGCTCGCAAGGATGAACCAGACTTGTGGAGGTCAATAATTTTCTTTCTGAGGTCTTGGCTGATTTCTTTTGTTTTCCCCATGACGTCAAGCAATGAGGTACTGAGTTTGAAGGTAGGCCTTGAAATACATCCACAGGTACACCTCCAATTGACTCCAATTATGTCATTTAGCCTATCAGAAGGTTCTAAAACCATGACATCATTTTCTGGAATTTTCCAGCTGTTTGAAGGCACAGTCAATTTAGTGTATGTAAACTGCTGACCCACAGGAATTGTGATACAGTGAAATAATCTGTTTGTAAACAATTGTTGGTAAAATTTGTGTCATTCACAAAATAGATGTCCTACTCGACTTGCCAAAACTATCGTTTATTAACAATAAATTTGTGGAGTGGTTGGAGTGGTTTTTAATGACTGCAACCTATGTTTAAGCAAACTTCTCACTTCGACTGTACACTACCGTTCAAAAGTTTGGGGTCTCTTAGAAAAACAACAACAAATTGATCGGAATAAAGTGTAGGACATTGTTACTGCTGTGAATGACTATAGTAGCTGAATTTTTATGGAATATCTACATAGGCGTACAGAGGCTCATTATTAACCACCATCTCTCCTGTATTGAAATGGCTATTCAAGTTTATCATTTTAAAAGGCTAATTAAACATTAGAAAACCCTTTTGCAGTTATGTTAGCACAGCTGAAAACTGTTGTTCTGATTTAACGAATAATTAAAACTGTCCTTCTTTTGACTAGTTGAGTATCTGGAGCATCAGAATTTGTGGGTTTGATTACAGGCTCAAAAATGCCAGGATCAAAGACATTTCTTCTGCAACTCATCAGTCTATTCTTGTTCTGAGAAATGACGTCAATTCCATGTGAGATATTGCCAAGAAACGGAAGATCTCATACAATGCTGTGTAATACTCCCTTCACAGAACAGCACAAACTGGCTCTATCTAGAATAGAAAGAGGAGTGAGAGGCCCCGGTGCACAACTGAGCAAGAGGACAAGTACATTAGAGTTTCTACCTTGAGAAACAGACGCATCACAAATCCTCAACTGGCAGCTTCATTAAATAATACCCGCAAAACGCCAGTCTCAACATCAACAGTGAAGAGGCGACTCCGGGATGCTGGCCTTCAAGGCAGAGTTGCAAAGAAAAAGCCATCTCTCAGATTGGCCAATAAAAAGAAAAGATTAAGATGGGCAAAAGAACATAGACACTGGACAGAGGATATCTGCCTAGAAGGCCAGCACCCCGGAGTCGCCTCTTCGCTGATGACGTTGAGACTGGTGTTTTGCGGGATCAATTTAATAACTTGTTAGGGCTAGGGCCCTGTTTTTCTGAATTTCCGCCTGACTGATGTGCTAAAAGTAAACTGCTTGTTACTCAGGCCCAGAAGCCAGGATATGCATATAATTGGTAGCATTGGAAAGAAGACTCTAAAGTTTGTAGAAATGTAAAAAATAATGTATGAGACTATAGCATAATAGATACGGTAGGAGAAAATCCAAAGAAAAAATAACCAGAATTTGTAAAAAAATAAAAATTGAGATCCCATGCTCTTCCATTAGAACATATGGGAACAATGTTAAATCCAGCTCCCAGATTGCATCTCCTATGGCTTCCACTAGATGTCAACAGTCTTTGATCAAGGTTTAGGCTTGTTTCTTCCCAAACGAGGAAGAATTTTGTTTTGGTACTGGGAGTCAGATTTGGAAATTAGTCGTGTGCAAGGAAGAGGACGCGCACCTGCTCATTTTGCTTATCTACTGAACATACTTCTTCCCGTATGAAATATTATAGTTTATGATGTCCTTGCCGTGTCTGAATCCTGGCTCAGGAAGGCCACCAAAAATTCTGAGATTTCCATACCCAACTATAACATCTTCCGTCAAGATAGAACTGCCAAAGGGGGAGGAGTTGCATTCTACTGCAGAGATAGCCTGCAAAGTAATGTCATACTTTCCAGGTCCATACCCAAACAGTTTGAACTACTAATTTTTAAAATTACTCTCTCCAGAAATAAGTCTCTCACTGTTGCCGCCTGCTACCGACCCCCATCAGCACCCAGCTGTGCCCTGGACACCATTTGTGGATTGATCGCCCCCAATCTAGCTTCAGAGTTTGTTCTGTTAGGTGACCTAAACTGGGATATGCTCAACACCCCGGCAGTCCTACAATCTAAGCTAGATGCCCTCAATCTCACACAAATCATCAAGGAACCCACCAGGTACAACCCTAAATCTGTAAACAAGGGCACCCTCATAGACGTCATCCTGACCAACTGGCCCTCCAAATACACCTCCGCTGTCTTCAACCAGGATCTCAGCGATCACTGCCTCATTGCCTGTATCCGCTACGGAGCCGCAGTCAAACGACCACCCCTCATCACTGTCAAACGCTCCCTAAAACACTTCTGTGAGCAGGCCTTTCTAATCGACCTGGCCCGGGTATCCTGGAAGGACATTGACCTCATCCCGTCAGTTGAGGATGCCTGGTCATTCTTTAAAAGTAACTTCCTCACCATTTTAGATAAGCATGTTTCGTTCAAAAAATGCAGAACTAAGAACAGATATAGCCCTTGGTTCACTCCAGACCTGACTGCCCTCGACCAGTGCAAAAACATCCTGTGGCGGACTGCAATAGCATCGAATAGTCCCCGCGATATGCAACTGTTCAGGGAAGTCAGGAACCAATACACGCAGTCAGTCAGGAAAGCTAAGGCCAGCTTCTTCAGAAGTTTGCATCCTCTAGCTCCAACTCCAAAAAGTTCTGGGACACTGTGAAGTTCATGGAGAACAAGAGCACCTCCTCCCAGCTGCCCACTGCACTGAGGCTAGGTAACACGGTCACCACCGATAAATCCATGATTATAGAAAACTTCAACAAGCATTTCTCAATGACTGGCCATGCCTGGTTCACCAATTACTTTGCAAGAGTTCAGTGTGTCAAATCGGAGGGCATGCTGTCCAGTCCTCTGGCAGTCTCTATGGGGGTGCCACAGGGTTCAATCCTCGGGCCGACTCCTTTGTCTGTATATATCAATGATGTTGCTCTTGCTGCGGGCGATTCCCTGATCCACTTTACGCAGACGACACCATTCTATATACTTCCGGCCCGTCCTTGGACACTGTGCTATCTAACCACCAAACGAGCTGCAATGCCATATAACACTCCTTACGTGGCCTCCAACTGCTCTTAAACGCTAGTAAAACCAAATGCATGCTTTTCAACCGTTCGCTGCCTGCACCCGCACGTCTGACCAGCATCACCACCCTGGATGGTTCCGACCTTGAATATGTGGACATCTATAAGTACCTAGGTGTCTGGCTAGACTGTAAACTCTCCTTCCAGACTCATATCAAACATCTCCAATCGAAAATCAAATCAAGAGTTGGCTTTCTATTCCGCGACAAAGCCTCCTTCACTCACGCTGCCAAATGTACCCTAGTAAAACTGACTATCCTACCGATCCTCGACTTCGGCGATGTCATCTACAAAGTTGCTTCCAACACTCTACTCCGCAAACTGGATGCAGTTTATCACAGTGCCATCCGTTTTGTCACTAAAGCACCTTATACCACCCACCACTACGATTTTATGCTCTAGTTGGCTGGCCCTCGCTACATATTCGTTGCCAGACCCACTGGCTCCAGGTCATCTACAAGTCCATGCTAGGTAAAGCTCCGCCTTATCTCAGTTCACTGGTCACGATGGCAACACCCAACCGTAGCACACGCTCCAGCAGGTGTATCTCACTGATCATCCCTAAAGCCAACACCTCATTTGGCCGCCTTTCATTCCAGTTCTCTGCTGCCTGTGACTGGAACGAATTGCAAAAATCACTGAAGTTGGAGACTTTTATCTCCCTCACCAACTTCAAACATCTGCTATCTGAGCAGCTAACCGATCGCTGCAGCTGTACGTAGTCTATCGGTAAATAGCCCAACCATTTTTACCTACCTCATCCCCATACTGTTTTTATTTATTTACTTTTCTGCTCTTTTGCACACCAATACCTCTACCTGTACATGACCATCTGATCATTTATCACTCCAGTGTTAAACTGCAAAATTTTAATTATTCACCTACCTCATGCCTTTTGCACACAATGTATATAGACTCCCCTTTTTTTCCTACTGTGTTATTGACTTGTTAATTGTTTACTCCATGTGTAACTCTGTGTTGTCTGTTCACACTGCTATGCTTTATCTTGGCCAGGTCGCAGTTGCAAATGAGAACTTGTTCTCAACTAGCCTACCTGGTTAAATAAAGGTGAAAAAAAAAAAAAAAAAAATCACAACATTAACAATGTCTACACTGTATTTCTGATCAATTTGATGTTATTTTAATGGACAAACAATGTGTTTTTCTTTTAAAAATAAGGACATTTCTAAGTGACCCCACACTTTTGAATGGTGGTGTATATGTTCCAATCTTAGGAAGAGACATCTCTGTATGTGTCAAAAAAGTAAAACATTTTTTAAAGGTTCTCACAGTCTCCTTTTTAGCTGAACCCATTTTAGACCTCTAGTTTGCTTTTTGGAGTGGAACATAAATCATTAGGGAAATGCTATGCTGTATGGAAATAAATGTCGGAAAGGGACCAAAACTTGACAAATTACTATTTCCCCCATGTTCTAAGCCAAAAAGTAAGGTCTTATGTTATTTTAATGAACCTAAAAAAATGACCGACAAAGGCTATGGAAAAGCCTCCCCCTTTAGCTGCGCACAAGCCGGCTGTCTCCCTGAGGAAGATCATTAAGAAAACCAGTCAATACAACCCATTTGGAAAGTAGTTCCCTGAATATCCATATACACTGTAAAAAAAAGGCCTGTGTGAATCATGTAAGTTTAACCAGTGGACCTTAAAATGTGAAGAGTTTGTGGCTTTCGATGTAGTTTACTTTGATGGGGACCGGTGAGAGTAATTTGGCAGTGTTGTTAAGTGTGTAATCAGAGAAGATAATGTTTTGAGGCAAGGGAAAGTGGAAATATCACGTGTTGAGGGCAGCGAACATTAGCTGTAGGGAAACAACACATCTATTGTGTCATGGTATTACATTGTAACAACATCATCAACCCCATAGCAGGAAATTAATAAAAGTACTTTATAGATAAACTTTTTTTCTTCCCAGACATGGTGAATCACAGCGAATCAAGCATGATACCTACATTCAAAACATGGAGATAACTGTAACCAAATAAATAAAATACACGTAAAAAGCAACAACCAACAAATATGGGCTGCAGTCTGTCAAGCAGAAACACATTGAAGTAGTAGTAGGACTTGCGGTATCAGCCTCAGCATGGCTGATTACATAGTTTAATGGTCTTGGCTTCACCTCATGTTTTACAAACCCAAATGGTCCCTGCAGACTGATAAATCAACTGCATATCGAGTCAGATTGCTTCAGTGAACTCTTACCATTCCCAGGTTGCTAACTAGGGGAGTAGACCAAGAATCAGGCCAATAAAAATAGCTCTCCATCCACTAGGTCACATATTCTAAAGTCTGAATTTTTGTGGGATTCTTTGACACACCATTTTGTTTGAAATATGATGCCTCATTGCTGGGTACAAAGTGTCAAAGCAATTGAATAAAAGCAATGACTGATAGGCACTTAATCTTTAATAAACCCAAACAAAAAGTCAGTGGAATACCCACATGAGACCAAACAGGGCTTTAAAAATGTAAGGTTACTTGTGTAGCCCCGGTACTCTGATATTATGAGTGAGAAATCTCACAGTGGGATTCAACAGCATCTCTAGAAGTTTGAAGAACCAATCACACACGTCTGTCAGAGACATACAGGTCGAGTGGCGAATGAGCTTTCTCCCCTCGCCTCATACCACTCACCTGCCCTCTTGTCATTCTCGAACATGCCGAACTTCCTCACATTCTTGCGAATAGGAGAATGTGGGTAGATATCTCGCTCATAATATCTGAGAACCGGGGTTATGCAAGTAACCTTACAGACGTCCTCCAACAATTGTTTGACTTTTTCTGTTGAAAAGTGATATCCCAAGTACATATGCAGTAAAGTACAAACACTAAAGGGTAAAACAATTATGTTTTGAGGAACATGTATTATTTTAGACACAACTGCAATCTTCAAGGAGTTGGTCTGATGGTCTGATGGGATGTCATCAGCCTCCCACTTGCGTGAGGTACAATAGATGAACAATAGAGAACAAAAGAGGAGAGGCCAACCCCCCTTACACTTGTGTAGTGTCATGTAGTTTCATACCTGGACCACATATTGAGATGTGCCTTTTGTTAAGTAAATCAGCTATTATTCAGGTGAAAAAGCGACTGGAGTAGGTCTTTAACATTTTAATGTGGTGAGCTAAATCAGGGTCCCACAGAGTGTTTCTTGGTAGTCTAAAACAAATATACTTTAAAACAAAAGTATTCACCTCATACATATGGTTATGGGATGAAAAAAAAGAACACCGGTACCATGTCAGATATAGAGTTGAAATGCATTACATTTTGAGTTTGGACTTTATACACAGTGCATTCGGAAAGTATTCAGACCCCCTTTACTATTTGCACATTTTGTTACATTACATCATAAATCTAAACCTGATTTAATTGTTTTTCCCCCCTCAATCTACACACACACAATGACAAAGCAAAACAGGTTTTTCAAAATTTGTGCTAATTAAAAAATATATATACATGGTAATACCTTATTTACATACTTATTTTACGTACCAGTCAAAAGTTTGGACACACCTACTCATTCAATAGTTTTTCTTTATTTTTACTATTTTCTACGTTGTATCGAATCATGTAGTAGCCAAAAAAGTGTTTAACAAATATTTTCAGAATCTTCAAAGAATTCACCCTTTGCCTTAACAGCTTTGCACACTCTTGGCATTCTCTCAACCAGCTTCACCTGGAATTATTTTCCAACAGTCTTGAAAGAGTTCTCACATATGCTGAGCACTTGTTGGCTGCTTGTCCTTCCCTCTGTGATCCAACTCATCCCTAACCATCTCAATTGGGTTGATGTTGTGGAGCACTCAATCACTCTCCTTCTTGGTAAAATAGACCTTAAGCAGCCTGGAGGTGTGTTGGGTCATTTTACTGTTGAAAAACAAATTAAAATCCCACTAAGCGCAAACTAGATGGGATGGCGTATCGCTGCAGAATGCTGTGGTAGTCATGTTGGTTAAGTGTGCCTTGAATTCTAAATAAATCACTGACAGTGTCACCAGCAAAGCACCCCCACACCATCACACCTCCTCCTCCATGCGTCACAGTGGGAACCACACATGCGGAGATCATCCGTTCACCTACTCTGCGTCTCACAAAGACACAGCGGTTGGAAGAAAAAATCTCAAATTTGCGCTCATCAGACCAAAGGACAGATTTCCACCAGTCTAATGTCCATTGTTCGGGTTTCTTGGCCCATGCAAGTCTCTTCTTATTGGTGTCCTTTAGCAGTGTTTTCTTTGCAGCAATTAGACCATGAAGGCCTGATTCACACAGTCTCCTCTGAACAGTTGCAGTTGAGATGTGTCTGTTTACTTGAACTCTGTGAAACATATATTTGGGCTGCAATATATCTGAGGCTGGTAACTCTAATGAACTTATCCTCTGCAGCAGAGGCAAATCTGGGTCTCCCTTTCCTGTGGCGGTCTTCATGAGAGCCAGTTTCATCATAGAGCTTGATAGTTTTTGCGACTGCACCTGAAGCAACATTCAAAGTTCTTGAAATGTTCCTCATTGACTGACCTTCATGTCTTAAATGACGAAGTGTTGTTTCTCTTTGCTTATTTGAGTTGTTCTTGCCATATTACGGACATGGTCTTTTGCCAAATAGGGCTATCTTCTGTATACCACCGCTACCTTGTCAAAACACAACTGATTGGCTCAAACGCATTAAGGAAATCAATTCCACAAATTAACTTTTAATGAGGCAACCTGTTAATTGAAATGCATTGAAGGTGGTTGAGAGAATGCAAAGCTGTCATCAAGGTAAAGGGTGGCTACTTTGAAGAATCTCAAATATAAAATATATTTTGATTGGTTTAAAACTTTTTTGGTTTCTACATGATTCCATATGTGTAGTTTCATAGTTTTGATGTTTTCACTGTTATTCTACAATGTAGAAAATAGTCAAAATAAAGAAAACCCCTGGAATGAGTAAGTGTGTCCAAACTTTTGACTGGTACTGAAAGTATTCAGACCCTTTGATATGAGACTCGAAAGTGAGCTCCGGTGCAACCTGTTTCCATTGTTCGTACTTGAGATACATATTTCTGCAACTTTATTGCAGTCCACCTGTCGTAAATTCAATTGATTGGACTTGATTTGGAAAGACACACAATTGTCTGTAGAAGGTCCCACAGCATACTATGCATGTCAGAGCAAAACCCAATTGTCAGAGCAAAAACCAGGAATTGTCCGTAGAGCTCTGAAACAGGATTGTGTTGAGGCACAGAAATGGGTAAGGGTACCAAAACATTTCTGCAGCATTGAAGGTTCCTCAATCATTTTTAAATGGAAGAAGTTTGGAACCACCAATACTCTTCCTCGAGCTGGCCGCTTGGGCCAAGCTGAGCAATCAGGGGAGAAGGGCCTTGGTCAGGGAGGTGACCAAGAACCTGTTGGTGACTTTGAATGAGCTCCAGAGTTCCTCTGTGGAGATGGGAGAAACTCCCAGAAGGACAACCATCTCTTCAGAACTCCACCAATCAGGCCTTTATGGTCGAGTGGCCGGAAGTAAGTCACTACTCATTAAAAGGCACATGAAAGCCCGAATGGAGTTTGCCTCAGGGCACAAAGTACTCTCAGACAATGAGAAACAAGATTCTCTGGTCTGATGAAACTAAGATTGAACTCTTGGGCCCGAATGCCAAGCGTCACGTCCGGAGGAAACCTGGCACCATCCCTACGGTTACGCATGGGGATGACAGCATCATGCTGTGGGGATGTATTCCTGTGGCAGGGACTGGGAGACTAGTCAGGATCGGGGAAAAGATGAACGGACCAAAGTACAGAGAGATCACTCAGGACCTCAGACTGGGCTGAAGGTTCACCTCCCAACAGGCCAACGACCATAAGCACACAGCCAAGATAACACAGTTGTGGCAATAGAGAACATCTCCTTCCATCTCTCTCCAAAAACACATTCCCTCCACATTTTCTCAGTCCAGAATGGTTTTCTGGAAGGTTTTCTGGGATGAACAGTTCAAAAGAAGACTATGTCCTGCACATGTGTAACTGCGTCAGCCCTGGGTGTATCCTTATCACATTGGCAGCCATGCGGGGTTGCTTATTCCTTGGGCAAGAAGATCATTCAATTTCAACATTTTTTGACATCGATATTTCTCTTCCTGCAGGCTGCTGATGAGCTGGTCCTGGGGCCAACTCACTGTCAGACTCAATTGACAGAGACATGATCTTCACATTCTGAAAATTCTTCATCTTCCAAAATGGAAGACACTCCTTCCACACTAGCTTCTTTCTCTGCAAAAATTATTTTCAGAATTTATCTTCTCTCTGAGAAGAGATTATTTTTGTAATTTAAAGTAATTTATTTGTTGTGTCCCTCCCCCAATTTGCACCTGGCTGGGGTAGAGTGTGGAAAATACAATTTTTATTTTTTATTTACAATGTATCAAAATAATATATCGAAATAATATTCTAATAACATTGTGCATGTTTTCGCTAGACATTGTGTAGTTTCTGACTGGAACAAACTGCAAAAATCACTGAAGCTGGAGACATATCTCCCTCACTAACTTAAAGCACCAGCTGTCAGAGCAGCTCACAGATCACTGCAACTGTACATAGCCCATCTGTAAATAGCCCATCCAACTACCTCATCCCCATACTGTTATTTATTTTTCTCCTTTTCACCCAATATCTCTACTTGCACATTCATCTTCTGCACATCTATCACTCCAGTGTTAAATTGCTATATTGTCATTATTTCCCCACTATGGCCTATGTATTGCCTTACCTCCCTTATCCTACCTCATCTGCACACAATGTATGTATACATTTTCTATTGTATTATTGACTGTATGTTTGTTTATTCCAAGTGTAACTCTGTGTTGTTGTTTGTGAAGCACTGCTTTGCTTTATCTTGGCCAGGTCACAGTTGTAAATGAGAACTTGTTCTCAACTAGCCTACCTGGTTAAATAAAGGTGAAACAAAAAAGTTTCACACACTACAGAGGGTAAAGAGTGTGAGAATAGTGGTAGGGTCGCCTAGTGGTTAGAGTGTTGGACTAGTAACCGGAAGGTTGCAAGTTCAAATCCCCGAGCTGACAAGGTACAAATCTGTCGTTCTGCCCCTGAACAGGCAGTTAACCCACTGTTCCTAGGCCATAATTGAAAATAAGAATTCTTAACTGACTTGCCTCGTAAAATAAAGGTAAAATAAAAAATAAAAAGATGGGCCGGGAGACAGACAGGTTCCTGGTGCTATGTTGAAACAGCAGGACTAGTGAGGAAGAAGACAGAGTGTAGGCACACCGCAAACATTTTTGTTTCTGTTTTACTTATTTTCACACAAACTTTTTTTACCCTCGGGTCCAGTGGACCCGAACACCACATCTTTCATATAAAGTTTTAGGGGGGTGCACACTTAATGACAATATGTGATTTTAAATGTTCTTACCATAAAATGAGCCAAGGCCAATGAGTCTCAGGTTAAACAAATTATTCATTGTATCATTTTATTTTAGTAAACATTGAAAATGGGTCCTACAGACCCGAACACCACACAAGGGTTAAACAGCACCCAAGAAGTAACCTTACCTCTGGTTGAGTGAGCCCTCAGGCCTTCCACAAACCAATGTGATAACCATTGACGAGAGAGGAACCTCCCCCCTGTGCCCAGGAAACAAAGAATTGGTTGCTCCTGCGCAAAGATCTCATTCTATCCAAGTATACAGTATGTGCCACAGGCGTACTGAACACAAATGACGGCGCTGCTCTTCTTCCGTCAAAGGGAAAGGTGAACCAGGGACTGCGGTTGAAAATTAGCTGGCTGGTTAAACTGTCACTTTTACTTAAATGTTTACTGCACTGTCCCTGTAAAAATAAATAAACTGAAATTCAAACAAGCACCAAGGCGAGACAATTGTAATTGCCGCTGACCTTAGGCATAAAGGCAGGGTTGGGCAACAAGGTTACCTTGGAAAAACCCTGGGAAAACAGTAGGCACGACTGGTAAACTGACCAACATAACAAGGGGTGTTTTTCCACCGAGTTATTGTGGACATATATCTAGCTGCAGAGATGGCAGCTAGATATACCTTAACTGTGGAGAAAGCCTTCCCTCTGTATTTGAGTTCCTGCAAAAAGCATGAAACCTCTGATATTTATTTTAAATTTTTAAATTTCACCTTTATTTATCCAGGTAGGCTTGTTGAGAACAAGTTCTCATTTGCAACTGCGACCTGGCCAAGATAAAGCATAGCAATTTGACACATACAACAACATAGAGTTACACATGGAATAAACAAAACATACCCCTCGATATAGAGCATTGGTAAGGAATTAGAGCCATGGCAATCTGGATAATCTCAATGACTCTAGAAGGCAGGCCTGTCATATCCAGATGTAGCCTCTCATGGGCCAGACCCAGAGGGCCATGGTGTCCGGGTGATCTAATTTAACTTGGGTCAGAAGATCCCTGCTTAACAGGAGATGCCATGACTCTTCGTAGAGCAGGAGAATGATCTCTGGCACCCCTGAGCTTGTGTGGCTATCGAGGGGCTACCAAGACTCCCGCTCGATAACCACCAAGCCTCTGTGTGAAATAGAACATTGTCATGCTCTGATCCCATTTCTCCACATAGTTTTTCGAACAGGGGTGCAACATGTAGTTTACAATCAAAGTTACCTGCTGCATATCTCAGAGTTTGCAGAGCTCTTTTTCACACAGCTCTTTTTCTGCTAGGTGCTCTCAGTGTATCCACTATAGCTCAGTCAGTGTATTATACAATGCACCTACATGGCAAAGGGTGACACAGATTGCAGATGCCTGCCCGCAGTACCGTGATAGATGGAGTGCCATCTGTGCAAAAGCCCACCATTTGATCCAATGGAATCTGTTTTCGTCAATAAAGCCACGCAGCACACTGAACATGCCCTGCACCGTTTCATGCTCGGGAATCGTGAAACAGAACAATATGTCCTCATGAATAGTATCGCCCAACATGTAGTGAACAAAAGTCAATGCATGGCCATCACAGCTAACGTCCATTTGAAGAGCATAAATTAGGGAGTTTTTGTCATTCAGTCTGAGTTCTTGATTGCTAGCTATAGCATATAGTTTCACAGTGTTATCTGACAAAGGTATTGATGTTTCTGTGCCCCCCCACACATAGTTTTTTTTCCATATCAATTGGGTCCGGTAATATCAAAGTCTCTGCAATATTGTGTGGTTTCTTAACATAGTGGGCTTAGCCATTCACCGTAGAAATGTTTAAAGTGCAACGGTCATGTGCGGCCTTTTCCCATGATCTAAGGCTACTCTCTGGTTTAATTTATACTTTTAGATTTGAATAATTTTCATTTAGATTTTTAAGGTTAACCACATAAAAAATATTTTGAGAGACAAAGACTATATTATAATTATTGTAAATTGTATATTTCATATCAGGCAACCCCACATGGGGTCGCTACCCCTAGTTTTGGAATTACTGATCTTCACTGACCCCTCTTTTCGCTTACTCGTTTGACACATCACATACCCTGCTGCTACTGCTTAATATCTATCTTGTTGCCTAACCACTCTGCCAATACAGATAATAAGAAGGCGCAGAAGAAGATGGCTGACATTTTACATGCTCCTAACCGACTGTGCTACTGTTTTTTTAGCGTTGTTTGTAACTTTTTTCCTTATTTTGTTCATAATGTTGCTGCTACTGTCTGTTATGACCGAAAATAACTTCTGGACATCAGAACAGCTGCCACGTTCGTTGTACGGAGGAGACCAAGGCGCAGCGTGATATGAATACATTATTTTAATGAAGATGAAGAGCACTTAACTATACAAAAACAACAAAATGAATATACCGCTATACTATAAATGTGCAGACACAGGCAACTAGACATAGATAATAACCCACGAAATACCCAAAGAAGATGGCTGCCTAAATATGGTTCCCAATTATAGACAACAATAAACAGCTGCCTCTAATTGAGAACCAATCCAGGCAACTGTAGACATACATAAACACCTAGATAGTAAACGACCCCAGAAACCTACAAATCCTCTCTAGACAGTAAAAAACCCACATACATCACCCATGCCACACCCTGACCTAACCAAAACAAATAAAGAAAACAAAGAATCCTAAGGTCTGCGATCCGTCGTGGTAGGTTCCGGACTGCGACCCATCGGGGTAGGTTCCGGACTGCGACCCGTCGTGGTGGGTTCCGGACTGCGACCCGTCGTGGTGGGTTCCGTCGTGGTGGGTTCCGGATGTTCTGGACTGGGTACTGTTGCCGGACGCTCTGGACTGGGTACTGTTGCCGGACGCTCTGGACTGGCGAGGCGCACTGTAGGCCTAGTGCATGGTGCCGGTACTGGAGGTACTGGGCCGAGGACACGCACCTCAGGGTGAGTGCGGGGAGGAGGAGCAGGGCCTACTGGACTCTGGAGGCACACTGGTGGCCTGGTGCATGTTGCCGGCACTGGTGGTACCGGGCTGGAGACACGCACCTCAGGGCGAGTGCGGGGAGGAGGAGCAGGGCCTACTGGACCCTGGAGGCGCACTGGTGGCCTGGTGCATGGTGTTGGCACTGATGGTACTGGATAGACCGGACCGTGAAGACGCACTGGAGGTCTCGAGCTAATAGCCTGCACAACCTGTCCTGGCTGGATGGTGACTCTAGCCCGGCACGTGCGGGGCGCAGGCACAGGATGCACTAGGCTGTGCAGACATACGGGAGACATAGTGCACAACGCCGGCGCAGGATATCCTGCCCCGAGGAGACACACTGGCTGTCTGGAGAGCAGGGCTGGTACCATCTGCCCTGGCTGGATCCTCACCCTAGCCCGGCAGATGCGGGTAGCTGGGATGTAGCGTACCGGGCTAAGCACGCGAACTGGGGACACTGTGCACTCCCCCGCATAACACGGTGCTTGACCAGTACCACACCGCCACGGTAAGCACGAGGAGTTGGCTCAGGTCTCCTACCTGACTTAGCCGAACTGCTCGTGTGCCGCCCCCCAAAATTTCTTGGGACTGCCTCTTTGGCTTCTGTGCTAGCCTTGAACCCATATACCATCGCCGTTCCTCCTGTGCTCTCTCCACCTGCTTCCATGGCAGGGTCTTGACCCCTGCCATTACCTCCTCCCAGGACTAGGATGTTTTACCGTCCAGTATTTTGTCCCGAGTCCTCGATTCCACAAAGCGCTGTTCCTCCTTATCACGCTGCTTGGTCCTTTTATGGTGGGTTATTCTGTCACGTTCATTGTACGGAGGAGACCAAGGCGCAGCGTGATATGAATACATGATTTTAATGAAGATGAAGAACACTTAAACTATACAAAAGAAACAAAACAAACGTAAAGCTATACTACAAATGTACAGGCAAATAGACATAGATAATAACCCACGAAACACCCAAAGAAGATGGCTGCCTAAATATGGTTCCCAATTAGAGACAACAATAAACAGCTGCCTCTAATTGAGAACCAATCTAGGCAACCATAGACATACATAAACACCTAGATCGTTATCGACCCCATAAACCTACAAAACCCCTAGACAGTAAAATAATATACACACATCACCCATGCCACACCCTGACCTAACCAAAGCAAATAAAGAAAACAAAGAATACCAAGGTCAGGGCGTGACAACAGCGATTACCCACCGTGACTGGAAGAAACTTTTTCCTTTAACGAGGCCGACAAGAAGGAAATACTGCTTTCCCGGGAAAAGTTCAATATCCTGTCATTTGCATGAAGAAAATACGGAGTAAAAGAGGGCGCAGACCGGGCTTGTCTTCTGAGAATCGTAGGTGAGTGAGTAAACTCCCACTGCCATTCGTTCTACTTGAAAACATGCAATCATTGGAAAAGAATTGATGACCTACGATTATGTCTGATGTTTCACCGAGTCGTGGCTGAACGATGACACGGAAAATATAGAGCTGGCGGGAATTTCCATGCACCGGCAGAACAGAGAAGCTACAGTTGAAGTTGGAAGTTTACATACACTTAGATTGGAGTCATACAAACTCGTTTTAATCACTTCACACATTTCTTGTTAACAAACTATAGGTTTGGCAAGTCGGTTAGGACATCTACTCCGTGCATGACACGAGTAATTGTTAAAACAATTGTTTACAGACAGATGATTTCACTTACTATTCAGCCAAGAACTCCGAAAAATAATTTTAGACCTCCACAAGTCTGATTCATCCTTGGGAGCAATTTCCAAATGCCTGAAGGTACCACGTTCATCAATACAAACAATACCACGCAAGTATAAACACCATGGGACCACTCAGGAACGAGATGCGTTCTGCCTCCTAGAGATGAACATACTTTCGTGCGAAAAATGCAAATCATTTCCAGAACAACAGCAAAGGACCTTGTGAAGACGCTGGATGAAACGGGTACAAAAGTATCTATATCCACAGTTAAACGAGTCCAATATCAACATATCCTGAAAGGCCCCTCAGCAAGGAAGAAGCCACTGCTCCAAAACCGCAATCAAAAAAGCTAGACTACGGTTTGCAACTGCACATGGGGACAAAGATTATACTTTTTGGAGAATTGTCCTGTGGTCTGATTAAATAAAAATAGAACTGTTTGGCCATAATGACCATCGTTATGTTTGGAGGAAAAAGGGGGAGGCTTGCAAGCCGAAGAACACCATCACAACCATGAAGCATGGGGGTTTCAGAATCATGTTGTGGGGGTGCTTTGCTGCAGGAAGACCTGGTGCACTTCACAAAAATAAATGGCATCATGAGGCAGACAATTATGTGGATATATTGAAGCAACATCAAAAGACATCAGTCAGGAGGTTTAAAGCTTGGTCACAAATGGGTCTTCCGAATGGACAATGACCACAAGCATACTTCCAAAGTTGTGGGAAAATGGCCTAAGGGCAACAAAGTCAAGTTATTGGAGTGGCCACCACAAAGCCCTGACCTCAACCCCAAAGAAAATTTGTGGGCAGAACTGAAAAAAGCATGTGCGAGCAAGGAGGCCTACAATCCTGACTCAGTTACACCAGCTCTGTCAGGAGGAATGGGCAAAAATTCACCCAACGTATTGTGGGATGCTTGTGGTAGGCTACCCAAAACGTTTGACCCAGGTAAAAATTTTTAAAGGCAATGCTACCAAATACTAATTGAGTGTATGTAAACTTCTGACCCACTGGGAATGTGATGAAAGAAATAAAAGCTGAAATGTATCATTCTCTCTACTTTTATTCTGACATTTCACATTCTTAAAATAAAGTGGTCATGCTAACTGACCTAAAACAGGACATTTTTACTGGGATTAAATGTCAGGAATTGTGAAAAACTGAGTTTAAATGTCTTTGTCTAAGGTGTATGTAAACTTCCGACTTCAACTGTACGTCTGGTACGACGAGGGGTGGGTGTGTGTGTCTTTTTGTCAATAACTGCTGGTACGCAATGTATAATATTAAAGACGTCTTGAGGTATTGCTCGCCTGAGGTAGAGTACATTATGATAAACTGATAAACTGTAGATCACACACTAAGAGGCACTAAGACCACACACAACCAACTCTATAAGGCCACAAGCAAACAAGAACATGCTCACCCAGAAGTGGCTGTCCTAGTGGCCGGGGACTTTAATGCAGGCAAACTTAAATCACTTATACCAAATTTTTACCAGCATGTCACATGTGCAACCAGAGGCAGAAAAACCCTCCATTTTGCAAATCTAACAATAATTCTATCCTCTTGATTCCTGCTTACAAGCAAAAACTAAAGCAGAGCGTATCAGTGACTCGCTCAATACGCAAGTGGTCAGATGATGCAGATGTTATGCTACATTACTTTTTCCTAGCACAGACTGGAATATGTTCCTGGATTCATCCAATGGCATTGAGGAGTATACCACCTCAGTCATCAGCTTCATCAATAAGTACATCGACGACGTCATCCCCACAGTGACCGTACGAACATATCCCAACCAGATGCCATGGATTACAGGCAAAATCTGCATCGAGCTAAAGGCTAAAGCTTCCGCTCTCAAGGAGCGGGACACTAATCTGCACGCTTATGAGAAATCCCGCTATGCCCTCAACGAACCATCAAACAAGCAAAGAGCCAATCCAGGATTAAGACTGAATCCTACTACACCGGCTCTGACGCTCATCAGATGTGGCAGGGCTTGAAAACTATTACGGACTATAAAGGGAAACCCAGACGAGAGCTGGCCAGTGACGCGAGCCTACCAGACGAGCTAAATGCCGTTTATGCTCCCTTCAAAGGTAAGCAACACTGACACTTGCCCGAGAGCACCAGCTGTTCTGGATGACTGTGTGATAATGCTCTCAGAGGCCGATGTGAGCAAGACCTTTAAACAGGTCAACATTCACAAAGCTGCGGGGCCAGGCGGATTACTAGACATAACAGCATCCTCCCCGATACCCTAGACCCACTCCATTTCGCATATCGCACCAACAGATCCACAAGTGACGCTATCTCTATGTTAATCCACACTGCCCTTTCCCACCTGGACAAAGGGAACACCTACATGAGAATGCTGTTCATTGACTATAGCTCAGCGTTCAACACCATAATGCCCTCAAAGCTCATCACTAAGCTAAGGACCCTGGAACTGCAACTGGATCCTGGATGGGCCGCCCCCAGGTGGTAAGGGTAGGCAACAACACATCTGCACGCTGATCCTTAACATGGGGGCCCCACAGACGTAAGTGCTGATTAGACATCCTACAGGGAGGAGGTCAGAGACCTCCAAGACAACAACCTCTCTCTCAATGTGATCAAGATAAAGGAGACGATCGTGAGATACAGGAAAATGAGGGCAAAGCACACCTCCATTCTCATCGTTGGGCCTGTAGTGGAGAGAGCTTCAAGTTTCTTGTTGTACACATCACCAACAAATATCGTGTTCCAACCACACCAAGACAGTCAAGAAGACAACACCTATTCCCCTCAGGAGACTGAAAAGATTTGGCATGGGCCCTCAGATCCTCAAAGTTCTACAGCTGCACCTTCGAGGGCATCCTGACTGGTTGCATCACCGCCTGTTATGTCAAGTGCTCGGACTCTGACCACAAGGCGTACAGAGGGTATTGCCCATGGCCAGTACATCACTGGGGCCAAGCTTCCTGCTATCCAAGACCTCTATACCAGGCAGTGTCAGAGGAAGGCCCTAAAACTGGCTGAAGAATCCAATCACCCTAATAATAGACTGTTCTCTCTGCTATAGCACGGCAAGCGGTACCTGAGTGCCAAGTCTAGGTCCAAAAGGCTTCTTCACAGCTTTTACCCCCGAGCCATAAGCCTGCTGAACAGCTAATCAAATGTCTACCCTGACTATTTGCATTGAAACCCCCTTTTTTTAACGCAGTTGCTACTAGCTGTTTATTAACCATGCATAATCACTTTACCCCTTCCTACACTAACATTCAAACGTTTGGGGTCACTTAGAAAAGCACATTTTCCGTCCATTAAAATAACATCAAATTGATCAGAAATACATTGTAGACATTGTTAATGTTCTAAATGACTATTGTTGCTGGAAACTGCTGATTTTTAATGGAATATCAACATAGGCGTACAGAAGCTTAATTCAGCAACCATCACTCCTGTGTTCCAATGGCACATTGTGTTAGATAATTCAAGTTTATCATTTTAAAAAGGCTAATTGATCATTAGAAAACCCCTTTGTAATTATGTCAGCACAGCTGAAAACTGATTTAAAGAAGCAATAAAACTGTCCTTCTATAGACTAGTATCTGGAACATCAGCATTTGTGGGTTCGATCACAGGCTCAAAATGGCCAGAAACAAAGCACTTTCTCCTGAAACTCATCAATCTAGTCTTCTTCTGAGAATTGAAGTCTATTCCAGGTGAAAAATTGACAGGAAACTGAAGATATCATACAACGCTGTGTACTACTCCCTTCACAGAACAGTGAAAATTGTCTCTAACTCAAATAGAAAGAGGAGTGGGACGCCCCGGTGCACAACTGAGCAAGACGACAAGTACATTAGACTGTCAAGTTTGAGAAACAGATGCCTCACAAGCCCACTACTGGCAACTTTATTAAATAGTACCCGCCAAACAGAAAGTCAAAGTCAACAGTGAAGAGGCGACTCCGGGATGCTGGCATTCTAGGGATGCTGGCATTCTAGGCAGAGTTCATCTGTCCAGTGTCTGTGTTCTTTTGTCCATACTAATCTTTTCTTAGACAATGCTTTTTCTTTGCAACTCTGCCTAGAAGGATATAGTATCCAGGAGTTGCCACTTCACTGTTGACGTTGAGACGGGTATTTGTCCCATGTTGGCCTGCACTACCAGAATGTGGTCAGCAGGAGCAGCGGCCACCCCCCTTCCATCGATGGGGGAACGCGTGCTCCATCATACCACCATCCTCCATTGGATTGGGTCTGCGATGGACCAGATGATGGAGAGAATGGACCGATGGGAGATGAGTGGTCTCCCCATTTCACATCCGGCTCCTCCGAGTCGAACTTACTCATCCAGCGGCGTCCGGCTCCAGCGCACTTCATCTTGCGCCCTCGAGGGAGTATGATGGAGCGGCAGGTGGGTGCCATGGGTTTTTACTCCAGCTCGAGCTGTACCTGGCTACCGTGAGGCCGACTCCCTCGTGGGAGGTGAGTGTGAGCGTCCGCGTCTCCTGCCTGACGGGTCGAACTCTGGAGTGGGCCAATGCTGTCTGGAATGGTCCAGACTCTGCGAGGGAGCACAATCCAGAGTTCACCTGCCGTTTCCGGGCCGTATTCGACCACCCTCCGGAGGGCCGAGAGGCGGGTGAGCGACTATTCCACCTCCCTCCAGGCAGGAGATGAGGAGCGCGCAGGACTTTGCGTTGGAGTTCCGGACCTTGGCCGCTGGGTCCGGGTGGAACGACAGGGCCCTGATGGACCACTACCGGTGCAGCCTCCGGGAGGACGTCCACAAGGAGCTAGCGTGTCGGGACACCACTCTTTCCCTTGAAGAACTTATAGACATGTCAATCCGGCCGGACAATCTGCTAGCTGCCCGTGGGCCTTCAGAAAGGCTCCTGTCAGTTCCACCTCCTAGCCCTCCTGCTCCCATTCCTATGGAGTTAGGGGGGCTGCTTCGAAGGGTACCGGAGGAGGAGGCTCCTCCTGCACCAGCTGTGGTCGGAGAGGACACACGACCGACCGGTGCTGGAGGAACCCATCTGGGAGTCAAGGGGGCAGGCAGAACACTTTGTGGTCCCCCCAGGTGAGTCAGCATCAAATTCACCCAGGAAAAAAAAAATTCCCCTTAAATTTTCTCCCTCTTCCCAGCATAAAGCGCTAGTCTATTCAGGCGCAGCTGGGAACTTTATGGATCACGGACTCACCAATAAGCTGGGAATTCCACTGGTGCCGATAAATTCCTCCTTAGATAGCCGACCATTAGGGTCAGGGCTGGTCAGGGAGGTCACGGTTCCGCTGGACATGGTAGGCAGGGGGATCATAGGGAGCGGATTAATCACTTCCTTATCGATTCACATGCGTTTCCAGTGGTGCTGGGGGTCCCTGGCTGGCCAGTCACCGTGGAGACGGGGTTCTCCAGAGGTGGTCAGAGGAGTGTTCAGGGTGTATGGGAGTTTCCATCGGTGCCACGTCGGTGGAGAGTCCAGACCAGGTTTCCACTGTGCGCATTCCCTCTGAGTATGCCGATTTGGCTATTGCCTTCTGTAAGAAGAGGGCGACTAAATTACCACCTCATCGACAGGGGGATTGTGCGATAAACCTCCAGGTAAACCTTGCGCTTCCCAGGAGGAGACTTTGGCTATGGAGCCATATGTCACAGAATCTATATATGCCATTTAGCAGACGCTTTTATCCAAAGCGACTTACAGTCATGTGTGCATACATTCTACGTATGGGTGGTCCCGGGGATCAAACCCACTACCCTGGCGTTACAAGCGCCATGCTCTACCAACTGAGCTACAGAAGGACCAGGGGTACATTCGGCCCTCCATTTCTCCCGTTTCCTAGAGTTTCTTTTTTTGTGAAGAAAAAGGAGGGAGGCCTGCATCCGTGCATTGATTATAGAGATCTCAATTCCAACACAGTGGGGTTTAGTTACTCGATACCTCTCATCGCTACGGAGTGCGGTTTTTCACGAAACTGGACCTCAGGAGCGTGTATAATCTGGTGCATATTTCGGGAGGGAGACGAGTGGAAAAGCGTGTTTAGTACCACATCGGGCCATTATGTGTACCTCGTCATGAAGGCATGGGTTAAAGAATGCTCCAGCTGTCTTTCAATCCTTTGTAGATGAGATTCTCAGGGACAAGGGCAGGGTGTGGTTGTACATATTGATGATATCCTGATATATTCCGCCATACACGCTGCGCATGTGTCTCTGGTGCGCAAGGTGCTTGGTAGACTGTTGGAGCATGACCTATACGTCAAGGCTGAGAAGTGTGTGTTCTCCAAACGAGCTGTCTCCTTCCTGGGTTATTGTATTTCCACCTCTGGGGTGGTGATGGAGTGTGAGTGCGTTAAGGCCGTGTGTAATTGTCCGACTCCAACCACGGTGAAGGAGGTGCAGCGGTTTTTAGGGTCTTGGCCAGGTAGCGGCCCCCATTACCTCACTGCTGAAGGAGGGGCCGGTGCATTTACGGTGGTCAGCAGAGGCTGACAGAGCCTTCAATTGGGTGGGTGCCGTGCTATCACAGCGCTCGGGTACGCCACCAAAACTCTTGCCCCTGCGCTTTCTTTTCGAGGAAGCTCGGTCTGGCAGAGCGTAACTATGATGTGGGGGGCCGGGAGTTGTTAGCTGTGGTAAATTCCCTGAAGGTGTGGAGACACTGGCTTGAGGCGGCTAAGCATCCTTTCCTCATTTGACCAAAGGAATCTGGGGTATATCCTGGCAGCTAGGAGACTGAATCCGCGTCAGGCAAGGTGGGCCATGTTCTTCACCCGATTTAGGTTGACCATCTCGTATAGACCAGGTTCCCTGAACACGAAGGCCGACGCGCTGTCCCGTCTTTATGCCGCGGCGGATCGGCCCATCGATCCTATTCCCATCCTTCCAGCTTCTAGGCTGGTGGCACCGGTGGTATGGGAGGTGGACGTGGACATTGAGCGGGCATTACGGGTGGAACCTGCGCCTCCACAATGTCCTACAGGCCGCAGTACGTGCCGCTTGGTGTCCGTGATCAATTGATTCCGTGGGCACACACACTACCCTCTTCGGGTCATCCTGGTGTGGCGAGGACAGTGCGGAGTCTTAGGGGGAAGTACTGGTTGCCCACCTTGGCTAGGGACGTGAGGTTCCATGTCTCTTCCTGTTCGGTGTGCGCCCAGAGTAAGGCTCCTGGACACCTTCCGGGAGGGAAGTTACAGCCCCTCCCCGTTCCACAACGGCCGTGGTCTCACCTGTCGGTAGACTTCCTTACCGATCTTCCCCCGTCTCAGGGGAACACCACGGTCCTGGTTGTTGTGGATCTGTTTTTGTAAGTCCTGCCATCTCCTCCCATTGCCTGGTTTCCCTACGGCCCTACAGACTGCGGAGGCTCTATATACCCACGTCTTCCGGCACTACGGGGTGCCGGAGGACATCGTCTCTGATCGGGGTCCCCAGTTCACGTCCCGAGTATGGAGGGCGTTTATGGAGCGTCTGGGGGTCTCAGTCAGCTTGACCTCTGGTAATCACCCCAAGAGTAATGGGCAGGTGGAGAGAGTGAACCAGGAGGTGGGTAGGTTTCTGCAGTCGTATTGCCAGGACTGGCCAGGGGAGTGGTCAAGGTACGTCCCGTGGGCGGATTTGGTCTAGAAATTCCTCCGCCACTCCTCCACGAACATGTCACCATTTCAATGCGTGATGGGCAACCAGCCGGTCCTGGCGCCGTGGCATCAGAGTCAGACCGCGGTAGAGGAGTGGGTGCAGCGCTCCAAGGAGACCTGGAGGGCCGTCCAGGAATCCCTCAAGCAAGCCGGTGAACGGCAGAAGAGGAGCGCTGACCGCCACCGCAGTGAGGCCGCTGTGTTTGTACCGGGGGACAGTGTCTGGCTCTCGACCCAAAACCTACCTCTCCGCTTGCACTGCTGGAATGACCGCCACCGCAGTGAGGCCGCTGTGTTTGTACCGGGGGACAGTGTCTGGCTCTCCGCTTGCACTGCTGGAAGCTGGGGCCGCAGGGTGTGGGGCCCTTCAAAGTCCCGAGGAGGATAAACAAGGTGTGTTATAGATTACAACTCCCTTCCTATTATCATATTAACCCCTTGTTTCATGTGTCTCTCCTCAGGCCGGTGGTAACTGGAAGAAGGTGAGGTGCCGGAGGTCCCTCTGCCCCCTCTGGTCCCCGGCATACACAGTACATGCTGTTCTCGAGGACTCGAGACGCCGGGTGAGGGGCCTGCAGTACATTGTGGACTGGGTGGGGTATGGCCCGGAGCAGAGGTGCTGGGTACCGGTGGGAGACATCTTGGATCCGTCACTGAGGGATTTCCATCGCCTCCATCCAGATTGCCCTGAGCCTCGCCCTCCGGGTCGCCCTCGAGGTCGGTGTCGGTGTCAGGGGTGGTGGTACTGTCACGACTCCTACCAAAGGTGGCTCCTCTTCCTGTTCGGGTGGCGCTCCGTGGTCGTCGTCACCGGTCTACTAGCTGCCACCGATCCCTTTTCCTTTTCTGTTGGTTTGTCTTATTAATTATACCTGTTTCTTGTTTAGGTTCTAAATAATATACTCAGAAGTGGTGTATGGTGTGCATGCCTCCTGAGTTGAACTAAAAGTCCACTTCAAACACCTCTTCTCTGCAACTTGGAGCAGCCTCTGAAGTAAGTTAAATCGCCTTGAAGGGTGCGTACAAAGGATCAAATTTAGTTAAGTCGTATTCCTCATCGAAATGCTGGTGAGTTACAGCCCCTCTGATATCCCATAGTTCTTAGTGCTAAGAACGTTCTGGGCTAATAACGGGAGAAATGTTAAATCTACAAAGTTGCTTAGGAGCGAGAAACAAGGCGGCCATGTCTATCGGCACCATGTCTGTCTATCGGTGCCATCTTTCAATATCGTGTAAGGATATCTATTTTTCATATGGATACGGCTATTGACTACAGATATGATACATTTCTGAAAATATATGGTTTCGCTCATGCAAATATGTAAGCGGTTACATGTGCCACAGGTGCATGACTTGAACATATCTCACCACAGACATCTGCCTGGAATCAAACGGTAGCAAGGAGATTTCTGAATTCCAGATTGGATACATGTAGAAACTGTCCCATTACAGAGAATATCCTAGCTCCATATATGAAATTAAGGACGTCTATCTGGAGAATGTCTAGTCCTTATATCTAATAAAATGTCGGATATCATGAAATATATAGATAAAGATGTCTCCTGATATTGACCCTTTTCGTCCAGTGGTAGACTAGCTCGTTAGCACAAAGTTAGCCAAAAGAAGCTTGCACTATATTGGTCTTCTGACGAACTGCTTATCGGCTGCTTATCGGCTGACAAGCCGTGAAGCTGGGACGGTCAGTCTAGGCAATGTGGCATAGCAGCTAGCCTTGCAGCTTAGCTAGCCATGTCTCAGTCGTTAGCTGTGTGACGCAAGCTACCATAGGAGACAAAGGAGAAAGAAAGTGGAAAAGCTCATTCTTACCCGATACAAACTTTCCCGGGAAGACGAGAGCTGAGAATCCTCTGCAGTGTAACCTCGCCGCACACCTTAGAACAGTTGAACAGGAAAACAGATCAAGTCGTACTGAGGAGAGCTTAGAGTAGTACTCTTCGTGTTGAAGGGAGGTGAGAATGACCAGAGGGTGGGCGAGTGTCTCTTTAGTATGATGAGAGGGGCTCACTCAACACTCGACCTGTCTGTCTCTGAAAGACGTGTGATTGGTTTTTCGAGCTTTCAGAGATTCTGGTGAATCCCACTATGAGATATCTCAAATAATAATTGAAAGAGAACAGCCCTATGCCAACTCCATAGTCAGCTTGTTGTGGGAATATTTCAAACTATTACCCCTCATGCTAAATCTTTGATCTTCTCTCTGAAAATAAACATTTATTTCTTGCATCGATATGTCTAAATTTTCTTGTGACTTACAACCTCCTGCTAATCTCTTTAGCCTACGTTAGCTTAACCGTCCCACGGTGGACCCACCGATATGGCATTACAACAGCGAGATCAAGTAAACAACGTTGTTGTTTATGTTCCTTTCATTCCTTCCTTTCAGATCCCTCAGGTACCTTCTCGAACAGAGGAATGCATTTACGTTTACCAAGATGTCTGCTGAATAGAGGATGAATATTCCAGTATTTGTGTTTTTAATACATAACAAAAATGTAAAGATTTATTTGGGTGATGTTTCAATGGTTTTGTTAGTGAAAGAACATTTGAGTTAGATTTTTTTCTTTAGTTACTCTGTTTTAGTTTAGAATCATTCTCCAGCAAACACAGTAGGTAACTTTCACTGAGCAGAACTGAGATAAATACCTTTCTCAAATCCTCTTTTTAACATCTTTAAAATCAGTGCAGCTCCATCTCGAAATGTAACCTCAGTGAAGTTGGCCTTGTGAGGTGCCATAACACTCCGGCCTTGGATACTTACAGTTTTTCCAGAGAGAATATTCTGGATTTTTCTTTATGGATTAATGTCCATATGAAGGCTACTGACATCGCCAAAACCTCTAGCTTTTAACCAAGATCGGATGTGAATCCCGGCCACTGGGTAATGACTCAAAATTCTGTTTTGCAGCTCAGTGTGCGGCCTAAATCTTGACTTATGCGATGCAGCTTCAAATTTAATTTGAGGAATGGAGAATGCATTTCAGTTTGGAAAGGAAACTGAATACTGTAGTGTGGAAATGTCTATTGCCATGTATCCCAGCACAGATTAAAAAAACTCCATCTTTCTATGGTGTTTTGCATTACCAGTCGGCAATTTCACTTCCTGTCAGACTTCCTAACCTTTCCATAAAAACAATCAATCACCCGGCTTTGAGAAATCAAACTAGCAGAGAATGCAAATTGAACATAAATTCTGAAAATGGCTAAGGCGAAAAATAACTAAATGTGCTGTCTCACTGTGTCGCAATTTGAGAATCAATACCGATTTTAATGATATGTAAAGGCCTAAACAATTAATAGGAAACGTATTACAGCCTATGACACCCAAGGGGGCAATATATTCATACTAATCCTACTGCTGTCAGCCCTGGGGCTTGAGCACTCTTCAAATGCCTTAATTTTAGGGGCAAGGAGGACAGGTGGTGGATGGCCTCCAAGGGATTGAACTAGTGGTACATTAAATTAGCTTCCCAGTTGGCAGTACAGTCAAAAGTGAAAAGAAGCAACCTGCACACAATACCAGCTGACTTTGATATTATACTTCTGCAGCGTATTAGCAAGTTGCCACAGAGAAAATGTCTTCAAAGACAGACAGACAGACAGACAGACAGACAGACAGACAGACAGACAGACAGACAGACAGACAGACAGACAGACAGACAGACAGACAGACAGACAGACAGACAGACAGACAGACAGACAGACAGACAGACAGACAGACAGACAGACAGACAGACAGACAGACAGACAGACAGACAGACAGACAGACAGACAGACAGACAGACAGACAGACAGACAGACAGACAGACAGACAGACAGACAGACAGACAGAGCCAATGGAATACACATTGACCCTGTGAACTAAAGCAACAAAGCAGACAAAAGTTATGGAGCATTTTTTCAACATAATGATTATATATCACTGTTGTATGACGAATCACCACTTTTAACATTGTGGTTACATTAATTGCTTGCACACAACCAGCTCCATTACCAGAAAGGTTGAGCTTAAAAGCACGCAAATAAAAAGTGCATCTCAAATAGTAGAGACTGCAGACTCACTGGAGACAGTGCAATTGATAAAAAAGTGAATGTCAAAGCGAGCTAATGATGGATGTCGTTTATCTAGAAGATGGTGCGCGGACACATTTCCCATGCATAACAGATCAGAGAGGCACGAAAGCTACTAATTAACAAGGTTGTGTATCCAACAATGATCATCTGACAATGCGATTAGATAGACCGATTGGCATTGACATTTCAAGACTGAATAATTCAACAGATGTATATTTTATACTGTAGTTTGTGGGGTGGCCAGTGGCCTCAATGTTAGATAGCAAATGTTAGATAGAAGTTAGATAGTTAGATAGAAAAAGCAAATGGCAAAACAGATCCCATTCTGAGTTTACAGTTGAAAAAGGATATTTCAGTGTTACATGTGTGTCAATGGCAGAATATAATGTATACATAGCTCTCATAATTTATTTTACTAGAAACGATATAGATCTAACTGTAAACATAAACAGACCCTCTCTCTTTTCTCTTTAACACCTTAAGCATCCTTAGTTCCCCAAAGATATCACTTCAAAGTGCTTTTTTCACTGTGAATAGTTCCTACTTGTTAAGTAAAAATGGAATGAAAACAAAAGGAAATATAATTATCTTATAGTTTCATATCCACTATGTAAAGGTGATCAATCACTAATGAAAAGATTTGTGAAAAATTGAGGTTCAGTTTTAGTTAAGCTATCATTTCAAAAGGCATTAGCAAGTTCTAAGGCACTGCATCTCTGCATTGAGGCGTCACTACAGAGGCCGTGATTGGAAGTCCTATAGGGCGGCGTACAATTATCCCAGCGTTGTTTAGGTTTGGCCGGTGTAGACCGTCATTGTATAGAAGAATTTGTTCATTTGTTTTTAATTGACTTTGCTTGTTAAATAAAAAAATAAACCAATCATAATAAAATACATGGGAATAAAAATAAATAAATTTTAAAATACATTTTCATGGGAAATTTGAAATGAGATGTGCAATCATTGCCCATATTAAACAACTGGAGAATGAACGACTTGCGACAGGCTATTATCATAAGTGCTACAGTATACTAAGGGACTAGATGCTAATTCAACAATCCACAGCTTGATTTAATTGCTCTATTTCACCGGACAGAAATCAGTGATCCAATGTGCTATCTAACTAATGTGATGTCCCCACAATTTCAGCAGGGACTGGAATTAGCATAATACAAAAATTCCCATCAAACCTATCAGTTTAATCGAGTGATATCATTGAATGCATTGGATGCGTCTCAATCCACCACATTAGCCGATGTCGCACTTCCGCTTCTGCGGTGAAAGATGGCAGAGCTAGGGCTGTCTCACGAAACCGTCTGCAGTGTCCAAACGGTTTGGCCTACACGCAAATAAATATGACCCTTCTTTGGAAAGGTGAGTCTCTCAAGGACATGGATATGTCAGTTGCTTTGCTCTAGGATGGCCACAAGCCACACAAGATTCATCTGAAGGTCCCGCGGTAACAGTTTACCTCTTGGATATAGGGGGCGCTATTTAAATTTTTGGCGTCTTTTTAGGCATTTCCATTGGAGAATGGCTGTAAGGGACCATATAGAGCGAATGGTCACATGGTGTCACCCGCAGAAAATCTTGCGTAAAATACTGAGGTAGACATTTTTCCAATCGCTTCTTATGAGAAACCAATTGTCTCGACGGATATATTATCGAATACATATGTTAAAAACACCTTGAGGATGGATCGGCTGCCCGGAACAGGGCTCCGGGCAGCCGAGCGGAAATGGAGGAAAACTTGCCTCCCTGCGGACCTGGCATCCTTTCACTCCCTCCTCTCTACATTTTCCTCCTCTGTCTCTGCTGCTAAAGCCACTTTCTACCACTCTAAATTCCAAGCATCTGCCTCTAACCCTAGGAAGCTCTTTGCCACCTTCTCCTCCCTCCTGAATCCTCCTCCCCCTCCCCCCCTCCTCCCTCTCTGCAGATGACTTCGTCAACCATTTTGAAAAGAAGGTCGACGACATCCGATCCTCGTTTGCTAAGTCAAACGACACCGCTGGTTCTGCTCACACTGCCCTACCCTGTGCTCTGACCTCTTTCTCCCCTCTCTCTCCAGATGAAATCTCGCGTCTTGTGACGGCCGGCCGCCCAACAACCTGCCCGCTTGACCCTATCCCCTCCTCTCTTCTCCAGACCATTTCCGGAGACCTTCTCCCTTACCTCACCTCGCTCATCAACTCATCCCTGACCGTTGGCTACGTCCCTTCCATCCTCAACAGAGCGAGAGTTGCACCCCTTCTGAAAAAACCTACACTCGATCCCTCCGATGTCAACAACTACAGACCAGTATCCCTTCTTTCTTTTCTCTCCAAAACTCTTGAACGTGCCGTCCTTGGCCAGCTCTCCCGCTATCTCTCTCTGAATGACCTTCTTGATCCAAATCAGTCAGGTTTCAAGACTAGTCATTCAACTGAGACTGCTCTTCTCTGTATCACAGAGGCGCTGCGCACTGCTAAAGCTAACTCTCTCTCCTCTGCTCTCATCCTTCTAGACCTATCGGCTGCCTTCGATACTGTGAACCATCAGATCCTCCTCTCCACCCTCTCCGAGTTGGGCATCTCCGGTGCGGCCCACGCTTCGATTGCGTCCTACCTGACAGGTCGCTCCTACCAGGTGGCGTGGCGAGAATCTGTCTCCTCACCAAGCGCTCTCACCACTGGTGTCCCCCAGGGCTCTGTTCTAGGCCCTCTCCTATTCTCGCTATACACCAAGTCACTTGGCTCTGTCATAACCTCACATGGTCTCTCCTATCATTGCTATGCAGACGACACACAATTAATCTTCTCCTTTCCCCCTTCTGATGACCAGGTGGCGAATCGCATCTCTGCATGTCTGGCAGACATATCAGTGTGGATGACGGATCACCACCTCAAGCTGAACCTCGGCAAGACGGAGCTGCTCTTCCTCCCGGGGAAGGACTGCCCGTTCCATGATCTCGCCATCACGGTTGACAACTCCATTGTGTCCTCCTCCCAGAGCGCTAAGAACCTTGGCGTGATCCTGGACAACACCCTGTCGTTCTCAACTAACATCAAGGCGGTGGCCCGTTCCTGTAGGTTCATTCTCTACAACATCCGCAGAGTACGACCCTGCCTCACACAGGAAGCGGCGCAGGTCCTAATCCAGGCACTTGTCATCTCCCGTCTGGATTACTGCAACTCGCTGTTGGCTGGGCTCCCTGCCTGTGCCATTAAACCCCTAGAACTCATCCAAAACGCCACAGCCCGTCTGGTGTTCAACCTTCCCAAGTTCTCTCACGTCACCCCGCTCCTCCGCTCTCTCCACTGGCTTCCAGTTGAAGCTCGCATCCGCTACAAGACCATGGTGCTTGCCTACGGAGCTGTGAGGGGAACGGCACCTCAATACCTCCAGGCTCTGATCAGGCCCTACACCCAAACAAGGGCACTGCGTTCATCCACCTCTGGCCTGCTCGCCTCCCTACCACTGAGGAAGTACAGTTCCCGCTCAGCCCAGTCAAAACTGTTCGCTGCTCTGGCTCCCCAATGGTGGAACAAACTCCCTCACGACGCCAGGACAGCGGAGTCAATCACCACCTTCCGGAGACACCTGAAACCCCACCTCTTCATGGAATACCTAGGATAGGATAAGTAATCCTTCTCACCCCCCCCCCCTTTAAGATTTAGATGCACTATTGTAAAGTGACTGTTCCACTGGATGTCATAAGGTGAATGCACCAATTTGTAAGTCGCTCTGGATAAGAGCGTCTGCTAAATTACTTAAATGTAAATGTATCCTAAACAACGTTTGCTGTGTTTCTGTCGATATTATGGAGCAAATGTTGAAAAAAGTTTGGCGTTATAGTTTAAGTATTTTTCGGTCGATTTCTCAGCCAAGCAGGATGGACAAACGGGAGATTTTTCACCTACAAAAATATTATTTTTGAAAAAAAGGAACATTTGCTATCTAACTGGGAGCCTCCTGAGTGAAAGCATCTGAAGTTCTTCAAAGGTAAATTATTTAATTTGGTTGCTTTTCTTATTTTCGTGAAAATGTTGCCTGCTAAACTCACACAAATGCTTCTCTAGCGTTGGCTGTAACCCATATTTTGAAAATCTGAGATGACAGTTTTGTTAACAAAAGGCTAAGCTTGTGTTTGAATATATTTATTTCATTTCATTTGTGATTTTCATGAATAGGAAAAGTTTATGTCCTCTGCGTTATGCTAATGCATTTGTGGCTATGATTACGCTCCCGGATACGGGATTGCTCGTCGCAAGAGGTTAACCTGACTGCCATCCAGGACCTCTACACCAGGCGGTGTCAGATGAAGGCCCTAAGAATTGTCAAAAACCACAGCCATGCCAGTCATAGACTGTTCTCTCTACTACTGCATGGCAAGTGGTACCGGAGATCCAAGTCTAGGACAACAAGGCTTCTCAACAGTTTTTACCCCCAAGCCATAAGACACCTGAACAGGTAATCAAATAGCTACCTGGACTATTTGCATTGTGTACCTCCCCCCCAACGCCTCTTTATACGATACGGCGCCCAGATATGGCCGCCTCGTTTCTTGTTCCTAGGAAACTATGCAATTTTTTTTTTTTTACGTGTTATTTCTTACATTAGTACCCCAGGTCATCTTAGGTTTCATTACGTACAGTCGAGAAGAACTACTGAACATAAGAGCAGCATCAACTCACCATCAGTACGACCAAGAATATGACTTTCGCGAAGCGGATCCTGTGTACTGCCTTTCACCCAGGACAACGGAATGGATCCCAGCCAGCGACCCAAAAAAAACGACTTTGTAAAAGGGGGAAACGGAGCGGTCTTCTGGTCAGACTCCGGAGACGGGCACATCGTGCACCACTCCCTAGCATTCTTCTTGCCAATGTCCAGTCTATTGACAACAAGGTTGTTGAAATCCGAGCAAGGGTAGCATTCCAGAGGGACATCAGAGACTAACGTTCTTTGCTTCACGGAAACATGGCTCACTGGAGAGACGCTATCGGAATCGGTGCAGCCAGCGGGTTTCTCCACGCATCGCGCCGACAGAAACAAACATCTTTCTGGTAAGAAGAGGGGCGGGGGCGTATGCTTCATGGTTAACGTGACGTGGTGTGATCATAACAACATACAGGTACTCAAGTCCTTCTGTTCACCTGATTTAGAATTCCTCATAATCAAATGTCGACCACATTATCTTCCAAGGGAATTCTCTTCGATTATAATCATAGCCGTATATATTCCCCCCTAAGCAGACACATCGATGGCTCTGAACGAACTTTATTTGACTCTTTGCAAACTGGAATCCATTTATCCAGAGGCTGCATTCATTGTAGCTGGGGATTTTAACAAGGCTAATCTGAAAACAACACTCCCTAAATTTTATCAGCATATCGATTGCGCAACCAGGGCTGGAAAAACCCTGGATCACTGCTATTCTAACTTCTGCGACGCATATAAGGCTCTGCCCCGCCCTCCTTTCGGAAAAGCTGACCACGACTCCATTTTGTTGATCCCTGCCTACAGACAGAAACTAAAACAAGAAGCTTCCGTGCTGAGGTCTGTTCAACGCTGGTCCGACCAATCTGATTCCACACTCCAATACTGCTTCCATCACGTGGACTGGGATATGTTTCGTATTGCGTCAGACAACAACATTGACGAATACGCTGATTCGGTGAGCGAGTTCATTAGAACGTGCGTTGAAGATGTCATTCCCATAGCAACGATTAAAACATTCCCAAACCAGAAACCGTGGATTGATGGCAGCATTCGAGTGAAACTGAAAGCCCGAACCACTGCTTTTAATCAGGGCAAGGTGACCGGAAACATGACCGAATACAAACAGTGTAACTATTCCCTCCGCAAGGCAATCAAACAAGCTAAGTGTCAGTATAGAGACAAAGTAGAATCTTAATTCAATGGCTCAGACACAAGAGGTATGTGGCAGGGTCAACAGTCAATCACGGATTACAAAAAGGAAAACCAGCCCATTCACGGACCAGGATGTCTTGCTCCCAGGCAGACTAAATACGGCCCGCAACTAAAACATGCACTCTCCTTCACTGCAGCCGACGTGAGGAAAACATTTAAACGTGTCAACCCTCGCAAGGCTGCAGGCACAGACGGCATCCCCAGCCGCACCCTCAGAGCATGCGCAGACCAGCTGGCTGGTGTGTTTACGGACATATTCAATCAATCCCTATCCCAGTCTGTTGTTCCCACATGCTTCAAGAGGGCCACCATTGTTCCTGTTCCCAAGAAAGCTAAGGTAACTGAGCTAAACGACTACCGCCCCGTAGCACTCACTTCCGTCATCATGAAGTGCTTTGAGAGACTAGTCAAGGACCATATCACCTCCACCCTACCTGACACCCTAGACCCACTCCAATTTGCTTACCGCCCAAGTAGGTCCACAGACAATGCAATCTCAACCACACTGCACACTGCCCTAACCCATCTGGACAAGAGGAATACCTATGTGAGAATGCAGTTCATCGACTACAGCTCGGCATTTAGCACCATAGTGCCCTCCAAGCTCGTCATCAAGCTCGAGACCCTGGGTCTCGACCCCGCCCTGTGCAACTGGGTACTGGACTTCCTGACGGGTCGCCCCCAGGTGGTGAGGGTAGGCAACAACATTTCCACCCCGCTGATCCTCAATACTGTGGCCCCACAAGGGTGCGTTCTGAGCCCTCTCCTGTACTCCCTGTTCACCCACGACTGTGTGGCCACGCACGCCTCCAACTCAAGCATCAAGTTTGCGGACGACACAACAGTGGTAGGTTTGATTACCAACAACGACGAGACGGCCTACAGGGAGGAGGTGAGGGCCCTCGAAGTGTGGTGTCAGGACAATATCCTCACACTTAACGTCAACAAAACTAAGGAGATGATTGTGGACTACAGGAAACAGCATAGGGAACACCCCCCTATCCACATCGATGGGACAGTAGTGGAGAGGGTAGTAAGTTTTAAGTTCCTCGGCGTACACATCACAGACAAACTGAATTGGTCCACCCACACAGACAGCATCGCTAAGAAGGCGCAGCAGCACCTCTTCAACCTCAGAATGCTGAAGAAATTTGGCTTGTCGCCAAAAGCACTCACAAACTTCTACAGATGCACAATCGAGAGCATCCTGTCGGGCTGTATCACCGCCTGGTACGGCAACTGCTCCGCCCACAACTGTAAGGCTCTCCAGAGGGTAGTGAGGTCTGCACAACGCATCACCAGGGGCAAACTACCTGCCCTTCAGGACACCGAAACCACCCGATGACACAGGAAGGCCATGAAGATCATCAAGGACAACAACCACCCGAGCCACTGCCTGTTCACCCCGCTATCATCCAGAAGGTGAGGTCAGTACAGGTGCATCAAAGCTGGGACCGAGAGACTGAAAAACAGCTTCTATCTCAAGGCCATCAGACTGTTAAACAGCCAGCACTAACATTGAGTAGCTGCTGCCAACACACTGACTCAACTCCAGCCACTTTAATAATGGGAATTGATGGGAAATGATGTAAAATATATCACTAGCCACTTTAAACAATGCTACCTAATATAATGTTTACATACCCTACATTATTAATCTCATATGTATATGTATATACTGTACTCTATATCATCTACTGCATCTTTATGTAATACATGTATCACTAGCCACTTTAACTATGCCACTTTGTTTACATACTCATCTCATATGTATATACTGCACTCAATACCATCTACTGTATCTTGCCTATGCCGCTCTGTACCATCACTCACTCATATGTCTTTATGTACAGATTCTTATCCCCTTACACTTGTGTCTATAAGGTCGTAGTTTTGGAATTGTTAGCTAGATTACTTGTTGGTAATTACTGCATTGTCGGAACTAGAAGCACAAGCATTTCGCTACACTCGCATTAACATCTGCTAACCATGTGTATGTGACAAATAAAATTTGATTTGATTTATACATTCATGTACATACTACCTCAATTGGGCCGTCCAACCAGTGCTCCCGCACATTGGCTAACCGGACTATCTGCATTGCATCCCGCCACCCACCACCCACCAACCCCTCTTTTACGCTAGAGCTACTTTCTGTTCATCATATATGCATAGTCACTTTAACCATATCCACATGTATATACTACCTCAATCAGCCTGACTAACCGGTGACTGTATGTAGCCTTGCTACTTTTATAGCCTCGCTACTGTATATAGCCTGTCTTTATACTGTTGTTTTATTCCTTTACCTATTGTTCACCTAAACCCTTTTTTGCACTATTGTTTAGAGCCTGTAAGTAAGCATTTCACTGTAAAGTCTACACCTGTTGTAATTTGGCGCAAGTGACAAATAACATTTGATTTGATTTAGGACTTGTTTTACTGTGGATATAGATACTTTTTTACCGGTTTCCTCCAGCATCTTCACGGGGTCCTTTGCTGTTGTTCTGGGATTGATTTGCATTTTTTCGCACCAACGTACATTCATTTCCACGAAAAGTCATTTCTAGAAGACAGAACGCTTCTCCTTCCTGAACGGTATGATGGCTGCGTGGTCCCATCATGTATACACTTGCGTACTATTGTTTGTACAGATGAATGTGGTACCTTCGGGCGTTTGGAAATTGCTCCCAAGGATGAACCATACTTGTGGAGGTCTACAATGTTTTTTCTGAGGTCTTGGCTGATTTCTTTTGATTTCCCCATGATGTCAAGCAAAGAGGCACTGAGTTTGAAGGTAGGCCTTGAAATACATCCACAGGTACACCTCCAATTGACTCAAATTATGTCAACTGGCCTATCAGAAGCTTCTAAAGCCATGACATCATTTTCTGGAATTTTCCAAGCTGTTTAAAGGCACAGTCAACTTAGTGTACGTAAACTTCTGACCCACTGGAATTGTGATACCTTGAATTATAAGTGAAATAATATGTCTGTTAGCAATTGTTAGAAAAATTACTTGTGTCATGCACAAAATAGATGTCCTAACCGACTTGCCAAAACTATAGTTTGTTAACAAGAAAGTGAGTGGTTGAAAAATGAGTATTAATGATTCCAACCGAAGTGTATATAAACTTCAGATATCAACTGTAGCTACCTCAATCATTATTTAAAATACTTTTTGATACTTGAAAGCAATTGCTAGTTAGCTAGCTAACATAATTTAGCTAGCTATTAGGCTTATCTAAAAACAAATCCCCATAGATACAGTACATCCATGTCTCATAGTCATGTCTTAAGATCTGTAAAGGAAAGAGTAATATAATAATACGAATCGAATGGAGTTTCCCATCTCTCCATTT